>NC_092411.1:170648516-171248516 GCF_040894005.1 Engystomops pustulosus | reverse complement strand
GGTATCATTTTTCAAATTTTTTTGTAAAATCACCAAAACCCGTATTTAGATGGACCTGCTCGAATTCGAATTGACACTGAGAGGCCTAAATAATAGCAAGACTCATAATTTACCCCATTATGGAAACTACACCCCTCAACGTATGAAAAACCACTTTTAAGAAGTTTGTTAACCCTTTAGGTGTTTTATAGGGGTTGGAGGTGCAGTCTGCAAATTGTAATATTTTTTCACAGTAAACTTATTTTGGGTGGAAAATTAAACATTTACAATGGATTAAATGAAAAAAGGCTCCACAACGTTTGATACCCAATTTTTCCGATACCGATACCCCGTATGTGGTGGTAACCTGCTGTATGGGCGCACAGCCAGGCATTGAAGGGAAGGAGGCGCCATCAGATTTGCTATGGCACATTGTACAGGCTATAATTTTTTTCTTTTTTTTATGTGGACCTATAGGGGCTTATTTCTTTTGCCACATGAGATGCACTTTTCTGGTACGTAATTTTGGGACATCTATAGCTAATTGGTGAGATTTTATTAACTCTTTGTTGGTGGAGGAAATAAAAATCATCAATTTTTAGGAACATTTTTATGTGTTTTTTTTTTGTGCTGAAAAACTCGCCTTATACTCGAGTATATACGGTAAGCTTGATTTAGAAACTGTTATTTTTTTGGACAATACATACATTTCTGCCAAAGATTACACGAATAAATTAAATCGTGTTCTGCAAAGTTTGATAACAAATTTCTCCCAATTATGCCAATACCCCATATGTTGTGGCAAAATGCTGTATGGGCACACAGCCAGGCATTGAATGAAAGCAGCGCCATTCAAAGCAGATATGTATTGTTACATTGTACAAGCTATATATATTTTTTTTTCTTTTTGGTAATGCGAATGTAGAAGGGATGAGAAACACTGTACAGAATTTGTACATCATTTTATAGCTTATTTATGAGATTTTACTAACTATTTCAAGAAAAGAAAATCATCAATATTTGTTTTGGATTTTTAACACTTTTTACTGTCCAGTCTTTATTGGCCAGTCTTTATTCTCTGGTTTATTACAGTGATACCACATTTATATAGTTTTTCTTATCTTTGCTCAATTTTTCTTAGCAAAAGCAATGGGGAAGATTGCAGAAGTTAAACGGACAGATGTCAGAAACACAGCCCTCATTGCATGTCAGAATATGAAAGTACAAACAACTGAGGGAGAAGAGGGACCATCAGATCCCCCACATCATACGGGATTCTGGAGGGAACCTACTACATGACCCGAGAGCGATTGCCTCTCGCTTCCAAGAATTCTACGCTAAATTGTATTCCCTGCCAAACACTCTACCCCTAAATGAGGGCCTTAGAAAAACACTACTACGGGACTTCTTGAACTCTTGCTCCCTTCCTGGACTCCCCTCGGAAGCCATTGAGACTCTCAGCTCAGAACTAATGTCGGATGAAATAGAGGAGGTGATTAAAGGAATGCCCAATGGGAAATCTCCGGGCCCAGATGGGCTCACATATCTGTACTACCAGACCTTCTCCCCTGTGTTGTTGCCACATATGACAAAAGTGTTTAACGCGTTCTTACAAGGTGAACCCATGCCTACAACTTTCACTCATTCTTATATCACCCTTATCCCCAAGCCTGGGAAAGATGCAACTGATTGTGCCAATTACAGACCGATTGCACTTTTGAACGCTTTTTTGAAAATATTCACAAAACTACTGGCCAATCGCCTGATTCACTGGATCCCTCAGGTAATCCATAAGGACCAGGTAGGCTTTGTGCCGGGACGACAAGGTGGCGACAACACAAGGAGAACGATTGATCTCATTGATGTAGTTAATAAACAAAATGACCAGGCCCTGACTCTCAGTTTACACGCTGAGAAGGCGTTTGATCGCCTCAGCTGGCCCTTTATGTTTCAAGTGTTAGAACACATCGGAATAAAAGGTCCCTTTCTCCAGGCTTTGCGAGGGTTATATTCAAATCCCACAGCGGAAATTAAGCTTCCACATGCGTCTTCCCCACCTCTGCGGATCAGAAATGGCACACGCCAGGGCTGCCCACTTTCTCCTCTCCTGTTTATACTTTGCATTGAACCCTTGGCCTCCATTATCCGACAGGACCCTAATATCCATGGTATTATGGTTAGAGACAAGGAATTCAAATTGTCGTTATTCGCAGGCGATATCTTACTCACCATTACTCAACCTCTAATCTCCCTACCCAACCTACAAGCGAGGTTGCAGCAGTATGGCCGTCTTTCTGGCTATAAAGTGAACACTTCAAAGACGGAGGCATTGCCTCTTAATCTTCCCAACCGTTGGTAGACCAACTGAAGGCCGCATTCAGATACAATTGGAAAGCAGATGCTATTAAGTATCTGGGGATACTCCTGACCCCCTCCTACAATACGCTCTATGGGCAGAATTTCCCTGGCAGTTTTCGGGAAATAAGGACCCTGCTTGATAATTGGAATAGTCTCCCCCTTTCCCTCTTTGGCAGGATAGCAGCGGTTAAAATGACTATCTTACCTAAGCTGCTTTATCTTTTTGAAACTCTACCAGTGCCAGTGCCATTGGGTGCTCTGAGATCCCTGCAAGCATCAATATTACACTTCATTTGGGCGAAAAAGAGGCACAGAGTCTCCAGGTCTGTTCTACTCTCTCACAAATCTAGAGGCGGCCTATCAGTGCCGGATATAACCAGATACTACTGGGCAACACATTTGCGGCGTATTCCGGCATGGTCCACCTTACTGGCATTCTCTAAGTGGATGGAGATAGAGAAATTGTGGTTGGCCCCTTTCCATCCTAACTCTTACCTTTGGCCTAAAGAAGCGCCTGCACTGCCCGACCCCCAATTAGGCCCTATCTCATTCACGATTAAGTTATGGAGGGCCTGTCTGACCAGGTTCCCACTGGTGTCTCAGTGCTCTCCTATGCAATCTTTCTTACACACTCCCCTCATGCAACAAGCCGGGGCTGGACAGGAAATTAAACCTTGGCATGAGAAGGGTTTATTTAGATTTGCAGATATTGTGGACTACCGGGATAGGAAGATTTTGCCTTTTGCTGCCCTACAGGATAAATTCCATCTCCCGAATGCGGCCAATTTTCACTACATCCGAATTAGGCACTTCCTACAATCCCTGGACAGTGCTGAGACGGTTTCGGTACCCACTACGTTTGAGCACATTTGCAAAACTGCTACCCAGACTTCTGGCCTTATATCGGATATCTACATGATACTACTGCATCCCAGCCCAGACGAACCCATCGCACACCCGTACATGGCCAAGTGGGAAAGCATAGTAGGGGGACCAATATCACAAGACACATGGCGATTGATATGGCACAGGGCGGCTAAGACCTCCTTGTGTGCTACACATAAGGAGAACCAGTACAAGCTGATGATGCAGTGGTATCATACCCCATCCTTGTTGCACAGACTATTTCCAGATACACCAGACACTTGCTGGCGATGTGGTTCTGCTGGAGGTACTCTTCAACACATCTTCTGGACATGCCCGTTAGTTCAGCCTTTTTGGCAGGAGGTATAGACTCTCCTTCTGACGGTCGTAGCGGTGGATATCCCACTCACCCCATTATTCCACTTGCTGAATGTTTCCCCACACCCCATGGCCAAGGCGACCACAAGACTGAGCTTGCACATACTCACAGCTGCGAGGTGCTTCATAGCATAATTCTGGAAGAGGCAAGCCCCCCCCCCTCCCGAATGGACCTCCTCTCTAGGGTAAGGGAAACCCGCAGTATGGAATATCTGACTGCTTCCCTGAATAATCGTATCCCATTGTTTGACAAAACCTGGGAGCGTTGGGACCGCTACTGGATAGAAGAACGAGCAGGAGGAGGAGAGTGATATGGCCACCCCTTTAGTTTCTACCCAAGTGTTGATTGTTGTCATAGTGAGTATGTATGGCTGTCTCTTGTTTGTACCCTTTTCCTCAACCCCTCTAGACTGGTTAGGCATAGTGTTGATGCCGTCCCTGGTATTTGTATCACTATCATAAACATATTACACTGTTAGATTTCACATTCTGATACGCGAATGGATGATTTATACTGTTGATATCCTTTGGGGGGAAATTTCCCTTCTTTTTCTCTTTTGTCTTTCAATTGTTCTACTGTTGAAAAACATCAATGTGAAATGTGTACATGATAATTTGTCTGTTATATATTTTTGAAAAATAATAATAAAAATACAATTATATAAAAAAAAAATGAAAGTACAATATGACCAAAAACATTGAAACTTTTACAAAAATATTGTAGGAGAATGATTAATCGGCCAATGACAGTCGTTGCACTAACAAAACTGATATTTAGATATATTTTATGTTTTTTTTTAAAATTTAATTAGTTAATAAAAACATTTTTAGACCTCCTAGGGCAGTGATGGCAAACGTTTTAGAGACCGAGTGCCCAAACTACAACAAAGACCCGCTTATTTATCGCAAAGTGCCAACACAGCAATTTAATTTGTGATTTATACTCCCTCCTCTGTCACAGTTCTCATTGATACCAGCACCTGAGGACACCAATAAAGCAGAACATAGTCCCAGGTAGAGCTGTCACTTTAAAATAGCTCTGTGCACAGCAAGTCCTGGGCTGTCTGGGACTGCAGGAAGTTACCTGGAGTCATCACTGGTGATGGCCTGAGTGCCCACAGAAAGGGCTCCGAGTGCCACCTCTGGCACCAGTGCCATAGGTTAGCCATCACTGTCCTAGGGTACTTAAACCCTAGGTTGTCTGATTGATCCTACCATATACTGCCATAGTGTACAGTATGGCAGTATGTAGAGATTTTCTACATCATCTATTACATTGTGCAAATCACACATTTTAATAAATGTGCTAAAACGAGACCGCCTAAGGTCTTTGTATGACCTGGGGCTGTCATAGTTACAGATTGCTGCTTCCTTGATAACGTTATGGGGAGCTACAATTTAAGCCAACATGGAGGGCCCCACGCGAAACTACTTTTTAATGGCACCAGCTGCTTTGCCAAAAGCGATCGAAGGGTTAACACCCACCTGGTGTTACTGGTGGGTGTTTTCTGCTAAAATGCAGCAAACTTTCACCAGCTCAGCCCTCTCCAAACACCCATAGCCGATGGGTGATGTAGCAATATGTCAGGTGCCGTTAAGGGGTTAAAGAAAAGCAGGACAATACTGAAAATATTGACCTGGACACTCCGTCATTAACAATTACAATAAATCAACAGGACTTCAGGCACACATTATATTTACTAGTTTTGGGCATGAGACCTAAATCCATCTCGAGAACAGGAGTTTGCTGACCCTCTTCCCGTGGCCAGACTGAACGAACAGGTCTACAGGAGCTCCAACAACAGTAGTCATTCCAAGAGGCAAACTCTACATTTTGGCCAAGTCATGGGAAAGGGAATAAATGAACCACCCCTTGCTTCCCCCTCCTGAGACAGGTTCCAGATCTATAAAGGTTAAATGTTGAAGGAAAGGATCATGGCCTTGCGGCAAAAAAGTCTGCGTGCCAAAAATAACACTGCCCTAATAGAATTTTGTCCTACTTTTCTGGCATGAAATAAGCCAATGAATAGGATCTTAAGTATGCTGAAGTATGACTGCACAGTCTTAAACCATGAAAAATTAATAGTCATGCTCTTAAAACCCATTTCTTTAGGCAGGTCTATCACACTCGCTAACTGCATGAAACGTCAACTCTCCCTTTACTAATCCATCCTATGTCCTTTCACCTGTCTGTTATTCGACAAATAGCAGATATATACCAAGTTCTAGGCTTCTCTGCAGTCTTTTTCATCTAGGACCCTGTAAATAAGATTGTGGCTGATGGCTGGTTCAAGCAGCAGAATTTTTATTTATTAAACTATTTTATATTGTTCCCTTATAAAGAATGGCTGGACCATTATACATTATACAATCTCTTTTACCTCCTGTGTAAACAACCTCATCCATAGTCTGTAAGCTCTTGTCAGCATGCCCTTCAGACCTTTTGTTCAATATCACTGTTTGTATTTTGTAATGTAATATTATATTTGTATATGTCCCCTATGATTTGTAAAGCGCTCCGAAATTTGATGGTGTTATATAAATAAAGATTATAATTATCATCCAGCATCACACTCTTATATGAATCTTGTGCAGCATAAGATTGTCTATTCTAAGTATGGTTGCACATTGGCATGTGTGTTGCACTTCCATTGTGTTTTGTCTCCATTGCGTCCATTTAGTTCAACATTGCTTTAAAAACATAACACCTGGTTTCTCAGCCTCATCAGTGAAAAAAGCAGTCCTGTCATCAGTTTTTTTTGTGAATCCATAGACTTCTATTGACTTCACAGCCGCATCAGTGAAAATCAATGGACACGTTTCAACATATTTTCTACAGACAACAGATCAGTGAAAAAAATAAGCCAATGTGAAAACATGCATAGAAATCAATGGCCTCCATGGAAATCACTGAAACACTGAATGTGAAGGAGCCCTAACTCTGCACTGTCTTACTTTTACAACTCTTTTCATTCATCTACTTCACCACGCAGCGCCGGCGCTATGGGTAGGCAAAGTGGGCAATTGCCAAGACCCCTGAAATGGGAGAATCTCTTCTTTCAAAGGAATCTTGAATTTTGTTTCTAGGTGCTATGGATCCAAAGATATTCAGGTTTAAAGTGAGAATATCAGGTTCCATTTTTATATATAAAAATCACTCCCAAGGTAGTTTAACAGTTAACATCTACGTTTTCCTGACACTTAGAAACATAAATTCAGATTCATATATAAGAGGAGACTCTCTTCTTTCATAGGAAGAAGTGAGCCAGAGATATAGCCCCCTGAATTGTGTCCCCCACCTCCAGATTTTTAGCCATCAGGCTGCAGGGAGAATTTGCTGCACACAGGAGCTGCTGCACCTAACAGATAATGGAAATATTCACTACTATATTTTGTTACGTAGTTACATAGTTACTACATTTTGAGAAGGGATAATATCAACTAATATTAATATTTTTAACCCTTCTCTATGCAGAACTATCTGAGAACACACTTTCTCTTTTATTTCGTGATAGTATTTTTTTCCGAAAATTGACTGATATGATGAACATTCAATCCTCTTCCCCTAATGTTGCTATTATATATTAATACTGTGACCCAGAACATGCCCATAAAGCTAAAACACACACACGTTCTGGAATAAAATTTTTATTTCACACCATCCTCCATTATTTACACCTATGTTATGACGTTCTCACTCAAATTCTTATGAAGCATGAAGTGTTCTGTTATTGTGCGTATAATACAATGGCGCACATCTAAAAGTGACTTTTATTATCTTATTATTTTGGTTTACGGATATACAGGCAGTCCCCGGGTTACATATAACATAGGTTCTGTAGGTTTGTTCTTAAGTTGAATTTGTATGTAAGTCGGAACTGTATGTTTTATCATTGTAATCCTAGACAGAACTTTTTTGGTCTCTGTGACAATTGGATTTTAAAAATGTTGGATTGTCAGAAGAATCAATATTAACACTAAAGCTTCATTACAGACACCTGTGATAACTGTTACAGCTGTTTATTGTAGCCTAGGACTAAAGTACAGGAAATGACCAATATCCAGAGGTCCGTTTGTAACTAGGGGTTGTATGTAAGTCGAGTGTTCTTAAGTAGGGGACCGCCTGTAATGTTATTTATTTGGGTTACCATTGTGTAAGGGAGCATACAATGATAGATCTGTGCAATTTTCTGCAAAAATTGTTTGGTGTCCCCTGTGGATTTTGTTGTGGGGTATGTCTGATCTCCTCACATCTTATTGTTTTAGGAAAATATATTTTCTTTATATAAGTATTCTGGATTTGTACATATAGGAAATTTTGAATGTTAATTGCCAAATGCATCGCCTGGTTGTCTGCTTTCAAAATTATATAGGTTTTATGGCACCTTTCCTTTTTATTCTGTTTTATTGATATATTTTGTCTTAAACTTTGTAGCTGAAAAGCAGATTTCTAGTTATTTCAGTTTTAGTGATATTATGTGGATTTAATTTATGTGACCATATCAGTATGGGACATTTGTGAACTCTACACATGTCCATCTATTACATTTAGGAGATGTGAAGGTATTTTATGGAGCACATTTTTGCCATCAAAGTCACATTTCAACTATTTTTTATAAAATGTTTCACTTTGAATCAAAATTGCATGAAAGCGCCTATGTCTATAAACTCTTTAATGCAATTTTGAAAATGGGGCAAGTGTCTGCTTTAATAAAATATTTGGTTTGCTGCAATTTACTTTAATTCTTTTTGCTGTAATTCCGTCCAAATTGTAAAAATTGCTCTGCTCAATAACGCGACAAAATATCCACGAATGCTGGGCGTTGAAAGGGTTTATACCCCTTGGTTGCATTACCGGGTGAAGATGCTTATCATCTATCTATTTAGTTATCTATCTCCTATAATCTGATCATTTATCATCTATCTCCTATAAAATTCTCCCATATTGCAGTTCGTTTTACCATACTAAAGGAGCCTGTTATTGACTGTGACTGGTCATAAAATAGTTTTATTTTGGGGCCCCACTAGAACCGGCCCTGTCACCACGTGCAGACGGCCTAATTGTGTCATGTGATTAATCAGACTCTCCAACTGACACAGAGCCTTATGTGTGGACAGGAAGCTTACCATCATTACCACCAAAGTCTTGATGCAAACATTAACATCCCTGCCGCATACAGTTGTTAGGTATGCAATTTATTTTGGTTAAGGGATATTCATACCATCATACTGGGAAGGGTCTACTATGACAGATTTTTCATCTCCAACTGCAGAATTAATATTTGCCTGCTCCTGCACAATTTCTTCTTCTTTCCTGTTATTAGAAAAAAAAAACACACAGAACAATAAATATTAAAATCTAGGAAAATAAGTTAGCTATACACATTGTACATTGAAGAAAATATACCAGATGATTTAACCTCTGATCTTCCAGCACACTGACATACTGGTGTGTTCCACCTCTGTCATTTACAAAAAAGGCTTTTAAAATTATGCAAATAATCTTGGGGGCTCTGGGCTCCATAGGTGTTAATGGAATGCTAATTTGCATAATGTTTAAAGCTTTTTTTTTTAAACCAAGGACATATAAAGCTTAAAGAAGAGTGGATCCTGTCAGAGGACCCGTATGTCATTGTGCTTGGTTTGCAATCTTTGTTCCTGTGCACTCTGGCATATTATTATCAAAAATAATAGCCCGCTGATTGCGGCTATAAAAAATATAAAGAAATTAATAATGTTTATTAATGTTAGCCTGTAGATCTCTGGCAGGTATTAACAGAGCCTCTCGGACTACAGCTTCATGCCCCCTGCAGCCCTTCAAACCTACACGCTGCCTCCTCCAGCCCTTCCCTCCTGTCATCGGGGCCCTGCTGATGCCGGCAGAGCTTTTCAGGCTAATTTAAAGATTAAAAACTTTTTTTAATAGTAGAAATATATGTAATCTCCATTTACATTAACCTGCAGGGATCCAACTATACATTTCCACAGCCCTTCACTCTGCATCCCTGGTGCTTCCTCCAGTCCTTACCTCCTGATGACTACAGCCGCCACAGCAGAAAGCAGGAGATGACTGGAGGAAGTAGTAGGTGCATGTGAAGCTAGATCCCTGAGAAGATAATTTTTTTCTTCACAGTGTTCTATTTATTGTGGTAAATATAATTCACTATAATGTTGGCATTTCTGGAATTTCCTGTTTGATGAAGTCCCGGAATCATCTCCTTTGTTGCCAACATATCACACAAAAACCCAACTAGGTCCTGGTGTTAAAGAGCCTTAATTATGATACTATATTGCTATAAAATTCTTATTTTCTCCTTTGTTGCCAAATTTGTCTCCGCTAACGATCGGATCAATGGTTCGACGGACACGTCTCTCGCTTTTCATGAATCCTTGATTCTTATTATCTTTAGTAATCTTTATTATTTCACATATATTTTTGTACCTTAAACCATTTTACCTTTCTTGTCACTTTCTATCTATGATTGACAGTTGCAGTTTTGCTCATATAATTGTTATATCTTTTTATATTTCCATTTATTTAGTGGTTATGAATTCTTTATTGGGAGATATTTACAAACTAAGTGTGTTTTAGTACAGGCAGTCCCCGGGTTACATACAAGATAGGCTCTGTAGGTGTGTTCTTAAGTTGAATTTGTATGTAAGTCGGAACTGTATACTTTATAATTGTAAACCCAGCAAAAATTTTTTGGGTGTCTGCCACAATTGTATTTTAAAAATGTTGGGTTGTCAAAAGAACCAGGATTAGCACTAAAGCTTCATTACAGACACCTCTGATCACTGTTACAGCTGTTTATTATAGCCTAGGGCTAAAGTACAGTAAATTACCAAAATCCAGAGGTCCGTTTGTAACTAGGGGTCGTCTGTAAGTCGGGTGTTCTTAAGTAGGGGACCGCCTGTATAAGCGCTCTAGTGCTTTTATAATAGTTATCACTTTGTCATAGGTTATTCATGAATTTATCAGAATTATCTACTCTATGGTTCTTTACTCACTAATATATTTATCATTAATTGTTGTGGGGTTTTGTTTATAGATTACAGTAGTATTGGATTTGAGAATATTTGCGCCGCCATAACAATGCATGTTGAATTATAGCCACGTCTGCATAGTATTATGTTGCTTTTAGTGTTAGTTTGTGTCGATACAAACTAATTTATGCCTGTGTAGTACAGTATAATCCTTCATCAACAAACTAAAGAACATATGCGCCGTCTTAATAATGTTTATTTTAAGTTACGCTTGCACAACATTATTCTATAATATATGGGCCCATCCCAATAATTCCTGCTCTTCAATACAACCTTATCTACGTCTGTATAGTATTGTAGAACTGATGACAAATTGGCTGTGGCGCATGCGCTTTGTTTCCTCGTTAGGATCTAGGAACGCACTGATAGTTTGCGCGCAGTACACTTTTTTCTTAATTCGTGATGTAATTGTTGGCATGCAAGTTGACACGCAGGCGCACTTTAGTACTTCCGCCGTTTGGAAGGCTCCCATGGGCTCCACACCTGCTGTTCGTTAGATCTGGGGGTGAGTTACTACCATATAAATATATATATGCTCTTGTGTCTTATCATTTACCCCTGAGGAAGCTTGTGAGCTCCTGAAGCTCCTTACATTCTACTGATTATGTACAATATGTGATTATATTTTGTGATTATATCCGCTCTTCTCTTCTTGTGCCCTGGTATTTACAAAAAAGGCTTTTAAAATTATGCAAATAATCTTGGGGGCTCTGGGCTCCATAGGTGTTAATGGAGCCTAGCTTTTTTTTTTAAACCAACATTTACATCTTTGACAATAGTGTGCAGCTATTTAACCCCTTCAGGACGTAGCCAGTTTGTAGCGTAACCTCTTCCCGACATTTGACGGAGTAGTATGTCACGGGCGGCAGGAAAATGCAATTTAAATTTCTAAATTACAACAATTTTGTTTTAACGCCTGTAAATCAATTATAGGGTTAACAAACTTCATAAAAGTTGTTTTACACACATTGAGGGGTGTAATTTCGATAATGGGGTTTTACTATTATTTAGGCCTCTCAAAGTGACTTGAAAGCTGAGCATGAAAAGCATGATTTTGCATTTTTTTAATGAAAATGTAGAAAATTACACCTAAAGTTCATAGCCCTGTAACATCCGACAAAAACGAGAGGATGCATAAAAAAACCATGTTAACCTAAAGCAGACATTTGCTATTATGACTCTGTTTTGAAAAAGTAGAACATTTTGAATTTCGAAAATTGAGAATTTTTCCACATTTTCATTAAATATCTGTTTTTTTTATTATAAATAAATGAAAAACATATCGCCATATCACATGAAGTAAAAAAGTGTCCTGAGAAATCCATTTTAAAATCACTTGAGTATGTTAAAGCATTCCAAAGTTCTAACCACTTATAGTGACACGTCACATTTTAAAAAATGGGCCGTGTCAGGAAGGTGAAAAGTGGCTTCGTCGGTAAGGGGTTAAGGCTCAGCCTAATTTTTTGTATTCTGACTTGCGTATTCTGACTTTTATAAGGTTATAACTTTTGAATACTTTTAGTTATCAAAGTGATTTTAGATTTGTTTCATAGTCACATGCTGTACTTGATTTTAGATAAATTTTGATGTATTTTTTGTTTATCGTTTATTTATAAAAAATCAAACTGATGAATTGTTTTAAAAATTTACCATTTTTCAAAATTCTAAATTAATGTGTTTTCAGGAAGATAGTTTTACCACCTAGATAAGTTGCTGATTAACCTTTTTCCATATATCTGCTTTACATGTTTTATAATTTTTTTAAATATCTGGAAAATGTTATGTCACGCAACTTACATATTGAACAAATGAAATGTGAAATATATATTATTATAAACCCCCCTATACATCAACCCATTTTCAATTCTGCACCCCTCAAACTATCAGAAAGAGCTATATATATATATACAGCTAAAGATTGTTAAGCCTTTGAGGTTTTAATAGTAATTAAATCTAAATGGAAATGAAATTTAGAAAGGTCTAATTTTGTCAGTGATAAGTTTTGTCCTATAAACATTGCTGCCCTTTTGTAGGCTATAACATTTTATTTTTTCTGTTAGTCGGGCCATGTGTGGCCAATTTCTTTGAGGGATGAGACGTATTTTACAGTGGTACCATTTTGCAGTTGGTATCCCCTATTGTTCAAAACATGTTAACTTTTTTTGGGCGTAGAGGAGTAGTAAAGCATCAATTATGTAATTCATTTTTTAATTTTATTTTTTTGGTGTTCACCATATAGCCTAATAAAAATCTATTTTTTTTGTATGGGTCAATACAATTTTAGGGATACCATAAATAGATATTTTTTGCTTACGTTTTACTGGATTTCTCAACATAAAACCTAATATGGGGAAAAAATCTATTGTTTTTTGTATCGCCGTCTTCCAAGTGGCATAACACTTTTATTTTTTTTGTCTACAGAGCTAGTTGATGGTTTGTTTTTTTGTGGGACATGTAGTCCCCAGTATCATTCTGGAGTAGATATGTTTTTTGATCACTTTTTATTGCATTTTTTGTGGGATGAAATAGGTCAAAATCCTAATCTTTGGCAGGTTTTAAAGGAAACCTACCACCACGGATCTACCTATTAAGGTAGATCCAGTGGTAGGTGTTTCTAATGTATGTAAGGATAGCCCTTTTAAGGGCTAATCCTTTAGTCCCCTTTATCTTTTTTAATCTTTAATTGTGGTAATATGCTAATTTACCAAAGAGGCTACTGGAGCGTGGAGTAGTCGATGCTGAGGCTACTCCACGCCCTAGTAGCCAACTTGATCCTCCTACCCAGATATCTCCTGCGTGCCCTCATCCGCGAAGCAAGAGTTCTGCGCATGTGCAGTAGCTCCGGCTTCGATCACGAGACCACGCAGCCGGTGGCCTGCGTTTTGCACATGCTCAGGTCCGACAGAGTTCACCATCTTTTTCATAGTGCTTGGGTTTGCGACACAATTTGAATGTTATATCCCGTGCTCAGTCCGAATCAGTCGGATCATGTGACGACATGCCCCCCAATTTGTGTTGCATGGAAGCTAGCACAGCTGCGCCAAATTGGGACTCAAAAGCTTCAACAATTTTGGATTTAGAAACTCCCTTTTTCAAGCTGAAATTTGAAAACTATTCAAGAACATGCACATTAACTGATTAAAGACGAATGACAAAAAAGATCATCCAAATTAGCGGTCCATTGCCATATTTGGACAATCTATTTTGTCCTCATGATAGTGCTGCCACCGGCTGAAGCCTGGTCCCTGCTGCATCCCTCCTCGCCGGACAGTTTAACCCCTTAACTACACGATCGAGTACGATTGTGGCTCCTAAGGAGAGAGACAGAGGGAACAGTGAGAGGAAAGTTACTATGGCTGCTGGAGGTCTGACGAAGCCATGTACGATGTATGAGTTGCATAGGAAAAATGTCATTAAAGACTGACGGAAAAAAATACATTGCAGTACAGAAGTGCTGCAATGAACTGTATAAGGTATCCCTAGTATAATTCCCCCAGTGGGACAGTAAAAAAAAAAAAGTTAAATGAATAAACACAAATTACACAAAAACCACATGTTTCCCTTAGACTTATATTTTAAGTAAAAAAAAAAACAAATGAAATAACTTGGTATTGTCACATCCTTGGCCAAGCAGCTTTTACATTATTATACCCATATTGTCAGGGGTATAAAATATAGAAATAAATAACTAATGGAAAATTGCAATTTTAGAGCTTCCTGCCTCCCAAAAATATATACTGTCTATACTCAAGTATAGGCCGACCAGAGTATAAGCCTCCAGCCAATATAAAGCTGACCAGCCCATAACCCCTCAGTATATAGTTTGCCAGCCCCTACCCTCCAGTATATAGTCTGCCAGCCCCTGCCCCCCCCCATAGTATATAGTCTGCCAGTCCCTGCCCCCTCAGTATATAGCCTGCCAGCCCATGCAGTATATAGCCAGCCCATCCCCCCAGTATATAGCCTGCCAGCCCCTGCAGTATATAGTCTGCCCGCCCCTGCAGTATATAGACAGCCCATCCCCGCATTATATAGCCTGCCAACCCCTGCCAGTCAAACCCCCCCCAGTATATAGCCAGCCAGCCACTTCCCAGAGTATGCCAAGCCTTTAATTAAAAAAATAAACACTGTACTCACCTTTCCGATACCCCCACAGATCCTCTTCTTGCTTCGGATGCTCCGGTGCCGTTTCGGGTCCTTCAAAGAGGCACAGGAGCATTCAAAGCAAGAAGAGGACCTGCAGGGGGTGTCAGAATGGTGAGTACAGTGTTAATTTTTTTTATAGACTCAAGTATAAGCTGAGTTAGGTTTTTTCAGCACAATTCTTGTGCTGAAAAACTTGAATTATACTTGAGTATATAACGTAATATAAAGTGATAAAAATAAGTCAGATGTATGCTATAATAGTACCAATCTAACAGTTACCTTTTCCCGCAATAAACAAGCCCCATTAATCCTCTTTTGATTGAGGAATAAAAAAACCAAAGGAAAATGCGGTTTTCTTGAAAAAGGAAAGAGTTAAGAAATTTGAATCATCATGCTATTTTACCATAAAAATTAACAAATTGGAAAATACAGATGTTACTGCAAAAAACAAGCCTTCATATGCCAATGTCAGGTAAAAAAAAAAGGAATTTGAGCCAAAAAAGAAAAAAAAAACTATTAAAAGTATCTAAAAAAAGAAGAAAATAATACCCTGTTTCCCTGAAAATAAGACAGTGTCTTATATTCATTTTTGTTCCTAAAGATGTGTTAAGTCTTATTTTTAGGAGATGCCTTATTTTTCATATACTGTATTTTTCAGACTATAAGGCGCACCGGATTAGGTGCACCATCAATAAATTCCTGCTAAAACATCTACGTTTATAAATAAGGCGCACCTGTGCACTGTTCAAGGCAGCTGTTGTCTATAAGTACCGTTCATATATAAGGCGCACCTTTGATTTCTGAGAAAATCAAAGGATTTTTTGTGTGTCTTATAGTCTGAAAAATACAGTACAAGAATTTATTGTTGAGCACAAAATCAACATTTATTATTATACTGTAGTCATTACATCACAAACTTCAACATAACCAAACTCAATTCCATCAAGAATTTCTTGTAAGACTACATTCACACGACCGTAGGGGAATGTATGTACGGGCGCAAGCTTGCGGCCGTACATACGTCCCCTATAAGCCGGCAATGGGCCCAGGGATCATGTGAGCACCGTAGCGCTCCGTACACAGGGAAAAGATGTCAGGTCTTTCCCCATGTTACGGCGCTGTGCATCTATCATGCGTTCGGGCATACGTTTGTGTGAATGTAGCCTAACTCTACATCTATATACAACAATATACAGTGCATTTGTCAATCCCAGTATTTTAAGATAGTTGTATCATCAGCTTCTGGAATCTCCTCATAATTCCCCAAACCCTGAATTTCATGCTGAATTTCTTGTGACTCCATTTCTTTTAGCCCCAATTGGCCCCAATCTTTTTGTTTAGCAATAGCACTTTCCTACAATGAGGACTTCTTGTCAGGGTAGCGTGCTCAAAGCACAATCATTGATTTTATCTTATGAATACATCACCTCTTGCAGTATCTAAACGGTCTACCAATACTACTGTAAGGTGTGGGGGGAGATGTAGCAACGACGGCCGCTAGGTCTTTTCAGGGGAGGCCTTATTTTTCTAATTGTGTCAAAAATTGCACTGGGTATGATTTTTTGGGGGGTGTCTTATTTTCAGGGAAATTTACATTGAGATCTAAACACTTGTTATCAAGAAGGACCACCACATGTTTTTCATATAAACAATAGAAAATACACGGTGTTCACTGTAAATGCATATACGATAGAGACAAGCTCCTCCTCACAGACTTTAAATTGCTATTCTAAACGCATAAAATAGATAGCTTCTACAAGAAAAAGTATATGGCTGTGTTCACATCACGGGTTTGGCCATACGTTATGATTTATGATTCTACAGTGGTATTCATCGCTTGGGGACCCCGCCTCCCCCTCAAATCTGGGGGAGGAGTCTACATCGGCAGCAGCCAGCAATTGGTTTCCACAGTAATATCGATGGGGGTATTTATCAAGCTTTCTGTGGCACACCAGTCGCGTAGAAGCCCTGAAATAATTGTAATTGCAATAGTTAGCACTTGGGGTCATTTTCCAGAGCCTCTTGATACAAATGGAGGGCTGGTGTTAGATGCGTTAATGTGGGGATCCACAGGTATGCATCAACGTGGCCAATAGGAGGGGGAGACAAAAAGCGCAAAGGATTCAAGTGTATTGTTTGATAAGGAAAATATATAATAGAATGTCTCTCACCTGGTTCAGTGAAAGATAGAGGGACTGCTGCCGACGGGACTCAGGTCCGGGCAAACCAGAGTTGATGGACTTGGCTGTGTGCTGAAGAACACTACGCGTTTCGGCCCCGGGCTGGAGCCTTCGTCAGGTGGATAATTACATAATTATCCACCTGACGAAGGCTCCAGCCCGGGGCCGAAATGCGTAGTGTTTTACCTTTTACTTTTTATTAAAACTGGTTTTATGAATACACCATCCCAGTCTATTCTCTGAGTGTGACAGCGCCTCCAGAACGGGACGACTCCTCGTGGTTCTTCAGCACAGAGCCTCTTGATGTATTATACGCCAGTGCACGATAAATAACCCCCACTGTCTTTATGTGGACAGTGGCATCACCATGTCCCCCCCTCCTGCTGAGCTGCATCCGCTCACCGTAGGCTTTTATTGCCTCTGCTGAGCGTATACGTCAGGACGGAGAAGAATGGAAGGATATAGCTTGTTGCCTCTTTCCATCCTGCCTTTGTGAACATATAGGGGCACATTTACTTACCCGTCCATGTCGCGATCCCCGATCCAGAATGTCCAACCATCATGCATTCTGCCGCGATTCACATAGATCATGCGCCCGATATCCTGCATGTGTCGTTCCCGCTCAGGTCCGCCGGAGTTCACCTTCTTCTTCCCCGATTGCGCCAAAATCCAATAGTGTGCAACACAATCCCCTTTTAAATGCGGCGCAAATCGGAAAACGCCGGAATATCCGACGTTTGTGCTGTCCGCGGACCCATAGTAAATGAGCCCCATAGTGGTCATATGGAGGCAACAGTTATGGCTCCATCTGCCACTATATGTCAATATATATGCTCATTGTATACGTCAGGAGTTTTTCTGACTTATACGCTGATTGTAAACACAAAACAAGATGTGAAAAAAAATATTGGAGCTTGGCATAAATTTGCTGCTAGGTGCCAATTTACGCCAAGCTCCAATATTTTTTTTGTGAATTTTTTTTACTGCTTTGGAAATATAATAGCTAATTTGTGATGGGTTTCTATAGACAACATAAATACTTTTCCTTTTGGACAATTTTTATAAATGAGGTACATATGAATTATATTTTATGAGGTAAATGTTGGGTTTATATAAACATGTATTTTGTTGTTCTAGTACAGTGATGGCGAACCTTTTAAGACAGAGTATCCAAACTACAACCAAGATCCAACTAATTTATCGCCAAGTGCCAACACAGAAATTTTTTTTTTTGCGATTTATACTCCCTTCTCTATCACAGCTTTAATTGATACCAGCCCCTTGAGGACACCAATAAAGCAGAAAATAGAAGAAATTTGGATGATCATTGTAGCTTCCCTCCAGGGTCCCATAAACAGGAAGAATTGTCAGGGCCGGAGCAGGAGCTACAATGATAATCCAGATCTGTCCACACCTTCCCACTCCTCCAGTAGTCCCAGATAGCACTGTCACTTTAAAATAGCTCTGTGCACAGCAAGTCCTGGACTGTCTGGGACTGCAGAAAGATACCTGGAGTCCTCTCTGATGATGGCCTGAGTGCCCACAGAAATGGCTCTGAGTGCCACCTCTGGCACCATTGCCATAGGTTAGCCACCACTGTTCTAGTTTATGGTGACAAGGATGGGAAGGAACAGGGAGTAGAGTGTCAGGTCTTTGGTAGAGATGAACCCTGCTTTGCACGGTATCAGTAAGGGTAGGGATTATTTGAATACCAGCAGGTGGAAGGGGACTCTGAGGTGAAATACAGCTGAGGAAAGTCAAAGCATTATGGGACTTGTGGTAAAACTGCCTCTCTTAGTGCAGTGCATGTGCCCACTAGGGCCCTCCCACATCTACTTCTGTATGAAACAGAATAGAGGCTGAAACATCAGCATGATAACAAATTTTAAGGTCTTTTTTACCCAAGTTTACTATTATATTTTTTTTTCTGAAAATGTATTGCTTTTGGGGAGCTTTTAAAAAGCAAGTTGGTTTATGACATAACCCCTTTAAGATGTTAAAGTGGAGACTCTGTACAGCCTTAACTGTTCCTTACCTTTTTGAAGATGTCACAAATATATTATTGGAGCACACATCTTGTGGCTTTACATATGTTTCCACAGCAGACATGTCTGAATTACTCTGCAGTTCTACAAAAAAAAAAAAAAATATATATATATATATATTAATATTCCATATTAAAACAGGTAAATCCTATATTAAAAGGGGTGGGCCGGCCTTTGCAAAAACTTACATAGTTAGCCGTTTACATAGTTTTTGAAAAGCCCAGACAACCGCTGACATGACAAATTCTAGGCCACAATACCTAAGCTGTCTGAAGAACTAAGGCTATCTGCACACGTTGCGGATTGTCACATGGAAAATGAAAATCCACATCAAATACATGTGGTTTTGGATTTTTATGCATATTTTCTGCATACATTTTTTACTTTTTTGTTTTAACTGATCTAATGTCATTTCAAGAAAAAAAATCTGAAGAAGAAGCCCGAACAGGTAGTAATAATGATGGACCGGCGCTCACGGAGGTAAATGAAGAGACGGCAGTCTCTTCTGACAAGTTAGAAACTTATTTATTAACCATGCGATGCGTTTCAGCTCCGGACTGGAGCTTTCATCAGGCATAGCACAAAAAGAGTAGAACGTATTCCTTAAATACAAAAAGGCACACATACCAAGGACCGGAAACCACCGTGCGATCACGTGGCGTAACGAGAGGTCAAGGGGCATCCGATCGGTGAGTATGACAATAGCACATAGTTTTTATATAAAACAACATGAAATGGAAAACATAAGTATAAAGGAAGTTAGACTAAAGAAATAAAAGGTATTATAAACAGTTAAAATAAACTGCACATATACAAAAAAATTTTCAATATAAACTTGATGATTATATAACAGTTTCCAAAAATCAGATATGATCTGCACCTTATGAGTTCTTACAGGGTCAATGTTTAAATTAAATTAAAAAAAGGAATGTTCGTGTATATAGATTGCAACTCTTGGACTACAGATCCCAAGTGGGACCAAAAAAAGAGAAGAACTCGTAGGACACTAGAGATGGACACATCGCGGAAACTCTAAGTGGCTGCTACCCAATGGCGGTAGGAGCGGAACATAGAGGTGAGTAGATCTGCAGAGAGGGCAACGGGGGGCAATATGCATCAGACTGATTCTATGGCCTCATTTAGGCAATTCGGGATAAGAGTGTTTAATTTATAAATCCAGTAGGATTCCCTGCGGTTCAGGGTTCCTACTCTGTCGGATACATCCTGTGATATCTGCTCAATCGGGGTGAGCTTGATGGCATCAAAACTTCCACCATGTTGTAACGTAAGATGTTTTGAGAGACTTTGTTTAAGGTAGCCAATCTTGGTCTTAAAACGGTGGCCATTCATCCTCATTTTTAGTGACTGAAGCATGCGACCTACATACAGTTTACCGCAACTACAATCGATCAGGTAAACCACAAAATTAGATGAGCAAGAGAGTTTGCTCCTGATTTTGAAAGTTTCTTTTGAGCTTTTGGAGGAAAAATTCTTTGACCCATGGTTGATTATCCCGAAGCAAAGGCATAGTTTGTGGTTGCATCTAAACACCCCTGGAGGTATACTGCTGGATCTGGTGGACGCTTTGGACTTTAATCTACTTGGGGCAATCAGGTTTTTGATCGTGGTTGACTTCCTGAAAGTCAAAATAGGTTGAGTTGGGAGAATATTTTTAATTAGGGGGTCCTTGAGCAGGATATCCCAGTGTTTCGTCAGGATTGCCCGAATTTTATGGTTGCCCCTATCAAATGTAGTGATAAAATTCAGGGTCCTCTTTTTAGGATCAATCCTTTCCAGGGGACGTTTGTTCGGATTGAGACAATCATGCTGGGAGATTTCCGAGTATTTTTGGTATGCTCGTTCTATTAATCCTCCTGGATATTTCTTTTCTTGGAATCTTTCTTTCAGAATTAAAGATTGTTTCATGTAGTCTTCTCTTGTGGTACAGTTCTTCCTTATCCTATGGAATTGGCTAAAAGGCACATTCTGTAGCCATTTGGGATAGTGTGCACTGTTGAACTCGAGAAAACTATTACTATCCACCGTTTTGAAATGGGTGGATGTATGGATTTTTTCTCCAATGTGTGTCAATTCAAGGTCCATACAAACGATCTTCTCACTTTTGATATCCATGGAAAACTTCAGGCCCCAATTGTTGGTATTAAGGGTGTCCACGAAATTTGTCGCTTCCCCAGCGGTCCCATGCCATATAATAAAGAGCTTGTCTATATACCTTTTGTAATAGGCAATATTATTCGACCAACTGTCAGAATTGTATATAATGGAGGACTCGAAACGCCCCATAAACAAATTAGCGTAACTTGGGGCGACCCGGGTCCCCATTGCGGTCCCACAGGTCTGATGATATATTTTCCCTTGAAAATCAAACACATTGTGTGCGAGGATAAATTCAAGGGATTTTATCATTAAATCTGTCTGTATTCTCTGAAGATCGGTCTGCTCTGTCAAGTACCAATGTACTGCTTCTATACCTAGCTCATGTGAGATATTAGAGTATAGGGAAGAGATGTCCATGGTCAGAAAAAGGTAATCATCTTTCCAGATAAAATTCTCTAGATCCATGATCAGGCTGGAAGAATCTCTTAGTTAAGATGGTAATTTGGTGACCAGAGGTTGTAAAAACAAATCCACGTAATGGGAGAGATTACAGGTCATGGATCCGATGCCCAATATAATTGGGCGCCCAGGGGGTTTCTGATGGTCTTTATGGACCGTGGGCAGATGGTAAAAAATTGGAAGAGTGGGATGACTCATTGAGAGGAAACCTTTTTCTTTTTTGTTTATAATTTCTGCTTCAAAAGTTCCCTGGATTATTGCTTCATATTCCTTTAAGAAACGAGGGGTAGGATCTGAATTAAGAGGTTTGTAATAACAGGGATCATTCAAGATGTTAAGCGCTTCAGCCATATAGTCTGTTCGATCTTGAACGACCACTCCCCCACTTTTATCTGCTGAACGAATGACGATATCCGTGTTAGTTCCAAGTTTTTTCAGTGCTTCCATCTCCTTCTTGGACAAATTATTTCCAGGTGATTGTGAGGATTTGATGTTTTTAAATTCTTCCGAAATGAGGGAAAAAAACGCTTCAATGTGATGACCTCTATGTTGGACCGGGTTGTGAAGTCCTTTGTGAAGTTTGATTTCCTTGTTATAGAAATATCTTTGTTGGGTCAGTTTCTTAACAAACCTGTTCAGGTCAATGAAGAGGTTGAAATCGTCGGTGGTTTTCGATGGGCAAAAGTTTAAACCTCTGGAAAGAACAGATATTTCATCTTGGGTTAAATTGTATGTGGAGAGGTTAAAAATGTTTACTGTATTTATAGCTGCGGGGGACATGTTGGGTTGAAGCAGTATGGGGGATGGGACGGGAACAAGGGCAAGAGGGGCTGGGACAGGAGTTAAGTGTCCTGTCTTGTTCTTTTGTCCATTTTTCCTCTTGCTCCCTCCCCTACATCATCTCTGTTTCTTTTTCTTCTGTTTGGCTTGAGAGAATCCAATGGGATAAAATAGTTCAAGATCTTGTTCTTGGTGAGTATTTTCGGGGGAAGGGGGGGGCAGGTTGTGGCGTCATACACCAACTCGGGTCCAGAGGAGGTTGGGAGGGGGTACTGGGTCGTGTTGGGCCCAGTCCTAAAAAAGAGAAGTTACTACTGGGGGATGTAGTTTCTGGAAAGGAGGGTAATTCTTCTGTAATTATGGAATTGGTTGGATCTGAGTATTGTGTAGTAATCGGGGATGGTACATCCTCGTATACTGATAACCAAGATAGGTTTCCGGCTGTAAACGGATCAATTTCAGTGACAGTGGGGGGGGGGGAGTAGGATCTCGCTTGGAAATGTGTTTCGAATGACTATGCGGGTGGACAGGTGGTAGTGAAGTGTAATGCTCATTGGATTTTCTATTAGAGTTATGAAAAATTCTAGCACCCTCTTTGCGTGTGGCCGGTTGTCTCGATTTAGATCCCCTCCGTATGGAATTAGTATTCTTTTGATCTGACCTTCCTCTTTTTCTGGGGGGTACACCATTAATATCGGTCTCCCCCGGATCCCTATTGTATGTGGTCAACATATTAGCACTCTCTAGACGTGGATTTAAACGTTTAAGTAGTTTCTTAATTTTTTTGTCGGCTACCTCATTTTCTAGTTTCAAAAGCCTATGTTTGATACCTTCATTAATCTTCCGAAAATCAGGGTGGCTTTCATATCTAGACAATCTTTCTATTAGTGTGGTGATATGACCTGATAATAATGAACATTCATGCATTCTTTTGTTTATAATGCGAGAAATTAATTTCATAGAACATTCAAACAAACAGTTGTTCCAATCATTAGTGTACAAAGGATCATCAGGAAAGGCTGACGGGATCTGTATGGTAAGACCTCTAGGTGTCAAGCCTTTTTTTTGATAGAGTTCCAAAAACATAACATCAAAGGAGTGGAGAAGTTCCTTTTTACTACAATCCTCAAATTCCTTGAATAAAGAAGACATTTCATGAAAGTTCAACGATAGGGTGGGTACCTTCGCAGAGTTCGAGGGTCGCACTATACTATCCACACAGTGCTCTTCCAGGAGCTGGGTGAGTCTTTCTTTTCTGTTCGTTATCCAATGCGTGAAATATTCCATCGTCGGTGCTGCCTAGCACCAAATCCAATTGATTGGCCCACATTTATCAAAACTAGTGCAAACTGCACTAGGAGCAGTTTGCCTGTGGAGTTTGTAGGGTGCACCAGATACATGAAAAGTGGTGCACATTCTTCACGAATCCACACCACAATCTGCTCGTAAAATCTGCATGGAATCCGCAATGTGTGCAGAGATCCTTAAAGGGGTATTCTAGGAATCAGTAAAATTCATATACAAATGGGTCCTTAAAATATAAGCTAATATGTAATTAGTTGTTATTTAAAATGTTGCTCCCGTTAGCAGAAAAATGCTGATAGACTGTAATGGAGAATTAAATTGCTACTGGCCCTTTAATCAGTCCGTTAATTTCCTCCACGCGGTCCATTGCAGAGCATACACGGGACAGAAGATGGCCGCTGGTTACATGTCCACCTGCCCGGGCAGGTCATGTGATCACCACTATGTATGGCTGTAGTCGGTTGGTTGCAGTGCATACAGTATGGCCAGTCTTGTGGTGATGGCAGTTACACATCATTACTATGGTAACAGAGCAAGAAAACCTGTTACATCATCACTGGGAGCAGAGAATAAGAGGGAGGAGGAGTTACTGGGAACTAAAGGATCTTGGGACTTGTAATTTTCAGTGGCAGCCATCTTGGTGATAACTTTAGAGAGGCCATAAAATTTAGTGAATCATAATATCAAACTATTTAAGCTCCATTGTGTGACTAATGACATTAAGTTTTGTTACATTCATTTATTTATAGCATCATGGGTTTTTGTATCAGACGTTCATATTCCCGGAATACCCCTTTAAGGTGCAGTCACTAGTATCTGTTAGATTGAATATAGAAACTCATTGCAAACACTTGGCTGGATTGCATAAGCGTTTCCAGAGATCGGTAATGAGCAAAACACCATATGCGTGTTACATGTCCAGTCCATGAAGAGCGGACAGTATTCCATGGACACAGGCATGGGAAGGCTCTCCTTGCATCTGATTTCACTAGTGTGCAAGGACTCCTGTCCTAACACTATGCTCATTCCATGAAATCTAACCACACAGTACAAGCGCAATAATGTGCCACCCGTCCAAGGCACTGTTCACAAAGGACAGGTCAGATAAAGGGGTTGGCCACCTTTAATAAAACTAATATATTATACTTACCCTGTTAAACCAACCTGCTCACGGCCCACAAAGTTCATGACTTTTCATGTCCTGCTGGCTTCCAGGACACAGAGGGGCTTTGCAGTCATGCAGATGACATTGGCACACTCCTCCAACCATGGAGCGCTTATGACGGAGGGGGTTTGCAGACAATAATGACAGCACAATCCCTACGTCTGCCGGAAGGACGTCACAGGAAGTCCTTCTATGCTGGCTGGCGAGATGACATGAGCTGTCGCTCCCATAGGCTCCAAGGAAGGTTTAATGTGAACTTAAACCAGATTATTGTATGGATTTGCTATTGAAGCAAATATTAGCAATTGGAGCTAGCAATTACATTTTAAAAATAATATCAAACAAACACAAAGCTACATCTCAGGGATTAATATAGAATAAACCAAGCCCCTTCCGAACACATTCAAATTTGCTTATGGTCATCTCTAAAGCCAATCTATGACCTCTACACCCATGGCATGTCATTCATGAGAGCATTAGTGACAGGTAGAGGTAACTAAAGGTGACGTGTCAAAATATTAACAAAAGCAAAGAATCCTCACTGCACTGCTGAAATGAACATGTTTGCATTAAAACCGGCACACCCCATGGAAGCAAGACAGATTTCATTTCCTGCATGCATATTCAGTGAATTATGCCGTTAATGTAAAGAACACATGTCTACTTCTACTATGAAAAAGCCATTTTTATTTAATTGAGGCTCTTATATACACTAGATATTAAGATGTGTAAAATCATATGAACAGATAATTAAAGTACATATATATAAGGGTCATTTATGACATTTAGATGATACATGATTGACATAGACTAACATATCTCATGCATTACATTTGATCCTATTAATTACAATAAAAATTTCGATGTGCTTACAATACTCACATAGCATTTCAGCCAGCAAATGTTTCCTGCTGCAATGCGTGCCAGTGAACAGTATCTGTCTTGCTCCACACCGGTAGAATTGACTGTTCAATTCAGCCCACTTCAAAATGACTAGTATGTGACATCATACTGCTGCCGCTTTGCAATTGGAAGGTATGCATCAGCCCACAGCACCATCTGCTTGTATGGCTACATGTTAGGATGTGCTGACAACCCTCCCCCATCACAACACAAGTTTCCCTCAGGATGTGCAGTTTATTTCCTCTTAGTCTTCGACTTGTACACAGCTCTGAGGTTACTCTCGGTCAAAAAGAAATACAGAAGCCTTGCTCAAACAAAATTAAACAGGTGCAGAATGAACGGGTAGCTAAAATAGCAGATTATGTAAAAGAAATAATGAATGACATTGATGTTAAATCAGATTAATACCATAAATCTAGTTTAAGACTGCATGGTCTCAGACCGCTTTCACACATGGCGTTTTGATGCACTGCAAAGACTGCAGTTACAATCAATAGTTAAAGGATGTCTTCTGTTAGATTCCCTTATGGTAAATGATTACTACTCACCTTGCCGTCCCTTCCCCTTTGCAGTAATCTGATTTCAGTATAGAGAGGAAGAAAAAAGGGTTTTGTAAAATATTGAAACATGCCTGAGGCGCTTTGCAGTCTCTGGTTGTGTGTCATTGTGGGGAGTACTGATAACTTCCACTCAATGGGGCATATTTATTTATCCAGTCCCGCGGAGTTTATTGTCCAACAATAATGCACAATGCCGCTTTTCACTAAGATCATGCACCAGTGTTCACCTTCTTCTTCCCGGTGCATGTAAGTGCTTGGTCTTGTGACACAATTTGAAAGATAAATCCCGCACTCACTGAATCATTTGGATCGTCGGACGGCACGCCCCCCTGATTTCTGTTGCATGAAAGCCAGCGCAGCTGCGCCTCAATCTGGGTTACCACCCAGATGACGATATTACACGAGGAAGATGGAAGATCTGTGATAAAAACCCATAGCCACGGTAACGGTAACGACAGAATAAGACCAGCTGGTTTAAGACGAGATGGCTTGTTTCGGTTACAGGAAGTGCAGGAGCCCACAGAATTCTGTACATCCTTGACCAGATCTGGCCACCAGTAGAATCGGGAAATGAGGGCGACAGAGCGCTGCACCCCACGGTGCCCAGCCACACAAGAGCAATGTCCCCAAGTTAGTATCCTCTTCTGAACAGCAGGTCGGACTTAGGTCTTGCCAGGAGGAAGCTGCCGAAGGTCCACCAGAACAGCAACAACCATATGCTCAGAAGGAATGGCATGCCGAGGGAGGGTTCTTCCCCAATAACATCAGAGGCACGAGGGAGGACATCAGCCTTGACATTCTTTTCTGCAGGACGGAAGTGGATCAAGAAATTGAAACAGGAAAAGAAGAGTGACCAGCGAGCTTGTTGTGGATTGAGTGGCTGAGCAGTCTGGAGATAAAGAAGGTTCTTGAGATCTGTTTATATACAGACTGG
Source organism: Engystomops pustulosus (assembly GCF_040894005.1). NCBI lineage: Eukaryota > Metazoa > Chordata > Amphibia > Anura > Leptodactylidae > Engystomops > Engystomops pustulosus. Next base: position 171,221,295 of record NC_092411.1, on the reverse strand, counting down.
ATAGTGAGCTTCCTGCAGAAGATAGATTCCTCTCTGCAGTCTAGAAAGTCTTAGGAAAGAACCCACAGGTTTGACTTTGGCCTTTAAGCCCTTTCTGGGTGAGCACCAATCCAGCTCCCACTGAGGAGGCGTCAACCTCCAGCTGGAATGGCTTATCCGTATCCGGTTGTGTGAGAACTGGAGCAAAGGCAGACTTCAGCTTAGAGAAAGCTTCTTCAGCCGTTGGAGGCCAAAGTTTAGGATTATCATTCTTCTTGGTCAGCGCCACAGAGTGAGATACGAGGGAAGAGCAGTGTGGTATGAACTGCCGGTAATAATTAGCGAAGACCCGGAATCTCTGAATAGCACAAAGTCCTACTGGGCAAGGCCACTGAAGTACTGCAGACAATTTGCCAGAGTCCATCTTGTCAGAGATAATGTATCCCAGGAAGACTGTTCTGTGATCAAAGGAAATGGGTAGCGATTCTTCACTGTAATTTTGTTAAGGCCGCAATAGTCTATGCAAGGACGGAGTGACCTACCCATTTTGGCCACAAAGAAGAACCCCGCACCGGCAGGAGAAGAGGACTTGCATATGAACCCCCTCTGCAGGTTCTCCTTCACGTAGGCTGACATAGCCGCGGTTTCAGACACTGAAAGTGGATACGTGCCACGCTGTAGTGGTGATGTGCCCGGCAACAGGTCTATAGGGTAGTAGTAGGGATGGTGTTGTGGCAGATTCTCCGCTTGCTTTTCGAGAAGACAACGGCAAAGTCCATATATTGAGCAGGGACACCCACCAGAGGCTTAGAGGACATCGAAGATGATATGGTGGACACGGGACAAGGTACCACCAAACAGCATGACTGGCATTCGGGTCCACAGTGGAGAATTTCATCAGTACGCCAGTTGACCTCAGAAGCATGTTGTTGCAACCACTTCAGTAGAAGTGAAGCCGTGGACCGGAGTAAGGCATAGAACAACAGTCTCTCTTTATGCAACTCCCCAAATTGCAAGTATAGGGGCTCTGTGCGATACTGGACCGAGTTGCAGAGGATCTGCCCACTGATGGAAGAAATGACGAACCATCTTCTCTAGACGAGCCATGAAAAAATTATGCTGGGAGACCAGGGCAGCAACCACGAAGTTCCCCACAGAGCCGGAGTCCAGGAAGGCTGAAGCTTGAACCAGACCACTTGTTCCATAGCTGAGTAGCACTGGAACATTCAGGTGAGGAGAAGCTTTGCTCTCATCTAGGGGCGTGCGTTTCCCGGATGCTAAGAACGAACAGGACACGCCTTAAGAAAGTGCTCCGGGCAGGCACAATACAAACATAGATTTCCCTGCCTTCGTTGGGAACACTCTTGAGCAGACAGACAAGCTCTTCGGTTCCTTTGCAGCTGATGCGGCAGGTGGCTGAAGTGGTCTTGTCAGGTTCGCTGGAGAGAATGCTGGTACTTCTGGTGGTGCTAGCAGCGTTCTCCAACCTCCGGCGCGTATCCGCGCAAACTCCTCCTCTCGTCCCGGGCAGCGGCTGCTAAGATCTTGCGCTGTCTAGGAGTTGTGTTCTGAACTGCTGAGACTTGTGGTACCTCTGCATGTAGCCTGCTATTGTGCTTGGTTATTCTGCACCATGAGGGGTTAATTCTCAGTAGTTGTCCAGCTCCTATCAGGTTCTGGAGGTGGGGTTCTGGATGCATCAATTGCAGCCTCATTAGTCACCTGTGCCAGTGTTTGAAATCCCTTCATCACTCGCTGCATTAGGTTGACTTGCTCTGTATCTGTATCGGAATTGTTGTGACCTCGGCTAGTTTTTGACATTGACTTTTTGCCTTCTGACTTTGTTCTTGACGTACCCTCTCGTTGTGACTCCGGCTAGTTTACCATTCTTTTGTATTTTATGTTTTTCAGTCTGTTTGTGTTTCCCTTCCCACACTTATCCAGTGTATTTCGAGTGTTCAAGTAGTCACCCCACGGTTAAGCGTGGGGGGGCTATAGGAAGGGACAGATGTTGGGGCAAGCTCAGGGCACACTATCCCCTGTCTTCTGTGTTACCCAACCTTAACAGAAACACTGGCCACACATAGGTCTGCACCTGTATCCGACCTGCTACATTCTCCCCTCCCATGGAGCCTTTGTCAGCTGTGGTCGCTCAGGTCCAGACCCTAACTCAGCTTGTTCAGCATCTAACTGCCCGTCTCCAAATTCAGGAAACTATGCAGGTTCCACGGCAGACACCACCGCAGGATCCGCTGCCACCCGCGCCAGAACCTAAGGTTCCCCTTCCTGACTTGTTTTTTGGTGACCGTAAGAATTTTTTTTCATTTCGGGAGGGCTGTAAACTTTATTTTTCTTTACACCCTCGTTCATCGGGTACTGAGACACAAAGGGTGGGCGTGGTCATTTCCCTGTTGCGCAAAATTGGGCCTTTTCTCTCCGACCTGACTCTCCATCCCGTTCTTCTCTTGACGCTTTTTTTTCTGCTTTAGGCCAGATTTATGACGAACCTGACCGCCGAGCACTTGCAGTTTCCCACCTTAGATTTCTGCGTCAGGGACAGCAGAAGATTATGGTGCCCAGTTCTGACAGTATGTGACTGACTCGCAATGGAACGACTGTGCCTTGAAAGACCAGTTCATGTCCCGACTATCAGACCGAGTACAGGACTTAGTCCTAGCTCATACCGAGCCTCAGACATTAGATGACGCTATGACTCTGGTCGTCCGAGTTGATCGTCGTCTAAGATCCAGGCGATCACCTCGGTTGTCTCCTGACTATCAGCCAACGGCCAGTCTGTCTCCAGGTAGTCCAGAATTGGAATCCATGGAGCTGGATAGCATCTCTCCTGCACAGCGGAAGCAACATAGACTGAGACGTCATCTTTGTTTCTACTGTGGAAGTCCTGATCATCAGATACACACCTGTTCCAAGAGGCAGCAGCAGGAAAACTTCCGCTCCTAAGCAGTAGTTGGGGGGACTGCTTAGGACCTCAGGTACTCCCAATTGTGCCCAGAATGTATTTACCTTGTACAGTTAAGTTTCAGTCTGTCTCCTGTACTGGTCGCTGGATTCAGGTGCTGCATCTAATTTCATTGATTATAATTTTGCCTCTTAGTTATCTATGTCATTGATTCCTTTGTCCACTTCTATCCAGATGTCGGGTGCGGATTTGGCCCCTCTACAGGCAGGAATTGATAAGGTTCCGAACCCTGCAGATAAAGCTTATGGTAGGAGCTATGCATGAAGAATGGTGTTCTTTCCTAGTTATGGAAAATTTGCCTAAAAATGTCATTCTTGGTTTACCTTGGCTCCGGATCCATAATCCAGTAATTAATTGGGAAACTCTGGAGCTGGTTCATTGGGGTCCTCACTGTAAGGATCACCTGACCAGAGTTTCATTATGTACAGTAGTGGCAGAAGGTCAGAGTCTTCCAGGTTTTCTCTCTGATTACTCAGATGTGTTTTCAAAACCCTTGTCCCAAGTCCTTCCTCCTCACATGGAGTTTGATTGTAAAATTGACCTTCTTCCTGATGCCAGATTGCCAAAGGGTCATATACATAACCTGTCAGTACCAGAACGGGAGTCACTGAGGATTTATATTTATTGAGAGTTTGGCAATCGGACATATTCGTCCCTCTGAGTCGCCCACTGGGGCCGGGTTCTTTTTTGTTTAGAAAAAAGATGGTGGTTTACAGCCGTGCATTGATTATAGAGAATTAAATAAGATAACGGTAAAAAACTCAGGTCCTCTCCCCTTGATCCCGGATCTCTTAAATCAGGTTTCTGTTGTCCAAGTTTTCTCTAAACTAGGTCTCAGAGGGGCTCATAACCTGATTCGCATCCGGGAAGGGGATGAGTGGAAGACTGCATTTAATACACCTTTGGGACACTTTGAATACCTGGTTATGCCCTTTGGTTTGAGTAATGCCCCAGTGGTTTTTCAAGGGTTTATGAACTCCATTTTTCATGATTACATCAGTGTGTTTATGGTGGTGTATCTTGACGATATTTTGATTTTCTTTCCTTGCTGGTTGCTGTACTTACCAGGTTACGCAAAAACCATCTCTTCGCTAAACTGGAAAAGTGTGTTTTTTGTGTCCAGAAACTTTCCTTCTTATGTTATGTTGTTACTCCCTCTGATGTACAGATGGATCCGAGTAAGGTTCAGGCGCTCACGAACTGGGTTAGGCCTACCAATCTTAAGGCCTTAAAACGTTTTTTGGGTTTCGCTAACTATTATTGGAACTTTATTAAGAACTTTTCCGTGATCGCCAAACCTCTCACGGATCTAACCCGTAAGGGTGCTGGTCCGAGTAATTGGTCTCCTGCCACTTGCTCTGTGTTTGAAACTCTAAAAGCGGCTTTCTCGTCAGCCCCAGTTTTGGTTCAACCTGACCTGTCTCAGCCATTTGTTGTAGAGGTAGATGCCTCCGAGGTTGGAGTAGGTGCAGTGTTGTCTCAGGGGTCCTCCACTCTCACCAGACTCAGACCCTGTGCATATTTCTCTAGAAAGTTTTCTTCTTGTGAGAGGAATTATGATATTGGTAATCGAGAGCTCCTTGCCATTAAGTGGGCATTTGAAGTCTGGCAACACTTTTTGGAGGGAGCTCTTCATCCGATAACTGTGCTCACGGATCATAAGAATTTAGTATATTTGGATACTGCTAAGCGCTTGAACTCACGTCAGGCTAGGTGGGCCTTGTTTTTCTCTCGCTTTAATTTTGTGGTCACCTACCGACCGGGGTCAAAAAATGTGAAGGCTGATGCCTTGTCCCATAGCTTCGGGACTCCTGAGCTTCCAGAAACTACAGACAGTAATATTTTGTCTCCAGGTGTTGTGTTGGCAGCCGTCTCCTCCCACCTCTCCTCTCAAATTTTAGCAGGACAAAGATCTGCACCTAAAGACCTTCCGGAAAGCAAATTATTTGTTCCTCTTTCTTGTCGTTTGAGAGTGTTGGAGGAGACACATTGCTCGGTATTGGCAGGTCATCCGGGAATGCGGAGTACCTTGGATCTCTTAAAGAGAAGTTACTGGTGGCCTCACATGACTAAGGATGTGCACGCATTTGTCCAAGCCTGTCAGGTCTGTGCGCGAGGAAAGACTCCCAGGAGACGTCCTGAGGGGCCTCTTCTTCCGCTTCCAGTTTCCACCAGGCCTTGGTCTAAGGTGTCTATGGATTTTGTCACTGATCTGCCAGCATCTCAAGGGTATACTGTGACTTGGGTGGTATTGGACCGTTTCTCTAAGATGGGACACTTTGTTCCATTAAAAAAGTTACCTTCAGCTGAGGAGTTGGCTGAATTGTTTATACAGAATATTGTACGCCTCCATGGTATACCAGATGATATTGTGTCAGATAGGGGCGTACAATTTGTTTCCAAATTTTGGCAAGCATTTTGTTCTAGACTGGAAGTGAATTTTTCATTTTCACCATGAGACTAATGGTCAGTCCGAGAGAATGAATCAGGACCAGTGGGTAAAATTCCTTCCGTTGGCAGAATTTGCTATTAATAATCACTGTAATTTTTCCACTCAGGTTTCTCCCTTTTTCTGCAATTATGGTTTTCATCCTCGTTTCTCCTTTTCATCTGTGCCTGTCTCTTACATTCCTCGGGCGGAAGCTATTATGTCCAAGTTGCGCACGCTCTGGTCACATGTTCAGCAAAATATTCAGAGGGCACAAAATTCTTCGGTCCAACAGGCTCAAAGAAGGCGCACTAACTCCGATACGTTTGTGGTGGGGGATAGAGTATGCTTATCCACTAAAAAACCTTAAATGGAAGGTCCCCTCTTTGAAGTTTGCGCCCAGGTTCGTGAGTCCTTTTGTTGTTACTCAAATTGTTAACCCGGTTTCCTTCAAGGTTACTCTTCCAGCAGGGTGGCGGGTTCATAACACCTTCCATAAGAGTCTTCTGAAGCGCTATGTTGAGCCTGTCTTGCCTCTTCCTGACCCTCCTCCTCCATCTAGTGTGGAGGGGAATCTGTAGTTTGAGGTGGAAAAAGTCATGAATTCCAGATGGGTAGGTAACTCCCTGCAGTACCTGGTCCATTGGAAAAGTTTTGGTCCTGAGGATAGGTCTTGGGTTCCGGCTAGAGATGTTCATGCTCCACGGTTACTCAGGTTATTTCATCAGGCCTATCCTCAGGAGCCATCTTTACGATCTAGGGGTCCGAAGGCCACCCTTCAGGTTCGCTGGAGAGAATGCTGGTACTTCTGGTTCTTCTGGTGGTGCTAGCAGTGCTCTCCAACCTCCGGCGCGTAGATGCTAAGATCTTGCGCTGTCTAGGAGTTGTGTTCTGAACTGCTGAGACTTGTGGTACCTCTGCAATATTGTGCTTGGTTATTCTGCACCATGAGGGGTTAATTCTCAGTAGTTGTCCAGCTCCTATCAGGTTCTGGAGGTGGGGTTCTGGATGCATAAATTGCAGCCTCACTAGTCACCTGTGCCAGTGTTTGAAATCCCTTCATCACTCGCTCGCTGCATTAGGTTGACTTTCTCTGTATCTGTATCGGAATTTGTTGTGACAAGGCTAGTTTTTGACATTGACTTTTTGCCTTCTGACTTTGTTCTTGACGTACCCTCTCGTTGTGACTCCGGCTAGTTTACCATTCTTTTATATTTTATGTTTGTCAGTCTGTTTGTGTTTCCCTTCCCACACTTATCCAGTGTATTTCGAGTCTTCAAGTAGTCGTCCCACGGTTTAGCGTGGGGGGGCTATAGGAAGGGACAGAGGTTTGGGCAAGCTCGGGGCACACTATTCCCTGTCTTCTGTGTTACCCAACCTTAACAGGTCTTGGGAAGGCAGGAGCCAGGCTGGGCAGACGTTGGGTCCTGACCAGTGGTTGAAACTAGCCTTTCTGCTGCCTGTGGCGAACTATAGAACCGTCCCCCTCCCCCCTCGTTACATGTAATATATCAAGGAGTGTCAGGACCAGACCCAATCATATTGGTTTAATGTGAAAATAAAGCAATGCAAAATGCATAGAGTATGCCACCATGTACTATAGAATAAACACAGAGAGCTACCACAAAGAACAAAATACATACAACAATCCGCCATATAATATAAAATCAATAAAGCATGCCGCCATATACCATATAATACATACAGTGTGCCACCATATACCATATAATACATACAGTGTGCCTCCATATACCATATAATACATACAATGTGCCGCCTTATACCATATAATACATACAATGTGTCGCCATATACTATATAATACATACAGTGTACCTCCATATATCATATAATACATACAGCGTGCCGCTGCCATATACCATATAATACATACACCGTGCTGCCATATACCATATAATACATACACTGTGCCGCCATATACCATATAATACATATAGTGTGCTGCCATATAGTATATTTTACATGGTGGTACGCTGAATGTACACACATACATACACATATATAAACAGTACATACAGGAATATACAGTATATATACACACACACACAGACACATCTATACATACACACACATATATATATACATACATAGAAGTTACCTTCACTCTTTTCTTCTTTTCTCGTCGGGCTTGTCCTCCGGTGGGGGGGGGTTGCCGGGGTTGACTTGCGCTACTCCTCAGAGCGCTCAGTAAACTGGATGTCAATTTCAGTGGCCAGAGAGATTAGACCACTCAGAGTAGACGGCAGGTCACGTGCATACAGTGCATCTTTAATCTGTCCAGAAAGTCCCTTTTTGAAGGTTGCAACCAGGGCTGCTTCATTCCAGGCTAGCTCAGGCCAGGCCAGGATACAGAACTGAACCACATAATTTTTGCCAGATGAGTCCCCTTGACATAGGTTCAGCAGTGCGTGCGGTCTCAGCAGAAGACGCCGACAGGTTCCTCAAAGATAGACCGGAACTTAGTGAAGAAGGAGGTGATATTATCTGTGACCGCGTCTTTGCCGACATAAGTTCAATGTGCAAGGAGCACTGAGTGATAAAGCCCCTGTGCAACTTGTGGTCCCCATTATACTAAGAGGGCATGGAGAGTCTCAACTTGGGTTCTGCAGATGGTAGATGAACTGTAGTAGCAGAAGAGACCGCAGGAACTTCACGCTGCTGCTGAGTAGCTATCAATTGCTGCAATATGGTGGTGACTTGTCCAAGTTGCTGACCCCGCACAGCATCTGCTGGAACTGCTGGGCCTCAATGGTGGTAAGATCAGCCAGGTCAGGTGGCCGGATCTTACTGTCAGGATCAGTGGTAGTGGACCCTCTGTACCACCACGGATGATGATGAAAGCCGACACCTGGGACTGGAGTCTAAGTGGGATCCGGTTTTCACCAGAGCCCAGCGCAAAGCAGGTTGGACTTGTTGCGGCACGGTACCCCAGGTCGCTCCACAGGCGCGACTTTGTCCACGCTGGCAGCCGAGGTGAAGTACAGAGTCGTAGAGCAGAATCATAGTCGGGGATAGGGAGGAGGTCAGGACAGGCAGCACAGGATCAGAGCGGAAGCTCAGGGCCAGCAGCAAAGGAGGGTAGTCAGGGTCACAACGGGAATTCACAACATGAGCCAGCTTCTTCTGATCCAGGTCACGGCACCAAAATGTTGTCCATAAGATGATATGATGAAATATGATGATGATGATTCGTCAATAGTCTGGTTGACACCACTTCACTAGCTATTAATCCAGGACAGACAACCTCGGTTATCCAGAGATAAAAGCTTACTTTTATTGAATTTCAGGCGCAGAGACCTCTAGACATTGACAATGGTGTTAATATATATTGTCCATTCAGCCCCACATAACAATCAACACTAAATTTGCTTCAGTGTCTCTACCATTTCTCTAACCTTTCTTCTTTCCCTTCAGACCTATACCTTATACAGTCTTCTCTTCTTTTCTTCACATTGACTAACATGTGGAGGATCTTACTGGTTGAAACAAAGTTTCCCACAGCTGCAGTTGGCTAATAGCATGCAAATGGATTAAATCCTGGAGGAATCCATAAACTGGCTCCTAGATAGGGTCACTTCCTTTGCATAATAAAATGGTACAACTTAGCTATCGCCTCATCACCTCCAGGAGATGTTGTGCTTTCCTGTTCCTATCTACATCACACCTTATAAATAACTACTCCTAATTAACCAAAGCAAAACATTAGATAAGTTGTACTAGAATATGGTAGATCAATGTACACAGAAATTAAAATAATATAAAATATATACGGACACTAGGGTTGCACCGATAGGGTTGAGTGCGATTACGATACCTGAGAAAGTATCCTGATACTCAATACCGATATGATATTTTCAAGAAAAGAAAAAAGTATTATCTGAATGTATAGAGTGCGGTCACATGGGGCGTTTACATTGCGTTTAAAAATGTAATGCAATTGTATGGGGGCAGGGCCCAGTCTGATCACGCATTTCCTTTGTAACACATGCGATCAGTAACAGTCAACCTGTATTTTGCCAGGAGAGCTTTAGTGTTTTATAACTGTGTAGTATATGTGTTGTAAAGGTTGTCCAAGTAGTGTTAATATAAAATAGTATACTAAAGAGTATAATTTAGGGCTCATTTAGATGGGTGCTTTTGATGTCTGTGTGGATCCTTTTTCTGCAAACGGCTTTTGTCTCGCATGTGGACCATGTACATCCATAGAAGTCAATGGATCCGCAAAAAAATGGACGGCACATGCATGACATCCGTATGCGGACTGTTTTTTTCTCAAATGTTGCCAGGCAACCAACTGGGCAGGGCAAGAAGTAGATTAGAAACCCTTCATTTTTTTTGTCTATGTGAAAATAATGGATACAATATGGTGTGAACAAAGACATCATGTCTGCATTTTTTCAGATGAGCAGCAGACATGCCCGTCTGAATGACCCCTTATTTTTTGTCTAATACATTTTTATTTATTTAATTTCAATTCAACTGTATTATGGGCGGTCCCCTACTTAAGGACACCCGACTTACAGACAACCCATAGTTACAGACAGACCCCTCTGACCTCTGGTGAAGCTCTCTGGATGCTTTACTATAGTCCCAGATTGTAATAATCAGCTGTAAGGTGTCTGTAATTTAGCTTTATTGATAATCTTTGGTCCCATTACAGCAAAAAATGCTTAAACTCCAATTGTCACTGGGGCCAAAATTTTTTTTGTCTGGATCTACAATTATAAAATATACAGTTTTGACTTACATACAAATTCAACTTGAGAGCAAACCTCCGGACCCTATCTTGTACGTAACCCGGGAACTGCCTGTATATGCTAAATAATAATAATAATAATAATAATAAAGTGATGATATAAAGAGAGATCTCGATATACTGGTGTATTAAACTTGTGTAACAGTGAAGCACTTGGTTTAATAAAATCCTCCCACAGATAACCAGCAAGCCCATAGTCTAGTGCAGTGATGGCGAACCTTTTAGCGGCCGAGTGCCCAAACTGCAACCCAAAACCCCCCATATTTATAGTGAGGTGCCAACCAAAAATTAAAGCGGTAACTTATTACTCCCTGTGCTCAACAACGTTCGATCATATTGGCCTCCTGAGGACAAGATGGAAAATTGACATAATTTTAGCTTCTTTCCAGTGTCCCTCTGTACACAGAGAATTGCGGGGCCAACAGAAGGTCCTCCAAAGATAATTTGGCCCTGTCTACACATTCTCCCTCTTCCTACATACCCAGGTAGTGAAGTACGTATCACTTAAATATATGACTGAAAGCAGCATCTTTTAAGTTGCTTGGAACTACAGGAAGATTCTTTGAGTTCTGTCTGGTGTGCTGGGGCGATGACCTGGGTGCCCACAGAAAGGGCTTTGAGTGCCGCCTCTGGCACCTGTGCCAAAGGTTCGCCACCACTGGTCTAGTGGATAGAGGCTCTGGAGTGGAGTGTGGAGATTGTGGGTTCAAATCATGGGCTGGGCAAAATATTATTTAATTCTATACTTTTGAGCCTTGGTCTGGGGAAGCCCTGGGCTAACCGAACACATCTCTCCAGAAAAGTCTTTGGATGTTAATGTCTTTACTCTTTATTATTGGAAAACATTTACTAGAATTGGGCTGTTCTTATTTATTTTTTTAGCCAGTTTATTTTTTTGCACCATTTACCAGTATGCTTTGAGCAAACTCTTCCGAATATACGGTATGATCGTTCCAATTTTTGGCATCAAGGCAAGATATTGCCTGATAATTTTTTTTATTATTACAACGTGTATATTACACGTATATTATATAATATCGTCAATATGGTCTCTATCAAGTATAAATATTGAACTGTGCCCCAATATTTCTCCATCTTTACTGCAGTGACAGGGGTCTACCTGTGGAGTCTAAAATAAAGTGGAATTTTAGATAATGGGGCCCATTTACTGTGGGGGGGTCCCTGCACGATCCCCGATCCGGACTGTCCGATGAGGAGGAATTCTGTCGCAATTCATGAAGATCGGGCGCCCGATATCCTGCATATGTTGCTTCCCCGATCAGGTCCGCCGGAGTTCACCTTCTTCTTCCCGGTGTATGTAAGTGTATGGCTTGCGGCACAATTTTTTAATTAAATCCCGCGGTTTGTCAGAATCCATTGGATCGTCTAATGTCCCTCCACCCGATTTGTGTCGTATGAAAGCTGGCCTGATTGCGCCAAAATCCAATCGCGTTCGCCAAAAACCCCTTTTAAATCCCTGTTGTCTCAGTGGCGCAATACAGAAATCGTCGGGATGTCTGACAAAATTGCAGTCCGCGGGGCCCTTAGTAAATGAACCCCAGTATGTTGCAGGCATAGAGATTTGTCTGGGACACTATCATACCAATTAGTCCACAGGTCTGAGTAATGTTGTATCTCTGTGTATCCTAGCAGAAGCCCCAGGTACTTCTTCAGTACTAAGATGCCTTCTCGGGGGTTCTTCTGGATCACTATGGGATGACAAAGACTATGTTATGCTCCAGGGCTATGCCGAGAAGTGTGAGTAGGAGGTTTTTAAATTCTTCTGATAATGAAACATCTTGTGGTAAATAATAAGAAACACATTCTAAACCCCTTTTTATGTTCTATGCTAGTGTATAAGGCACTAAAGTCCATCATTAGAAATGTAAACTCAGGTGGTAAATTAATCTGCAATAAGTCACATATTGGTTGATCTGAATCTTTAAGAAACTTGGAAGATTTGTGCCTGTGAAAATCTGTGAAATATTACTGGTTGGGGATCCAATGCCTTAAATGACGGGTCTGCCTGGTGGCGTCTTCTCATTTTTATATATGTTGGGTAAAAAATAAAATTAGCTCTCTTTTCTAGTTATCACGATTTATTGTATTTTAATATTTTTTTGTAGGTCAGAGGTAGGATTAACCTCATGGGACTTATAATATGATTCATCTGATAATATATTGAGAGCTTCGTTATTTTAATATTGCTATGTCATAATAACTAGTCCCCCACGTTTGTCCACAGGTCTGAAAACTATTTATTTTTTTCTTCTGAGATTTACTAGAGCTTTTAATTCACAGAGGTTACCGTATATACGCGAGTATAAGCCAACCAGAGTATAACCCGAGCTACCTAATTTTAACACAAACCGGGGCTTAACGGGGGATCCGATCCCTCCTGCCGCAGCCCCGGGGTTCGGCGAGTGCCCGGAGGCTGACGGCTCCTCTCTGCACCGGGTTCCGCCTCCTGTTGGAGGTTGTTGGGGTTTTACTTTTATTTAGGCCTCTTAACGAGACTTGGAATCTGAGCAGGTACCTCAATAGCATGATTTTGCTTTTTTTATGAAAATGTGAAAAATCACACCTAACGTTCAAAGCCCCATAACCTCCTACAAAAATGATAGTATGCATAAAAAACCATGTCCACATAAAATAGACATTTGCTGAAGTCACGGTTCGGATGGGTGAACCATCAGAAAGTTTCTGTGGGAAGAGTCTGTGGACACCCTGGACCACCACAGGGGATGATGGTACTAGCCACAACCCGGGACCAGAGTCTAAGTGGCCCGTGGTCTTCGCCAGACCCCGCCGCAAAGCGGGATGGTCTTGCTGCGGCGGGGTGCCACCAAGTCGTTCCACGGGCGAGACTAGGCCTGCGGTGGTAGGAAAGCAGGCAACAGGAACCACAGGATGGCACAGGAACAACAGGAATGGATCACCGGACATGGACAGTGGCACAAACGGCAGTATGGCAGGACCTCGGCAGGATGGCAGGACCTCGGCAGGATGACTGGACCAGAGAAACATAGGGCCGCCACAGGAACACGGGAACTTGGAGGAACACTGGAATACAGACACACGGAGGAAACCTGGGAACGCTGGAACACTAGGAAACACAGGAGGTCTTTAATTTCAGGGAATGACTTGAAGATCCGGCAGATAGTGAAGGGAGATGCCGGATTATAAGGGCACGCCGGATTTGCCAGCACAAATTAGGGGGACGCTGGCCCTTTACATCTGCCCTAGAGACCAGGGACGCGTGCGGCCAAAAGCACCGGGAAGCAGGCTCGTGGACAGGTGAGTCAGAGTGTGGTGATGGGGTAGACGCATAGCGGAGCGCGGGATCACGCTATGGACATGGATCGCGGGGCCACCCGTGACGGGTGAATGTTAGTATTTTTGCTGTTATGACTATGTATGGAAAAAGTAGAACATTTTGAATTTTGAAAATTGAGAATTTTTCCAAATTTTCACCAAATACCAGATTTTCTCATAAATAAATGCAAAACATACCACCAACATTTTTCAACTAACATGAAGTGCAAAGTGTCCCGAGAAAACAATTTCAAAATCACTTGGATATGTTAAAGCGTTCCAAAGTTATAACCACTTATAGTAACACATGGCAGATTTGGAAAAATGGCCCATGTCAGGAAGGTGAAAAATGGCTTTGGCGCTAAGGGGTCAAATGGTGATCTAAAGCCTCCATTGCAATCATATGTGGTATGCTTGTGTAAAGTGATATATTATTGCATCCTGTCCAATAAAATTCGTCTGACCAACTAATTCTACCCACAGTGGGGGGAGTGGCTAGCAGCCAACATGGCCGGACGTGCCTGAGAGCGCTCCACACAGACCCCTTATAATCCTGAGCAGAATCCTGTGTTACCAGGAGACTGAGGCACCAGATTACACCTGGACACTCCGGAACACACACCCCGAGATACCTGAGTGACCGGAGGGAGAACCGGAGCAGCGGGCGAGGAGAGCCGGAGATTGAGGCCTGCGTCACGACTGCGAAGGGGAGCCTGACCAGAAACTGCTTTACATCGGCGGCAGACACCGCACACAGGAGACGAGCGGCGCTGATCGGGAGCCAAGAGCGGCGAAGATATAGAGGAGGCACCGCAGCACCAGCAAGGGCGCTTGAAGATAACCTGGGTAAGCGGGAAAGCGCAGCACATACATACTGAGTGTAGCGCCTGCTACCTGGAGAAGCCGGAAACCGCGCCATTTCCCATCGGCAGCGCCCACCTCGTGCAGAGAACAGCAGCAACAGCAGGCTGGCAGCCTCAGAGATCCTTAACCGGTTCAGATACTGAGAGAACCGTATAGAAACCCCTGCACTGAAGTATTAGGCAGCTTAGCCCTGGGTGATAGTGCACATCTGCCCATCTACTGATAAGCAGACTCTCCGCAGTAGCCTTGAAATCTTACACAATGAGCCCCCCAAAGGCAAATGCGGCAGAAAGATTACAAGAATTTGCCCGCACCAAGCAGGGGGAAACATCCCGCACCCCACAACCACAGCGTGCAACTCAGACCAGAAGCAAACAAAGCTCAAGCGGAAAGCGGCTAATGATGAGGACACAGAAGAACCTACTTTAAAACAAGTCAAGTCTCAGGTCCTAACTGCCATTGACACCTGTAAAAGCTCTCTTACTGGGAAGTCCGAGTGGATGTCAGTCTGCTTAGGCAAGACCTGCAAAACCTGAGGGACAGAGTACATAATGCGGAGGAGAGGATATCTCAAATTGAGGAAAGAAATGCTAATGTACCCAGAACAATTACCACTCTGAAATCAGACTCTGAGGCCCTGAGGCAGAAGGCGGATGACATGGAAAACCGTCTACGTCGCAACAATATAAAAGTCATCGGCCTCCCAGAACGCACTGAGGGTCGCTCGCCTGAAGCTTATGTGGAGAGATGGATAAAGGAACTTTTTCCAGAGGTACATTTTTCCGCAGTTTATAGAGCCCCGCCTCCAGGTGCCCCTCCAAGACCACTGCTTGCTAGATTTCTGAACAGCAGAGACCGGGATCTCATTCTGCAGCACGCCCGCAAAAAAAAGCTGACATCAGAGTAGACAACGCAAGGGTATCTATTTTCCCGGACTTTTCGCTGGAGTTGCAGAAGAAGAGAGCGACGTTTTTGGATGTTAAGAGAAGACTCTGGGACAAGAACCTCCCAGATTCTATGGCATACCCGACACGCCTCAGAATGGTGGATGGCAACAGAGTATTGTTCTTTGTGACCCCAAGCGAAGCCAATGATTGGCTGGAACAGCATAGAAGATCCCCACCCCGCTGATGAGACTCTCTGATATCCTTTGTGTTACTTACCAGACCATAGAGTCACACTTGTGATTCATTAACGCATTCTCAGTTAAACCGAAGTTTTGGGGGGGAAATTTAATTAAATTTAATGGGATTTAAGGATAACATTTGTTGACTGCTCCCAGACACCTTTGTGTAATACTCGGTCCCCCGAGAGCATTTGACAAACAAAGGGGTCTACAGGAAGGAGTGCATACTACATGCCTATGTTACACACTACGAGGCATGAGTATCCCTTTTTGCTAGCTGAATATGCTCCAGTCAGCCCCATTCTTGGAGAGCAGCAGTTTAGCTGTGACCAGAGTGACCAGGGAGTAGCGGATGTGAAAAGAGACCCTCATTCTCCCACGATATCCATAACCGTTTCAAATGACTGAACTCAGATTCCTTACATGGAATGTTCGTGGCCTTGGTTCTCCTAAAAAGCAGCTGATGGTAGCTACGCATATAAAACAATTAAACCCCCACATATTATGCTTGCAGGAAACTCACCTGATCCCCTCTAAAGTGCAGGGATGCACTCCTGCTATAACACGGTATCAAGAGGGGTTTCGATACTAGTGGATAAAGATGTGTGCTGGGAGGTTAAAACACACTTAGTAGACACAGAGGGTAGATGTGTGTTTGTACATGACCACATAGATGGTGTTCCCTATAATGTAATGGCAATATATATCCCCCCCACCAGCATCCATGCAGGTACTGCGACAGGCGGCGCTGTTTGCAACATCCCATTCACAAGCAAGAAACATATGTTTAGGGGACTTTAATATGCTATTGGACCATGATATGGACCACTTTCACAGGGCACAGACCCCCTCAATGGGACCACATCATAGTAGTTTATCACGGTTCCTGGCGGAAATGGGCTGGATGGACTTCTGGAGGCAAGGACATCCACTAGATAAATTATACTCCTGCTACAGTGCCTCCCATAGTTCTCTCTCCCGTATAGACTACATCATAGGATCCGCAGATACAATCCCACATATACAGGAAATTCTACCCACAGCTCTTAGAACATCTCTGGTATCCTGAAAGTAACCAGCTATTCTTTTGCATGCTTCTGTCACCCTTGCGGCTTATCCTCAAAAGTTTTCCATCACCTGTTACAGACTGTCATGCGGCTCTGATTAATGCTAAACTGCCAGAGGCACCCATCTCTGCTGCACCCTAAGGATTATACTGCATAATGCAACAGCTGTTAACCCCCCAGGTCACCTGGGCCTGGCCCTACACCCCTCCCTGCACCGTTTTCCATTGCTTTGTTGTGTTGCTGAACTGTGCGGACTGCTCCAGAAGGGAAACCCATAAGTGTTGATAACTTGTTGGAATGTTATTCCACTCCCTGGTTCTTAACTGCTTCCATGGTGCCCGGCCGCACCTATGGCATCCATCCGAAGCTGCATTGCAGCTGGAGCGCTTCAAAAGGTTGGAAGCCTCTGCCTCTTCCTCCCATGATCAGGCAGCTTTGTCGCCTACATGGCCCTCGGCTCCCAATTTAGAAGCACAAAATGTCCTTCTGGCAATTGAGCAGTGCCAAACAGCCTTTACCATAAGGATTGATGAGGTTAAGGTGGACATTGCTCTGATTAGGCAAGATCCCCAACCTATCAGAGAGCGAGTTACTGATGTTGAACATTGTGTGGGAGACTTGGAAGACCATCAAATTCCACTGGCGAATACCAGGTGGACAGTCTGCAGCATTTCATCGAAGAACAAGAAAACCATCTGCGAAGATGATCTGTTTTGTGGGCCTCTCCATCTGGCACTCCGCTGCACACGTTCATCGCTAAACTCCTCAACAATAGGGACAGAGATGCCATTCTTCGTTTGTCCAGAGAGCAGAGTGATCTTAGAGTGGATAGTGCTGAGGTCATGGCATTCCCGGACTTCTCTGTGAAGGTGCAGAAGAAGCGTGCACTATATGTGCACATCAAAAATGTCTACCGGAGTCCAACTTGAAATACGCCATGCTATCCTGCTAGGATCCATATTGTGAACAGGGGGCAGGCCCGGTTCTTCGATACCAAAGAAGAGGTCTCAATTTGGTTGGACACTAGGGGCTGCTCACCTTGGCACTCCCCTCAAGGAGACTGATCCTGTTCTGTGTAGAGAAAAATTTTAAACACAGCACAAGCCAGAAGTCAGTTAAGGAGTAGCATAAATTATAACAGTGAGGCTGGAGTTGCCTGCTTTAACAGTTCGCACATAGCACAAATTATATAAGTGAAAGACTTATCACATCCAAAATCATAGAGCTGCTGCAGTCTTCCTGACATCCAATATTAGAAATTGTATTGGATGATTACAGAGGTTCGTAGGAGGAAAAAAGATCAGGCTGGGACTGCGCTGCTCAATAGTCACAATGTTTAATTCACACTCTTAATGGACAACGTGTTTTGGAAGCGGAATGCCTCCTTCATCAGGTCCGAAAAAGCACAATTTCTAAAACAGATGAAAATATAGCAATACATAAAATATCATTAATGAACATAAAATAAATAAATAGACATTGTTGATTTAGGAACAACCAAGGTCTTATACAATATAAGATACTGACAGTGGTATATACACTCACTGGCCACTTTATTAGGTACACCATGCTAGTAACGGGTTGGACCCCCTTTTGCCTTCAGAACTGCCTCAATTCTTCGTGGCATAGATTCAACAAGGTGCTGGAAGCATTCCTCAGAGATTTTGGTCCATATTGACATGATGGCATCACACAGTTGCCGCAGATTTGTCAGCTTCACATCCATGATGCGAATCTCCCGTTCCACCACATCCCAAAGATGCTCTATTGGATTGAGATCTGGTGACTGTGCAGGCCATTTGAGTACAGTGAACTCATTGTCATGTTCAAGAAACCAGTCTAAGATGATTCCAGCTTTATGACATGGCGCATTATCCTGCTGAAAGTAGCCATCAGATGTTGTACATTGTGGTCATAAAGGGATGGACATGGTCAGCAACAATACTCAGGTAGGCTGTGGCGTTACAACGATGCTCAATTGGTACCAAGGGGCCCAAAGAGTGCCAAGAAAATATTCCCCACACCATGACACCACCACCACCAGCCTGAACCGTTGATACAAGGCAGGATGGATCCATGCTTTCATGTTGTTGACGCCAAATTCTGACCCTACCATCCGAATGTTGCAGCAGAAATCGAGACTCATCAGACCAGGCAACGTTTTTCCAATCTTCTACTGTACAATTTCGATGAGCTTGTGCAAATTGTACTGTTCTTAGCTGAAAGGAGTGGCACCCGGTGTGGTCTTCTGCTGCTGTAGCCCATCTGCCTCAAAGTTCGACGTACTGTGCGTTCAGAGATGCTCTTCTGCCTACCTTGGTTGTAACGGGTGGCGATTTGAGTCACTGTTGCCTTTCTATCAGCTCGAACCAGTCTGCCCATTCTCCTCTAACCTCTGGCATCAACAAGGCATTTCCGCCCACAGAACTGCCACTCACTGGATGTTTTTTCTTTTTCGGACCATTCTCTGTAAACCCTAGAGATGGTTGTGCGTGAAAATCCCAGTAGATCAGCAGTTTCTGAAATACTCAGACCAGCCCTTCTGGCACCAACAACCATGCCACGTTCAAAGGCACACAAATCACCTTTCTTCCCCATACTGATGCTCGGTTTGAACTGCAGGAGATTGTCTTGACCATGTCTACATGCCTAAATGCACTGAGTTGCCGCCATGTGATTGGCTGATTAGAAATTAAGTGTTAACGAGCAGTTGGACAGGTGTACCTAATAAAGTGGCCGGTGAGTGTAGTTCAATATATAAAACATATAAAAAATATATATATAAATATAGGTTGTTTTTTGGATTTGTTCCTTTTGGTCTCTGTAGGGACCTGAAATCAGAAGCGACCATAGAGTAAAAGGTATCAATATGTGACTATAGATCCGAGCATCGAACATCTGGAAACTCTGAAATCTTTTGTAATGGAAGCATACCGTAAAGGCATTTTGAATGAACAGGAAATCAACTCAAACGGATTAGAAAGAACTGCACGGAAGACTCTACGTTCCGTAAACAAACTCTGGTCTTATGCAAACGATTCAGGGAAAAAGGATACCCTAAGAACATCATTAATCCCTTATCACCGACACTATTTTTCAGCTCAATGACCAGAGTCGATTTTTCAAATCTGACATGTCTCACGATAATTGGTTATAACTTCGGAACGCTTTAACATATCCGGGTGATTTTGAGAACGTTTTCTCGTGACACATTGTACTTCATTGTTAGTTATAAAATTTAAGTGATAAGTTTTGCGTTTCGTTCTAAAAAAAAGTGAAAATTTGGCAAAAGTTTGTAAAAATTCTTCATTTTTCAAGTTTGAAATGTTCTGGTTTCCAGACAAGATATAAAACCACCCACAAAGTTTGATAATTAACATTTACAGAATATCTGCTTTATGTTGGGATGATATTTTATGCTTCCGGTCATTTTTCTAGGATGTCATGAGGTGCAGAACTTTAGGTGCGATTTTTCTTATTTTCATGAAAATTGCCAAAACTCACATTTTGAGGGACAACTCAGCTTTCAAGTGACTTTGAGAGGCCTAAATAATAGTAAAACCCCATAAATTACCCCACTATAGAAAGTTCACCCCTCAACATATGTAAAACAACTTCTATTGGGTCTATTAACCCTTTAAGTGTTTCACATGGGTTAAAAAATATGGACTTGCGATTTAGAAACTATAGAATTTTTTGGGAAAATACATTCATTTAGGCCAAAACTGACATTTTCAGAAAAAATTAAATGATGAAACGCACTGCAACGCTTGATGCCCAATTCCTCCCGAGTGTACTGATACCCCATATGTGGTGGTAAACTTCTGTACGGGCGCATGGCCGAGTATAGAATGAATGGAGGCGTCATTCACAGCAGATTTGTATTGTCACATTGTACAACATATAAATTTTTATTTTTTTTGGTAATGCGAACATATGAGGCTTATTTTTTATGGGATGAGATACAATGTATAGATAATTTATTTCGGGAGTCTAAAGCTTATTCATGAGATTTTATTAACTATTTCAAGGGGGACACAAACAAAATCATCCATTTTTATTTTGGATTGTTAGCATTTTTTTCCCCCGCTGACCGTAACGTAAAAATAATATTTTATCTTTATCTTCACTACGATTGCGGTGATACCTCAGTTATATAGTTTTTCTTATTTTTGCTCAATTTTCCTGAGCAAAACCAATATTGGAGAAAATGGCATTGTTTTTACTATTGACAACTATTCAGGGCCATAACGTCTGTATTTTTCTGTTGTCAGATCTGGTTGAGGGCTTATTTTTTGCGAGAACAGTTGTTCTTTTCAGTTGTATCATATTAGGAAACGTAACTTTTTTTTTTCACTTTTTAGAACATTTTTTGTGATGGTGTTTGATGAAAAATTGTATATTATGGGAATTTGAGTTTTTTTTTTACATAGTTCACCGAGCGGGTTCAATATTGATTTAGATTTATTGTACAGATTAATGTGGACGCGGTGATACCAAATATGTACGTGTTTTTGTGTTTTATTTACTTTATTTACATTTTATGTGTTACTGGGGAGATTATAGGACTTTTATTTTATTTAATTATATTATAAAAAGATTACATTTTTTTTTTTTTACTTTTTTACATTTTCTACTTCTTGGCTTGAATAAGCGATCATCCGATCGCTTATTCAAGCCTTTACACTGCAATACACTTGTATTGCAGTGTATAGTGTAAGTAACTGAGCATGCCGCGCATGCTCAGTTACTTACAGCCGGGTCCTGCCAGGAAGGCAGAACCCAGCGGGGAGAGTAGCTGACAGCCTTGGGTCACTCGTCGGGTGTTAGTGCCGGGTCTGGGCTGTGATATCACTGCCTGACACCGGCACCAGCGAAATGCCGCCGTAGAAAGGCGTACGCGTCAGAAGGAGTACCCTTAATGACGCAGTAAAAAGCCAATAGGGCGGTTATTAAGGGGTTAAAGATGCATACCTAAAGACAAAAAATCTCTCACAAAAAGAATGTTTGATGCCTAAAAAAAGAAGACAGTCCACACTGAGGACAGGGGGCCGAGTTTTATAACCACTTTTACATCAGATCATAAGACCATCAAAAACGTGCTATCCAAATATTGGCCTCTTCTCCGAAAGGACCCCCATCTGGAAGGATTTATTCCACCTCAAACGCAACTTACGTTTAGAAGGGCTCCCACTCTTAAAACCATTCTGGCTCCGACCAAAATTCGAGAGACCAGCAATTCAGACAACATAAGACAAACCAAACCCTCTTTCTTTCCGGACCTAAAAGGCAGTTTTAAATGTAGCAACACCAGATGCCTCACATGTGAGATCATCCTACATCGTACCCAATCCTTCCGTTCTACTGCTACAGGTGAAACTTTTCAAATTACCAACTTTCTAAACTGCTCATCAGATTATGTTTTCTATCTTCTTCAATGTCCATGCCCATTCCAATATATAGGCAGAACAACACAAGCATTAAAGGGGTTATCCGGGTTTAAATTTTTTTTTATGTCCGGCCTGGGGAAGGCTAGTTAAACATAATAAACATGTACTTACCCCCTCCGGCGCCGCCGTTGTCCCGCGCCGTGGTCACTTCGATCCGTGCCCCTGTTTGTTTACAGGGGCACGGAAGCCGCGCACAGGGAGCTTCCGGTCCACGATGTGGACGGCTCCTCCCATGCGTCCCTATCTCTCAGCGTTGTAAGCGCTGAGAGATGGTGCGCATGGGAGTTTCCGGCCGGCCGGAAGCTCCCTGTGCGCCGGTGTAATGAAACCGGCGCACAGAGAAGACGGGCCGCGGCGCGGGACATCGGCAGCACCGGAGGAGGTAAGTACATGTTTATTATGTTTAACTAGCCCTCCCCAGCCCGGACATAAAAAAAAAATTAAACCCGGATAACCCCTTTAAGGGAAAGAATGAATACTCACAGAAGTAAAATCAAAAGTGGCTTCCAACTCCACAGTGTCTCACGACACTCTCAGCAACACCACAATAATGATATCAGCCACCTTTCCCTTCTTCCCATAGAACAGATTCCTAAAGATCACCCGGATCGGCTATCACACATAAAAAGGGAGAACTTTTGGATATTTAAATTAAATACCATGTGTCCGTATGGACTTAATGAATTCTTAGAATGTATTTAATCTTTCCACCCTTCTCCCTCAATACCATTCATCTCACCTCTGTCTGTCTCCCATGGTTTTCATATGCCAATATTCCCTCAGGTCCACTCAAAAGCCAAATTTACATACTAGTAATTATAAGTATATACATATTTGTTTTCCCATATCACTCCGCTCCCTTATACTTCCCTACTCATGTAATATTTCGAACACTTTTCATCTGATCCCCCTTCATCTGGATTTCAATCTTTATGTTTACCCTTCCAACGATCCAGCGTTGTCTTCACGCTACATCCAACCCCTACTGCGCGTGCGCACTATACTAGTTGCGGGAGCAGTGAGTCCTCACTATAAACTCCAGTACGGACGTCCCTCTCCACTGTGCACGCGCGCTTGCACTTACACGCATGCGCAGTTGCTCTTACTTTTGTCCTCCGATCTAAATCCATCGCGCATGCGCACTATCTCATGTACGTCCCCATAGACGGCAATAGCGGTGTGGCGCAGATACGGTGCCACACGTGTGGCACCGATCCGGCCCACACACCGCAAAAAGATAGAGCATGCTTTATCTTTCGGCATGTGTGCGGCCGTGCGCCGCTATTCTCTATGGAGGGAGGAGGGGCCGCCTCCTCCTCCTCTCCAGCACAGCGCGCGGCGGGCATACCGCTGTGTGTATGTACCCTAAGGTCCACTCGATCCTGATATGTATTTTTTTTTATGGCACCATTTTTATTGCATCACCGTATCTTTACCTACAGTATATTTATATATATTTTTTTTATATGTTTTATATATTGACCTATATACCACTGTCAGTATCTTATATTGTATACTACTTTGGTTGTTCCTAAATCAACGTTGTCTATTTATTTTATGTTCATAAATGATATTTTATGTATTGCTATATTTGCAATTGTTTTAGAAATTGTGCTTTTTCGGACCTGATGAAGGAGGCATTACGCTTCCGACACGCGTTGTCCATTAAGAGTGTGTATTAAACATTGTGACTATTGAGCAGCGCCTGATCAGCCTGATCTTTTTTCCTACTACGAACCTCTGATCCTGTTCTGGCCAGTTGAGCTACTGTGTAGTAGCCCAATAATGGCTCCACATGGCTCCTACCCCTCTGGAGCTTGTTTATTGCAACATAAGTGATTATTTTATTCAATATTGGTTGTATGTCCTTTTCCTTTTTTTTTTTTAGGAACTGGTTAGCCCTGGATATGCTGACATGTGCACATGTCTCTGTTCTACTTCAGGTTAGGATTTGTAGTGCCAACCTATGTTATGCTTGTACCATTTCTGTTTTTTGCACCTCCTGCACCAAAGTCTTGCACCTGTGACCACTGTCGATCTGTTGCAGCTTGCCCCAGGGCCCTAACATCCAATATACCCTTTATTACTAATATGTTATGGTGAATAGGGACCCAACGATTGCCTCCTGGAATGTCAGAGTGATAGGGTGAAACGCCCCATCCACCTCAACTGCGTACTGCGCCCTTACTGAGAGCCTGGGGATGGAATATGTCTGGCGCCGCTTACACTCTGATATAAGAGCCTTCTCCCGTTTCTCTGCTTCTTATAATTCCATGTCCCACATAGATATGTGTCTTGCCGATTATCTGACCTTTCCCTTGATTAGTGAGGCCTATCTCTCCAACTCCATATCAGACCATGCTCTGTTGTGTGTAACCCTACATTGGAGGACACATCCTTTCCGCCCCCCAAAACTCATTTTGGCTTACTATCCTACCCCCACCTGCATACTTCTCTGAGCAGTGGTCTTCATTCTCCAACTCTCACTACCCAGAGGGTTGTGTTCTAGACTACTGGGATGCCTTTAAGACTTTTGTTAGGAGAACTATGTCCCAGGCAACACATGTTCTCAAAAGAGGCCTCACGTATTCTTAAACGCTGGCAAATAATATGCAATACCTCAAAAACAACAGATCCAGTGTCATGAACCAAACTAAATCAAGAATGAAGAATAAAATCCAAACATTTTATTGGTATACTTTAAAACCACATATTTATGAGAGTATTTGAAACTCGCATCATACCGCAGGGTCTCAGAGTACAAATATTTCTAGCCTGGGAGGTGGATGAGACCTTTAAACACACATGGGAAAAAGGTCAGTGTTCCACCATACTCATTAATATGCTATTAGAGCATGATTGTAAATTGTTGGAAGAAATCAGGACTAAAATTCGTACATTGGAAAATGCCTGTAACAAATTTGACAAAGAAACAGTGATGATTCCTTTTCAGCATAAGTTCTAAGAAAGCATAGATAGAATTGAAAAAGACATCATAGACGGAAAGAAAAATAAATTCATGCGAGATAAAAGGGATTACGAACATAAAAAAGCGTTTAAATGGACACATATGGGGAATAGACGAGTAATTATCAAAAGTGCAGACAGACAGCAACAAACACAACAACAGAGGACGAGCAACATGGGGCAAATTGACTCAGTGTCGAGCAATTTTTATCAACCGACACAAGCGATCAAGACACTGGAGGGGACAAGACAAATCCCAGAAAGAGGGGTCCCAGAAATTTAGACCAGTCCCCCACACAGAGACGACAAACGTCATTAGTGGAGAGAAAAGGTATGCATTCTCAAGACACCTCTCAGACGTTACAAATTATAAACCTGTCTACATACAACTTAACCAGTGAAGAAAAATCAGTATTACAAAGAGGCCTCTCATTTTCACAGACTAACACATTGGACAAGTTTGAGCTCACTAAGGACTTATATCTTTTTTGTAGGCAGCTTATATTTAAGGTACAATATCACCAAAATCGCGGAGGAAGACCGACAGGTATTGCTAGACTTGCTGGAATTATTGAAGGAAAATGAGAGAGAAGAAAGGTAAAAAAATTTGGGGCAGATTACCATCGCAGGCCACACCATCTTTTGGCCTATGCCCAGCTATTAATGTATTCTTTAATTCAGTTTACAGAGAAATTCAGATGTTACCAAATGACAGATGTAGACATAACAACCTTTCTAAAAGTGAACAGCAAGCTCTCAGAAATCTTCAAAAACTGCACTCAGTGGTGATACATGAAGCGGATAAGGGGGGCAACATAGTCCTCTGGCCAGTTACTTCTTATATGGAAGAAGCAAACAAACAATTGTACAATAAACGGAACTATGTGGTTCTCCCTTCTGCCTCCACAGAGATCTTTAAGAAGAAATTTGATCGGCTTATTGATACAGCGTTTAATTATGGTATTATCACAAAACAAGAGGTATGTTACCTTAAAATTGATCAACCCATAATATCAACATTTTATTTAGTTCCCAAAATGGTTTCTCCTCCAGGAAGACCCATAGTGGAAGTCTATGCGAGAAAGCATGCTCCTATTTGGATTTCTTCTTACAACCAATCGTATAACCGCTGGATTCCTACCTAAGAGATTCGATGCATCTTATGGAATTACTGGAATTCACTCAGATCACTACAGGTACGATTCTCCTTACCATGGACGTGGAAGCCCTCTATACCAGCATCAGACATGAGACTGCTATAGGGGCAGTGGCCTATTTTCTAAACAAAAAAACTGATAGTGACAGACATCACAACTCCTTTGTTTTGGATTTACTCAGCTTTGTGCTGAATCATAATTATTTTGTCTTTGACCAAAAATGTTTTCGACAAATTTCGGGGACCGTGGTGCGCACCCTCATACGCCAACCTTTTCATGGGTTGGTGGGAGGAGATGCACCTGCACCCATCACGATTATTCCAGGACCACGTCATCAAGTGGTACAGGTTCATTGGAAAACAATGTGGAATTTCTGGATTTGAAGCTGATCAAGATGAACAACAAAATATAAACCACATTGTTCAGGAAAACTACAGCGACCAACAATTTATTGCATTACACCAGCTTCCATCCGCAACATCTTAAAAATAGCATACCTGTTGTTATATGATGTTTTTGAAGACCGAGTAAATGGTAATACATACCGTCTCAAACACTATGTGAATTGTAAGATGAAAAAAGTAGTGCATGCCATCATTTGCTCCTGATCACAAATTTACATAGGACAGACAAAGCAAGAACTCAGAAGAAGAATACAGCAGCATTTTTCCACGATCAATACAGCACGCAGGCATTATGAAAGGGACAAGAATCTCACATCAGTGGCTAATCATTTTCTCCAATATCATGGAGGGAAATACAACAATGTGCAAATCATGGGCTTGGAGAGAGTATTTTCCAACATCAGAGTAGGCAGTATCGCCCCCAAGCTGCTACGATGCGAATCGAGATGGATTTATTCCATGCAATCTATGGCACCTCAAGGATTAAATGAAGAATTACTATTCACTGGTTTCTATAAACAGAGGTTAATATGCATTTATGATTTAGGTGAGTAAGGGTTGGTATTTGCAAATTTCATTTGTATGTATATATACAACAAATTTTTCCCTCCCCCTCCTTTTTCCTTCCCTTTCGTTGTTTAGTTCACCAAGGTAGGTATCAGGTAAGCATATTCTCTTCTTTACCTTCTTTATTATCTTCATTCTTTCATTTTTCCTATTTTTTCTTGGCACTTTCACAACACAGATTTTTGCTGCATGTTTCACTCATCACTCTTATTTGTTTCACAGGACACCCTTCTCCCTGCTCTTTTTCTCATTCTTCTCACTTCATTCACCACATATCACCACTGCATCACTATTTTCTTCATTTATTTTATTCACATATAATCCACTTTTCCCCCCTCAATCGTTGATTCCTCTTTGCAGGGGATCTATGCAAATTCTATGTTTGACACCATCACAGGTTTTCACCAGGGGTACTCCCACATCGGCACATCGGGATCATCATCACTTCTTTATTATGTATCACTTGTATTATTTATTAATTTTGTATATTTATTTTCTAAAAACCTCTTTTTTTAGCCATCTCTTTGTATCGGCAGTCTGAAGCCACCAGTTCAAAGAAGGAGGGCAAATTCAGATTATCATGTAGCTTCTCTCCAGGGTCTCTCTGTAAAGGAAGAATGGTCGGGTCCAGCATGATGACCTTCAAAGATAATGCAGTTCTGTCAAAACCTTCTCGCTTTTCCCGCAGTTCCAAACAGCCGAATAGCACTGAGAGCAGCATTTCTTAATTTGCCTGGGACTGCAGGAAGATTCAGTGTTTGGTGAACTCAGTCCTGGGGTGATGGCCTGAGTGCCCACAGAGAGGGCTCTGAGTGCCACGTCTGGCACCCGTGCCATAGGTTCGCCACCACTGGACTATGGTGATATCACTTGCATTTATTCATGTTATGTATTTTGCTACCTCTTATTGACGTATTTGTGTTACATGTCGGCATATCTATCTGCACTTTTGTCCAGGCCTATACTCAGCCTTATATATAGGCTTCAGTGAGGGGAGTACACTGCATATTTTGCAGTGTAATTGTGACGTACATTGGTTGCACACTTTTTATGTGTTTTTTAAGTATACCAATACAATGTTTGGATTTTATTCTTCATTCTTGATTTAGTTTGGTTCATGACACTGGATCTGTTGTTTTTGAGGTAGTGAACATATTCTACTGTCATGACGGACAAAACAAAACTATCACTGTTGTTTTCCAAACAGAACTACTTTGAACATGAGGACCGCTGTGGGGCTCGCTTGTCTGGCTAAGAAGACTCTGCCCCTACTGTGGTTACTGAGGTTCATGACCTGGTTTACTCTGCTACGTGACCCTGATAGGGTTGTGGATGCATTTGGAGACTTCTACGCATCCTTGTATTCCTCTACATATGCGGTGACTACTCAGGAGACCGCTGACTAACTTAACTCTCTTTCCATTCCCTCCTTTACCCCTGAGGTACCAATCATGGAGCTGGAAATTGCCAGGCCATCTCTTCTTTGGCTAACTGGCAATCTCCAGGCACCGATGGCCTACCAGCTGAATTCTATAAACAACATACTGACATCCTGGTCCGCGTAGTTGTGTAAACTGTACAGAGAGGCACTTGAGGTGGATACAGGTGGGTACACTGCCAGATTGAGGCACGTGTCATGGTCATCCCCAAACCATCCCACCTATTATGATTCTCATAGGCCCATCTCTCTTCTTCAGCTAGATATAAAAATTTTAGCTAAACCATGTTATCCTGTCAATTATAGGCCCCGACCAGAACGGTTTCATGCCAGGTAAATCTACCGCTCGTAACCTGTGCAGGCTGTTCCTGAATATCAAGGTGGTCTCTGACAATGCTGAGTCAAGGGTCTTGGTCTCGTTAGACGCAGCTATGGCCTTTGACTCGTGGAGTGGCCTTACCTTTGGCTAGTGTTAGAACGGTTCAGCTTCCCTAGGGAGTTTTTGACCTGGGTGCGACTGTTGTATCACTCCCCTGTGCCCTTTGTTTTGGTTAATGGATTCCCCTTCAGGCAGATATTGCTGGCAAGAGGAACCCGCCACAGCTGCCCCCATCCTGTATGATATTGCTGTAGAACCGTTAGCTGTGAAAATTGCCTTGCCTGGTGTTCAGGGGTTGACAATGGGTGGAGCGGTGGAGATGATTAGCCTATACGCTGATGACCTTGCTTTGTTTGGAAGACTCAGGGCCCTCTCAGAGCGTAGAACTGGAAGTAATTACAGAGTATTGCACCCACTCAGGCCTTCGGATTAATTGGACCAAGTCGCAAATACTCCCTATCGACCACTTAGTCCCCACAGCTGAAGCTGCAGTATAACCCTTTTTGTGTGATGTCGGAGATGACATATCTAGGAATACGAGTTACACGCTTTATTGTGGACTTCTAGTCGCTGAATATACTCCCCCTACTGGCCTTGGTGCATCAGCGCACTGGGGATTGGTCGAAACTCATCCTATCCCTTCCTGCCTGCCTTGGTCGAAACTTTTCCTATCCCTTAATGCCCATATTAACCCAGTCAAAATGGTTCTCCGACATAAAATCCTGTATGTCCTGCTTCAGTCCCCAGTATATATACCGTGCCAATTCTTTTAGAAGCTCCATAGTTGTATAGCTCTGTTTGTTTTGGGAGGGGGAAGGTCAAGGATAGCCACTAGCTTGCTGTTTTGTTTCTGGGAGGAGGGGGGAGGTCATAACTTGAATGCATGAATATGCATTTTTGACTTATTACCTGTGGGTCATCCTGGTTGTCTTTTATCTGGACTGCAGGGGGGGTGAGCATACCAGCTAGCCTGTATTGGAGGTGTCTGGTTGCTCCCATCTTTGTGATGGGTGTTTTTAATTGTTTTTAATGCATATCAATAAAATATTTATTTTATACCATATATAGTATTTTATTCTATAACACCAGAATCTATATGGGTTTCATGTGGTTAATGACTTTGAACTTGGGCTTGTGGATTGGTCCTTGACTGTGTATAGCTCTTGTTGTGCATAGGAAGGCGCAACACTTAAAGGGGTATTCCCATCAGGGCATTTACATTTTAATTAAATTCATTTGCCATATGTAAACATTTCTTCAATTGGATGTTAATTAAAAAAATGTTCCTGTGTGAAGATAATTTCTCATAAATATAGTCATGTTGTCCCTTAGAAACCAGATAGCTTCCTCGGATATGACCACATCACACTCTGGCAGCGGTGGCCAGACTTGCGCTATAGAGTCCTGCCGGACCACCAGGATTCAGCGATCATTACCACAGGACGGCTGTGCAACATGTAGTAACTCCCGGACATTTTATATACAATAACCTTTTGTTTCTTTGTGCACTCACTCCAGCAGAGGTGGCCTTATCCGAGGAAGCTATCTCGTTTCTAAGGACAACATGGCTACATTTATGAGAAGTTATCTTCACACAGGAACATTTTTTTTAATAACATCTAATTGAAGAAATGTATATATATGGCAGATTAATGAAACTGAATGTGAATGCCCAGACGAGAATACCCCTTTAAGGTTTGAAATCTTTATATGTGACCTATCTCAGGTTATTTTACCACCTGGGTTTATATTTCTAACGATGGACGTTAGTGTCTTATACACTAACATAGAACACCAAAAGGATTTACAATGTGTTTGTTATTATTTAACGCAAGATGTTTCATTATCAGAAGAATTTAAAAATCTTCTTCTCACACTTCTCTGCATAGTCCTGGAGAATAACTATTTTACCTATGACACTTCTGGAACAACCATGGGGACAAGAGATGCCCCTTTATATGCCAGTCACTTTATGGGAAGTTTTGAATCCTAAGTTCATTTTATCACAATACCCATTTAGGAAATATATTTACATATATTGTTGATATATTGATGATTTGTTTTATATGTGGACTGGGTCAGCATCAGATGCAACTTGTTTTCTTAAACAATCAAACAATAACCCCTGCGGGATTTCCTTCACAATAGAACATAATCCAATACAAATCCAAATTTTGGACCTTGAAATACTAAATAAGGAAAGGAAGATGTGGAAACATTGGACTGATGAAGCACCTGCTGTAAGGGTGCGAAACATGTCTTAAAGGGGTTTTCACACAAACACAAGTTAGGCCCTATCTACAGGATAGGGCCTAACTTGCTGATCGGTGAGGGTCTAGCGGTGCTCGGCAATTTCCGTCAGCTCCATAGAGATGAATGGAGCAGAACGGTCTGCTCCAATACCCTCATGGAGCGACGAGGGGTCCATTGGACCCCTCGTTTTTGTGATCTCTGGGGTCTCATCACTAATCCTGTGATTAGAGCCTAAGTTATATTCATGGAAAAACTCTGTTAAGTTTGCACTTTCCAATTAAAAGGATATTGCTTTTGATGACCATCTGAGTGATTCTGTGCCATATCATATATCCTTCCATTTCCTGGGTCTATCATGGACATCATTGCCCTAGGAAACACCCCCTTTCTTTGACTTAATGCTGCAGTACCCAGGATGTCTTCAACATCCTTGACATAGCTGCAACACTCCATCCGGATCTTACATTATAAATCTAATACAAGTCTTGTGCCTGTAGAACAGTGCAACCTGATTGCATCTTTAAGGGTAATCTAAGAAGCGCTTTTTCTCTATTATGTCTTTTTCTCTTTCTGAGCAATAATACACTGCTGCAAGAAAGGAGAGAAAGCAGTGTGATTACTGGATGAGGTGAATACTGAGTTTATTATTTTCCTTTGCATTAAAGGGGCCTCGGTGGACATTTCATTAAGGGGGCATCTGGAAATTATATTAATAGGGGGGGCTGCTACTAGACACTATGTATAAGGTTTATGAGTATGGATCTATGAGTATAATTCTGTGTAGTTGAAATGAAATTACAAAAGCTTCATTTTGGTACTTCCATTCAGAGGCCTGTCGTGTGCCCAACCTGTAGATTATTTCCACATATGGAGTATTTACAGAAGCTCAAAATCCAAATTAAGACAGCTGCCTCAGGCAGCGCCCCCTGCTGGATGCGTATGGGGAGGCATCTTATGGGTTGCTAATGCCAGGGACGTCAGGAGGAAGAGCTATGTGTGCGTTCACAGGTCAAGTTAAAGAATTTGTTTTCAAATGCTTCACAGTAGCTGAAAAGAGATTTGCCTAATTATATTGCTGTCAATCCGTTTACAAAATGCATGCGTTAACACTATGTTGACGTATAATGAATATAGTGTAGAGTATATGTACTAGTACAGATCGAGGCTAGCACAGATTGCGGGTATGAACCCTGCCGATGTTGCTGGCGGCATTTAAAAGAAGGCGTTGTATGAGCGCCACCACCTTGGTTCCGAACGTAGCTATCCCGCACATCATCAGGGTGTGGTGATCAGTTGCCATGACAATCACGTGAGACCCCAGGTTGCCTGGTTTTTGCAGTTTTGTTACAATGAGCCAAATGCCTTATATCAACGTTAAAGTACCCTAGAAGGTCTAAAAAAAAATAGTTTAAAAAGTTAAAAAAAAATTATATTGAATAGATATTGATTTGAATTTTTTTTAATAAAAAATTCAAATCCCACCCTTTCCCATAGAACTGATATACAACGTAATAAAAAGTAAAAATCACAAACATGTTTGGTATCGCCGACACTCAAAATGCCCAATCTATTAAAATATAAAAACGGTTATTGCTGGCAGTGAACTCCATAAAGGAAATTAGCTCCCAAATGTCTGAAATGCTACTTTTACACCATTTTACATCACATTAAACATTTAATAAAAAGTGCTCAAAATTTTGCACAGTCCGCAAAATGGTAGCAATGAAAATGGCAGTTCATTTAGCAAAGAATTACACCTCACACAGCTCCATATACCATAGGATAAAAAAAGTTATTAGCGTCAGAAGATGGCAACAATTTTTTTTTCCGTACAAACACAATAAAACCTATATAAATTTGGTATCTATGTGATCGTACAAAACCAAGTATGAAGCAGAGGGGTTATTTGGAGCGCACAGTGAAAGTCTTAAAAACTGAGCCGCAAAAAAGTAACACAATTGGGGTTTTTTGGCCAATTTCACCACAATTGGAACTTTTTCCAGTTTCCCAGTACATGGCATTGAATAATAAATAACATAACTGAGAAGTAAAATTTGTTATGCAGAAAGTAAGCCCTCACATAGCTCTGTACACTGAAAAATGAAAATGTTAAAAGTGAGTGAATAAATGCTGCATCTTTTAGAGGTTAAAGGGGTTGTCCCATGAAGCAAGTGAGGCCATATCCATGGGGATATTGGGATCTCCCATGGGCAGTGGGGATCTCAGTGATGCGACCCCCTGACTGGCTGAGCACGGCCTAGTGCTTGTCTTTGGTCACCGTGCTGGGTATCAGGGAACAGAGGACCCGTCCGCAGCCTGGCAGGTCTCCGGCAGGTACAGGAAATGGAGGGAGAGGCCTAAGATGTTGGTTTATCCCTGGGTAACCCCTGTCTAGATATGGGATCCCTGATGGTGTTAAATGGGGTGCCCGTGGTGGTAACAGACTTTCACAGGGATCACTTGGAGGCAGAGAATGTAAAGCATTCAACTAACAGTTCATTCATTTGGAACTCTGCAACGGCAAGAACATCAATAACATCAGCTGGGTTGAGATGGCTGGTTGGATATAGTTCCACAGGAGGTGCTCACAGCCTGGTAAGGGCTGCTTCAGCAGCAGGATAATACAAACTCCTGTAGATGGATGTCTGCTTGGTGACTGATGGCTGCATGCCATGTGCTGAGGAATGCTGTGCTGGAGAGACTTCAAGAAAAAGAGAGAGAACCTTCCACACCAAAAGTTTATATGAAAATTAGTTAAAGCATGTGTGCACATTGTAAGGAATGAGTCAGACAACTGCTGATTCAAGTCTCACTCATGATACTGCCCTGGGCAAATCAGCACTGCACAAGTTTATTTGGTTTCACAAGTCTATATAGAAAAATAGGAAAAAAGTAAAAGAGGAGAAGTGTACAAAGCATAACATATCAGGCATCTTCTTGATTGGAGAGTTTTCCTGATGTCTCATACTCACATCACCATAGGGAATTCCTGAAATTCCTCAGCCCTGAAGTTTTAGGTGCGGTCCACGATACCGTCACCATCTTAAGTTAAAAAAAACTATTCCTTCCCCCCAGTCTGCCCCCTCCCAGGAAAATTTGGCATTTGAACCGGCATACTCTGAGGAACTGTTTTCTGGACCCTTCCCAGAGTCACAAACCACTTCTCAGGTTGCTGCTGTGCTGTATCCCGATGCCCAGGTTTTCCAACAGTCGCAGTCTGTGGGTGATGACAACATTGTTGATGTAGTGGAAGAACTGTGTAAGGAGGTGTTGGACGATGAGGAGACACGGTTGTCAGACAGTGGTGAAGTTGTTGTCAGGGCAAGAAGTCCGAGGGGGGAGCAGACCGAGGGATCAGAGGATGATGATGCCTCTGCTAGTCAGCCCCATGCCCAGGAACCCGGCACAAAACACCTCCCGCTCAAAAACCACACCTTCGCCTCCACGATCCTCCATAGTGTCCACCAAGGTCTCCATGCGCAGCGTTCAGTTGTCTTTACCCCAGACGTTGGAGCGCAAGAGGAAATACAGTTCCACCCACCCACACGTCCAAGCCCTCAACGCCCACATCTCCAAATTACTGAACCTGGAGATGCTGCTCTATAGGCTGGTAGAAACCAAGGCCTTTCGTAACCTCATGCCGGCGGCCGTCCCTCGGTATTCGGTCCCCAGACGCCAGTACTTTTCCCAATGTGCGGTCCCAGCCCTGCACCAGCACGTGTCAGACAACATCATCCGTGCCCTGACCAACGCCGTTTATGACAAGATCCACCTAACCACGGACACGTGGATGAGTGCTGCGGGGTAGAGCCACTATATATCGCTGACGGCACATTGGGTTAACTTGGTGGAGGCTGGGACCAAGTCTGACCCTGGGGGCGTTCATATACTGTGCGCATTTCATAAAGTCGACCACAGATGGTTCCACCTCCAACTGCCTGCTCACCGACCGTTGTGCGACGAGATGGAATTCCACATTAACCATGTTATCCAGAGTTTATCAGCAGCGCAGATCGATTGTAAACTGCCAGATATCAACTTCCACCAGAACTGCCAGTCAGGTCAGTCAGCTTCCTCAAGTCTACAATGAGTGGACGTGGATGTCTGATATCTGTCAGGTGCTGAGTAACTTTGAGGAGTCAACACAGATGGTCAGTGGCGATGCCGCCATCATCGGCCTCACCATCCAGCTGCTTGGCCTGATGAAAAACTCTCTGGTCAGCATGAAGTCGGAAGCTTTGCGCTCGTCACAAGAGACGGGGGAAGAAGATTCCCTTGTTGATAGCCAGAGCACCCTCATGTCTGTTTCTCAGCGCATATCGGAGGAGGATGAGGAGGAAGAGGAGGAGAATGTAGGCGAGAAGAGGGGACCATTGCTCAGTCCTTATTAAATGTTTAGCGTGTATGGGCAGAAGAAGAGAAGTTGGAGGAGGAGGAGGAAATGGAGAGTCAGGCCAGTGAGGGGAGTGAATTCTTGCACGTTGGGACTCTGGCGCATATGGCATTTCATGCTAGGCTGCCTATCCCGTGACCTTCGTGTTCGAAGAATTTTTTCCAGCACCGATCACTGGGTATTCACTCTCCTGGACCCACGGTACAAGCAAAATCTTTCCACTCTCATCCCTGTAGAGGAAAGGAGTGTGCATGAATGCCAGCAGGCCCTGGTGCACAAACTGAAACAGTCTTTCCCATCTGACACCGCTAGCGGCAAAGGGCGTACTTCTGCGGGACAAGTAGCGAGGGAGAGTAGGCGAGCAGGCAGCTTGTCCAGTACTGGAAGGGGTACACTTTACAAGGCCTTTGCCAGTTTTATGTCACCCCAGCAGCAAGACACTGTCACCTGTCCCCAGTCTCGGCAGAGTAAGGGTGATCTTTACAGAAAGATGGTGAGGGAGTAGCTGACCATACCATCGTCCTAAATGATCACACAGATTCCAAAACTACTGGGTTTCAAAGCTGGACATCTGGCCCCAACTGGCGCTGTACGCCTTGGAGGTTCTTGCCTGCCCTGCCGCTAGCGTGTTGTTAGAGCAGGTTTTCAGTGCAGCTGGTGGCATCATCACCAATAAGCATACACGCCTGTCGACTGACAGCGCTGACAGGCTGACGCTTATCAAGATGAATCAAGCATGGATTTCTCATGATTTCCATTCTCCACCAGGTGAATAATTCTCATGAATGCACTCCTACTCCTTTTTCTCCTCCTCTTTGTACACTAAAGCAGAGGCAACTGGCTATTTTTTGCCAGAGCCAACTGGCTCTAGCTACAGTAGTGTATGTATTAAATTTTTATGGAGGGCCACATTCCGGTCGTCAGTATTGCAAATGTTTTGGGAGTGCCACATACAGGTGCTCTATGTATTTAATTTTTATGGAGGGCCACCGACCCGGTCCTCTGTTTTGAAAACTTTTTTGGACTGCCACATACAGGCACTATCCAAATTTAATTGTCTCCATAACAGCCTCCACACATCGTCTTTATAGCTGCCTCCACAGGTCGTCTCCATTGCTGCCCCCACACGCTGTCTCCATAGTTGCCTCCACACGTCGTCTCCATAGCTGCCTCCACAAGTCGTCCCCTTAGCAAATGAGCTGTGTCAGGCTACATTTTCGGGTGTTTTACTGGCTGTGATTTTCTGGCGTTTTATATGGGTCACTCATTTTCACAATGCATGCAAATCTGGATGACTGAGTGCGCGTCTCCCCCCCTCCCCCATCATGCCTCCATACATCATCCCCATAGTTGCCTCCACACGTCGTCCCCTTAGCAAACAAGCTGTGTCCAGCAAAATTTTGGGTTGTTTTAACGGCTTCCACATCAAACTTGTTAACTTTGTCGCCACCCTGCTGTGTTATCCACAAAATATGCCGCCAAACTTTTATCTATGAAGGATATTATTTCAGCGCTACTTGCGCATCTCTTTACGTTCCCCTCCCCCGCCATAACCAGGCCCAATACTTATAAGAACAGTGCTACACTTGATCGTACACAAAAGGAAATGCTGTTTGTAGCCGGAGTACACTCTGGCTATGTCGCCTGGACAATCGCCAGCCTGAGGCTGCGGCCACAGCTTCCACACGTCGTCCACATAGCTGCCTCCATACATCGTCCCCTTAGCAAACAAGCTGTGTCAGGCAGTTTTTTCGGGTGTTTCACCAGATACGTAATGGAACTCGGCCCATCTGTTGCCACCATGCCGGAGACCTGAAGTTTCAATCATAGCGGCGCAATATGGATGCCTCATACCGTCTTAATCATGGAACCATTTCCGAAAAAAAAAAAAATAGACCCGCTATTCCATTTTTCGTAGATGAAGTATTCAAACGACCCCGTCTGCTTTGAAACTGAGAATTTTTTCAAAGTAAATGCTTCGGGCCCCCAAGTCCATTTTGGGTGGGGAGGAGCTGAGAGGCAGGAGCTTGGACAGGCGAAAGCTCGCCTGGCAGCGGACCGCCATCTCCATCCCAAGATCCAACTAACATCGTTTTAACTGCAGCAACTTTAATCTACTACTATAACCTTATACCTCTAAAATCTATCTTTTCACTTCTCTTTTCTCACCTCCTTACGTTCACCTCGGGTGCCATTGCCTCCACACGTCGTCTACATCGCAGCCTCCACACGTCGTCTCGATAGCTGCCATCACACGTCATCTGGATAGCTGCCTCCACATGTCGTCCCCTTAGCAACGAGCTGTGTCAGGCTACATTTTCGGGTGTTTTACCGGCTGTGATTTTCTGGTGTTTTATATGGGTCACTCATTTTGACAATGGATGCAAATCTGTATGAGTGCGCACCCCCCCACACATGCCTCCACACGTCGTCTCCATAGCAGCCTCCACACGTCGTCTCCATAGCAGCCTCCACACGCCGTCTCCATAGCAGCCTCCACACGCCGTCTCCATATCAGCCTCCACACGCCGTCTCCATATCAGCCTCCACACGCCGTCTCCATATCAGCCTCCACACGCCGTCTCCATAGCAGCCTCCACACGCCGTCTCCATAGCAGCCTCCACATGTCGTCCCCTTAGCAAACGAACTGTGTCAGGCTTATTTTTCAGATGTTTCACCAGATACGTTATGGAACTTGGTCACTATGTCGCCACCATGCTGTGTTATCGACTAAATATACCGTCAACCTTTTGTTCACATAGGAAATCATTTCAGCGATTCTTGCTCACCTCCTTTGGTTCCTCTCTGCCGCCATAACCAGGGCAAATACTGATACATAAAGTGCTACACGTTATCCTTGCCAAAAGGAATTTTTTCAATTGGTTTGAAGCCCGAGTCCATTTGAGGTATGTCGCCATGCCACTCTCTAGCCTGCCGCTGCCTCCGCATGCCGTCCCCTATAGGGTCAGGGTCAATTATTGGGTGTTTTAATCCACCTAACTCTGACTCTACTACTAACATCGGTGTGTGTAACATTGACAATACTAATATTGTTTGCGACAATTCTAATGTTTCCTGCGATGCTATCTCTAATGTTATTAATCTTACTAACGTGGTTTTACCGCATGATTGTATATCTTTGTTATCCAAGGGTCTCAATTACTCTGTAGGGGGAGCCTTCGACCCCGTAGAATTTGAGATCGACATGTTCAAAGCTGCTCGCAAATTGAACCTGCATAAGTTCTTTCAGAACAAACCCTCGCACTCCCAAAAAGAGTATAAGGGTGAAATTCCATGCACTGTGGGTCCCTTAGGATTTTTTCCTCCAGGCATTACTGCTCCTGTAGAAAACTCAGACATCCAGACTTTACTCGATTTAGATACCGATCACTGTAATCCGCATGACGATTACACGGGTAGTGATGTAGAGGTTACTGCTTTTAAAGGTGGAGTAAAATCCACGTTTTGCCCCCCTATGCCAGCTGGATCCTCAGTGGAGGTTTTTAGCCAAAAAGTTCTGGAGGACGTAAAATCTTTAATCTACCCTGAGGCTCCAAAAAACTTGACCCAGGGAGAATGGCGTGCTCTCCGTTGGCTTAAATCCCACACTGATATATTGGCCAAGCCGGCCGACAAAGGGGGCAACGTGGTCCTCATGACTAGGGATTACTATGTCAAAGAAGCTATGCGCCAGTTAAGCGATACATCTACATACACCCCCTTAGACCAGAACCCTACTCTAAGATTTCAGACTAGGCTCCGCAGCTTTCTGCGGTGGAGCTTCGACAATAAAGTTCTATCTGAAAATACAGCAACCAAATTATTCCCTATCAACCCCAAGTACCCCTGTTGGTACTTTTTGCCAAAAGTGCATAAGACCATGATTAATCCCCCTGGCCGCCCCATAGTGGCGGGCATTGGCTCATTGTTTGAGCCATTGTCACAATTTTTAGATTGGCTTCTACGCCCTCTACTCCAAGAGATTCCTTCTTTCTTGAAGGACACTAATGCTTTCCTGGGAGTAATTAATGACTTACATTGGCAAGAGGGTTATCATTTAGCCTCCATAGACGTTGAAAGTCTGTACACCCGGATTCCACAGGACCTAGCAGTGGCAAGTGTCCGTGATGTACTACTGAATGCCGGCCAAGATAGCACATACATATCATTTGTGTGTGAAGGACTCCGTCTGGTGTTGTCTAACAATGCCTTTACTTTTGATGGCCGATGGTTCGTCCAAAATGTTGGTACGGCTATGGGTACTCCTGTAGCCTGCACCCTAGCCAATCTTTTTTTGGCTTGTTTTGAAGGTCGCTACATATTTTCATTGGACAACCCGTATGCCATAAAAATCAAGGCATTCTATAGATATGTCGACGATATCTTCATTGTATGGGAAGGCACGGAAAAAACCTTTTTTGAGTTTACTACATACTTAAACCAGATAAATCAGATGAATATGAAATTTACAGCTGTTTTTGGGGGAACTGAGTTGGAGTTTCTGGATGTAAAAGTACGGGTAAAAGAGGGCGAACTATGTACCTCAGCCTTTAGGAAACCCACGGCCACGAATTCACTCCTTCATTTTAATAGTTATCACCCTCAACACACCAAAGAGGGTCTACCCTATAGTCAGTTTCTGTGACTGAGGAGACTTAATAGTGAGGACGCATACTTTCATACACAAGCAGCTGAATTGACGACCAGACTCACGGACCGTGGGTATCCCTTACCCCTAATAAAGAGGGCACTGGACAGAGCCATACAGGTACCCCGGAGAGACCTCGTTAGGACCAGGAATAGGATACACCAGCGTAACAAGGGCAGAGAAGACAGGCGTTTTGTCTTCTCCTTTGATTTCAGCCCATGCGAGACAGCCATCCGCCAAGCCATCAACAAACACTGGCACATTTTAGAACAAGATCCCCAGCTTAAGGGGCTCACTACTGGTAGACCCATCGTCACATTTCGTAGATGTACCACACTACGCGACAAATTAGTCAGTAGTAGATATTCTTCCCCTTGTGAGAATTGGCTCCTAAAAGGGACTCCCATGGGGAACTATAAGTGTGGCTCATGCCGTTACTGCCATTTCAATAGCCAGCTGAAACATGTCACGTTTGGAGGCATCACTCAGTCGGTGAATAGCTTCATAACATGTAGGTCCACCTTCGTCGTGTATCATAGTATCATAGTATATAAGGCTGGAAGGAGACGCAAGTCCATCAAGTCCAACCTTCAAGAATTAAATAAATGTTTTATCCCCATAACCCGTGATATTTTTTCTCTCCAGAAATTCATCCAGGCCTCTCTTGAACATGTACATAGAGTCGGCCATAACAACCTCCTGCGGCAGAGAGTTCCATAGTCTCACTGCTCTTACAGTAAAGAACCTTTGTCTATGGTGATGGTAAAATCGCCTCTCCTCTAGGCGTAGAGGATGCCCCCTTGTCCTGGTCACAGGCCTAGGTATAAAAAGATCTTTGGAGAGATCCTTGTACTGTCCGTTCAGGTATTTGTACATTGTAATGAGGTCTCCCCTCAGTCGTCTTTTTTCTAAACTGAATAATCCCAAATTTTGTAATCTGTCAGTGTATTCTAATCCCCCCATTCCCCTAATAATCCTGGTTGCTCTCCTCTGCACCCGTTCCAGTTCTACTATATCCTTTTTATACACTGGTGCCCAAAACTGTACACAATATTCCATGTGTGGTCTGACCAGGGATTTGTATAAGGGCAAAACTATGTCTTTATCATGAGAATCTATTCCTCTCTTGATGCATCCCATTATTTTATTTGCTTTAGCAGCAGCCGCCTGGCTCTGGTCACTAAAATTAAGTTTACCATCCACCAATACGCCCAAGTCCTTTTCAGCTTCAGTTTTACTAAGTAATTGACCGTTTAGAACATAATTATACTTTTTGTTTCCATGGCCCAAGTGCATAACTTTACATTTATCTACATTAAACCTCATCAACCATTTCTCTGCCCATCCCTCAAGCTTCCACAAATCCCTCTGTAATGCTAAACTATCGACCTCAGTATTTATTACTTTACACAGCTTAGTATCATCTGCAAATATTGAAACTTGACTGTGTAAACCCACGACAAGGTCATTAATAAAAATATTAAAAAGAAGTGGCCCCAATACTGACCCCTGTGGCACTCCACTGGTAACATCAACCCAATCTGAGAATGTGCCATTAATGACCACCCTCTGTTTTCTATCACTAAGCCAATTACTTACCCAGATACACAGATTTTCTCCTATTCCCAGCAGTCTCATTTTATATACCAACCTTTTATGTGGCACGGTGTCAAATGCCTTTGAGAAGTCCAGATATACAACATCCACAGCGTCCCCCAGATCCAGTCTTGAACTTACCTCCTCGTAGAAACCAATCAGATTAGTCTGACAGGACCGATCTCTCATAAACCCATGCTGACGCTGGGTTATAAGGTTGCGCACAGTGAGATACTCCAGGATAGCATCTCTAATAAACCCCTCAAATATTTTCCCCACCACAGCAGTTAGACTTACGGGTCTGTAGTTTCCAGGATCGCTATTTGATCCTTTTTTGTATATTGGTACCACATTTGCTAT
This sequence comes from Engystomops pustulosus, assembly GCF_040894005.1. Lineage (NCBI taxonomy): Eukaryota > Metazoa > Chordata > Amphibia > Anura > Leptodactylidae > Engystomops > Engystomops pustulosus. The sequence continues at coordinate 171,179,146 of NC_092411.1, read as the reverse complement.
GCGCCATTCCTGTGGAACATAACCAGTCCTCAGTGAATCTTCAAATATTAAAAATAACGGTCTGTCTATCACCGTACATAATTCATGCAGAACCCGGGGGTGTATGCCATCTGGCCCCGGTGATTTATCTATCTTAGTGGTTGCGAGGCGGCGCCGTACCTCTTCCTGGGTTAAACTGTTGACATTATAAAAAGAATTAACATTATTCCTCATTGTGTCTTCCACCAGGGGATTTTCCTGGGTAAAGACAGTTGAGAAGGCGACATTCAGTAGATTGGCCCTTTCCTCGTCTCCTTCCACCATGACCCCCATGTTATTTCTAAGGGGACCCACACTCTCTGTTTTTAGTTTCTTATCATTTATATACTTGAAAAATAATTTGGGATTATTTTTGCTCTCCCTGGCAATATTTCTCTCAGTCTCTATTTTTGCGGCCTCTATCTGCTTTTTACAGGATTTATTTTTCTCTCTATAATCCTGTAATGCCTCATCGCTACCTTCACGTTTTAGCACCTTAAACGCTTTATCTTTCTCGCTTATTGCTTTCCTTACAAGACTAGTTAGCCACATAGGGTTTTTCTTGTTCCTTTTATGCTTTTTCCCATAAGGTATGTGTTTCTCACAGGACTTTTTCAGAATATATGAGAAAAAGTCCCATTTTTGGGGGGGGCTTTTGTCCTTGAGAGCATTATCCCAGTCTATGCCTTTAAGGTCTTCCCTTAGTTGCTGAAAATTTGCCCTCCTGAAGTTTAGAGTGTTGGTTGCCCCTTCACTAACGCTCTTAGTAAAGCGTAATACAAAATCAATGATATTATGATCACTATTCCCCAGGTTCCCCCCAACCTGTAGTTTTGATATCCTATCAGGTCTGTTGGTAAGGATAAGGTCCAGCAGTGCCCCCCTTCTTGTTGGCTCCAGGACTAGTTGCGACAGGTAATTGTCTTTTGTTGTTGACAAGAACCTGCTACCTTTGAAGGACCTGCAGGTTTCTGCCCCCCAGTCAATATCTGGGTAATTGAAGTCCCCCATGATAAGTACTTCACCATGCTTTGAAGCCGCATCCATTTCACTTATCAGCATTTCCTCTGCTGCCTCCATTATATTTGGAGCCTTATAACAAACCCCTAGTAATATTTTATTTTTATTTTTCCCTCCTCTTATCTCCACCCATAGGGACTCCACATTTGCGTTACTGATGTCATCTCGCAGGACGGGCTTGAGGCAAGAATTCACATATAAACAAACCCCTCCCCCTTTTTTATTTATACGATCCTTTCTAAAAAGACTATAACCATCTATAGTAACAGCCCAGTCATAGCTACTGTCCAGCCATGTCTCGCTGATACCCACTATATCATATTTCCGTTCCAACATCAAGAGTTCCAGTTCCTCCATTTTGTTTGTGAGGCTTCTGGCATTTGTGTACATACACTTTATATGGTTTTCCCTGTCCGTATTCCTTTTGTCCTTATTCCCCAATCTCATTCCAGCCCCCCTTCCTCCCCCATGGACTATGACCCTTCCCAGCTCTCTATGTACACCGTCTATTTGCCCTGCACAAGTGTAGTTGCCCTCCCCCCAGGTCTCTAGTTTAAACACTCCTCCAACCTTCTAGCCATTTTTTCCCCTAAAACAGCGGCCCCCTCCCCATTGAGGTGCAGCCCATCCCTACTGTAGAGCCTGTAGCCCACAGAAAAGTCATCCCAGTTCTCCATGAACCCAAACCCCTCCTTCCTACACCAACTTTTGAGCCACTTATTTACCTCCTTGATCTCCCGCTGCCTTTCTGGTGTGGCACGTGGTACAGGCAGTATTTCGGAGAAAATTACCTTTGAGGTCCTTGCCCTGAGCTTATGGCCTAAATCTCTGAAATCATTTTTAAGGACCTTCCACCTACCTGTTACTTTATCATTAGTGCCAATGTGGACCATGACCGCTGGTTCCTCACCAGCCCCTCCCAGTAATCCGTCAACCCGATCCGCAACATGCCGAACCCGAGCACCCGGCAAACAACACACTGTTCGGTATGCACGGTCTTTGTGACAGATTGCCCTGTGTGTTCCCCTAATAATGGAATCTCCCACTACCAGCACCTGTCTGACCTTGCCTGTGCTCCCATTACCCTTCTTACCGGAGCAGACGTTCCCCTGGTTGCTAGCAGCCACGTCTTTCTGCAGCATTGCTACCCCAGAGCTGATATCCCCCTCATCCACCAGCCTGGCAAACTTATTGGGGTGCACCAGATCAGGACTAGACTCTCTACAACTCTTCCCTCTACCCCGCCTTCTACATGTTACCCAACTAGCTGCCCCCTCATTCTGCACCTCCATACTTCCCTCCCCACAACCATCTTCCCCAGAGAGTTTGTGCTCCAGGAGCAGCAAACTTCGTTCCATATTATCAATTGCCCGCAGCCTTGAAACTTGCTCATTTAGATCCAGAATCTGGGCTTCCAGATGAGCAATTTTCACACACCCCACACAGCAGTATTCCCCCTCGAACGGCTGTTCAAGGAAAGCATACATGGCACAGGATGTACACCGTGTAGCAATGCCACTTATGGAGTCCATAATTCTAATGGGGATTACAATATAAATATGCACAGAAAGAATTTACAGTCAAAGTAACACAAAACACAGAAGTTACCTGCTAAAGCCCCTCAAACTTAAGTCCCTTAAACCTAAGTGTATATAATATTTTGCCCATGCAAACGATATTATATTGGTAAAACTGTCAGGAACCTCTTCACTCGTTTCAGGGAGCATAAGAGGTCAATCGTTACCGGGGTTGGCTGTCCTCGTCTCATTGAACATGTCAGGACACAACACAATAGTAATGCGGACGTACTAAGATTTGCTGGCATTGAAAGGGTAGAACATAGCCCAGAAGGAGGTGATCGTTCCCTCCAGCTTTTGCGACGAGAAAGTAGATGCATTATGAGATTTGGGGCTATGGGACCCTCTGGTCTAAATGATCGCAATGAACTTAAAGTGTTCCTGTAATATACAATGATTACTTCTTCCTTACTTCTTCTTCACTCCATGTGTATGTGATGAAAACTCCTAATATGTGATTTTAATACGGGGCTGTGTGCAATACACTCCCACATTTCATCTATTTGTATGACTTTGCATCTGTTTCTTTTTCATATTTCTGATTTCCTTCTACCTCCTCCTCTTCTCTGCCCGTTTTCCTCCTCATCCTTTCCTTTCCTACTTTTCCTTCTCTTTATCCCTCTTATCCTCATTCCTTCCCCCTTCCTTCTTCCCCCCTCCCCTTTTCCCCCCCCTTTTTTCTCCCTTTTTTCTCCCCCCTTTCTTCCCCCCCCCCCTCCCTCTTTTCTATTCTTTTCTTCTTCTCTTCCGATTATTTTATCTCATACCTGCTTTGATAAGCGTTACCTTTTCTAAAGAAAAAGTTAGGTTAATCGGTCTTGATACCAATATCCTACCTATATCGCCACACTACAGGTATTTGAATAATAATTTGCATGTCATTTACAACATTTACGTTTTAGATTGTCTCGTTTCTAGTCACCATGACTACGCGTGCCCGCCGTCCACTTCATATCCGGTGGAGGCGTGCGCATGCGCAGTCACTGCCTTGAGAAAGCGCCGAGCGCCGCGAAACGGCCCGTTGGCTGACTTAGCGGCACTGCGTGTCTCCCTGTGTACTATTTTGTGTGAATAAAGAAGAAAATACTTCACGATAATTGGTGAGTGCTCCTTCTTTCCTCTTTTTGCATATTTGGACGCTTGGACTGCTTTCTGAAGTTGAAGCACGACCATAGTGATTGATGTTACACCCTCACCTCCCCACTACCCTCCTAGCCGCGACATACTGCCCGATCCAAGACCGACTGTGCCCGCACCGCTCTTGTTTTACTATTGGGTGTTTTAAATGCTATCTAGCCTCACTCCGTCACTCTGTCATCGCCATGCTGTTGCCCATAATATTGGCATAATTGTGCGATTAGGCAGCCTCAGAGGCATCCATGCATGCTGCCCCTGCTGTTTCCTGTCCATTTCCGTGGTGTTTCCATCATTTTCTGAGGTTTCCAGGTTTTTGGCCAAGCTTTCCTGTGCAGAGCCTTGGTCCCCTTGAAAAATGCTCGAGTCTCCCATTGACGTCACTGGAGTTCGTTATTCGAAACGAGCACTCGAGCATCAGAAAAAGTTTGACTCGAATAACGAGCACTCAAGCATTTTAGTGCTCATTCATCTCTAGTACTATTGTGCTAGTTAGGCATGAAGTATGTGGGAATGGCACATCTTTTAGTATGATAGGCAAGATCAATGGTATATATTGCGTTGAACTATTTAGAAATGTGCTACTTACTGGCCGGGAACACAGCTGCCAAGCACTGGACATCAGTGTTTTTGCCGGGCTTTGTGTTCTATTTAATTAAAAGAAAATACAATTTTTCTCCTTTTCCTCTTTTATGGTACATAGCTGGATCACTGTGATATTTCAGGCTGGATGCCATTCAGTGTACTAAAAAGATAAACGTCAAGTACTACTACGTCGAGTAGTATTGTTGGGCGGTGGAGTGATGGCTATGGTTTCTCTGGTAGGGGTTGTGGAAGACGGGTGGAAGAGGTAGTGGGTTTGGGAAGATATCCTGGGTACTAAGAGTTTTGAAATCAACACGTTTATGAACTGTGCATCTTATACCCTATGGAATGCCCATGCTCACTACAGTATATAGGTCGGACATCCCAAACACTTTGAGAAATAATTAATACCTCTCGGAATAAAACCAGGACTGGGTTCAAACTACATTGTGTGTCCAGACACTATCGTTCCCATCACAACTGTGATTTTACCAATATGACTCTGACCCCCATCGAACAAATCCCGAGGGACCATCCAGACCGATTGGTTCAATTAGTGCATGGGAAAACTACTGGATATTTAAGATCAACACCAAGAGCCCCTACAAACTCAATGGGGGTCATTTACTAAGGGCCCGATTCGCGTTTTTGCGGCTGGTTACCCGAATTTTTGCGTTTTGTGCCGATTTTCCCTTTATTGCCCGGGATTTCGGCACACGCGATCGGAAATCGGATGGCGTGGGCGTAAAAAAACCTGACGGATTCGGGAAAACCGCCGCATTTAAAAAATAAAAAAAGTGTCGCTCGACATGCGCTTACCTTCATCCAGCCAGGATGGCTCGGTGAACTCCAGTGCGTTCCGATGCTCTTCAGTGCAGCAGCGACACCTGGTGGACGCCGGAGGAACTGCCTTAGTGAATCCCGGCCGGACCAGAATCCACCGCAGAGAATGCGCCGCTGGATCGCGAATGGACCGGGTAAGTAAATCTGCCCCAATGAGTCCCTTGAGAGAGTCTGAATATAAAAACATCATCTCCACCATCATTTCAACACTAGTACCTTTTAATTCTTCCCATTCCATATACTATGGAATTGATATCTTTTATTAAGGAGAAAAAAATTGTATATTTTTTAATAAAAAGAACACAAAGACCGGCAAAAACACTGATGTCCAGCGCTTTGCAGCTGTGTTCCTACCTTGTAAGTAGCACATTTCTAAATATATATTGGAATATACAGGCGGTCCCCTACTTAAGAACACTCAACTTACATACGACCCCTAGTTACAAACGGACCACTGGATATTGGTAATTTCCTGTACTTTAGCCCTAGGCTACAATAAACAGCTATAACAGTTATCACAGGTGTCTGTAATGAAGCTTTAGTATTAATCCTGGTTCTAATGACAACCCAACATTTTTAAAATCCAATTGTCACAGAGACCAAAAAAGTTCTGGCTGGGGTTAAAATTATAAAATATATAGTTCCGACTTGCATACAAATTCAACTTAAGAACAAACCTACAGAACCTATCTTGTATGTAACCCGGGGACTGCCTGTATACCATTAATCTTGCCCATCATGCTAAAAGATGTGCCATTCCCACACTCCCAGTATACAACATGTGAACAAGCCTAAGTAGCACAATAGGTTAGTACCTGGGTATTCCTTAGAACTTATTCTTAGTCGCTGTGTACCTATTTTTTACCCCAAGTACAATCTTTCAATGTTACATTCCAATATGTTATTATTATGTTATTCCTGTTCCCAAATGTGGTAACTAATACATACACACTACTGTATGTAACTAATTACTGATTTATTTACATGTTTTACGTATTTATTTAATATTTATACATCTTTTACATATTTATGTACTTACCAAATATGTACTTTCAGACATTATTCTCAGTACTTTAAAATTTTATTCTCAGTACCGTACATTTTAACGATGAAATATGTACCTTTTATTTGGAATTTTCATTTTATTTTTTATGTATCCTTATATACACTATTTATTTCTTTATGTATTATTTTAGGTTATACATTGTGTCTTGGACCTGATGAAGGGAGCTGCCAGCTCCTGAAACTCGTTGTCCGCCCACCGTTGAAAATAAAAATCATTGAACAAAACAGAGAAGCATGTCCGTATATATTCCTGGTATTTTCTTTTGCTTCTTATACCCTCTGTACAGGAATATTACTACTATATTACTGCCCCCTATGTACAGGAATATAACTGCTATAATACTGCCCCCTATGTACCCGAATACAACTGCTTTAATACTGCCCCCTATGTACAGGAATACAACTGCTATAATACTGCCCCCTATGTACAGGAATACAACTACTATAATACTGGCCCCTATGTACAGGAATATAACTACTATATAACTGTCCCCTGTGTACAAGAATATAACTACTATAATACTGTCCCCTGTGTACAAGAATATAACTACTATAATACTGACCCCTAGGTACAGGAATATAACTACTGTTACTATGCCATATGTATAAATCCAGTTGACCCCCATCCCCAGTATATAGCCAGCCCTCCTCGTATACAGCCAGTCAGTTCCCCCTGTATACAGCCAGCCCCCCTATATTTTGCCAGACAGAACCCCCAGTATATAGCAAGCCCGCCCATCTCCTGTATACAGCCAGCCACTCCCCCCTGTATACAGCCAGTCAACCCCTCTATAAACAGCGATCCCCAACCCGTATACGAGCCAGCCCCCATCGTATATGAGCCAGCCCCCACCCTTATATACAAGCCAGCGGTTCACAGACTATGACGTCAGCCGCTTGTTGATGTCATAGTACATGCGAGTACATACGGAGCTCTCACCCGACTGGACTGCCTCAGTGGAGCTGCAAGGGAGTGTTGGAATGGTAAGTACATGGTTTTATCTTTCGATCGGCCCCACCAGTCCGCCCACCGGGATTTCTGGGGAAGAAGCTACAGAGAGAGCAGCGCCTCTGACCCCTTTCCGATTGTTTGGAACATCCGAAAACAGCTTCTTCGGAGAAGACAAGGTGAGCGATACCACCAGTCTTGTCTCATGCCAACTGTAAAGCATCCTGCAACCATTCAAGTGTGGGGTTGCTTCTCAGCCAAGGGATTCGGCTCTCTCGCAGTCTTGCCTAAAAACATATCCACGAATAAAGAATAGTACCAGAATGTCCTTCAAGAGCAACTTCTCCTAACCGTCCAAGAGCAGTTTGGTGACCAACAATGCCTTTTCCAGCATGATGGAGCACCTTGCCATAAAGCAAAGGTGTTAACTAAATGGCTCAAGGAACAAAACATAGAGATTTTGGGTCCATGGCCTGGAAACTCCCCAGATCTTAATCCCATTGAGAACTTGAAAACCAACAAATTGTGACAAAATGCGAGCATTGATTGTGCAAGAATGGACTGCTATCAGTCAGGATTTGGTCCAGAAGTTGATTGAGAGCATGCCAGGGAGAATTACAGAGGTCCTGAAGAAGAAGGGTCAACATTGCAAATATTGACTTTCTGCATTAACTCATTCTGTCAATAATAGCTTTTGTTACTCATAATATGATTGCACTTGTATTTCTGTATGTGGTAAAAACATCTGACAAACACACTTAAAACCAGAGGGCAACAGATCATGTGAAAATATAATATTTGTGTCATCTATTGGCCATGACTGTATGTCTCTTTATATGTTTTGGGGCTTATGGGCATTTTTATTGATTTATTAGTGTATTTTTTATTGAATAACTTTTTAAACTTTTTTATTGCTTCCACCATGGGACATGAACAAGCAATCATCTGATTGCGTGTTCATGATAATACTCTGCAATACTGATGTATTGCAGGGTATTAGCTGTGTCAGCCTATTCACATGCATAGACTGACACTTTGCCTTTAAGATGACGTCACCGATCGGACCCAAGGTTAAAAACCCACTCCGACTGCGGGTGTTACACAGGGATGTCAGTGGTAGATTACCGCAGACATCCCGCGACTCCCGATGCCAGTCTGGCTCCGGTGCAGAGCAGAACTGGCATCAGCTGAGGACCAATTGCGAGTATTATTTTCAAATGGCGCATCTATGATGCATAGTGAGCGGCGCAGGGAGGCTTAGCTTGTGATAGAAATATCCAATTTATTGGTATACAAAAAAAACAATTATAAAAATTGAAAGATTAAAAAAAAATTTTATAATGTAAAAGAACTACACGCTCAAACCGAGCGCTTCATCTGGTTCATTTGGTTCGAGCGCGAAACACCTAGTTCTTTTAAATTATTTCATTTTTATTTATTTTAATCTTGCAAATTTTATAATAGTTTTTTTGTATACCAATAAATTGGATAATTCTATCACGAGCTAAGCCTTCCAGCGCCGTGTAAACGCTCACTATGCATCATTTGAAAAAGTTTTTGCCATTTGGAGTTCTTTCCACGGAGAAGGATTAATCCCGAGAGCGTGGCCGCAAGGAGGCGCCAACGGAAAAAAACACTAAACGCTGTTCAGAGTTGCGCCTGTCAGCACAACCCTACCAGTTTAGTAGCTATATAATTGCTTGTTACAATAAGCTGGAGGATACTACACTATAGGAGCGCCGCTTCTCCCCCACTATTTCCGCAGATATCCAATAGCGAGTATGGCACAGAGCGCTAAGGAGTTCAGGCCTTGCATAGTAGGAAAACCCAGGGGAAACATATTGCGATGCTGCTATGTGTTCATCCTTTTATTTCTATGCAAGTGTTTTATATTGTAGCTGGACATGTTTTAATACATCTTTTTCATTGTGATGTAGTAGATTATTGTATGATCACTTCTGACTATGATACAATACAATACAACTTTATTGATCCCCTGGTGGAAAAATGTATTTGTGCATAGTGCTCAGGTCTATAGTTACATACAATAAGGCAGTGATGGCGAACCTTTTAGTGGTCGAGTGCCCAAACTACAACCATGACCCACTTATTTATTGCAACACAGAAATTTAATTTGTGATTTATACTCCCTGCTCTGTCACAGCTTTCATTCATATCAGCACCCTGTGGACACCAATAAAGCAGAAAATAGAAGGAATTTGGATGATCATTGTAGCTTTTCTCCAGGGTCCCATAAACGGGAGGAATTGTCAGGGCAGGAGCTACAATGATAATCCAGGTCTGCCCCCTCCACTCCTCCAGTAGTCCCAGATAGCGCTGCCACGTTAAAATAGCAAAGCAAATCCTGGGCTGTCTGGGACTGCAGGAAGATACATGGGTGCCCACAGAAAGGGCTCCGAGTGCCACCTCTGGCACCCGTGCCATAGGTTCGCCACCACTGCAATAATGGATAGGTAACAAAACAGACAATACAATTACGTGCAATTACAGTCAAAAACAGTACAAAGAATATACAGTATATATAACAATTTTACGCTCTTGTTTAGAGTTGCTAGTTACATGGTTGCATACATACAAACACAAATACAAACTAGTACTGCACAATTCTAGTACTTGTACTTAAAGGGGTATTCCAGGAATCAGCATAATTCAAAATATAAGCTAATGTGTAATTAGTTGTTATTTAAAATTTTGCTCCCCTTAGCAGAAAATGCTGGTGACATACACAGTGATGAAGAATTAAAATGCTACTGGCCCTTTAATCAGTCCGTTAATTTCCTCCGCGCGGTCCGTTGCAGGATAGAAGATGGCTGCTGGTCACATGTCCACATCACATGTCCTGTACCTGCCTGGGCAGGGTCATGTGACCACCACTATGTTAGGCTGTAGTCAGTTGGTTGCAGTGCATCCAGTATGGCCAGTGTTGTGGTGATGGCAGTTACACATCATTACTATGGTAACAGAGCAAGAAAACCTGTTAGATCATCACTGGGAGCAGAGCATAAGAGGGAGGAGGAGTTACTGAGAACTAAAGGATCATGGAACTTGTAGTTTCCAGTGGCGGCCATCTTAGTGATAACTCCACTTACTTTAGAGAGGCCATAAATTTGGTAAATCATAAAATCTAATTATTTAAGCTCCTTTTTGTGACTAATGACATTGAGTATTGTTGCATTCATTTATTTATATCATCATGGGTTTTTGTGTCAGACGTTCATATTCCCAGAATACCCCTTTAAGCTTAGCGGTCTTTCAGTGGAACTAGAACTGTCCAGGGTCTCTGTCCACTGTTCTGGCGCTTTAAGCAGCCATGCATTGCACCAGCAAGGAACAGCATGCAGTGTCCCCTTCAAGAGCTAGAACACAGGCCCCAAGATGCATAAGCTTGACAGTTACAGTTAGCAAAAACAGGAGAGCAAGATTTGGGGAAATGAGGTACAAGGGTGGTGGTGGGTTTTCATGATCTCCGACATCGGCGCTCTTGGCTGCCTGGGCAAAGCCGAAGCACTGTTGCATTCAGTGTGGTGACCCTTCGCTGCCCAGTGTTGCTGACCAGTTGGGTGCTGGCATGGGTTGGTAATGGGAGGAGAGGAGGGGCCTGGTTGTGGGGTAGAGTGCCCGGGTTAAAATAGTGGTGGCAAGGGCAATACCTGTATGTGGAAGGTTACAGGCTGCCTTGTGGGAAAAAGCAATATCCCTTGTGCAGTAACCTATCGGGAAAGAAATAATGTTGGCATGGGATCCTCGGGCCTGTTGCCAAAGTGGGCCACATGTGGAAGGGTGTATTAGTCCTATTTAAGGTGTCCTATGCTCAATGGAGACAGAAGCTAAAGAGTGGGCTGGCATTACCTGTGGCCTTGGTATGCTGCACATGTTGTTCTTAGGTGCAGTGGGGTATAGGTGCATGTACAGAGGCTAACCCGCAGCATCAGGTGGTATATCGATGCAAGCTGGCGGCCTAGTGGTGCCGCTGACTGCGGGCCAACATGTGACTGTTTGGTGACATCCCTGTGCTGGTGAATTGGCAGCCGAGGTGTGCGACGAGGAAGGTGTGGAGAAGGTGCTCCAGTGCTCTGTCCTCCCTGCCTTACTATGTACTAGATCTCTGTACAATCAGTAACACTGATTCAGTGTCCTGATTGGATGGGTTTGGGTTTCTTCATATGAATGCCCTATATCTCAGGATAGGAAGAAGACAGAAGCATGATACAGCTATCCTTGAAATTGTTGAAAAGTCTCTCTCCAGATGTGTTAAAACTATTTTTTTTTCCAAATAACTTTACAATTATGCATTGTTTGTAAAATGGTGTTGCTTATGGAGTTTTATAGTACATAAACCTTTAAAAGACACTTCCAAAGTAAATTGGTCACGGAAATATAGCTTTTTGAGGGCGCGTTCACACGTTGCGTTTTGACTTGCGTTTGAAACGCATATACAACAGCTGAGGAGGGGTGATTTGCCTAATTACATCACTGTTAACATTTCTCTTTACAAAACGCATCGTAAAAGCGACGTTAACGCATGTGTTAACATTGCGTTTACAAACATAAACGGTAATGTAATTAGGCAAATCACCTCTCATCAGCTGTTGTATATGCGTTTCAAACGTTCTGAGAACTTGCTGCTTAAACTATATAAAAAATAATAATAATAATAAAATGCTAAAATAAATTATGCAAAGAAAAAAAAAATGCCAAAAGTTTTATACAAAAAAAATGGTGGTATTACAGTTTTTTTACTAAATTGTTTAAATTTCCCCCTCATGCGCCGTGCATTGCTATGGAGAGCAATGACTGCGTCCTTAAGGTGTTATTAGTGACAAGTCACATTAACCAGTGACCAAGACGGATATTTTAAGAATGTTCTATGACTAAAATAATTTATTCAGCCAAAACAACCTCTGTATCAAGTGCTTCCTATATAATAGCATACTGCTTCATACACTTTTCATGGATAGATAGAGCTTGAAGTTATATTTACCTCACACACACCACTAACTTTATACATTCACTTTTCAGGCCACATAAAATGGCGGGGACCCTTTAAAGAATTCCGCGCTCCAGCTACTCTAGAGTTTGGCGGTTGTCCGGGTTACTGCCCTTCCCCCACCCTGATCCAATCACCTCCTCCCGCCATAGCCGGCGCCAAAAGTCCGACCCCGCCCTGTTTCTTGTCAAGGAGACTGAGTCGGAGGGAAGGGACCCGGCCTTATTGCACGCCCACTGCTGACGACCGTGATGACGGTAAACAGATGCTGCCAATGGAAATGTGGTAAGCGAGCGGACTGGGAGTGTACCGTTCGTTGATGACGTCAGAGGGAGAGGATAGCAACAGTTGCCTCGAGACCCCCGGCGCCATAGTGACTGTAGCCGTGGAGACTGTTACTTGCCAACCGGAGACACACGATCAGCAGTGGCCGGAGGAGCAAACCGGGGACCGCGGGCTACAAGTTACATTATCATCGCGCGGCTCAGTGCACGGGGACCCGCTCACCCAGACTGTGGGGTATACAGGTCAGCTCATGTGCAGTCACCTCCCTGTTAACCATTTAGACCCATGCACGTGTGTGGCAGGTAGACTGTAAAGTTTTTATGTGATCAGTAAAAGCTGGAGATGAGTTATTACAAGTTGTAAATGCTAAACACGTTGTCCCTTGTAAGATCCGCTGATCGCATTGTCCTGAGGTGAAGCTTTTAGTTTTGGGGTTTCAGTTTGTCCTCATAGCTGTGCAGTTTTTGGAAGTAGATTCACCATCTCTATCGGTTTCCTTCCGGGGGCAATTATTCCCCTTGTGGGGTCCTCTGCTGTGTCAGCTGACATCTCTATATCGCTGCTTCCCAGTTTGTCTGTTATGTAATACTTGTGTATATTATCTGCTGTTGCTGTCTTACACGTATATTATCTGCTGTTGCTGGCCTCCCTCTGTCTTCTACTCCATGTCTTTGTATCTGGAGGGCAGGACTGTTTATTTTTGTTGCCTTTGGTTACCAAACAGCTCTGCCACGGAAACCTTCTCCATGTAGAACGGTATCTATATAAAAGAGCACAGCCATTCTGTAAGCCTCGTGGTTAGCAAAAAAAAAGTGGTAAAACTGACAAGGACACAGAAATAACTGAAAGCTTCAAAGCAGTTAATCTGCAAAACAATCATTGGGCAATGACAAAGCATTTTGCATCATCTTTATGTGTAATGTTCCTTCAGATTTAGCTTTTGTGGTTAAATAGTTCTCCTGGTCAGGTTGCTGAAAAACGATTTGTTCTAGTCACCCAGTTACATCTATCATATATAGATGCTCTACTGTTATCGCTTGGCGTTTAGTCCTATTTTAAAGAAAATCGAGCATGATAAAATTGGGCCATTTAATCAAAGATCCAGGCATGCTGACTGTGGTAATATTCTTCTTAATTATCCATGGCCTCCTTCCTTCTAAAATAAACCTGAGGGGCTTTTGGTGGTGTTTCCAGAGCCCGTCTGTCATGTCTTTTCACAGACATGTTCTGTTCAATGTAAAAGCCTGTGAATCGGCAGCACTGAGTGGCTCTGGAAACCTCTCGGGCTCATAAGCATTAAATTAACGCGAAACACCGGCGGCTCGTTCCCAAATGGGCCGCTGCCCATCCCGGTGGGTGCTGCTTGATCTGCGTTTACAAACTCAGCCAAGACGCCACTTCTGACATCACCCTTATCCATGCTTAATTATGATGTTGGATTTCTTTTAACCTTGTTGAGTCCTTTAACCTTAAAGGACACCTGTCATCAGGTCTGTGTCACTAGTCCTGTCACCTCTACCTGTTGGAGCAGCTCACATGGATCCCATCCCAGCCTTTATCTAGTTATTTCATACATAAGACGCTACCAGTCTTACATAGCCCCGCAGCTTGGAGCCCGGACAGCAATCGGACCGCTGCATATCTAAGGCACTGGACTGGGTAAGTGCCGTTACCGCGGACGGACAAGGCCGCCTTGACCTGAAGGGGACCCGCAGTTATCTTGCCGTGATACATGCATTTATGCGTTTGGCATGGTTGCCAAGCAACCCTGTGACATGTGCTCATATACTTGTTACCTATCAAGGGCGTATTATGGTAGTTCTCTTCTAAATATTTACTATTGGTGTCACATATAATGCCATATATCACTATTAGACACGGATACGCTATCACCATATGTTTTTGAATACTGTTAAAATGTATCACTATACTGATTGTTTGTTTACAATTTACTGATGATGTCATATCCTGCGGTGGATATAAACCCGCCTTGTATCACCTTTCACATTGCTTGAAAATGGCTACATTGAGCTAGCCGAAACGTTGCATGTCTTTGCCACTGGTGCTTGAATAAACATTACTCAACACGGAGTGCTGCTCTCCTGCTATTTCTTTTAGTTATTTCATACATTAACCCCTTAACGTATAAGGGATGTATGAAGAGGGCTCACGGGCTGAGTCCTCTTCATACAGAGGTGGGGGTTTTTGCATTTTGCACAAAACCCCCACCGCTAATAACCGCAAGCACCGACCGCGGCTATTAACCCTCTAAACGCCGCCCGCAAAGTCGCGGGCGGCGTTTAAAAGACGGCGGCGCGCGGGCGCCGCCATCTTTTTTTCGATCGCCACGCCCCCGAACGTCATCGGGGGGCGGCGATCGGTTACCATGGTAGCCTCGTGTCTTCTCTTGACACGAGGCTACATGGTTTATGCAGGTTCGTTACAATGAGCCAGTGGCTCATTGTAATGTAAGACCTGCAAAAACGCCATATATTGCAATACTGTAGTATTGCAGTATATGGTAGGAGCGATCTGATCATCTAGGGTTAATGTACCCTAGATGGTCTAAAAAATAGTGAAAAAAAAAAGAAAAAAAAAAGTTTAAAAAATAAAAAAAATTAATAAAATATTAAAAGTTCAAATCACCCCCCTTTCCCTAGAACGGATATAAAACATAACAAACAGTAAAAATCACAGACATATTAGGTATCGCCGCGTCCCAAAATGCCCGATCTATCAAAATATAAAAACAGTTACGGCCGGCGGTGACCTCCGAGGCGGGAAATGGCGCCCAAATGTCCGAAATGCGACTTTTACACCTTTTTACATAACATAAAAAATGAAATAAAAAATGATCAAAATGTCACACAGACCTCAAAATGGTAGCAATGAAAACGTCGCCTCATTACGCAAAAAATGACCCCTCACACATTTCCGTGCGCCAAAGTATGAAAAAGTTATTAGCGTCAGAAGATGGCAAAATTTTTTTTTTCTTTTTTGTACACATTCGTTTAATTTTTGAAAATGTATTAAAACACAATAAAACCTATATAAATTTGGTATCACCGCGATCGCACCGAACCAAAGAATAAAGTAGGCGTGTTATTTGGAGCGAAGAGTGAAAGTCGTAAAAACTGAGCCCACAAGAACGTGACGCACGTGCGGTTTTTTTTCAATTTTTCCACATTTGGAATTTTTTTTCAGCTTCGCAGTACACGGCATGTTAAAATAAATAACATTACGGGAAAGTAAAATTTGTTACGCACAAAATAAGCCCTCACACAGGTCTGTACACGTAAAAATGAAAAAGTTATGGATTTTTGAAGTTGGAGAGCGAGAAATTAGCCGAAAAACCCTCCGTCCTTAAGGGGTTAATCATTGTAAAATCATCATGTAAATGAGGCTGGTCACATGGTGAGAGGCAGTGATGTCACCCCTGTTACCCCTCCCCTCTCCTCCCCCTGCTCATGTCTGTGTGTAATGTATAGTAAAGCATGGCTAGTGTGTGCTGTATCTGCTGACATGCTGCATCCTCCTAATATACAGGTGAGAGACACAGACATCAGCTACACATGAATCTGACATGTTCTGCTGTAACATGGCTGCCTGGAGCTGCTGTATCTCTCCTAAACACACACACAGGCTGCAGGGGGCGCCAGCACCAGGAAGCACATCATTATACAGCCTCACATCATTATACAGGCTGTCAGTCAAGCACTGGGGGTGTGCCTGTGCCTCCCACTCATGAATAGAGTGGACAGCTTGAATATGCTAATGCTTCATTGGACATTTCACAGGTCATTTGCATACAGCTTTAGGACCTCGTTGCTTAGGTTTACAGGCATGTAGAGGGACAATAAAGGGATAGAGGCAATGCTCTCTAATGGCAGTTTATAAAAATATATTTAGTTTAGGGGGTTATTTTGCATGACGGGTTCTCTTTAAGGATAATAAACTAGTTGGCATTGTTTCCAGGTAGTTTCTATACTTGTTGCTTCCACTTTGTATACTTATTTCCACTCCACTTTTTTACATTGCAATCACAAAGCCTTTTTTGCTTGTAGTATTTTCCACAAGTTTGCATATGCTGGCCATTATATAAATGTTGTTTTAATTTTTCAGTTTCTTGTATTTATTCAAAATCTTTATTTAATTAGTTTTTTAGTCATGGAAAAAAAATATTATTTGGCCTAGAATGTTGTTGTTGCAGCTTTTTAAAGGGGTTTTCCCCACGAACAAAAGTTAGCCCCTATCCTCGGCAATTTCCGTCAGCTCCATAGGGGTTAATGGAGCAGAACAGTTATGCGCTGCCATCTGCTCCATTATTCTGACACCACGACAAGGGGTCCGATGGAGGTACTTGGGACCCCATTGGACCCCTCGTTTCCATGATCTGTGGGGGTCTTGGCACTGAGACCCCCACTGATCAGCAAGTTAGGCCCTATTCCGTGGAAGGTAAGCTGTAGAATGGACCTGTTTCTTCAACTTTTCTGAAGCATGTAATACTATACAGCATAAAAGGTTGGTACATAAAATGGTACTAGGTGAAAATCTATGTATGTATTGGATTGGTGATTAATGGCACATTGTCAAATTTGGAAAAATTTACTAGTGGACTGTCAAAGGGGTTATTACTGGGCCACCTTTTAACTATTTCTATTCATGACCTCAGAGGGCTTGCACAGTAGAGTTTGAATATGTGCGGATGATACTAAGCTCTGTAAAGTAAGTGATACAAAAGGATTTGTAGACCTTGGAGGCTTTGCCAGTAAATCGCTGTTGAGCTTTCATGCACATGCAACAATGTCTCCCATAGTTTTTACATTTTACAAATCACATTTCAGACCACCCATTAACCCCTTAACGACTTGGCCTTTTTTAGTTTTTTCACTTCCATTTTTCACACCCCACCTTCAAAAATCTATAACTTTTTTATTTTTCCACATAAAGAGCTGTGTTATGGCTTATTTTCTGCGTAACAAATTGCACTTCGTAGTGACGGTATTTAATATTCCATGGCGCATACTGGGAAGCGGGAAAAAAATTCCAAATGCAGTGAAAATGGTGAAAAAACACATTTGCGACGTTTTCTTGTGGGCTTGGATTTCACAGCTTTCACTCTGCGTCCCAAATGACATGTCTACTTTATTCTTTGGGTTGCTACGATCACAGGGATACCACATTTGTACAGGTTTTATAATGTTTTCATACATTTAAAAAAATTAAAACCTCCTGTACAAAAATTTTTTTTTTGATTTTGCCATCTTCTGGCGCTAATAACTTTTTCATACTTTGGTGTACGAAGCTGTGGGTGGTGTCATTTTTTGCGACTTTTGATGGCGTTTTCATTGCTATCATTGTTAGGACTGTGCTACCTTTTGATCACTTTTTATTAATTTTTTTATATTTTCCAAAATGGCAAAAAAATGTCATTTTTGACTTTGGACGCTATTTTCCGTTACGGGGTTAAACGCAGTGAAAAACCGTTATAATATTTTGATCGGACATTTTCGGACGCGGTGATACCTAATGTGTTTATGATTTTTACTGTTTATTAATATTAATATCAGTTCTAGGGAAAGGGGGGTGATTTGAATTTTTAGGTTTTTTTAATATAATTTTTTTTTTTTAAACTTTTTTTTACTTTTACTTTAACTATTTTTCAGACTCCCTAGGGTACTTTAACCCTAGGTTGTCTGATCGATCCTACCATATACTGCCATACTGCAATATGGCAGTATATGGGGATTTTACTCCTCATTCATTACAATGTGCTGATAGCACATTGTAATGAATAGGTTAAAACAAGACAGCTTCGGGCCTTCGTGAGGCCCGATGCTGTCATGGCAACGGATCACCGCTCCCCGTGACGTCATCGGGGAGCGGAGATCCGCGCCAAGATGGCGGCGCCCATGCGGCGCCATCTTTTTGAAGCCTCTGGCAGCATTGCCGGAGGCGATCGCGGTGAAAGCACCCGCGATCGGTGCTAGCACCGATCGCGGGTGTTACCGGTAAGCCTTTGCTGCAATATGCAGCAAAGACTTACCGGCTATGGAGAGGGCTCGGCCCGCGAGCCCTCTCCATGCACCGGGACCCGGCGCGCGCCGTACTAGTACGGCGCGCGTCGGGAAGGGGTTAATTACTGTATGCAATTGTGAGCTCTAGTGTATAAACATGGTAGAACTGGGACGGGTACAGAGGAGAACATCCAAACATATTCAAGGGGTATTCTCGTCTCTGCATTCACATTCAATTTCATTAATCTGCCACATATATATTTCTTTAATAAGATGCTATTAAAAAACAATTACCCGTGTGAAGATAATTTCTCATAAATGTAGTCATATGGTCCCTTAGAAACAAGACTGACTCCTTGGATACAACCACCTCTGCTCGAGCGATTGCACAAAGACACAAAGGGTTTTTGTATATGAAATGTCCAGGAATTGCTGCATGACCTACAGACTTCCTGTGATAATGAACACTGAAGCCAGGTGGTCAGGCAGGGCTCAATACTGCATGTCTGGCCATTGCTGCTAAAATGTGAGGTTGTCGTATCCGAGGAAGCCATCTCGTTTCTAAGGGACATTTAAGAGAAATTATCTTCACACTGGAACATTTTTTTAATAACATCCAATTGAAGAAATGTTTACATATGGCAAATGAATTAAATTAAATGTGATTGCCCAGATAGGAATACCCCTTTAAGGAAATGACTGGTCTAGAATACAATGGCGGATAGCTGTTGTTGTTTTTTTCTAAACTGAGTAACCCCAAAATGATTCTCTACGCCTAGAGGGAAGGCAATATATATTGTATTCTTGACTGTTAGAAGCCATGAGATAATTTAACACTCTTTCATAATAATTAAGCATAATATTCTGTTTGGCTGGATACCTTTCTTGAGAGCAAAATATCTAAGCTTATGGGAAAAACACATTTTTGTTGACTTTGTCCACTGAGCTATTCTGACCAATGTATTTGGGGTTGGAAAGGCATGTTTCTTTACTGTGGGTCAATTGGCGTCAGCCCTGTAGATATTTTCCCTTCCTATGGATCAACACAAGAATTTGTAGGTTAGAATTGATGGGCTGAAATCATTTTTTCAACCCTATTATGATACACAAAAAACTTGTGATCGCTGTTTTTATGTCTTAAAAAAAAAGACCTTACTCATAGATCCAGGCACTATGACTGTAGTATCGTTTTATATTTGTTATCCAGGGATGCCTTCCTTATATTCCTGGGGGTATTTCCAAAATCCTTCAGTGTTGACCATCACAGAGAAGAGTTGAAAAGAGCAGAACTGGTCACCCCTGCCACTGCACTTCCTGCTGCTGCCTGATTACACAGGCAGAGAGAGGGGGGAGAGAGCAGGAGGTAGGGCGAGTTGACATCTGCTCATTGTAAAAGCCGGTGGATCTGCAGAACTCAGGAGTTCTAGTAACGCCCTCAAAGCGTTACTAGGGGCTCCAAACTGTAATACTGTTCTCAGTGCTGTAATGTTCATCAGGAAGCAGGTACTAACTATGCTTGTAGTCTTTGGAGTCTATAGTTTGGGGAGAGGTCCTAATATTACATTTAACTCAATTTTCTCTTTTCAAAAAGCTTGAAATTGTCACATCAATTGATAGACCAAAACAGCTTCAAATACCTCACAAAACCTGAAGTGAGATAACTGCCTAAAGATAGATCTGCCTCAAGTATGTTTTAGAAGAGTGAATAATGCAATACCTTTTTGCAGCCAACTTGATATGAGCTTTTTAGAATACTAGTTCTTTGTCAGTCTAACATAAGTCAACCTCAAGAAGGTATCGCCTGATTTCTTCATTCTTCTTCTGTTCTCAATGGCTAATGCGAAACAAATTTAAGCTTCAAGTATGTTCTACAAAGTAACCATATGTCATTGACAATTAGGACTTTAATATGTGATAATCTGTGTTTTGAATTGGTTTTCTAAATGTAATTCAAATGCAGAGAGTACCAAGCACAACCTAAGGGCCCTGCTTCACCATGACTTCATCTGAGGGAATATCTATGTTGGTGTTGAATGTGCTGGATTTATGATCAATCCTGTTAAGGCTTCATGCACACGTACGTAGGCCGACGTATATATACGCCGTATTTACGCCCCCCATACAGTTCTATGGGCTCACGGCCCTGTTCAGGAGCACCATACGTGCGGCACCGTACCGCTCCGTAGCCCGTAGAAAGATAGGACATGTCCTATCTTCCTACCTAATACAGCGCCGTGCGCTGTATATTCCTATAAAGAGGGGCTCCTTTCTGCAGCGCCGATGTATGCCCGCCGTACCGTAGTACATATATATATATATATCGTGTGAATGTAGCCTTACTGAGAAAACCTTCTATTGCTAATTTAATGTACTCAAGATGTCTGTTTTTTGTTAACTTTTCTGAAAGGCTCAAGGTCCACATGGATAGATATGTTTCCTCGACATTACATGCTATAAACCTCCTCCACACCACCTGTATTTTGATGCCTCTAGGCGCTAATTAAAATAAGTCGGCATTACAGTGTTTTCATATTTAACTCTGGTCTCCTTGGTTCCCACACCAAACACAAGGGGACTTTGCATAAACCTTGTTGAGCAGAGATGCTTAGTAGTTAGAGAAACAGTTTGATTAAGCATCTCTTTACTCCCCCTGAAGTATATTTATCTACTGAAATATTTTGCCTGACATTGAGGCATATTTTATTTCTTAAAGGGGTTGGTTTTGCCTCATGTCTATTTTTAATGTGGTAGCATGAGGGGGGCAGGATATAAACTGAGGTAACCTGTCAGTGTTATTTTGGACCCTAAACTCCCCAACGGACTTTAGTGTCCCTAACCGCCCTCTACGAGGTTGTATAAAGTGGGGGAGGGGCAGGATTTATACTTAAAAGGAGTAAGTATACATTTTGAGTTTTTTTTCTTTTTTTTAAATATAAATATGCAGCCGCTCGCAAATTATCTACAGGTCAATTCCGGACCCCAACTAACAGGTCTGTACAGACATTTAGATGGTTTAGGGTCCCAAAAGCTGCAATAACCATAAGTGGTATTGACAGGAGTTAGTGTGGTACAATTTACTTCCTTTAACCCCTTAAGGACCAGGCCCTTTTTTATTTTTCACACCCCACCTTCAAAAATCTATAACTTTTTTATTTTTCCATGTAGAGAGCTGTGTGATGGCTTGTTTTCTGCGTAACAAATTGCACTTCATAGTGCTGGCATTTAATTGTCTATGCCATATACTGGGAAGCTGGAAAAAAATTCTGAATGCAGTGAAAATGGTGAAAAAACGCATTTGCGCCGTTTTCTTGCGGGCGTAGATGTTACGTCTTTCACTGTGCGCTCCAAATGACATGTCTAATTTATTCATTGGGTCAATACGATCACATGGATACCAAATTTGTATAGGTTGTATAATGTTTTCATACATTTACAAAAATTAAAACCTCCTGTACAAAAAAAAAATTCTTCATTTTGCCGTCTTCTTGCGCTAATAACTTTTTCATACTTTGGTGTATGGAGCTGTGGGTGGTGTCATTTTTTGCGACTTTTGATGACGTTTTTAATGCTTTTATTTTTAGAATTGTACGACCTTTTGATCACTTTTTATTGATTTTTTTATATTTTTCAAAATGGCAAAAAAATTTCATTTGCGACTTTGGGCACTATTTTCCGTTACGGGGTTAAACGCAGTAAAAAAACATTCTTATATTTTGATAGATCGGGCATTTTCGGACACGCTGATACCTAATGTGTTTATGATTTTTACTGTTTACTTATATTTATATCAGTTCTAGGGAAAGGGGGGTGATTTGAATTTTTAGGTTTTTTTAATATAATTTTTTATTTTTAATTTTTTTTTATAAAATTTTTTTACTATTTTTCAGACTCCCTAGGGTACTTTAACCCTAGGTTGTCTGATTGATCCTACCATATACTGCCATACTACAGTATGGCAGTATATAGGGATTTTGCACACCATCTATTACAATGTGCAGATCGCACATTGTAATAGATGGCCTAAAACATGATAGCCTCGGATCACTGTGTGATCCGAGGCTGTCATGGCAACGGATCGCCGCTCCCCGATGACGTCACGGGGAGCGGCGATCGGAGCCAAGATGGCGGCGCCCACGCGCCGCCGGCTCGTTAATGCCGCCGGCAGCTTTGCCGGCGGCAATGAAAGGGTTAACACCCGCGATCGGTACAAGCACCGATCGCGGGTGTTAGCGACGGGTGCTTGCTTCATTGTGAAGCAAGCACCCGGCGTGTATGAAGAGGGCTCAGCCCGTGAACCCTCTTCATACTACCCCATGCGCAATAAAACGTACAGGTACGTCTTATTGCGCTATGGGGTTAAAGTTTACCCACTTTCTTGCTGTTGTATTATTTTTCTTTTATTAATTGTCCAGGCTAGTGTAGTACTGACAATTAAATCCTTAAGTACTAAAGGAACAGGTGAAACTTGAAGGAAAATGTATGAAAAGGGTTGCAGTGAAGAACCGAGAGAAGAAAATAATGATGGAAGCAATGGGTACAGTATTGAGAACCCATTAAATTAGGTACCGTCTATATTTGGGTAAAAGCAAGGATACCTAATTTTAACACAACAAATTTGGGAAAACTCATTGACTCGAGTATAACCCTAGTATATAGCCTGCCAGCTCATGTCCCCAGTATATTGCCAGAAGCCCTTGCCCCCCCCCCCGGGATATATACAGCCTGCCAGTCCCTGCTCCCCGCCCTCATACAGCCTGCAACCCTCCCAGAAGAATGCCCAGCCTGTAAGAGAGAAAAAAGTGCACTCCCCTTTCGATGCGCCGCCCCCCCCCCCCCCCCCCAACCCCATTCTTTCCAAGGATGGTCCGGCTTCGGCTCTGTGTCTCCATGCGCTGCCGTGGCGGCGCACGCGCTAGAATGTCAGCAAGCAGCTGACGTCATGACGTGGGTGACAGCCCCAACTGCAGACGCAAAGCCGAAGTATTTATGGAAAGAAGAGAACCTGCTGGGGGGGGGGCGGAAGGTGAGTACACATGTACAGCATTATTCCATCGCCCTTTCCCGGTTTCAGCTACAGATGGAGAGGGAGCATGTACTTCTGACAGTCTTTCTTGCAGTTTCTTGCAGGCTGGAGAGGGGCACACTTCAAGCAACTATATCTCCTAAACCATGGCACCTAGAAACACAATTCTGGTGTCATATTAAACAGGAGATTCCCCTTTAATATGATTTATGGACTGTGTATGGGAGCTTAACAGAACCAGAGATGGAGGCAGTAGAAAGCTATATATATAAAAATCAAAATGCCATTCGAAACATGAAACAAAAATACAGAATTACCTCACTGATTACCTGAAAACTGCCTGAATGGGCAGTTTGTTCTTTGCCTCCTGTAATTCTGTCAACACACTGAAAGTGACCGCTATCGTTCTCTGTAGCCATTGCGGTCACGTGATGTGTCCTGAGTGTGCGTGCTCTACCTCAGAAGGAGGAAGACCCATGCTCCCTGGCAGCCTCAGCTTTGGCGATTCTTTCGCTGCAAGCGACAAAAAAAGAGGCTAAGTGAGATTTACACTTCTTCCTCAAATAGAAGTTGTTAGGAGGAAGAAGTAGTTAAACCAAAAAGAAAAGCAAAAAGAAGGTGTTTTGACAGACACCCTCCAGGGGCGACTTGGAGCTATGTCACCTCTCGCTGGAATGACACAGATGTTAAAATACACTCCATTTTTAACACCTAAATGAAGCAGCAGCTCCTTGTAGTTCAGCTTCTTCAAGCGACATTTCTTACTACAAGTTCCATGAAGTGTTCACTTAACCAAATATGTCTCCAGATGAAGAACTCCCAGAAGTAGTAGATTTGGAGTTCAGACAATCACTAGCTCTACTGTGTCTTCTGAGAGGGGGAAATGAAGTGAAATACAAACGACCAGAGTGGGGTTGGCAGGAGGCCAAACCCCAAAAACTTTAACCAGCTCTGGGCCATGGAAGAATCCCCAGATACTCTGTGTTGCACTGCGGAATCGGTGGGTGCTATATAAATAAAGGAATAGTAATAATAATGCTTTCAAGACCAAACTGGTCAAGGAAGATGATTTAGTGCTGCATAATCATACTGGCATTCCTGACACACAAGTACTTATTGTGGCAGATATTGATCCAGCTCTGTTGTCCATTGCTAATACTTCCGATAGCCTAGACTCCATTTTACGCAATATACATTTTAAAATGGTTCATTATTATTGATGTTGGTTGTCCAAGGCAGAACAGGAGGGCAGCTTGAAAATGGCTAACAACATCCAGAGGTTACCAGCTTCTAAGATGGCACTGTTAAAGGCTATACGTGGAGTGGTGCTCATTGTGGGGCAGACATTTAATTTTGTAACCAACGGAGAGCTGCAGGGTTAGATTTGACTCGGAAGGCATACTAGTTTCCCAACATGGAAATGGCTATAATTCATTCAAGAGGTCAAAGCAAGAAAAAGGGCTAGGGCTGTAAAAGCTCTAGTGACCGGGCATTTTTGGCTAATTTTCGCAAGTGCTGGGTTAAGGGCCATAACTTTTTTTTTTTTGTATGCTACCTTAACATTTTTTCTGTTTGTTGTGTTTTTTTTTTTGTTTGTTTTTTTTGGGACACATAGAGCTAGTTAAAAAGGTAATACGTTTTTTAAAAAAAAAAAAGTTTTTATTTGGGGTTAAAAGTGGGGGAAAGTTTTTTTTTTTTTTTTTTAAATTTATAGTACTTTTTTTTTTTTTTCAAGCTAACTCAAAAAGAACATTATTAATGAATTCCCTATTTGTTTTGGTCGTTTTGATAATATGTATAGTGTTGAGCAAATAAAACAACTATGACAATGCCTTTTGTAGTAGTTATATGGGGGATATTGTAATATTGTAAATTTTTTTTATATGTCGCCCATGAGGTCATAAAAGACCCCTGGGGGACATTTTCACTTCTAAAGTCAGCGGGCGGTCCGCAGGGAGTTAATATATCTGGTCTGACCTACAGATAAATTTCCCTCTGTGTTTATCCCGTGCTATTTCTGAACTGCAAAAGTATAGGTGGAGATTTATCAGAAGTGTGCAAGAGCAGAACTGTTTATAAAATTAAAGCTTAGCTCTGATAGGTGCAACTATAACAGTTCTACTCTGACAAGATTGATAATTTTCCCACATAGTTCTTATGAAACAGGTGTAGCATATCAAATATCTTGTAACAGGATATACACTGTCTGGTATTTCCCCACGCTAGAAACATCATGATCTCTCCCTTTACATCAAATATTCATTGCAAAATTAACCATCATCGTGCATTATTTACAGATGGCTATATTTATTTGCTATTTATTCTTGTGCAGTGCTCCCCCCCCCCCCCCCTCTTTGCTGTCAGATGCTCACACATTTTTTATTTCTTCCTTTCTAAATCTTTATTCCCGAACCAGGCCTAGTTGCACTTACAGATGTAATTAACATTACAATGTAAAAGCATATTACTTGATAATATTACCCATGGACTGCTGGAAGTTTGCTTCTGTTCTCTTGACATGCTTTCCTTTTTGTACCAGGTTGTCATGGCAGCAAATGCTTTAATGAGTTATTGGGGTTTATAAGTTTGATACTAAGGGTGATGCCACACATGGCGTTTTGAACACGTTTTTGGGCTGTTTTTGAGCAGTCCGTTAAAAAACGCGTCCATTTTTTGAAAACGCATGAGTTTTTGTCAGTTTTTAATTGTGCAAATTCGGAAAACCTAACAAAAACGCATGCGTTTTGGAAAAATGCATGTGTTTTTTAACGGACTGCTCAGAAACGGCCCAAAAACGCCATGTGTGGCATCACCCTAAAGCTTCCTGTAGTTCAGAGCTATTGGCCCAGACGTTGTGGCACTTGATTAGAATTGACAAATAAGAAACGATAATAACCTTCAGCTTCTCATAGATTTATATCTGGGGCTCAAACCCCTAATCATTGTAAGGTGACTTTCAAATTAAATGAGTCTGTGTCCAGCGCTGGAATGTGACTAACTTGAAAGAAAAGACAAGACCTGTCCTTGCAGGAAGTTAGAAACAAGACTGATAAGTTTATTGAGGGACGGACATTTATAGAAAACCATAAGGCACTTTACATAAGGCGTGTAATTAGGAAAGCAGCAACTATAATTGGGTGTTCTCACCCAGGAAATGTAACACTATTGGATGTAAGCACACAAAGGAGTCTAATACTCTTGGCTACATGCAAATACTGAAACTTCCCAGGTGCTTGCCTGGATACCTTCCACTAGGTGCTGCTAGTGAGCACTAAGTCTTTGTGTTCAGAGGGAAACATCCAAACTTAGTTATCACTACACAAAGTTATGTGAAATAATGCTGAATCTTTAAAATGTCCGACAATATGTAAGATGGCGTCTGAGTCCAGTGTAATATCTTTAACAAGCTGTACTAATGATCTGCATTATGGTTTAATTGCCTCTCTACTTCCAACATGTTTGAGCTTGCCACTCTCAGGTAGAGGTGAGTTTTTCTTAGGGTTTTTTTTGTTTGTTTGTTTTTCCTTTATTTTCTACTTCTGTGAGAATACATTCTTGAAATTCCTTATTGCTAAATAAGTGCCTAAAAAAGCCATTGGCATCACATTTCCATTACAACAAATTAAAATGCGTTAATAGGGCATGAAGTGAGTTTCTAAGGTATTAATACCCCTTAAAACATTTGTTCATTTTTAAGCCACAAACCTAAAGTGCATCTGTCATAAAGATTGTCATTTTTACCTGGTGGCTGGTTCTAATACTCTATGCTATGGTGATTTTAAAAATGCCTTTCTCAGCATTCTACTTATTTGCAGTAGTTTATAATGGGGACGGGCAGCTCCATCCCTGTGTGTGCATGTGTGCCCATGCCTCTCCTCCACACCATCCCCAATACACATGACAGGAAGTTGGATGAGGGTGGAGGAAAGGAGACTGGCACTCGGGCTGCAGCTGTTATTAAAAACTACAATGGTTCAGAATGCTGACAAAGGCAAAGCATGGGCTATATGAACCTGAGCCCATGGCAACCAATCAGACCTTGGCTTTCATTTTTCTCATAGCTGTTTTATAATATTGAAGCTGTGCTCTCAGTGGCTGCCATGAGCAAGTAGAACAATTCTGCTCTTGCACAAACTTAGTGTGTTATGTGTATTTATTCAGCCCCCTAAGTCAATACACTTTTGACCACATTTGGCTTCAAAACATCTGCAAAGTCTATTGGGGTAAGTCTCAACCAGCATTACACATCTATAGGGATACCATTTTGCATGTTCTTGTTTGCAAAATAACTCTAAATGAGTCCTATTGATTGGATGATATTTGTGAACAGCTATTTTTAAGTCCAGTCACAGATTTTCAATGGGATTTAGGTCTGGACTTTGACTCACACTCATAATACTGCCGTTGGGCATAGCCATCTTGGATGCCTGATTGGTGCCCCCTTTAAGGTGGTGGAATAGATTGCCATGACATGTTAAAGATTACTGGCATATACACAATATACTGCAACCGTATTACTGCAGTCTATTGTATGAGTAATCAGACCCCCTGGGGTAAAAGGCCTGGCATAATAGTATAATAAATAAAAAAAATTCTGCATAGAATATTAAATACTGTCCCTAATGAAGTTCAATTTAAGCAGAAAACAAGCCCTATTACAGATCCTTAAATGGAAAAATAAAAATGTTATGGATTTTAGAAGGTGGGGAGGGAAAAATTTAAAATATAAAGGGCCTGGTCGTTAAGGGGTTACAGAAGTTTTTCTACATTTAATTCTATTGTACAGGTAAACTTGCTGGTTGTAGCAATTTTTTTCTTCTGTTTGACAACCTTAAAAACTGTAGGTCTACTTATTGTGTAATCACAATTACACACACTTTCACACTTTCCTCCTTGTAACTCATATTTACAAGTAGCGAATATAAAATGGCTAAAAGCAGTCCCAGCTTAGTGTCAATGAACATATACAGTGTATAAATCGCTATGCTACTTTAAGATGTGTATAGATATTGTATTATATTGCAGAAAACAAGCACTGTTATTTACTTAAGAAATGATAAAATGTTCACTGGTTATAAATGGTTATTTCATCTCCTCCTCCCCTTTCCATATCCAAAGACTGGTATAATAGATGACACATTTCTTAGTTAATGGTAGAAAGCATACAGTAGGGGGAGGAGGGGTTAGGGTGGAGTGGTGCATTATTTAGTTTGGGATGTAATCTTTTAGTTGCACAGCAACAAGATCATGGATATGGGAGTGGACTGCAGTTGCTCCTAGCAACCGATGTTTGCAGAGTAACAATCTGAAGGAAAGCAAACAGAGCCAAGCAGTCTGCGTTTTACACACGAAACATCTGCATCTGTTTTTCTGCTGATTAAACATAGTTTGACCCCCACTCTTCTGTTAAATGAAATCTCTTCTCTATTCTCTACTTATTCGATAATAAATAGTATGTGGGTACAGAGAAAAAGGAGTAGTTGTAGAAATAATTTTTCTTGCATATTGATCACTTGTCATGTTTTTGTATGTGTCTTGTAAACATGTAGGGGCACATTTACTTACCCGGCTGCTGGAGTTCACAGAAAGTGCACTGGGGCAGATTTATCAAGTGTCTGAAAGTCAGAATATTTCCAGTTGCCCATGGCAACCAATCACAGCTCAGCTTTCATTTTACCAGTGCACATGAATATATGGAAGGGCAGCTGTGATTGGTTGCCATGGGCAACTGGAAATATTCTGACTTTCAGACGCTTGATAAATCTGCCCCATTGTCTGATGAGAATGCACTCTGCCACAATTCACTAAGATGCTCGATAGCCTGCATTTTCAGGTCCAACAGAGTTAACCATCTTTATCATCTTTATACAATTTGAATGTTAAATCCCGCACTGTCCGAATCGGTGGGATCGTCCAACAGCATGCCCCACCCTCCAATTTGTGTTGCATGGAAGCCGGCACAGACACTTGCTTAATAGGTCCAACCATACAATCCCTGAAACCAGTGCACAGTCCGTGCTCCGCGGCCCTTAGTAAATGAGCCCCATAATGTTTTTCATTGCTATACACAGATGGTGGGTTTTTTTCCCCCTTTTATTCCTTTTTTCCATTTTTGTGCCCTTATTATTTCACATTCGTTATTTTAACCCCTTCATGCTCCGTGACGGATATATCCGCCATGGAGCTGTGAAGGTTGTATGAAGAAGGCTCACGGGCTGAGCCTTCTTCATACAGAGATGGGCTTTGCTGCATATCGCAGCAAAGACCCATCGCTATCACCCGCGGTCGGTGCTTGCCCCGATCGCGGGTGTTAACCTTTTCTTTGCCGCCGGCAAAGTCGCCGGCGGCACTTTAAATTTGGCGCATGGGCGCCGCCATCTTACCTCCGATCGCCGCTCCCCCGAACGTCATCGGGGGGCGGCGATCGGTTGCCATGGTAGCCTCGGGTCTTCGTTTGACCCGAGGATACATGGCTTCTGCACATACATTACAATGAGCCTGTGGCTCATTGTAATGTATAGTGGGCAGAAATGCCATATACTGCGATACAGTAGTATTGCAGTATATGGCAGGAGCGATCAGACCATCTAGGGTTAATGTACCCTAGAGGGTCTAAGAAATAGTGGGGAAAAAAAGAAAAAAAAAAGTTTAAAAAAAATAATAAAATATTAAGTTCAAATCACCCCCCTTTCCCTAGAACTGATATAAAATATAATAGATAGTAAAAATCACAGACACATTGGATATCGCCGCGTCCCAAAATGCCCGATCTATCAAAATATAAAAACGGTTATTGACGGCGGTGACCTCCGAGACGGAAAATGGCGCCCAAATGTCCAAAACGCGACTTTTACACCTTTTTAGATGACATAAAAATTGTAATAAAAAATGATCAAAATGTCGCACAGTCCTCAAAATGGTAGCAATGAGAACGTCGGCTCATTTCGCAAAAAATGACACCTCACACAGCTCCATGCGCCAAAGTATGAAAAAGTTATTTGCGTCAGAAGATGGCAAAAAATTTTTTTTCTTTTTTGTACACATTCGTTTAATTTTTGAAAATGTATTAAAACGCAATAAAACCTGTATAAATTTGGTATCACCGCGATCGTACCGAACCAAAGAATAAAGTAGAGGTGTTATTTGGAGCGCAGAGTGAAAGTCGTAAAAACTGAGCCCACAAGAACATGACGCACATGCAGTTTTTTTCAATTTTTCCACATTTGGAATTTTTTTTGCGGCTTCCCACTACATGGCATGGAATAATAAATAACATCATGGGAAAGTAAAATTTGTTACGCACAAAATAAGTCCTCACACAGCTCTATACACGGAAAAATGAAAAAGTTATGGATTTTTGAAGATGGAGAGCGAGAAATTAGCGAAAATACCCTGCGTCCTTAAGGGGTTAAGACTGCGCAAACAATCCATTCGAAAGTAAAGAACCTAATAGGTACTTAAAAACTATATAAACTATAGTTTTTAACCCGTTTAACGACCAGGCCCTTATTTATTTTTGTACTTCTTCCATTTTTCCCTCCCCAGCTTTAAAAATCTTTTTTAGATTGTCCATGTAAAGAGCTATGTGAGAGGTTTTTCTGCGTAACTGTGATGAAAATGTCATTTCAACCCCTGAGGAGTACTCAAGGTCAATTAATTATCCTTTTATAACGCACAGGTTCTGGAAGGCGCTGCAAGTGTTAGAGTTGTCCACACACCTTTCGGTCGTGGCACAACCATAAATTACAACCCTGAATGGCTGAACTGCCCCTTTTACTAGCCTCGGTGAAACAGAAGCTTATTAAATCAAACAAGCCGCCACCAGCTCTCCTTTAACCCCTTAACACTGTAGCTACTTTTCACCTTCCTGACACGGCCCATTTTTTTCAAATCTGCCCTGTGTCACTATAAGTGGTTATAACTTTGAAACGCTTTAAGATATACAAGTGATTTTGAAATCGTTTTCTCGTGACACTTTGTACTTCATGTTAGTTGAAAAATGTTGGTGTCATCTTTTGCGTTTATGAAAAAAAACGGATATTTGGTAAAAAAACTTTCAAAATTCAAATTGTTCTACTTTTTCCATAGTTATAACAGCAAAAATTTTAATAACTAACATTTACAGAATGTATACTTTATGTGGACTTTATGCATACTCTCATTTTTGTAAGATGTTATAGGTCAGTGGTGGCTAACCTATGGCACCGGTGCCAGAGGTGGCACTCGAAGCTCTTTCTGTGGGCACCCAGGCCATCACCAGAGATGGTTCCAGGTATCTTCCTGCAGTGCCAGACAGCCCAGGACTTGATGTGCACAGAGATATTTCAAAGTGACAGCTCTACCTGGGACTAGTGGAGGAGTGGGAAGGTGTGGCCAGATCTGGATTATCACTAACTCCGGCCCTGACAATTCTTCCTGTTTATGGGACCCTGGTGGGAAGCTACAATGATCATCCAAATTTCTTCTATTTTCTGCTTTATTGGTGTCCTCAGAGTGCTAGTATCAATGTAAGATGTGACAGAGGAGGGAGTATAAATCACAAAAATAATTTCTGTGTTGGCACTTTGCGATAAAAAAGTGGGACTTGGGTGTAGTTTGGGCACTCGGTCTCTAAAAGGTTATAGGGCTTTGAACTTCATAAAAAAAAGCTAAATCCTGCTATTGAGGGACCTGCTCTAGTTTCAAGTCACTTTAAGAGGCCTAAATAAAAGTAAACCCCATAAATTACCCCATTATAGAAACTACACCCCTCAACCTACACCAAACAACTTTTATGAAGTTTTTTAACCATTTAATTGTTTTACAGGGGTTAAAACAAAATCGGATGCAATTTTGTAATTAACATTTTGGCTAAATGAATGTGTTTTTCATAAAATGTACAAATTCTCAGTGGATAAAATACCAAAACGCTCCGGGGAAACTATACGGGGATTTTCTTCCTCATTCTTTACAATGTGCAATTAGCACATTGTAATGAATGGGTTAAAACGATACAGACCGGAGGCTGTCATAGCAACGGATCGCCACTCCCTGATGACGTCTTTTTGAAGCCGACGGCGATCGGCGGCAATATGCAGCAAAGACTTGCCGGTTTTGGAGAGGGCTCATAATATAATATAATCGGGTGCGGTGTATATATACACACACTCACCGGCCACTTTATTAGGTATACCATGCTAGTAACGGGTTGGACCCCCTTTTGCCTTCAGAATTGCCTCAATTCTTCGTGGCATAGATTCAACAAGGTGCTGGATGCATTCCTCAGAGATTTTGGTCCATATTGACATGATGGCATCACACAGTTGCCGCAGATTTGTCGGCTGCACATCCATTATGCGAATCTCCCGTTCCACCACATCCCAAAGATGCTCTATTGGATTGAGATCTGGTGACTGTGGAGGCCATTTGAGTACAGTGAGCTCATTGTCATGTTCAAGAAACCAGTCTGAGATGATTCCAGCTTTATGACATGGCGCATTATCCTGTTGAAAGTAGCCATCAGATGTTGGGTACATTGTGGTCATAAAGGGATGGACATGGTCAGCAACAATACTCAGGTAGGCTGTGGCGTTGCAACGATGCTCAATTTGTACCAAGGGGCCCAAAGAGTGCCAAGAAAATATTCCCCACACCATGACACCACCACCACCAGCCTGAACCGTTGATACAAGGCAGGATGGATCCATGCTTTCATGTTGTTGACGCCAAATTCTGACCCTACCATCCGAATGTCACAGCAGAAATCGAGACTCATCAGACCAGGCAACGTTTTTCCAATCTTCTACTGTCCAATTTCGATGAGCTTGTGCAAATTGTAGCCTCAGTTTTCCTGTTCTTAGCTGAAAGGAGTGACACCCGGTGTGGTCTTCTGCTGCTGTAGCCCATCTGCCTCAAAGTTCGACGTACTGTGTGTTCAGAGATGCTCTTCTGCCTACCTTGGTTGTAACGGGTGGCGATTTGAGTCACTGTTGCCTTTCTATCAGCTCGAACCAGTCTGCCCATTCTCCTCTGACCTCTGGCATCAACAAGGCATTTCTGCCCACAGACCTGCCGCTCACTGGATGTTTTTTCTTTTTCGGACCATTCTCTGTAAACCCTAGAGATGGTTGTGCGTGAAAATCCCAGTAGATCAGCAGTTTCTGAAATACTCAGACCAGCCCTTCTGGCACCAACAACCATGCCATGTTCAAAGACACTCAAATCACCTTTCTTCCCCATACTGATGCTCGGTTCCAACTGCAGGAGATTGTCTTGACCATGTCTACATTCCTAAATGCACTGAGTTGCCGCCATGTGATTGGCTGATTAAGGAGCAGTTGGACAGGTGTACCTAATAAAGTGGCCGGTGAGTATATATATATATATATATATATATATATATATATATATATATGCAATATCCACTTAATCCATGGTTAATTGTCTTGCTAATTTTGGAGGAAAGCAACAATTCCTTTAATCTAACACTTGACCTTTAATAAGCCCTCACACAGGTCTGTACACGTAAAAATGAAAAAGTTATGGATTTTTGAAGTTGGAGAGCGAGAAATGAGCCGAAAAACCCTGTCCTTAAGGGGTTAAATAATGATGGCGTACTGATACATGGTTTGAAGTGTTTGTAGCTTGAAAGCTTCTTTAGCAACTCATTGGCTACACTTAAAGTAGTCTCAGGCAGATAAATGATGTCCACAGAATTGTAGCAAGAACTGAGATTGAAGAAATACTCCATAAAACTTGATTATCTACTTTCCATGTATTCTTTTAATATATGCTTTTAACCATAGTGATACATGCCTGACCTGCTGCCATTGTATTGGTTCTTACTGAATATACAATTATTGACCTGAGTGAAGTTGTCCTGGTAAAATGTTTGTGCAGAAGAATTTTTTGTTTGTGCCGCTATAATTTTTAAGATTTTAATGAAAGTTTCCAGAGGTCAATCAGCCCCCCCCCCCCCCACATTGCCCAAATCAAACAAAACTGGGACCGAACAATTCTGCTACGTTTGTGCTGCTCAAATTTTTTTTGTGCTGCTTTTGTTTTGAATATATGAACAAAAAATTAAAGTTCAAAAGCTCAACCAGCCCCCCCCCCACATTAACCGAATTAAACAAAACTGGTGTCAAACGTTAGTGCTACGTTTGTGCTGATTTGTGCAGCAAAAATTTTCGTTTGTGCCGCTATCATTTAAGGTATGTTCAGGTGTTTAAGGTGTTAAGGATGAACTGGTTAAAAACAAACCTAGTGACACTTCCCTGACTTGATCTCCAGGGTGAGCTAGCAAACGCATTGTACTTTGGAAGAAATGAACTCTGATGACCTCTGCAAAAAAGTATAAATATATTAAAAATGATAGCGGTACAAACGAAAATTTTTGCTGCACAAACGTAGCACAAACGTGTGACACCAATTTTGAGATTTGAACAAGGTGGGGGGGGGGCAACTTCACTCCAGAAAGTCTCAAGCAGTTTCCGCCCTTGTTATCTTTATATTATTGAAGTTTTCGAATATCTTGCATCCTAATATTTTTTTTTTCCCTATCATCTGTCTAGCACCATGCAGAGTTCAGATAGTGGCTCAGATTCTGCAACCTCAGTTGCTTTACGGACCTCAGCAGTAGCTCAAGCACCAGTAGTTCAACCAGTTCCAGCTTCTCAGCAGGTAATGTGATTGGGATGATCTAAAGAATTGTGCAGAACCACAAGGTGGCTGCTAAAACATAGAAAATAGACTAAAACATGAATTTAGTGAACCTGTCACCACATTTTTCACCAATAATGCTATTGACAGATTCCCATAGAGCCATATTAAATAAATGCCACCCTTCTTTTAGCTACAAATTATTTCTTTTGCATCTCCATTTAATCAACCTTATTATCATACCTGGCATATAGCAAGGTCTAGCAGGAATCTGACAGAACGTGTCCTGCTTGCCACAGAGCAGCGTCTCAGTAAATGAACCTTGATTTTCTCACAAGATTGGAGTACCATGTTAATACGTGTTTCTACTGTGGCCACACAGTTTACACTTAACACACACCTATTGCGTTTAACAATTTAATATTCCCCTGTATAAAGTAGGAATGGGTATAAACATTAACTAAACAATTGACCTAGCATTTGGTACTCATTCGGGGAAGAAGTAATTCAGTGGATAAATTCTGTTTTATTAGAAAGCCATAGAATAAATAGTTTACTAATATAATTAAAAAATTCCTGGTTCATTCCTATGAAAATACAAGACCCACTGTACAGTGGAGAAATGCATAAATGCTGTACTTAATATTTATATAAGACATTTGCCAACAAATGATACATTAATATCCATCAGGAGCCTGTGATTGCTGAATTCATGAAATTTACTATTTTATAAATTGGATTTATAAACTATACACGTAAACACATTCAATATTCCTATAAGATTATCACCTTTTCCTTCCAGAGGAGTTTGCCTCAGTCGTCTGCTTCTGCTCCAAAAGGAGCACGTGGACAGGTTGTCTCTGTGTCTAGAGATCACCAGGTACAGCCGCAGGTAAAAGGCCCAAAGAAGTACTGGCTGCTACTAATCCCCCTATGCTACACTGCCTATGCTTTGCAATTCTAAAGCATTTCTGACAGTTGAATTAATTGGAGTACAGGATTGTATTTTACTGTGTGGTAATAATCATATAGTTTACATATTATTAAAAGAGGAAAATAATCTGGTTGTTATAATGTGCATCTGATTTGCATTCAGCTTAGATCAGTGGTCTGTATGTTTGAAAGTTTCTTTTGTTGTTGTATACCCAGTGCTCAGCAATTGCTTGGCAGTATTTGATTTTTATGGTAAACAAGAATGGCATATAAGACCAGTAAGCTTTAACTCTTTCACGCATAGTGGGGGGACTGTGTACAATAGTCCACCTTAAAAAAGATGCAAGCATTTTTTGCGGGAAAATTTACTCTTCTCTTCTCTTTTTGCCTTCTTATCCCCTGTTTTTTTTTTTTTTTTTTTTTTAAGGCTTTTATGATTATGCAAATGAGTCTGAGGGGCTCCAGGTTTCATCAGAATTTATGGAGCCCCTCAAACTCATTTGCATAATTCTTGAAGCCTTTATTTTTTAAAAACAAGGGCATAGGAAGCTAATAGAAGAGCAGATCCTGCAAGAGGTGGCACATAGCAGTATGTTAGTGTGCTTGGTTTTCATCCTGGTGGTAGATGTCCTTTAAGGGCATTAGTAGCTAGCACACGTTATAATTCCTGATAGAACAAAGCTATGATGTATTCATTTAAGAATGTTGACCACTAACAAGCTGTTTTACACTAGTTTTGTGTTCAAATATAACGGGTGATGCTGCTGACGCAAGCTAATATTACAGCTATTCTGCATGTGTTTCAAAAGTACATGTAACATATTTCACTGTTTGTTATTGTGTAAAGCTAAATTGTATCGATATTTAAGTAAGGTGATCTATTTTATTTTATAAAATATGATTTCTAACAAATAAGAATATTTTATTAATTTTGCACTTTCCTTGGAATAATGTTTCTAAAAAGTATTTGTACCCAAAAGTTTTTCACTTATCCACTAAATGTTCTATTGTACTTCAAAAGATGTTTATTCAAATTTGTGATTGCAGGTACAGTCTGTGCAACATGTATACCCTGCACAAGTGCAGTATGTGGAAGGAGATACTGTGTACACCAATGGAGCCATGTAAGTGTTCTCTGTATCCTTTTATTTAACCCCTTCGTGCCTGAGGGTCATTGGTGCCTGGGCTATGCGCTCCTTTTAAACAATGATGTCTTTGGAAAAACTTTACATACCATAACAATGTTTACTTTGTGGGTTTTTTTCATGATTTGTGAGGCTTTAAACTTGATTGGACAGTTGTATTAGACTGTTAAAAAATGTAATACCGGCTTGCTATAGATGGGCTGCTAAAGTCTCCCCTACTATCTTGGGATCATTTTAAGTTTTTGTACAAATTAATGTCTGTATTGGTTTTAATATATATGAAATAAAAATTAAGAATTTTTTTTAAACATATTACTCTTGAGTTCCCCTTATTGTAGGGTATTTGATTGTAGTTAGGGGGGAATTCATGCTAACTAAACTTAAGGACGCATTAAATTTGTATTGAGTTGTATTAGATTTTGTTTTGTTTTTGTTTTTTGTAACATCAGCTGATAAAGTGCTACAAATATGAAAAAATATCAATTTTTCAAGTTTTTTTTTTAGTAAGTAGTAAAACTGAAGAAACTTTTAATAAAATGTTATACATATGTACAGTGTCATTCAATCATCATTTTCTAGATTCAGCTACAGATGTAGAATGAGCTTGTACTTTTTCAAACAAAGTCTGCCCTACAGCTGCATCTACATTCTGCGTACAGATCACAGTTTGGAGGGGGGAGTGCACACTTCAAAAACTGATATCGCATGAACCCCGCCACCTAGAAATACCATTCTGGTGTTATATTAAACAGGAGAATATCCCCTTTAATTTAGGTTAATTGTGTTTTGGATGTTACTCAGAAACTGAGTTATCTACCGTTTGAGACAGCCATGAATGAAAAGTATATAAAAATCCAATTTTTTTTTTTTTTTTTTTTTTTTCTGGAACTTTGACATATCTGGTACTGTGAAGCTTCCACACACAATGTTGATAATATATTGAAGGAGAAATTCTCCTGTTAATCATTACAGTTAGATTGTTTTACTTTGTGCCTGGATTCAGGAGATGTAGCTGTTCCAATTTGGCCACTGTCATGACATTTTTAAATGTGCTATCTGCATATGAAAATATTACTTCTATAGCTGTAATGCATGTCATGAAGGGGTTTAAGTACTATATAGTAATACAGTTGAGTACTGTATTATTTTCCTTTAAATACCAGCAATACTGTCTGCAGGATGGACAGCACTTTCCACTGCGCTGTTCTGTCAGTGGAACCTGAACATCCACAGACCTAGCACGTTCCTGTGTAAGAGGGGAAGGGGGGTCTATCCCAATGCTGAAACAAGCAATTTTTCATGTCGTCTGTTTTTTTTTGTTTTTTGTTTTTTTTTTAATACAGTATACTGCTTTTATCCAGTCATCTAGGAGTACTTGGCATTTAGCTGTACTTCTTGATATAAT
This sequence comes from Engystomops pustulosus, assembly GCF_040894005.1. Taxonomy (NCBI): domain Eukaryota; kingdom Metazoa; phylum Chordata; class Amphibia; order Anura; family Leptodactylidae; genus Engystomops; species Engystomops pustulosus. Next base: position 171,140,499 of record NC_092411.1, on the reverse strand, counting down.
TCCTCTCTATAGTAGAACAACTAGGTATGCGCTGCGTTTTTTTGCTAAACTGAAACATTTTATTTATCGTTAACAGCCGAACAGCTTATTCCTACAATGCTGAAGCACAGATATACGCTCCAAGTAGCGGTGCCTCTTATTTCGACTCTCAAAGCGGTGGTGCCCAAGTGACGACTGTAGTCTCTTCTCCCACTGCTATACCCTCGCATAGTATGGTGGGTATCACCATGGATGGGAGCCAAATCATCTCTAGTTCTGGTGCATACCTGATCCACGGTGGGCTGGACAATTCCCGCCATAGTTTATCTCACACTTCTCGTTCCTCCCCTGCAACGGTATGTTTATAACATTTGGTTATGGTTTGGCGCTTTTAATTACAAGAAATGTTTGATTAGATACATTCTGTAGTTGGCAAATGCTGTTGGTCATACTAAGCATCTGCATGCAAGGTAACATTGGTAACACAGGATAAATGTGAATATTTTACTTTAGTATAACGGTACAATAGTGAAACGTCCCATGTCCTGAGATACTTCCGGATTTTAAGAATTCATAATGGTTTTAAATTATTTGACTTAAAGGGGTATTCTCGCTGGGCACTCACATTCTGTTCCATTAATCTGCCATATATAAACATTTCTTCAATTAGATGTTATTAAAAAAAAAAATGTTCCTGTGTGAAGATAATTTCTCATAAATGTAGCCATGTTGTCCCTCAGAAACGAGATAGCTTCCTCATGCACTCACTCCACCTCTGCTGGAGTGAGTGCAGAAAGAAACAAAAGGTTATTGTATATAAAATGTCTGGGAGTTACTACATGTCGCACAGCCGTCCTGTGGTAATGATTGCTGAATCCTGGTGGTCCGGCAGGACTCTATAGCGCAAGTCTGGCCACGACTGCCAGAGTGTGACGTGGTCGTATCCGAGGAAGCTATCTGGTTTCTAAGGGACAACATGGCTACATTTATGAGAAATTATCTTCACACAGTGACACCTTTTTTTTATTAACATCCAATTGAAGAAATGTTTACATAAGGCTAATGTAAATGCCCAGATGGGAATACCCCTTTAAGCTCACTCACTTTTGTTTTCTGTAATATAGACCTGAGTACACTCATGTGCCGATATTTGCAGACGGTCCCCTTTTTAAGGACACCGACTTGCAGACGACCCCTAGTAACAGACAGACCCCTCTCACTGGGGCAGAAAAAATTGTTCTGCCTGAGCTACAATTGGAAAATAAACATTTCCGACTTGCATACAAATTCAACTTAAGAACAAACCTATAAGGTCTTAACTTATCCTGAAAAATTATTTCACTGCTGTGATTTCATTCTGCTGCTATGGAAATGAAGCAAACAATAAAGCCCCATGCATATCCAACAATATTTGGTAACATTTCAGAAACTATTGCTTTAAAGTTTTCATTGAGAATCTTTTATCTTGGCTATTTATTTAGCTAAACTGCTGGTAATGCTGTGAAACAGACATTGCTTTTAGATATGTTCCCTTTAGAGCTAAAAATTGAGTTCTTAATCTTCCAAAAATGCACAGTTCTCTTGCAGCCTAATGCCACCAAATTATGAATTTTGCCATTAAACGGATATCAGAAATCCTTATGCAACTGAAAAAAAAAATTACTGCTTGATGATAGATTAAACGTTTACTTTCATGTATCAGTGAAATCTTTAAAGGACTGAACTATACCTATGACAAAAGGTAACAAAAGAATTTTAAGCAGTCCTAACTTGGCCTCCCTCCTGCTCTGCAATTTCACAATTGTTTTTGTAGAATTGCATATTGACTGAACTACATTTAGCCTACATGTAGCCATCTTGAGGACTCACCAGTAGCTACTTTGTAAGCAAGTTAGGACTATGCTTGTATTGTTTGGAGCATTTGATATCTGCACCTGCATTTGACTGATCTATATTCTATTACCAACTCATCTATGTGAACAAACCTATATCTGTCTGTTTCCTAACACTGTGTCTACAGAATTTTACTGCTTCTTTAAGTGTCATAATTCTCTAGATTATTTTTCTAAATCTGTTAGTGCATGTTGCAAAACCAGAAAGCGTTTTGAGCCCATGTATTCCCATCCCTGCCCCTGTGTAATCAGGTGTCTGACATTTCCTCTGTTTTTTGCATGCTCTCTCTGTAGCTTGAAATGGCGATTGAAAATCTCCAAAAAAATGAAGGCATCACCTCTCACAAAAGCAGCTTGCTCAACAGCCATGTAAGTTCACTTCTAACGTCAGTCTGCTTGTCTAGGAAGTCCACTCTCTGTCCTAAGAGCTTTCCTGGCATGCTTGTTCATAACTCTTTTTTTGCACAGTGTTTTTTCTCTATCCTTAATACTTCATATGCACTTGTAGAATGTTTAGAAGATTGATATTAGAACTTTTAAAAGTTTTGGTTCTGGTGTAATTTTAAAGAGGAGAATTATTCCATTACAATTTGCATTGTTTGTTTTTCCAGAATCCACAGTTCTGAAGATATAGCCTATTGAACTGTGCCCTGCTCTAGCCTGTCAGCTGAAGGCTATTTTAACCCCATAGCACATTATGAAGTACATGTATGCAATAATGCCATTAACCTCTCATCAAGAATAGGCACAATAAAGCTTATTCACCCCGCCACCACTGTGCCTTTCTTGTAAAATGCAGTGCAGGTGTCCCAGCTCAAAGGACATCTACTACCAGGATGAAACACTGTATGCAAAGGAGCCTGAGGGGCTCCATGCTCATTTGCATAGAGTTCTTCATCCTGGTGGTAGATGCCCTTTTAAATCTGTCTCCTAATAGTAAAATTGTTTCCCAAACTTTTTCTGCCATTTTCTATGTTGGCTCTGCCTGAAATGGGAAGAAGATCTGGAGCTTCCCCCCACTAGATGCAAACTGTTAAATTCATCATGCAGTGAGAGGGACAGGAAGTGGACAGGGAGACAATTTTTAATTCATTTGAAAAAGTATACTATACATTACAAAAAAAAGTTATGGCCCTTAAATGCAACGTGGCACTAGGGACCTTATTTTCACTAAGACAGGTTGCAAAAGCTTAAAGGGGTATTCCGGGAATATGAACGTCTGATACAAAAACCCATTATGCTTTAAATTAATATAACAAAACTCTATGTTATTAGTCACAAAATGGAGCTTAAATGATCCTTTAGTTCTCAGTAACTCCTCCTCCCTCTTATGTTCTGCCCCCATTGATGCAACAGACTATCCTGCTCTGTTACCATAGTAATGATGTGTAACTGCCATCACTGCACATTACCAAAACATCGGCCATACTTGATGAACTGCAACCAACCAACTACAGCCAAACTTAGTGGTGACATGTGATGTGGACCATCTTCTGTCCTGTGTCTTCTCCCCGTGGAGGAAATTAACAGACTGATTAAAGGGCCAGTAGCATTTTAATTCTTTAGTACAGTGTATGTCAGCAGTAACATTTTAAATAACTACCGTATATACTCGTGTATAAGCCAAGTTTTTCAGCACTAAAAATGTGCTGAAAATCCTCAACTCGGCTTATACACGAGTCAATAGCCAGTCCAGCACAAAAAAAAAAACCGTACCCTCCGGTGGCCCTGATGCACAGGGCTGCTCCCCCGATGTGACGTCAGTCGTATACTGGCATCATAGTGTGTGCGCCGCCATTGGCGCACACTATGATGTCAGCAAGCAGCTGACGTTATAGTGTAAGCGACGGGACCGCACAGGAATACTGAGGTGGAGCTGAAGACAGAAGAGGACCTGGGGGGAGGGGGGAAATCGGAAAGGCAAGTGCTTTTGTTTTTATTTATTTTTTGTTTTGGGGGCTACTATATACTGGGGGGCACTGGCTATATACTGGCGAGGCTGTGACCAATGCATTTCCCACCCTTGGCTTATACTCAAGTCAATAGGTTTTCCCTTTTTTTTGTGTTAAAGTTAGGTGCCTCAGCTTATACTCTAGTAATTAAAAGTACAAAACCATGGTGTACAGTAGTGATCAGGATTTTGGTACAGCTCGTTAAATATGATTAATAATGATGTGATCTCAAAATGAACAAAGCCAACCTCTTGGTGTGTGGTAGCATCTGAGGTCAATTTCATTATTTCTGCAGCTTAAAGTAGGAGGGTGGGGAGGATCATAACTTTAGGTGGAAGCCTATCATGGTGATGTTTGTTAATGATGTGGGGGGAGAATGAGACCTAAAATAAAGCCCTAAGCCATTTTTCGGAGCACAAAATAATATACCGTGTATACTCTTGTATAATCCGCATTTTTCTGCACAAAAAATGAAAAAAAAAACTTCCATACTCCATACTTTTATTAAAAGGGGGGCCTGCTGCAGGGCATTTGATTAAATGTGTGTGTGGGGGGGGGGGCGACTGCAGGGCATTTGATTATTCGGCGGAGGCTGTGACAGTGCATTTTCCATTCTATACTAGTACTTGAGTGAATAAGTTTTACCAGTTATTTGTGATAAAATTAGGGGGCCCGGCTTATACTCAAGCATATACAGTAATACTACCTCGTACATTCTTGTACAAAGACTGTAGCTAGTAGCGAGGCATTTAAACACCATCACCAGGTTTTTTTCTACTGCTACTTTGGGCATGGAAAGTATTCAGACCTCAAACGTTACACTGGTAATGCGCACAACTGTCTATAAAAGACCTCACAGTGCATGTCATGAGGTCTAAGGAACTGCCAATGGAGCTCAGAGACAATTGTGGCATGGCACAAATCTGGCCAAGGTTACAAAATAATTTCTCCAGCATTCAAGGTTCCTAAAAGCATAGTGTGTCCTCCATAATTATGGACAACCACCATTTTCTTGATCTGGCAATCCCGCCAAACGAAGCAATTGTGGGAGAAAAGCGAGAGAGGTAAAGAACCACCACAAGATCACTGTGGCTGAGCTTCAGAGATGCAGAAGAAAGATGGGAGACCTCCACCACTTAGGGTTTTAAGGGTAGTGTGTTCTGACAGAAGTCCCTCCTATGTGAAAGACATATGAAAGCCCACATTAAAATTTGCAAAAAAGGACTCCCAGACTATGAGAAATAAAATTCTCATGTCTAATGAGAGGAAGAACTTTTTGGTGTTCATTTGAATTTGGTATTTTTTTGTGGAAAAAACAGGCACTGCTCATCACCTGTCATATATAGAACCAACAATGAAACGTGGTGGCAGCATCATGCTATGGGGGTGTTATAATAATAATAATAATAATACAGGGACAAGAGCACTGATTGTACTTGGCTGCATTCATCTTTCCTTCAATTGCAGAGATATCCTGGATGAAAACCTCTTCCAGAGTGCTCAGGACCTCTGACTGGGTTGAAGGTTCACCTTCCATCAAGACAATGACCCTAAGCACACAGCTAAAATAACAAAACCGTGGCCTCGGAACAACTCTGACCATTCATGACTGCCCCAGCCAAAACCCTGACTGAAACCCAATTGACCTAAACCCAATCTCTATTCATATATTGCCCAATTCATCTCTTTTAAACTGTTTTATTGAAAAATATACATAAAACAAAATAAAATTCACTGATCTCGCGTGCAAGCGAGAGAGGATATTACACATTATATAAAATAAAATAAGCATCCTGTACATAGATCAAGTCTATATGATAATAAAAGATCATACAATTCTTATAACGCTATAATTATTTTAACTTTACCAGGTGGGTATTTACCCGCTTGGATTGTAACGTGCTATTAGTTGGGATTATCATGACTAAGGTTTTATCAAACAGGTTTGGTATTGTGGTTCAAGTTCTATTCCCCCTAGACAAAATATCTTCAGGATTAAGTGATGTGAGTGGGGAGTCACACCAATTCCGCCACACCTTATCAAATTTCGCTATGCAGCCTCTCTTTTTATATATCACCTTCGCATATGGGACTGTCTGGTTTACTAGCTGTAGCCATTGTGTGAGAGAGGGATTAGAGTCACCCATCCATCTTAGGGCAATAGCTTTCCTAGCTAAGAATAGTGATTCTCGTAAAAAGACTTTCTCATGATGTGTCCAGAGTTCATCGTCTAATACACCAAAAAGACATATCAGTGGGGTTTTTGAAATGGGTTTATTCGCAACTTGGGATACTACACTCATCACCGAGGTCCAAAAAGTTTCTATACACGGGCAGGCCCAATACATATGCCAAAAATCAGCGGGGGTGTGCGAGCATCTCAAGCATTGAGGAGATGCAAGTCTCCCCATTTTAAACAATCTTAGGGGAGTTAGATAGCTCTGGTGTATTATGTACAATTGGGTAAGTTTATTATTAACAGCTGGAGAAACATATAGATGGGATTCCAAAACCTCTTTAAGTAACTCGTCATTTAATTCTGGGATGAGACCCTTCCATTTCTGGATCACTGGAAGTTGCATCTTAGTGGCTTTGCTATCAATAAGGTGTGAATATATGGTAGAGATTATGCCTCCTGGGCCTTGAGATCTTACAATTCCAATAAGTGGATATGAGGAAATAGTAACTAGGGGGCTAGGGAATTGTGTCTGTACTGCGTGTCTCAGCTGCAGATATTTATAGAAATGTGTTCTCTGTAGCTGAAATTTATCTCTTAGTTGGTCAAAAGAAATGAAAACATTATTCTCATAGAGTGTACCTAAAGTAGAGACTCCCATGGAGTTCCACCAGTCTTTGTCAGGGAGTTGTTGTAACTGCGGCAAGCCATCATTATGCCAGAGAGGAGTTTCCGATGGGGTATTAGTACAGGGGCAAATCAGGGTGGCTTCCTTCCACACCGTTCTGGCCACTTTGTGTATAGGTAAGAGTTTCTTACCAAAATTTCCCTCTGTTAGAAGTGCCCACAGGCTTAGTAGGTTTAAACAATCTGCCAGCTTTTTCTCTGGGTATGAAAGCGGAGTATGAGATAGCCATGGTCCCAAAAATCTAAGTTGACCTGCAAGATAGTATAAAAAGATATTGGGGAGAGCCATCCCTGCTTGATCCTTGGGTCTTTGTAGTTTCGCTAGCTGCAGCTTTGATCTAGAGGAGCCCCAGATAAAGGTAATTATCATAGAATCTAAAGTTTTAAAAAAGTGTTTAGGTATAGGGTAGAAAATGTGTTCAAGTACATAAAGACACTTTGGTAGCACAACCATTTTGACGAGATTTATTCTGCCTGCCACTGACAAAGGGAGGGATGCCCAGGTTTTAAATTTATCTCTAAAATAGCCCAGTAGAGGAAAAACGTTGGCATCTAGGGATGTCTTTGGATGCTTGGGCAGTGTGATGCCGAGATATTTAAATTTGTCCACGACTATGAGGTCTGACACCATTCCCGAGGAGTCATTATTCCTGTCTGGGGATAGGTACATTAGCTCCAGTTGATTTGGAGGCCGGAGAAGGTCCCAAATTCATTTATGAGGTCTATGGCTCTGGGGAGGGAACTGTCAGGCTGTGTCATGAAGAGGAGAAGATCGTCGGCATATAGTGCAAGACGATCCTGACCCTCCCCATGCGGTATCCCAGTGTATATTGTATCTAGACGGATTTTATTGGCTAGCGGCTCCATAGCTAGAGCAAAAAGGAGCGGGGAAAGGGGGCACCCCTGCCTAGTTCCTCGTTCAAGGGAAAATGGTGTAGATAACAGACCATTTACGGAGACTGAGGCTTGCGGTTTCCGATAGAGAATGGAAACCCATTTCCTAAACACTGGGCCAAACTTGAATTTCTGAAGTACTGCCTGCAGATAATTCCATTCGACCGAGTCGAAGGCCTTGGCCGCATCTAGTGAGGCCAGGGCCCAGTCTCCTTTCTGTTCTGCGCCTACTTGAAGAATTATCTGTGACCTACGTAGATTGTCTGATGTTGACCTGCCCGGCATAAAACCTGCCTGGTCCGTATGTATTAAGTCAGTAATGACTTTGTTTAATCTACAGGCCATTATCTTAGTTAGGATTTTATAGTCATTATTCAGCAAATAAATGGGCCTGTAAGAGCCACATTCCTTCGGATTCTTATCCGGCTTAAGAATAACTACTATGTTAGCCTTGTAGAAAGACTCGGGAAGGGTTTCGTTCTCAAATGAGGATTGGAGCATTTGTAGCATGGGGGGTAGCAGTAACTCTTGGTATTGGGTCCACATCTCTAACGGGAGACCGTCAGGTCCTGAAGCCTTACCTCTAGCCATTAATTTTAAGGCTTCTTGTAGTTCTTCAATTGTGAAAGGGGCGTCAAGCAAGTCTCTTTGCTCCTGGCTGAGACTCGGACAGTCAATATTGTCTAGGTATGCGTCAATCTCAGACAGAGAGGAGTTCGTCTGTTTGGAGTATAATGTGCTATAGAATTCTGCGAAAGCCGCTAGAATCTCATCATTAGAGGTAATAGCATCTCCAGAAGGAGAAGCCAGTTGTAGGACCGTGGGAGAAGCTGTGTTCTGGTGTATTAGTTGAGCTAGCAGACTACTAGACTGATTTCCTAATTCAAAATATTTCTGGTGTGCGAAAAAAGTTCTCCTTTTATCCTTTTCATATAGGCATTGTAGGTATTGTCTGCCAGTGGTGAGCCATCTTTCTTTGTTAGAGTCAGTGGGATTTCCAGTGTATATGTGCTCTAAGCGAGAGCAAAGGGCACCTAATTCTTCCTCCTCTCTACGCGCATCCCTCTTTATATAAGTAATGGCGGATTGCAAACAACCTCTTATATATATTTTCAGCGCATCCCAATATGCAGAGTGTGAATTTGAATCTACATTACTAGCCAGGTATTCCTCAATTAGTGCAGGGGTTCTATCAGTGGCAGGCAGAAGAGAAAACCAGAATGGATGGATTTTGCGTGGATTGGTATATGTATGTGTAGTCGGGAATTTAAGGACTGTCAGAATAGGGGTATGGTCAGAGACTCCTCTCGGCAGGTGGATGATTTTATGTAGCCGTGCTACCGCATTACCATTCCCGCATACATAGTCAATTCTTGAAAGAGTATTTCTACCAGGGGTATGACACGTAAATTCTCTAATCTGTGGGTGTTGTAACCTCCAAAGGTCAGTCCACCCAAGCTCCATTAGCAATCGAGCCAGGGGGGTCTGAGAGTCCAAAGGCTCCTGTATGGGGTCATTCCTATGCTTGTCTAGGGAGACATCAAGCATAGCGTTGAAATCGCCCATGCAAATCAAAGTAGCGTGTGGGAACTGAGATGCAAAGCAGGCTGCTTCATGCAGCACCGTTAGAGGGGAGGAAGGAGGATTGTATATACCAAGGATGACAAATTGACGGCAGTTTACCCAAGCTTGAAGAAATAAATATCTGCCTTCGGGGTCTCTTTTCACTAGACCTGGTTCCCATCTGACTGATCGGTGAACTAAAATCGAGACTCCTCTAGAATGGGATGTATGTGTTGAATGTTGAGCCCATTGAACCCAGGGTTTCTGGAGCAATCTAACATTATCCTGGGTTAGATGGGTCTCTTGGAGACATATGATGGAAGGTAAGTGGTTCTGAATATATGACATCACAATCTTCCGCTTGCGATTGTCTCCTAGTCCTCTCACATTCCACGACATTAATTTAAGAGTCATATTACCAAGACCTTATGTTAACCGTTTATACAATAGCTGAAATCCCAATCTAATACTCTTACTTATAACTTGCTCAACAGGAGCAACGCTGTAACGCTCTATCAGAGCAACCAGAAGCAGTCGATCCAAACCACAGATCAACTACTCAGAAGTAGTACGGGGTAGCCTACGCTTAAGATGGAATCCAATAGCGTAAGCTAACACTTCCGGGCAGAGCTTCATCTTGTAATAGTTATATAGCATAGACCATAGAAAATTTAAATACAGAAATATCAATTTCTCTCCGGGGTCGGAGGGCACCAAACATGGGTATCGATAATACACATTTCACTCTCGTGTGGGCGACACTTATATAAGCGAAGCATAGACATAAATATATCACTTTAGATTCAAGTGTGGACCTTTTGGTCGCATCATACTGTCCACCTAGGATCAAACCATGCCATTTTGGTGGGAAAAGAAACATAACATAACGGACAAACAAGGAGTATACTTAGCAAGTAGGGTCTCTAGTATGCTTTGTAGCTTCATACAAGCTTGCGGCAGGTAAGAGAGAATGACGGTCTCAGGGTCTTGGGGGACGTCTCCTGGTGTTCAGCCAGTCGTCTGCCTCATTAGGCGAGTTGAAAAACATGACACGGTCTTCATGCACTACACGTAGGCGTGCTGGGAAAGCCATAGAATAAGGGATTTGTAACTCAAGGAGCCTTTTCTTCACTCCCAGAAACGTGGCTCGCGACTTTTGAAGGGCTGCAGAAAGGTCAGGGTACATAGCCACATTGCTGCACTGATATGAAATGGTACCTGCACGCCTGGCAGCACCCAAGATGGCGTCTCTGTCCTTACTGCACAGTATGCGGACCAGCATAGGGCGTGGAGGAGCTCCAGGTGGGGGAGGCCTGGCGGGGACTCGGTGCGCCCGTTCTACAGCGTATAGCGATGAGACAGATAACTGCGGCAGTACCTCTTTAATCCATTTCTCCATAAAAGTGATGGGATCTGCTCCTTCCGATCTCTCTGGTAAGCCCAGTATTCTGATGTTATTTCGCCGCAGGCGATTTTCCAGGTCGTCCGACTTCTGGGCCCACATTTCAGCCGCTTTCTCTAGCGATACAAGCTGGGCTTGCACTGGAACGTTGTCGTCCTCTATTTGTGATATGCGCTCTTCCGTGTCTTTAACCCGGTCTCTTAGCTTTTGCATGTCTTGTCTGAGGAGACCAACATCCACTCGTATCTCTTCAATTTTGGTAGTCAACGATACCGTGGAGTGTTGTATTGCAGCTAGAAGTTGAGCAGAAACTTCTTTAAGTGTAGGTTCTGGCACGTCATCCTGAATGGCTGCCTCATCAGACTCTGAAGTTGTTTGATCTAGCCGCGCACATGGTGGTGCCGCGGCGCCATTATGGGGCCCTGGTCTTGCAAACCCCTTGAGCCTCTCAGCAGCGGCGGAGTTTCGGGCTTTGCTCATGACTCTCGACCCGCGACCGGAGGAGCGTCTGACCCGAGAGTAAGGTATGTTTGCGGTCTATATTACAGCAGGATTATATAGATAAAGCTCTCTCGGTAGCGGAGCTCTTCTCAGATGCGTCCGCTCATTCCGGAAGTCAGACCACCCCAATTCATCTCTTTTGACCATACAAAAGACCAGGACATTAGAACTATTGCACCGCCATAGGCTCTTGCTGTTAGGCTGCTTATACCCAGGCGTGCAGCAAACGGGAGAGAAGGAGCGAGTGCTGCTCACCTCTCCATAGGGAGAAATGAGGAACTCCGTACTTAAAGGAGAAGATAAAAAAGAATGCTTTATCAGCCCCCCACCCCAATACGATACTGCACAGTACGGTTGATGATGCGTTGATCGCTTTCCAGCAATCCTCTGATTATCACTCTATCTCCTCACTCTATTTTTCCATGGAACTGGCATCACTCCTCCCCTTTCCACCTCCCGCCCCCCTTTCTTTCACCTAGAAAACCCTCTTTTCTCTTTGCTTTCCACAGTCTGTCCCTCTAGCAACCCCCAAATATTGTTTGTTGGGTTTGTTCTTAATCTTTCTTTAGATACATAAACAATGATGGGGAAACTAGCAGAGCTTGGATGTGTCCTTTTTATGTACAAATTTTTATATATACAGTATACATCTATAACCTTTATGTCCTAAGGTTAGACCTTGCAGAGTTGGACTAGACAGTGTTGTGCTGCACCAGATTCATATATTGGTGTCTGGTGCTGGGTGGACTGGGGTACAAGACTATCTAGTCGTTCTCTGCACCTCATATTAGTTTGCTTACTTTACACTAGAAAATTACGACAACATTCTTTCGGGTCAGCAGTATTTGTGGCGCTTACCCTTTTCTCAGGTCATGCCCTTTTTGTCAAGCTGGTTGTTGGAGAGCCAGAAAACTGTCTAAAACCCTTTTTATAAATGTGGTGCAGGCGTGTTTTTTTTTTTTTTTTAGTTCAAAGGACAATAGAATTATGTCATAGATTGATAAATCTCCAATAGTTTTGTAAAAGTTTCAATGTTTTTAGTCATATTGTAAATCTCTTATATTCTGACATGCAATGAGGGCTGTTTCTGACTTATTTCCTGTTGCAAAAATGAAAAATTATAACATACAAGAGAAATTTTAAAGAACGTGTCAAAAGTTTCTCATGCAGCAGTTCTTTCCCATTTTACCATTGTAACATACTGAGTTTTAATGACCTCTAAAGTAGTAGACCTATGACATGCCTGCACCTGAAGCCTCTTAACAGGTGTCTATTGGTGCTAGTTTGTCATTTGATATATGGGTTGTAGGCTTTGAAGGACATTTACCACCAGAATGAAGCATTGTAAACCAAGCACACTGACATACTGGTGTGTGCCCCCTTTGGCAGGTTCTGCTTTTAAGCTGCTTATGCTATTGTTTTTAAGAAAAAAAAGACTTTAAAATTGATGAGCCTGAGGGGTTCCAGTCTCCATTAACACCAGTGGAGCCCAGAGCCCCCCAGGCTCATCTGAATAATTTTAAACTCCTTTTGTTTCTTAAAAACAAGGGCATAACAAGCTAAAAGAGTATGTCATTGTGCTCGGTTTACAATCCTTCATCCTGTTGGTAATGTTCTTTAAATGATTAGCTGTAATGTAGTATGCATTTTTTTTTAAATACAACACGTGGCCCTTGGTACTGTTGTTTTTCATTCACTTTTGATTTAACTTGAAGCTCCAGTGGCTGTTGGATAACTATGAAACTGCAGATGGTGTGAGCCTTCCCAGAAGTTCCCTGTACAACCATTACCTGCGGCATTGCCAGGAGCACAAGCTGGACCCAGTGAATGCAGCTTCGTTTGGCAAATTAATACGCTCCGTATTTATGGGACTACGAACCCGGCGTCTTGGCACTAGGTTAGTATGGGGCCGCATGTTGGGTTGATGGTAATACATTGCCAAAGCGCCTGGCAGTTATCAGAACTGGTCAGATTTAAGAGGCACAAGCCTCTTAACCTATTCATACACCACAAAGTACTATAACATTATGGTTCTGCGGGTGGTGTATAGGGCGAGCTCTCATCATACAAAGCGAGTGTTTGCACCCACCTCTAATCGCAGCAGTTAACCTAACTGCACCTGTTGGTGGGCAACGCAACACCCCCCCCTCCCCCATGGATAGCGGTTTCTAATACCGATTTAGAAATCGGTCGTAAAATTTAATCTACTAAAACCTACATAAATTTGGTATCTTTGTGATCGTACTGACCCAAAGAATAAAAGGGTGTTATTTGGAGCATATGAAGCCATAAAAACGGGGCCCACAAATTTTTTTCAGCAGCTGTCCAGTACATTGCTTGTCATGGCGCAAATAAAGTCCTGTGAACATATGTATCTGTATTTTAGGGGGAACTCCAAATACCACTACTATGGCATACGACTGAAACCCGATTCTCCTTTGAACCGACTTCAAGAGGACACTCAGTATATGGCAATGAGACAACAGCCCATTCATCAGAAGCAAAGGTTAGTGAGATCAGATTTGTTTGTTTATTAATATTTTAACATATTTTATATATATTTATACCAGTTATCACTCCATGACAGCCAAAGCTCCTGGCTTTCATAACTGGTCAGATCTAAGATGCTCGAGCCTCTTAATAGAACCGGAAGCCATCTCTCCCCGGTTGGACCTGTTGAAACCAGATGTGAACTGGCGGAGATGTTATCTATAGTCTCTGCGGCTTATAGCTAACGTTTTCATGTTGGTGTTTCAAAGCAGCCAAACGCATAGTAACTTTAAAACATGTGTCAGAACGCCACGCAGCATTCACACAGAATGGCTTCTGTTGACCAGGTACAGACCTTCACAAAAGATGGAAGGCATGCTTGAAAACAATCCAAACAGCAGCCTGCACACTTCACCAGAGCAATCAGTAGCTGCCCAGAGCCAGCATCACCAGCAGTTTATAGGTAAGTTATTGAAATGCCTTGTAGCCTTACAGCGGCTCAGTCCACACTTGGCTTGCAGGTTTGAAATGTTAAATAGCTAATATAAGCTTTGTGTACTAGGGCTTTTTGTTAAAGATTAAAAAAATTTCCGTTTTGTTTTTAGATATGTCCCATGTGTTCCCAGATTTCCCTTCACCAGATCTTGGCACTATACTCTTACCGGATGGTATTACTATGACAGATATAAAGAATTTGCAACTTATGTACCGGCGGCACTGTGAGGTTAGATTTCTTAATTTATTTGTATCCTGATACAACCTACTTCAAATCTTCTAAATAAAGTTTTCAGAAACTGCTGAAATCTTGCAGTTTATTGTATGTTGCAGTTTACATTTGGCAATGGGTTTAATTTTTACCAATGGGTATAATTTTCTACTTTTTATTTTTATTATTTTTTTTAATACACTGAAAATGCAGCTCTGCCAATGACTGATGTACGTGGAAGCAGTAAAAGAATTAAGATGGCACCTACACAACCTCCACTGTGTGTGTTTGTGTGTGTGTGTGTGTGTGAGAAGTGCAGCAGCCTACGTAATTTTGAAAAACTTGTGAGCTTCCGTTCACAGGAATTTATGCAAAACTGCGCTAGGTCGGACCTGGCGCAGCTTTGCTTGGAGGAGGCACCACCCTTGGGGACACATGAAGGGGTCTAAACCTCTTAATGTATATGGCGGGACACAGGGGGTGTGGCCACTATCATGCACAAGTGCCGGTATATGATAAATCTCCCACTGATTGTCATTTCCTATATATCCACGAAGTAGAAACTGGCAGTGGGCGTCACAGCAGGGATTTTTTTCAATTCATTTAACAAAACTGCCTTTGGCCCGATAAAACTACCCATATCCGGACCCAACAAGTATATTAAAACGTCACTTTTATTTAGTAAGTCATAATAGCAATACAGAAAAAGGTTGTATTGCTATGGTGCTCAGAAGGGATGTGTTTAAAAACAATGTAAAATATACAGACTCGGGTCTCATCGGCTGAACTCTGTTCTAGTGTACAGTGGTACTAATTGTAGTGAGGACAAGGACAGTCTGAGTGTATTATGTATGAGTCCGTCTTATTACCGTACTATATACATGATTTCGTGATCTCCCATAGATAGATGACTGGGAGTGCTGTCTGATAACACCTATGTCTCCAAATCATGATTGAAATTTGTGAGCATATAGCTTGTGTTTGAAAAAATTCTGTTCGGCACCCCTTTCTGGATTTTCTACCTTTTTTTGTTTATGATTAAAGAAAACAATTAAAAACTATTAATAAAATAACAGTAAAATTCTGTCATAGGGGAGACACGTTTGTGGCCACTGTAGTACTGCAGCTCGCAATTGTAATATATTCACTAAAGATAATTGGTGGTGCTTGACTGGTGAAGCACAGAAGATCACAGCTGCAGACTGGCCCTACGTGCTGTCACACCTACACGCTAGCCCTATACTGGGGGTTATCAACAACACAATCACGGCCCTATATATCTCACTTCACACTACTCAATCCCTAATATACAATGTATAACACTGACAGACTAGGGTACATGACACTGCTAGTTAAAAGTACATAAAATTAGCCCCCGACATATTTGGCTTGTAGGACTAGCTTCAAGAGGAGTCTGGGCTAGTACTCAGTCAGTCAGAGTAGAAGTAATGAATTGGTAATGAAGAAGTAATAAAATGAGATTAACATTTCAATTTTGTTTGTTTTTGGTTTTCCAGTAGGTGAAAATTATTTGGGTAATCTTAGACCATTGGGTAAAAATTGACCATTTAGTGAAAGTTATTGCCCAGTTAGTTAAACATGCAAATAAATGTTATCTACAGGCGACTATTGACGTGGTTATGAATCTACAGTTCCAGTACATTGAGAAGCTATGGCAGGCATTCTGGAACTCAAAGCCAAACTCTCCAGATAGTTCTACCACACAGGCAAGGTATGTTAGCAAGTTTCATGTCTATCGTTATTTTGATCTGGATTGACTGCTAAATCCCTTGTGTAATGTCTCTGCCCGTTATCCACTCTGGGTCGACATGCCTAACTATAGGAAGACTGCAATATCCTTCAAAGAGAGAGGATTAAGAAGGTAATTTACCGACTGATTACAGTATAATATTTTTCCTTGGATGTCTGATTCAAAAGGATTATGGATAATTTTGCTAATAATTGAAAAAATAAAACCTAAGAAGAAGTAAAAGAAAATATTTGTATTAAATGACAATTTTCACTAAAAGATATAAGAAATTGCCCTTGCATGACAGTTAGTTTTTTGGTTGTGTACTGATGTGTGCGGAGGTGGGGAACGCCAAATCCATGCAATGCTCATATAAGCGCATATTGACACATACCCAAGATTTTGATTGAAATAAGCCAATAGCGGCTAAGGCAAGAGCTACCAGATAAAGACAAAATGGTTCAAGATAAATTAAGTAGGGTAATGGAGACTGTCTGTCTGGTTTGCTCCCAAAAGCAAAGGGGGGAAAATATGAGGAAACACAAAACTTGAAACCCTTAGGGAAAAGGCCCTTAGATAAAGGACTGTAAACGTCAAATGTAAATCTATACGGTAGAGTCCAGCTTAGCTCATTTATCAAGGGGTAACGTTCACCTGGATGTTCTCCTTGACCTAATGTTTACATCGGGTTGTCGGATTAATTACGTTTTTGTCCTCCTGCCCAAGTTGCTTTCACCGGTATAGGCATTATATCAACCGTAAATTGTTATCCCAGACTCCTTCTGCACAGAGGGACCTTCTTCTGTTCTGCGGATAACATTCGTATTTCCCTCTTTTTGAATAAACAGATTTGTAGATAAACCCCACTTGTAGGCAATACTAAACACTAAAGAGAGAAAAGCCCAGGTCTAGGCAGTCTATGAACCCTATCAATAATAAGCTTTCTTGGAGATACATCTAGGAGTAGAGACTTAATAATGGCTGTGATAGTATGTTTTTTATCTCAGAAGGCGGAACAATTTCAGGGATACCGTGGATCTTCAAATTGTTCCTTCTGTTCCTGTCCTCTAGGTCAGCCAGTTTGCTCTTAATAGCCCACACTTCTTCCTCTAGGTGGGCAATGTAAGTCTATCAGCTCATTGTGAGAGGTAGTGATTTCCCCCATTTTAGACTCATGATTGTCGACTCTTCCTCCCAATTCTTCCATACACCCATAAATTTTGTCAACTAAAGGAGCCAAGTCTGCATGTATAGAGCTTTGCAGTACCAGCGTTATTTCTTTAATAAAAACATCTTATGCTGGTTGTCCTGAAGTAGGAATAGCCGCCATCAGGTTCAGGGCTGAGCTTACTAAGGCACTAACAACATTGTGGAAACTCGCTCTGCTTGACTCCAAGCGGGGCCTCTTCTTATTCCGGCATGCTGACTCGGACGAGCCAGCCACCCGCCTGGCATGCCAAGACCCCTCCATTCTTAGCAGTTCACGCCTTGCCGATTCATTTGATTCACCAACCGGATCAATGACTGGGAAGTCAGGATGCCGGTTGTTGCTACTGGGTTTTTTTTTTCCCTGTGGCATTTGGAGACTGGTTTCTGTAGCGAGGTGGGGTGCCTCCATCTTGAGACTTCGATTCCAGATATGTCTGTGAGCTACTTCGGCCCAGATTTTGTGGTCCTCCGCTTGGACACCATCCTTTTTAAGCTTGTGGTTCTTTTTGGGAGTAAATCTGACCTTGCGAATTCTGTCAAAATAAAAGTAGATATATGGTAAATGTTATTTATTACTTGCTTGATATTTAAAATATTCAAAAATGGTGCATTTTCCAGCATCATGCCTGCCTGTGATCCAAGATGGACGCATTCTGCTAAGCTCTACTCTATCTTAGTACCTCATGTACCTCATGCACAGGTGAAATTCCAATAATGGGAGCAAACCCCAATAAAAGAATTGAGTATCAATAGAGCTGTTTTATTACACAGTGATGAAGAACTAGAGGCAATAATCCCAAAGGACAAATTGATGGTGATGTGTAAATATGAACCCATCATGCGATGGATGAGAAGCTGTGACCACATCCTGTATCAAGCCCTTGTTGAAATTCTTATCCCAGATGTCCTACGTCCTGTGCCCAGTAAGTATTTCTTGAATGTTTTGAATATAGTATATCTTGAATATTTTTAATCCACTTTCCTAGATTTTGAAACAACAAATATATATTCTCAGTTGCTTTTTCTGACCATAACAAGTGATTCTAAAAATTCTTTTTTTTTTTTTTTTGCTCTTTATTGTTTTTTCTGTACCTATTCTTTATTACATTAGGTACTTTGACTCAGGCTATAAGGAATTTTGCTAAGAGCCTGGAGGGATGGTTGACAAATTCAATGTGTGACTTTCCCCAGCAAATTGTCCAGGCAAAGGTAAGGCCAGCTGATTAAAATGGTAGACATTTAGATAAATATCAATTTATGATATTCATTTTTCATCAGATTCATAATTAAGGGGATTTTTTGCATTGGCTACATGTTTACCTTCAGTGTCTAATAATCTTTATTTACATAGCCGTAACATGACTGATATGGCAAGCTCTGTGCAGCGCTGCGGAATCTGTGTATGCTATATAAATAAAGAAATTTGTATCATATTCCGTAGTTCTCTACAACTCATAGGTGACATTTACAAATAAAATAAGACATGACAGAGTGCTAAAAAGTCATATGGAACAATGCGAGTTTATAATATATTTTTATTTTCCAGGTTGGTGTTGTTAGTGCATTTGCTCAGACATTGCGTCGGTACACATCCTTGAATCATCTAGCTCAGGCAGCCCGGGCAGTCTTGCAGAATACATCTCAAATAAATCAGATGCTTAGTGATCTCAATCGTGTGGATTTTGCCAATGTTCAGGTGAATAGTGGAATAGTCTGAATTCTTTGAGCAGATTATTTCATGGTACATGTTGTGATGGGTCTCTCTTTTTCTGCTGATTACAGGAACAAGCATCCTGGGTCTGTCAGTGTGAGGAAGGTATGGTCCAGAAACTGGAGCAAGATTTTAAGTTAACTCTTCAGCAACAGAGTTCTTTAGACCAATGGGCAAGTTGGTTGGATAATGTTGTTACCCAAGTGCTGAAGCCACATGAAAGGAGCCCTATTTTCCCAAAAGCTGCCAGGCAGTTTCTCCTGAAGTGGTCTTTCTATAGGTTTGTTCATGTATTTGGGGACATTAAAAAAACCCTCCATATTTAACATTATATTGATGGTTTATACTTGCTGGACACATACTAGACAGTCTTTTTTTTTTTTTTTTTTTCCCTCTTTTTCCTTCATAGCTCAATGGTAATCCGGGATCTTACTTTGCGCAGTGCTGCCAGTTTTGGGTCTTTTCATCTAATCAGATTACTTTATGATGAATACATGTTCTACTTGGTAGAACACAGAGTGGCTCAAGCAACAGGAGAAACTCCTATTGCAGTTATGGGAGAGGTAAGTTAATAATAAATATATGTTCTACCCATGCAATAAGGCCTAGGTTATTTATTCAGCAGCTCTAAAATGTATTTTTTTTTCAGTTCCTTGGTGACAAGCCTGTTTTTGACCTAAATGTCCAAATACTATTTGACTTTTTTTTTTTTTTTACCCAGCCTTTCAAAAGCCCTCTGTCAAAATAGCCATTTGAGGGCTTGTTTTTTTTTGTACATGTTGAGTTGAATTCTGTTGGCACCATCTTTTTTAGTTTACTTTTTAGTTTCACAGTGTTCCCTTTGTGGAATAAATAATTTTTATTTAGGTTTCATTCCCAAAAATGTAATTTTTTTCATGTTTCCACATTAAAAAAAATAAAAATAAAAAGAATTTCAAATACATTTCACTTGTTAGATCTCAATGGAATGCAATGGAATATTTTATTTATTGCATAGTGGAATACGTTGAGATCAATGAAACCTGAAAATGATGGGTCTAGCCGTGATGGAGAGTGGGGGCGTGTAATCGGTCCTAGGTTTTGGGACTTTCCTACCTGCTTCTTATGAGGAAATCCAATCCCAGACCATCGTAGATTTGTAACCACAATCCATAACCACTTCCTGCCAAACCTACCTCAATCCTCTGACACGGCAGGGCTAAAATGCAGGATCCTCTCACCTCTGTCCCTGAATTGTTCAGAGTGCCCCTGAATCTGTGTAGCAGCTAATCTCCATATAAGTGAGGTGGCGAAAAGTCCTCTTTAAAGCCTCCAGTGCCCTGTTAGGTCCATCCCACTTAATGCAGCCATGCTTAATCCCTTCACCTACACGGGAGATCTTTCGTAAGTCGACCTTTACTGCTGATGACTGCTACACTTTCCCAGGGATCTCCTAGCAATAAGTCCCTGGGTTTTGTATTTGTATGCAAGTCAAAATGGTACTTCACTAACTCCACTTACCGGAGTCCATACACTGGGTGCACTTGTGCCAGGGAACCGCGCAAATAATTGGCCCTTAAGACAATTGGATTTTCTAAATTTTGTACTGTCAAGTAGACAAGGATTATCATTAAAGCTTCATTACACCTTACAGCTGAGCATTGCAGCCTGGGACTCAAGTAAAGCATTTTGAGAGCTTCTCCAGAGGTCACAGTGGGCAGAGAGGTCCTTCTGTAACTAGGGGCCTTCTGTAAGTCGGGTGTCTTTAACCCCTCACCGACATGTGACGTAATAGCCCGTGAGCCCTCTCCATAGCCATAAAACTAAGTTAACCCACTGATCGCCGCTTGCATTTGCTTTCCGCTTGTTATAATCACTTTTTTCCCAATCTAATGATGTTATTCATTTTGTTTACATATGCCTCCAACCCCGGTGCAGGATTCTGCTCACCCCCAGAATCGCCCCATCTTCCCAATCATACGGATCTAAAAATCTAAGGAGGCAGTCCTCCGGCATAGTTTGAATACTTTGGTTATCAAACCTAGAACATTCTTCCAAAATATCCCTAATTTTCTACACTCACACATCATGTGCATCAGATGGGCACCAGCCATGCTGTATCTTGGGCATGTATCCCCTTAGACCGATGTAAAGCCAATGAGGAGTGCCATAGACTATGTATTAAATTTAGTTGACAACTTGTGAGCTTTACAGAGGGACAATGAAGGGACTACAGATAAAGCATCGGACCATTGTTTGTCCGTTAATGGCCCTAGATCTTCCTCCCATTTCGCATGGGCTGGCGAGGTTGGGCTTCTGACCCATGCTCGCCACTGTTTGCACGTAAAGTGGGTTTTGGATAAGCAGAGTATCGTGGGCTGATATTGTTTGATTGCCGATAGTATGGCATATTTCTTAGAATTGTAGATTGGAATGTCAGGGGGCAGGGAGACTCTAACTTTACCCACCATTACCCTGAGAAAGCAATATAACAATAACTGTACATCCTTTGAAAAAATGCAAATGCCTGGACATGACACATATACAAAACATAATAAACCTACATTTAACCTTAGGCATTGGCGCAACCTTTTGGGGGGGGGGAATAACAGCTGCGGCCTAGGGTCTACATGTTAGCAATAGAGTAATGAAAAAGAAAAAAAAACTTTTGTTGCTAGTTGAGCATCAACCACTGCTTTATGAATAATGTAGTGTACCCTGACATTACTAATGACTCCTATCCATACAGATACTTGCGGCAAAGGTAAAAACTTTCCGTGGAGCGTATCAGTCCCACTGAGGACTACTCCTCCTAAGATCGTTCTCATGTACATCCAACCATGAAGTGGCTTCATCTGGCAAGATAAAAAATTAAAGGCCTGCAATGTCATAACTCTTAATCCTGCAGGGTAAAACATGGAGTATGGCAGATTTACTTGACGTAGACGTCTTTTCACTCCCTGAAATGTAGCCCTCTATTTCTGAACTTCCGCCGAGATGTCCAAAAACAGCGATATTCGACTACATCAATCTGCAGGTTTTGCTTATCTCTTGCATTGCGTAAAATAATGTCCCTGTCCTTTATAGTGTAGGATACAACTAAGAACTGGACGGGGGTGCATTATCTGGTGGTAGCGGTCTTGACAGGACTTTGTGTGCTCGACCAACAGCAAACAGAGGCGTTTAACGTTTCTTTGCTAAAGACAGATAGAAGGCACTGCTCGAAAAATTCACTGGGATTGCAGCCTTCTGTTCTCTCCGGAACCCTGATGACACGCACATTGTTTCTCCAGAATCTGTTTTCCATATCATCTTGTTTAGCGAGCAGGGTCGCCATAGTGTTGTGTATGAGAGAAACCGCCTTTTTGATTGGAGGGAGTTGGTCCTCGGTTTCTCCTACTCGGCTCTCCAGCGCTCCCATCCTTTCAGACACCCTCTGCACATCATGCCGTGTAGGTAAAAAATCTCAATAATCTGGGACTTTGTGAAAAATTTCAAAACTGGGATAGTTGCACAGAACAGGATTAGAGGGGCATGTAGGGGGGGAAACATTGTGTATCCCTGAATATTTTTAAAGCTCCATAGCAGGCACAGGGTGCATAAAATGATGCTCCACGAGACGTCGAACGTCTTCTGCCACATGGCTGACATCATCGGTGAGCAGCGATCTGTCAACATGACGGCCTTGGATTGTACAAAGATGATGTGCAAAATCCCCATATATTGCCATACTATAGTATGGCAGTATATGGTAGGATCAAGAAGACAAACTAGGATTAAAGTACCCTATGGGTTCTGAAAAATAGTAAAAATAAATAAAAACCTAAAAATTCTAATTACCACCTTTCCCTATAAACAAACAAGTAATTCTTCATAAACATGTTGGGTATCGCCCCATCCCAAAATATAATAACTGTTATTCCTGCTTTTAAACCCCGTAACAGAAAATAGCGCCCGAACAACATATTAAATTTTTAAAATAAATTTACTTTTTATAAGTGATCAAAAGGCCATACAGTCCTCAGAATGGTAGCATTGAAAACCTCATCTCATCCCACAAAAATGACACCACACAGGACCGTACACTGAAGTATGAAAAAGTTATTCGCACCAGAAGATGGCAAAATAAAAAAAAACATTTTTTTTTCTTACAGGAGCTTTTAATTCTTGTAACTGTATGAAAAGGAACAATTTTGCATGCTTTGTGCAGCAATGCATAATCTGTAGGCACTATATAAATAAAGTTCATTATTATTATCATCATTAATAATAGTAATGAAACCTATACAAATTTGGTATCCCCATGATCGTACTAACATAAAGACTAAAGTAGACATGTCATTTGGGGCCCAAAGTGAAAGCCGTAAAGTCCAAGCCCACAAGAAAAATGTTTTTTTCTCCAATTTCACTGCATTTCTTTTTTTTTTTTTTCCTGCCTACCAGTATACGACATGGTATATTAAATATTGTCACTATGAATTGCAATTTGTTACTCAGAAAACAAGCCCTCACACAGCTCTTTAATAGCTTATTAAAGGGGGGAAAAGGGAAACAAAAAGGGTCTGTTCGTTAAGGGATTTAAGCACAAAAGAATTGTATGCTTCCATTTGCATCGGGTAGATGGGGACATTTTTGTACCAGGCATGCGATTTGTCTTTTCACCAGGCTCTAACACCTGATCAGCCAAATCGACCACCCCAATTAATTTATTGTAATCTATGATGCAGACCAGATTCTCTTTGTCAGAGATGGAACCATGTTCTCTTACTGTCACATTTGGTGAAGGATGGACAGCAGAAAGCTATATTTGGGGTCCTTATATTTTATTGCAAGCATGTACTCCCAACAAAGACAGCTTGATCCCCCTCTTCGAAAACATTTTTTTTTAGAAGCTCTTGTGGCAATCCCTTTCTAGTTTTGCAAGGGGACACTGGTGTAGAAAGGCATAGCATCATGGTATATAAGGTTAGAAAAAGACATCAGTCCATCAAGTTCAACCTATTCAATCTTGCTGTGTTGATCCAGAAGAAGGCAAAAAAGGATGCTGCCAATTGGTCCAAAGCAGGGGAAAATTCCCTCTCAACCCCTTATATGGCAGACAGAATAGCTTTCTGGATCAACAAACTACTTAAAAAAAGCTTTATTCCCACAAGATGTGATATTATTGTTCTCCGGAAAGGCTTCCAGGCCTCTTAATAACAAGTTCAAATTATCAGAAATTACAACATTTTGAGGCATAGAGTATTAAAGGGGATGTCCGAGTTTAAAAAAAAAAATATATGTGGCCGGGAGCTGGGTTACTAAAACAATAAAGTTGTACTTACCTCCCGGTGCCCTCCCGTATCCAGCGCTGCTGTCGCTCCGGTCCGGGGGCCATGTAAACAAACATGGCCGCCGGAGCAGCGCTGCATTCAGCTTCCGGCCGGATGCGACAACCTTCCGGTCCCCATACACAATGCTGTGTATAGGGACGGATAGGCGTACCCGGCCACGGCCGGCCGGAAGCTGAGTCCAGCGCTGCTCCGGCGGCCATGTTTATTTACATGGCCCCCGGACCGGAGCGACAGCAGCGCTGGATACGGGAGGGCACCGGGAGGTAAGTACAGCTTTATTGTTTTAGTAACCCCGCTCCCGGCCACATATTTTTTTTTTTTTTTTTTAAACTTGGACAACCCCTTTAATCTGTGTGCAAAGTCTGTCTTCTCCCCTCCCAACTCATGCAGCTCCCTCACCCTCCCCACTTCCTGTCATGCGCATTAAGCGGGCAGGGAGGGGGAGATGGTGTGGAGGAGAAGAATGCATTAAGACATACAGGCACACACAGGCTTCAGCAGACCCCCTTCATACCCCACGCGTTGCTGGCAGTGAGATGGGTAGTTTAAATCTTATTATACACTACTGAAATGATTCAGAATGCTGCCAAGGGCATTTTTAACTTCAGCATAGCATGGACTATTGGAACCTGTCACCTGCTAAAAATAACATTCCTGGTGACAGGTTTGCTTTAAAGAAAATCTACTTTCAAAATTAAGCATGATAAGTCAGGGGCTCTTACTCATAGATCCAGGAACTGGGACTGTGGTAATCTTCTTATATTTGTTGTCCATGGCCTTCTTCCCTCTAAAATAAACGTTTTAAATTATACTAATGAGCCTGAGGGGCTTTGGATGTGTTTCCAGAACCCCTCATTGATGTTGTTATGCTCATTGTAACACATTGTGACGCTGCAGCACTGAGGAGGTCTGGAAATGCCTCCCCCCATAACCTCTCAGCCTCATTAGCATAATTTTAAAAGTTAATTTTGGAAGGAAGGAGGCTATGGACTACAAATATAAGATGATTACCAGTCAGTGTCTGTATCTGTGAGTAAGTGTCCCTGGTTTATTCATGCTTGAATTTTGATTTGGTAGATTGCTTTTAATTACTATACTACTTTTTTTTAAAATTTATTTATTTTTATCCAGGAAATTTAACGTGTGCAATTTTTTTTCCTCTCTAGTTCAGTGACCTGTCTTCTATGTCTCCTTTGTTAATAGATAAAGGTGAGTAATGTCATTAGTTTATCATGGTATGATAACATGAGGTAACGTAAAAGTATACCTTTTTAAATAGGTTTAGTTGAATAATTTTTCACATGGTTTACTTTGCTTCTTTGCTCTTCAATTTCAAGTTATGTTCTTTATGTATACAAAAGAACTTTGTTTACTGAAGATTTGTCTATGAAGTAATTTTTTGCTTCCGTCCACATGATCTCCATTGTGCATGAACTACTTATTGCTATGTTTTCTGTTCTGTATGAACCAGTAGTGATATACCGCTTATACTCAAGTTTCATTGAAAAAAAAAGGCTACTCCCCTTCTGATGCTCTCCGGCAGATGCTCTTCAATACATCGATGCTCTGGCACGCTGTTGACGTGCTGTCAGTCGCGCTCATAATGTCGTCGGCCTCACGCTGATGTTCTAATGTGTGCGCCGCCAGTGGCACACACTGATGGCAGTGAGCGGCTGACGTCATGGCGGGTGTGGCTGACCGTGCGGGGACACTGAGCCGATGCCGGAGCATCAATTTATAGAAGAGGACCTTGTGGAGGGGTGACAGAAGGTGAGTACACGTTTCTTTTTTCCCTATAGGCTGGGTAAATCTCAAGAACAGCCTGAAGGCTATATACTGGGGGGCAGGGGCTGCTGTAACAAACAGTTAGTGTTACTCGCTCTCCATTCGTGTTTGTTACACAGCTCTGAGTGTTAATCCTTTCTGCTCTCTCCCTGGCTGAAGTGTGCTATGAGCAGTATTTTCATAAATTAAGCTGAAAGTATAGGGGTTATAGAGCTGTTTAAACGCACACACAGGGAGATTAGGTGTAAACTCATGCAGCCTCCATAGACATAAACGATACAGGCTGGAATATGCATCTCTGAGAGGGAGTAGCTTAAATTTTTTTTATTTTTTTTAAGTATCGCTCCATACAGCCATTGCAGTGTTTGGGGGACATATGTTCATTTGAATGCAGCCTTAGTTTGTAAAGACGACTTCTAAGCACCCCTTAGTTACAGTGTTACTCGCTCTCCTCTCCTAAGGGGAGCTTAGCAGTAGTCTTTTCAAACTAAGGCTGCATTCAAATGAACATGCGTCCCTCAAACACTGCAATGGCTGCACAGAGTGATACGGTGCCGCACACACAGGGAAAAGATGGAATATGTCCTATCTTTCACCGTGTGCACGGCCCGTAAGCCCTGCTATTCTAAGACCTCTCCTCCTCACCAGTGCGCCAGACGTATGCCCGCCCAAGATAGGGCATAACTTGCTGAACAGTGGGGGAGCTGATGGAAATTGCCGAGCACTGCTCTTCGATCTCAGTCAGCTCCATAGCAATTAATGGAGCAGAACGGTCATGCACGGCCATCTGCTCCATTTTAGTCTGTGGAGCGACGAGACCCCTAGTTTTCTTGATCGTTGGAGTCTCGGCACTGAGACCTACAATGATCAGCAAGTTAGGTCCTATCCCGTGGGAAATCCCCTTTAATGACGTACAGTTTTTTTTAGAAAAATGTTCACAACAGTCCCCTATGCATCTGTAATCCCGGTTGTGCTTTAAAGTTTTAATACACATGGATATAATGGCTGTTTTATTATGATCCCCATTGCACAGACATTTCTGTCACATGTCTGACCAAAAGCGGCAACATTGCAGAGATAAAGAACTATTCTAACACAGTCCCCCTTTTAACAGTGGAAATAATATCCGACTGGTTGTCCAGTGCAAACATTTTATTTATTTATTTTTAGAAGGAAGGAAAATATCTGGGAAGGATAGAGCAGGCAAGGAGATGATAATGATCTTTATATAGCGCCATCATATTCTGTAGTGCTTTACAAATCATAGGAGTCCTATACAAATAAAATAAAACATGACCGAGCATATGGAACAAAAGGAGTGAGGGCCCTGCTCGTAAGAGCTTACAGTCCATGAAATAACCTATAAATCACAGTCCCATACAGTAGAATTCATACAATACACCAATATCTCAAATCAATATTTTTTATTAGAGACCCCAAATGACATAAAAATTACCCCAAGTAAAGACTTATAAAAACTTACAAGAACCATGGACAGTGTGACATGCGTAAAGCAAAATGTAAAAGGTTCATATGTGGGCTCTGTAAACTATGATTTGGGCATTGGGTTTTCTATCATAGTTTACAGAGCCCACATATGAACTTTTTACATTTTTGCTTTACGCATGTCACACTGTCCATGGTTCTTGAATGTTTCTACATGTTTTTACTTGAGGTATTTTTAGGTCATTTGGTGTCTGTAATTAATAAATGTTGATATTTGATATATTAGTGTCTTGTATGAATTTTTGAATGTACAACTTTATAGGGACTGATTTATAGGTTTACACATTCAGTTTAGCCATAGCCCTTTGATGAGCAAAAAAACTTTTTGATATTGTAGCAATACTTCTTCTTGTATCATTGTATTGGTTTATAATCTATGAAAGGAGTTGGGGTTCTTGCAATTTTACTGTTGAGGTTAAAGTTTGCTTATGACTTGTGTTTCTCGTTTGCTCTATCTATGTTGAGCTTTTCTTTCTGTGCCCCTTATACATTTGCATTGCCACCTCTTATGTTTCCATGTCTCATTTATTCTTTATTTCCCCCTCCTTATCTTCGTGTGCCCTATTTCTCTTTGTTGCCCCCATTATCTATTCTTTTTTGTTCTTTTGTTTGTATATCCACCCATCTCTGGTGATTAAGTGAAGACTTACTTTTGTGATGAAATTTTGAATTGTGCTTAACTAGGGAGATTTGTCAAATTTTATTATTATTACTTGAGTACAATTCGACCCTAGTATAAGCAGAGGCCTCTAACTTTGCCATAAATAACTTTGGAAACTCATTGACTCGATTATTAACCTAGGGTGGAAAATGCATCCCCAACTAATGAAATGCCATGCAGCCAGCTCCCCACTTAGCAAATGCCCTGTAGCCCCTGGGTATATAAAAACCAAAACTACTATACTCTCCTTCCGGCGCTCCCCAATGCTCCCTGCAGCTTCTCTCCTTCAGCCCTTTATATGTAGCAAAGTGGGTAGATACGCGTCCATGTGCTCTGCCCGCCGGCTGGCACAGTGGTCTCTGCCTGCTTTGTTACAGATGGAGATCAGAAGGAAGAGGAGTGGCAGGGAGCTTCGAGCAGCGCCGGAATGTGAGTATGTGGGGTTATTTTTTAAAATTTATTTAATTTATTTTTTTGTGTTGAAAAACTCTGCTTATACACAAGTATATATACGGTAATCGCCTAGCCCGAATTCATAGTACATCTTTTACCCAGCTCTTTAATTTTTGTTTGATCGTAGTAATTGTATGATTATTTACAACAATAAAGTAAATCCTTATTAATCCATTGGTACAGATGACATCAGTGAGCTTGGAAGTGATACAGATGGGGACCTTCGTTCCTCCGGAGAGCCCCCAGTCAAGAGAGAGCGTGTGGAAATGAACAGCTCCATGCAGGAAATATAGAGAAAAAAAACTTTAGTTATGCCTTAATGCTTCTTGTGATGAAATTTTCTCATTTTAGAGGCAACCAGCCTTCATGAAACATGTGCCTAAACAAACCCCACACAATGTTGAGATTTCAGTGCGTCTTCAAGTTACATACCTCTTCCACCATTTTTCTGGCTTTTGCAATTATAAATTAAGAAGTGTATATTGAAAAAGATTTTGCATTGCTGACAGTTGCAACCAAATGTGCCACGTTCCAACCCTACTACTATATTGTGCATTATATTGTTACTTTCTTTAACATTGGGGGTATGTAGAAAAAAATGTTTGTTTTATGATTATATATATATATATATTTTTACCTCACTTTATGTATCTCTGTACTGGACCGCATTAATTTGCCAAATCCAAGGGTATGTCCATAAGTAGAGAAAGTACTGCTGGGAAAATACAGTTTTGTACACGATTTCTGAAATAAAGGATAGTTCTCAAGACTACTAAATTGTAGCCTTCGGAGATGTTGGTAACACAGCGTGTCTTACTAAACAGAAATATAGTTAATTGAAAGATTTAAACTCTCAAATCATTTCATGGTAGTTTATTAATACTTTTTGATGTGATCTTTGTTGCCAGTTAGCCTTTTAAGAATGAATAAATATTAGTTATAGACTTAGTTAAGTTGCTCATGTGATATTCTTGGTTTGTCTAAAGTTTTAATACTAAAAGCATCTTGGAGGCAAAGCACAAGGAATTAGTTACCTGGTCATGTTTTTATGTGTTGACTTCATCCTATTAAACTTTAGGTAAAGACTAGGTTAGGTTATCAAGGCTCATGTGACTACTTTGGTGACTAATTCAATAGACTTTATCTATTGCCTGTGACTATGCATATTGAAATCATCATCATCATTCTATTGATGAGAAATACACAAGGGTTTAGAAATCTAGTGCCTTAGTATCTGATCCTGCCCAACTAATATCCCTCTTTACATTTGATTTAATTAATTTGTTTCCAAAGACTGGGTAACTTTAAATCTAAAATGTGAACTTAAGTGACCTCCTTTTATCCAGGTGTTCGAGATGGTAGTTTACATGCACATTGTCCTTTTAATTTTGAGTAATACCCGTGTGTGTTATATACCAGATGGACTATACATGGTATCTTGCCAGAAATGTATAGAGATTTATTTATATCTTTTCCACTTGCTGTAATTGTAATACATGGTTATTTGAAGAAATGCTTTATCTCTGTATTATTTACTTATACACATATATTGTTTGGCATATGCTTTTTATCCTGAGAAGACCTATCACTGCAAATTAGGAAACTTGAGGTTTGTTGGTAACCCATGAAGTGTTTCTCAAAACAAGACTATTTGACTGTGCCCTTAATGTGAACATGTGGCCTTTTACCCCAATCTGGGTCTGTGTTGTTGCCTTTCTTGTAAGCTTTGCCTTTTGGAGGAAAGGTTTCAAAACTTTTATATAGTATGGTATAACACGCACACGCACACACACTTATATAAAACAACTGTTTCTAATTTAGTATGTTACATTGTCATAACCAAACAATATTAGATTTGTATTGCTCTACTTAGTGTTAATATACTGTAATACTCTACTCTGTAATTCTCATGATATGTTATGATACAGTACTGCCTTAATTTACATTTTTCTTACCTCTAATATGGACAACTTTTTCACCCCGCTAAACTTGCTGCACCAACCAATAGTGTACGATATATCCTTTCTAACATCATTGCCCATTTTATGTGAAATGTCACCTGTTCATCTATAGAAAATCAGAAAAAAAAATAATAATCTTTTGCCAAAGAAAAGCCAATTTCTTGGCGGGAGTGTCACTGACTATGCCTATATTGCAACCACAGTACTTGTATCAAATTAAAGAATAGAGTTTTCTCTTCCAAACTGTATCAGACTTGATGTGCTTTGAACTACCGAAATAGACATACCAGTTGGTGTAATCATAGTTGGGAATGCAAGCTGCAGATCACAGCACAACAAACCTGAGGTGATTTGAAAGATGAGATCTTTATAAATCTGATTCAAAATACTTTAAATCCCAAGATATATCTAAAGTCTCCTCCTTCCATCTCTGAGTCTGACTTTTCCTTGGCTAAAGATGTTTTATGCCTATTTTCACATGATTTAAGATTTTTTTAATAGCCATTTTAGTGGTGAAAAATCCGGGTACTGTCTCATAAAGGCATGTCCCAGCTAAAATATGGTGGACCCAAAGTAGTTCCCTATGGGAACCTTGTGCAGATTGTTTTCTGACACATCACAACAACCCTTTTTGCAGTGCTCCAAGAACCGTTCACAGCATACCACCTGATGATTGACCTGAAATCATGGGACACGCAGTTCAGTTTGTTTTCCTTGACTAAATCTTTAACTTTACCCCACTGATTCTATGCTTGGGCCATCAGTGTCTTTAAGATGAAATAACCCATGGTCTATGACCCATTTTTCATTGAATTACTGGATTTAAAGTAACATTATTTCACTTCCCTGACTGAAAGACTTTTAATGTACACTTGTATGTTACCTGGAAATTCATAGCTCTTATTTTTCTAAAATAGCATATTGAAGTTGTATTATATTTAAAAATACACTAATGTTTAAGGACTGTAAATACACTTGCAGTCTTGATGCTCTTTGCTTTTGTCCTTGTTAAAAGTAGAAGGCAATTGTGACTTTCATTTTATTTTCCTTGTAAAGTGAATTTGGGATTATATTGGATTGAACATGTCCATGTGTCTGTGTCTTTTTTTTTATATATTTACTAAAGCTCCGAAATATTTGCTTTATTAACACATGAATAAAACAGAATTTTAAATTGTTGTACATGAGAGATAACATTGTACATCCTTATGTAATCATTTTCCATTCGTGAAGAGTTCTGCACAAAAGCAACAATCTTAAAAAACCCCAACCCAACTTGTACATATAACAACCACCATCCTGGTTGAGTGGAGTCAGGAGCGCAGTACAGTAACTAGGCCTAGGCAACATGGCATGTTACTTTCTTACACCTGCAGATTGAAAGATCTCCTCTGTCAACAATGCGCAGAGGAGTACAGGAAAGGTGCCCGTCACTCAATTACAATTATGATCATTATATCTTCATACAATATGTTACAGCAAATATTACACTCATTGAAAAGTGATAAGAGACTCAGACTATAAAAATTAAAAAGGGTATCTGGGGAAGCGCACCAGGAGCCCTACCCTCTCTGGAACTTATCTGGGCAGCCATGTTGCTTGTAAACTATATTCTCATACGGTAAAGTCAAGTTAACCAATGGGCCAAAAACAGTGTTAACTTCATAAAAAATAGTTTCAAAATGGGACCAGTCATCCTCCTGGATAATTCCCAATAGGAATAGGGCCAGAAAGGCAGGAACTAGTTTACTCCGGATCTGAGATCGCAAACAAACCACTTCTCTCCGGAATCTCACTATGGTATTGCAAGCCCATATTAGGTAGATAAAATCTGCTTGGTCCGCCTGACTGACATCTAGAGTCAGGCATTCTATGCATACAGAACAATCTGACTAGAGTTATATAGCAATCGTGGATGATAAACAACTGAGTTAACTTCTTTTTGGCTGCCTGTGATACTGAGGTGTGAAACTCCTGGGCCACCCCCAGTCTTCATCAGAAAATGAGGGAACGAGAGCCTCCCAGCGAGCTCTGACTGGCAAGCCTCCAACAGCTCAGAAAGGAGGTGGGTGTAGATAATTGACACCAAGCCTCTAGTTTGGGCAGTGCAATTGTTTTAAGTACGTTTTTGCATCCTGCTACAGGCACATACATGAGCTTCCAAGTATTTACCTTAAGTAAAAAGGAGAAAATATCCCATACGATATGTACCCTCAAGAAAGGTCCTAAATTTTGATTCAGAGGAAGCTCATGGGGTGTAACAGGTCTCCTAAATCATAAACTGTGTTTGGACATTTAATAAAAGCAGAAACATACTGTCATGGCAAAATTGATTGGTGGAGATTTATCAATATACTTGTGCCAGTATTCTAGTGTCATTTTGTTAAAAGAGTTTTCATATTCAAGTGTTCTTTAATATATTCTTCTTAAATACCTCGATTGGGTGACACTTTTTTTTTCAACTAAAATTTCAATCCAAAAAGTTTTGTAAAACAAGAAGACTATGAACAATGCAAAGTACAGATGTCAGAAATCAGGTCAAGCAGGACCTTTTTTAAGATAAAGTTGGAAGTTGTACCATTTGCACACCTTTTTCCAGAAGTTTAGGGATTCAACCCCACAATAAATATTTCAAGACGACTGCGCACAATTCCAACGATGCAAAAGTTTTATTTGTTTCAGAATGCACAAGTGACGTTTCAGCCACAACGGCCTTTGTCAAATGCACACGATAAGTTGATGTCAGAGGTGCACCAACGTATGGTGACGTAATCAAAAGTAAGTGTACAAAACGTACAGACAATATTAGCGTATGCATAAAAGTGCTTTAACGATAGGTGGGCAAGTCTAATGTAGATCTAAGGAGCATCTGCATAGATTCTTGGTCAGAAATAAATACAAATTTGAAAACCATAGAACAATAAAAGAAGGAAGAGTACCCATGAGTCCAGGGAAACGGCAACATTTAGGCTGTCTCCCATTACATCCCAGAAGGACCACATTTAAAGGAAACTCGGTCTGCTCATGTAAGGAACCCTTCATATATTGCATTGTCCTCAGATGGTGAGTATAGTTCAAGCAAAGAAGCAGGAGCTGGACATCTCTTGAATAAAGAAATTAAGATTTCAGCAGCACACAGATGGAGGTTAAGTTTGGACAGCTTTTTCTCAGTACCACTTGTGGGTGTCCCATCTTTTTCTATGGTGATTCCAAATACTTTTCTAATAAAAAAACCTGCACCATCCCAAAAGGATGCATCAGGAGGGTCTTCTATTAATTTGCCTTATAAAGAGCCAACAGAGAGCCCTTGGGGGCCCTGTCCCACATGACCTTCCAAATAGAAGAAATGGTTCATAACTAGCCCACCCAGCTCCACATGTAGGAATGCTTCTGGGTCAATCTGAGCCATTAGTAGACTATACAAATCAGAGATAAGGCACTTAAGTTGAGCCCCTATGGCTTATACGTTCAAATTCTGTAAGGGTGGGGTTTTCTAGGGAACCTAAACAGAATTGATGGATTTGGGGGTTTGAAGCAGATGCCAGTGAAAAGAGTTCAGACTCTGCCTGCAGCTCGTCCTAAAGTAAGGAAACGTTTAGTAGATGGATTGGCTAAATTCTTTGTTTCTGGAAACCGACGACCACTTTCCAGATTAATAAAATTTGTGGTTAGTCTTTGAGGCAGAAGTGGTTTATAAAGAAAAGGCATCAGAGGGAATTTATGTGAAGCTAAATTAAAGCGGATACAA
This sequence comes from Engystomops pustulosus, assembly GCF_040894005.1. Classification (NCBI taxonomy): domain Eukaryota; kingdom Metazoa; phylum Chordata; class Amphibia; order Anura; family Leptodactylidae; genus Engystomops; species Engystomops pustulosus. The sequence continues at coordinate 171,106,161 of NC_092411.1, read as the reverse complement.
CATTTATACCAGATATCCCTAATAAAAGCCATAGGTGCTAAAAGAGATGATGTGGGGATGTCGGCTGGTGGGCCCCATATGAGAGCACTAGTGTGTACTGCAGCTAGCTAGAGTTTTTCTTTCTTGGTCCACGGATTGAATGCTGACAAAGAAGACCAGGAGACCATGTTGTGTAAACGGGTTGCATAATAAAAGCAGGTAAAGCCAAGACTGCCCCCCGTTCAAGGTGTTAAGTTTGCTCTAAAAAGGGGCAAAAAAGTCTTACAAAAAAAAAAAAGTATGCCAGTCCCTCAGTACCAGATGCCTTTCCCCCTGGGAACTCTTTAACAATTACCTCTATACTTATATATCTTGATTTGGGTGACACAAAGCTTCTGGAAAAATGAGCATTGAGATCAATATTGGTCCAATGTAGCATTCCTCTCGGGGCGGAAGGAGGTAAGGTAAAGGGTAAGGAGTGTATAGGAGAGTAATAAGAATGTAAAAGTCTGGTAATATAGTTCCATCTCTATTCTTGATAACTTTGGGATGTTCAGTAGCAACCTTTTCCCAAAGCTGAGGGGCTAGCATTGTATGTGTCTTATTGCCAGAATCAAAATATTTAAGTATAGAGTACCTAACCAATGTGATTCACATCCAATATATACAACTCTCTAATTTTGGTGCAGAGAATCTGGACCCATCCGAGGTGGGGGCAGAGTGATGAGAGGCAAGTTCCCTTTATGCTTGTTGCAGGGTCTATTATACTGTGCATAGTTGAGAGTCCTACCCTTCTTCAAGTTGGCGGCTAGGGAAATCATTTCACCCCTGAAAACCCCATCGAAGGGGATATTTTTCTTAAAATGGTTAACCAAAACTGTTTTTATCACTTCCCTAGACATGGGAGAAGTGAGAAGCATATAATTGAAACGAAATCTACTACTGCTCGCATGATGAAATCACACGAGCACACCACCCTGTAGGCTATCTTGGATAGGGACATCAACCTTTAGTTTTGCGCAAAAAAACCTGATTTACTCACATGCAAATGAGGCTTTGGTACTGTTCCACGTCACCGGCTGTCTTTTGCTCCCTTTCCAAAAATTAATCAATTATGCAAGCCTCCATCATCTTATGGCATCACGTCGCTCTTTGCAGTTATTGCCCATGCGCAGAGACAAACTATTGTGCAGCTGCAGTGAGAAGTGGCATGCTGCGCCATAGTTTGTCTCAGCCGTACAATGTTTGCTTTAGTCTGACACACTTCTTTCAATAAAATTTTGAGGCGGATAAATATGGCTCCCAGCAGGACCCAATAGTACTGCATAACTGTTAATAATGATCTTTATATAGTGGAAACAAATTCTGCAGCGCTTTACAGATCATAAGTGTCATATACAAATATAATACCACATTGCAGAGTACAAACATTCATATGTTACAATGGGATGAAGGAGGTGACACAGTAGGTATTAGAGGTTGTGTAATGGTCCAGCCATTTAAAAAAAAAAAATTATTTATGCATTTTTAAAAGGTTTTTTACAACAATAAACTTGAACAAACTGACAAGACAGCTGATCACAGTGCATTATTCTCCAAACATGCATAATAAAGGTAATGAGCCTAAGTGACTTACAGGCAATACATTATTTCAACAGTGTATATAATTGGCCTATTAAATAGTGCAGACAGAGGCCGGAGAGATCATGAGCAGTTCTATCTTGCAGAACATAGATGACAAAGACATAAGACATTCATCCACACACACACAACCATACCAACATAAGCACTCTCCTTCAACATGGCAATGGCCTACGTATCTTTAAAGTGGTGTAGGGATTCTCGCACCATCTGTACCAGATGAGATCAAATTTTGGGGGGCATTTCCTGTTGACATACACCGAGCGATGTTGAGGAATGGTACTTTTTATGAGTGGGATCCAACGTTTAACCCCTTAAGGACACAGCCTGTTTGTACATTTTACTTTAAAAAAAAATTGACCAGTGTATCTTCCTGTGGTAATAACTTGTCAACACTTTAAGATATCCCTGTGATTTTGAGACTGTTTTCTTGTGAGACATTGTAGTTTATGTTAGTAGTATCATTTTGGTGATCCATTCCTTTTTTGAGGGGTGGGGGGTAAAAATTAAATAATTTAGGAAAAGTTTGAAAAAAATTACTTTTCAAAGTTTCAAATGTTCTACTTTTTTGTAGAATAGATTTTTTTTTTTTTTGGCATCATAAAACATTTGTAGATGCCCTTAGGGATCAGTACAGTACACCCCTGAGAACTGGCCCTATTTGAAAACTCCACCCCTCCATGAATAAATCTATGGGTGTAGTGAGCATTTTTACCCCAAGTATAATGCATAATGGATAGTGCAATGGATAGTACAAATTCTCCATTATGTCATCTTGTGCCCAGGTCCTGCCACAGGAGACAAACACCCCAAAAATCATTGGGGCAGATTTACTTACCCGGTCTATTTGCGATCCAACGGTGCGTTCTGTGTGGAGGACTCGGGTCTTCCGGCGATTCACTGAGGTAGTTCCCCCGTAGTCCACCAAGTGTCGCTGCTGCGCTGAAGTTCGTTGGAGTGCACTGAAGTTCACGATCCATTGCTGGGTGCAGGTAAGCACGTGTCAAGTCTGTTACTGACATTTAACTAATGGGATGGCGTACTAGATGGACTCTATTGCACTGCCATTCCTGTTCTACAGTGGAACCTGTCACTGTGGCTGTGTCAATGGGACAGATAATTGTACCTGTGCCTACACCTATCCCAATAAAGGCCTGATTTTTGCCTAAAATTGTGGCAGATGACTGACGTTGTAGAAGAGGACTGGCAGCTTATATGCTGTAAAGCTGCCAAGTCAGTGACAGTCAGATCGCCAGTGTTGTTGGCAATCAGTTACTGACACTATAGGGTTAGCGGATAGGGAGCTGTATATGTGTCTGCTAGCAACAGTACCGCCTGTGTAGCTCGTTGCAGAAACACATCTACCAGCTCTAGCTAAGCTGATCTGCTGGCAGGAGTTCACTTAATGTCTCCTATGAACTCTCCTAACTGAATACCAGAATCAGGCTGAATCATTGCACCTACTACTGCTAAAACGTATACACCCTAAGACCCAACGCGTTTCGTCCGCCTAAACTCATCAGGGGTCATTTATTGCGGCATTCCTACTAGGGGTATGTGTCACATAAGTCTGTGCTGGTGCACGCCGGCATTGTTATGGCCGCGGCGTGCTGTTGCGGTCCTGCTTATATGCTGCTCCTTTGCTCGTCACCGCTGGCGAGCCTCCTTTTCTAACCAATCAGCTAGTTCTTATTTACAGGGGGGCGTGGTCCCTCTCCGTCAGATTTTTGACCAATCAGGATGTATGGGGGTGGTTCCTTTCTGCCATCACGTCCTGTCTCCTATTCATGCTTATGAAGGGGAATTTCCTGGACCAAAATAAGGTACGTATTGCAGTTCCAAGTACTGGCATTCATTACACATAAGGGTGGTGTTTGAAAATGAGATATTTACGTCTCGGACAGCATATAAAGTATATGGTATTTTCATCTAGATGTCCGTCACTTAGTGCCTTCACTAAGTTATCAGATATCCTCCCCATGATGTAACAGAATGCAGGCTCGCAGAGTTTATCGGGGCTCCATAGTCCTAATTAATCTTTATTCACAGAGGAGTAAATGATGGTCAGAATGACCGTTGGGCCATCATTTATATTTGTATATATACACCCTGCTAGAAAGGGTCACAGGAAGTGTTTCTTTGTGGATCTCGTCACCAACAACTTAAAGGAACTTGACCCCAATAATTATCCGTATAGGAACTTTAGTAAACAGGACACAGAAGCCCTTAATTCCCTGCGAAGTGATCCCACCCTTGTCATTAAACCATCAGACAAGGGTGGGAACATTGTCTGTATGGATAGGGACATGTACGTCAGTATGTGCCAATGCATTCTCGGAGATACCCTCTGTTACCAAAAACTTGAGGCGAATCCAATAAAACAATTTAAGGAAGAGCTCAAAATAATTTTGGATTCAGCTCTGACACGAGAACTTATCTCCGAAACCGAGTATAATTTCATGCTACCTAAACACCCACAAACTGCGGTGTTTTATGCTATCCCGAAAGTGCACAAGGGGTATCCACCTTTGAAAGGCAGACCTATAGTCTCCGGCATGAATAATCTGACACAGAATGCAAGTTGCTACTTGGACAACTTACTAAGACCTTTCGAACTGTCCCTTCCTTCGTATGTTAGGGACACCATGGAAGTCCTTAAAAAATTGGAGGGACTCCAGGTGGACCCTAATAATTTTCTGGCGAGCCTAGACGTGGAAGCCCTTTACTCATCAATCCCGCACGATAAGGGTATTGAAGCAGTGCGTTTTTTCCTACAAACCAGAGGAGTGCAGTATTACCAACATAACGAATTCTTACTGGACCTCCTCATCTATGTTCTCAGCCATAATTTCTTCCTCTTCGGGGGCGCCCTCTTCCACCAATCCCGAGGTACAGCCATGGGAACACCCTGCGCCCCAACATACGCGAATCTGTACCTCGGGTGGTGGGAGGATAGGGTGGTCTTCGGAGAGGAGATGGCAAGATGGGCACAACATGTCCCACTATGGCTGAGATACATAGATGATGTGCTGCTGGTCTGGACATCCACTCCAGAAGAATTTGGGGCGTTTGTGACTCATCTGAATCACAACAATTTAGGTCTACGGTTCACCTCCGAAATACAGACTCGGAGGATTGCATTTCTAGATTTAGAAATCAGCAAGACATCAACTGGACAAATCACCACGACAGTCTATAGAAAAGCTACAGCTACCAACAATCTACTCTGCTGGGATAGTTGCCACCCTTATCCCCTGAAAAAGGGTATTCCTAAGGGGCAATTCCTCCGCATGAGGAGGAATTGCAGTGGTTTTAAGGAATTCCAAAAGAAATCCCAAGATCTGAATGAACGCTTTAGACGGTGAGGATTTCCAGCAGGGATTCTTAAACAATCATACCAACAGGCCTGCATGGTGGACAGATCATCTCTACTTACCCCTAAACAAAGAGATGAGGGATCTGAGAACAACACACGGATTATTGGCACCTTCGATGGCAACAACAAGGAGATTAGAAGTATCATTAACAAACATTGGGACATTCTCCTCCATGACAGAGAAGTGGCCCAAATGATCCCTAAGTCCCCGGCGATTAGCTATAGAAGAGGTCGAAACCTCAGGGACTTTTTAGTCCATAGCTATCTGCCACCACCTAAACCTAAAGAGACCTGGCTACAGAGGAAACCCAAAGGCACTTTTCGCTGCGGACATTGTTCCGCATGCAAATGGGTAATACCTAGCAAGCATGTGACAAGTTCATCCACGTCCGAAATCTTTGAGATTCGGGATTTCATCAATTGCTCCACTATGGGAGTAGTATATATAGCGACGTGTACTTGTCCCATAGATTACGTTGGTAAGACCTATAGGCAATTTAAAAAGAGGATCCAAGAACATATGCTTAGCATTAAAGACAACAAAGACACCCCATTAGCTAGGCATATGTGGACCCACCATCACGGCAAGCCAGAAATCTCCTTTAGGGGTATAGAGGAAGTACGGCCACCCATGAGAGGAGGAGACTGGGACAGAATGATCCTGAGAAAGGAAGCCCAATGGACCTTCAGAATGAATTCAGTCAAACCCTATGGAATGAACGACTTCATTTCATATGCAAGCTTCATTGAATAATGCACAATCCCCAGACTATAACATCGGGAGCATCTGGAATGTGGGCACTACCTCCACATTATAATATTTGTGTAGTAACTGATTTATCCAGTCCAAAATAAACCCTCTATGCACTTCAACTTTCTAACATCCCACTGTGTCAATCTGAACACATCTCTAAGACGACTGTAATCCTTGAAGCCATTGATTTACACAAATTCACTCAGTACAGGATGGTTACCTGCAATAAGGGCACTGGAAGCAGTGCCGTTCCTAATTTCGAAACAAATAATTTTGCAGCTCAATACTTCCTTAAAGTTAAGCCAACCAGCAATTTCATCTATGCCATCTCACGTCTTTACAGTGACCATGTATGCTGTCCCAACAAAGAGGGACTGTGCATTATGGAAACACTTCCTGTGACCCTTTCTAGCAGGGTATATATATACAAATATAAATGATGGCCCAACGGTCATTCTGACCATCATTTACTCCTCTGTGAATAAAGATTAATTAGGACTATGGAGCCCCGATAAACTCTGCGAGCCTGCATTCTGTTACATCATGGGGAGGATATCTGATAACTTAGTGAAGGCACTAAGTGACGGACATCTAGATGAAAATACCATATACTTTATATGCTGTCCGAGACGTAAATATCTCATTTTCAAACACCACCCTTATGTGTAATGAATGCCAGTACTTGGAACGGCAATACGTACCTTATTTTGGTCCAGGAAATTCTCCTTCATAAGCATGAATAGGAGACAGGACGTGATGGCAGAAAGGAACCACCCCCATACATCCTGATTGGTCAAAAATCTGACGGAGAGGGACCACGCCCCCCTGTAAATAAGAACTAGCTGATTGGTTAGAAAAGGAGGCTCGCCAGCGGTGACGAGCAAGGGAGCAGCATATAAGCAGGACCGCAACAGCACGCCGCGGCCATAACAATGCCGGCGTGCACCAGCACAGACTTATGTGACACATACCCCTAGTAGGAATGCCGCAATAAATGACCCCTGATGAGTTTAGGCGGACGAAACGCGTTGGGTCTTAGGGTGTATACGTTTTAGCAGTAGTAGGTGCAATGATTCAGCCTGATTCTGGTATTCAGTTAGGAGAGTTCATAGGAGGCATTAAGTGAACTCCCGCCAGCAGATCAGCTTAGCTAGAGCTGGTAGATGTGTTTCTGCAACGAGCTACACAGGCGGTACTGTTGCTAGCAGACACATATACAGCTCCCTATCCGCTAACCCTATAGTGTCAGTAACTGATTGCCAACAACACTGGCGATCTGACTGTCACTGACTTGGCAGCTTTACAGCATATAAGCTGCCAGTCCTCTTCTACAACGTCAGTCATCTGCCACAATTTTAGGCAAAAATCAGGCCTTTATTGGGATAGGTGTAGGCACAGGTACAATTATCTGTCCCATTGACACAGCCACAGTGACAGGTTCCACTGTAGAACAGGAATGGCAGTGCAATAGAGTCCATCTAGTACGCCATCCCATTAGTTAAATGTCAGTAACAGACTGCCAACAACCGCGGGCGATCTGACTGTCACTGACTTGGCAGCTTTATAGCATATAAGCTGCCAGTCTTCTGCCACAACTTCCAGGCAGAAATTAGACCTTTATTGGGATAGGTGCAGGCACAGATATAACTATCTGTTCCAGTGACATAAGCACAGTGACAGGCTCCATTGAAGAGCAGAAAAGACAGTGCAATATTGTCCATCCAGTACGCCGTCCCATCAGTCAACATCACGCACACTACAAGTGTCAGCAAGAGACTGCCAGTAACGTTGGCGATCTGACTGTCACTGATCTGGCAGCTTTACAGCATATAAGCTGCCAGTCTTCTGCCATAATTTGAGACAGAAATCAGGCACTGTTTGGGATTAGTGTAGGCACAGGTATAACTATCTGTTCCAATGACACAGGCACAGTGATAGGTTCCATTGAAGAGCAGGAACGATAGTGCAATAGTGTCTATCTAATACGCCATCCCAACATTTAGAATCACGCACACTACATGCTGCCCCACAGTATTGAGGTGGCGGAACAAACTCTATAAGCCACACCAATACAATGTTTTTACTGTAATCTCAGGACATACAATTTTTGGGATGTTTCCCAATTAGAACCAGAGAGGGGGGTCTATACCGCATGGATTGCGTGCATGAAACTATGTAAGCACCTACCCTATATGTCCAGATAGAGATTCACACATTTCATGTTTGTTTGTCTGTATTTTTGGAGTCCTATTTTACTGGTATTTAATAAAAGTTATTTTTTAGCCTTTTAATTAATATCTCCACATTCAGTGAATCAGATACCCTAGTGGAGGTACTTTATATAATCACACCGCACGTAATCTCAGTGATATAAGCACGTGTCAAGCATCTTTTTTTTTTTTTTTTTAATGAGGCGGGTTTTACGAATTCTTCGGGTTTTCGTATGACCACGCCCCCGATTTCAGTCGTGTGCACACTGGCGCCGATGCGCCACAAAACCCGGGGCAACTAAGGGAAAATAGGCACAAAGCAGAAAAATTCGGGTAACCGTAAAAATGCGATTCGGGCCTTTAGTAAATTACCCCCATTATGCGCATTCTCCCGGGTATGGCAATACCCCATATATGGCAATAAGCTATAGCCTGGGCACATGGCAGAGCTCAGTAGGGAAGGGACAGCATGATGTATAAGCTGTGTGAGCTGTGTGCATGGAGGTACAATTATATAGTCAGGGACGTGTGGTAAATCTGAAACACTCCTTCATGCACAACCCTGGTTTCTCGGGGCACGTGTCACATTGGTATATGATTTGTTTTTTATGTCCCTTTTGGAGCACACCCTGCACCTCTTCCTTGTACTTCCCTTGCTGGCAGTTTGGGGAACTTCTCCTGGAAAGTGCTGCCCTGGTACAGTGCGTGATGTCGCCTTGCTTCCAGACATACTAGCACTCCCCCCTTCCTAGTCTCTAAAAGTCAACTGCTTGACTACTGCTTGAAATTCCAGGACAGTTCCCCTCTGGCCTGCACATCGATGTAATACTTAAGCATTATACAGTGCCATCTGCATGATGTGCACGGCCTGCTTCTTGTACCACACCCTCGACTTCCACAAGGCCTGAAGTACCTGGTCCGGCAAATCCACCCTCCCATGTACCTATTATAATCCAAAATACAGTCTGGCTTGGGGGCTTCTGCACTGGTATCTCGTACAGTGGCAGGGGTGGTAGTGTGCCCATGTATTGTTGTTACCACAATGATCGTAGTTTCCCCTAGTAGCGACTTCGGGAGACCTCTCTGATTCCTTCTAACAGTGCCACATGCCGCAGTTTCCTGAAAGCGAGGCACTTGAACAGGATAGTACAAGTATAAAAATTATCCAGGTAGAGGTGGTAGCCAAATCCCAAACTATCATTCCAGCAATTTCTAGGAAGGGATTCTGGATTCTGGGGGCACTTTTCTAGAGTCCTTCCCTTCATATACCCTGAACCTAAAAGTGTACCCTGATGCACTCTCACACAGCTCATACATCTTCACACCATACCTTGTCCTCTTATTGGGCAGATACTGGTGGAACTGAAGTCTACCTTTAAAATGTACCAGGGACTCGTCTACTCATATGTGCCTCTTTGGAGTATACACTTCCATAAATCGGGCACTCAGTCTATAAGGGCCGGATTTTAAAAACTTAAAATAACTGGGGATATCTCTGTGTGGGCACTGTGCATTGTCCGCAAAATGCAAAAACCTATGGATGGCTTCAAAGCGCATCCTACTCATCGCCATGTGGAACATCGGGGTGTGGTACAGTACGTCTGTGATCCCTGATTTTTGGCTTCTTGACCAGTCCCATAAGAAGTATGAATTAGAAGTTATAACTTCAAATGGAGAAAGGATCCGGCACTCAGGATTTAGGTGAAGAAATCCTTTTCTTTATTGAGTAAAATCTGACATAGCGATCACTAATACAGGTACATTGCAATATTGGAGATCAACGCATTTCGGCATATAGCCTTAGTCATGATCAGCCATATGGTTATACACCTAGAAGTCAGTGAATGACTTCTGGGACATGATGGGAAGGGGGGGGGGGTCTAGTACACAACCTACACAGAACAACACCTACTCCTCCACACAAAAACGCCTGCTCCTCTACACAAAAAAACACCTGCTCCTCTACACAAAAAAACACCTGCTCCTACACACTACTCCTACACCTCCACGCTACAGCTACTCCTACACGGTACAGCTACTCCTCCTACACGCTACTCCCACACCTCCTAACAGATCGCACTTAAAAGTGCAGTTGTGGGGGATAGGGAAAAAGGACAATGGGGGATAATCATTTGTTTTGGGGTACAGTAAAGGAACAGATCACTAGCACAACTCTCTCCAACGCCACCAGACACAAAATGGCGATGTTGGAGAGCTCTGGGCTAGTAAGATTAGTCCCCCAGCATCACAGATCGCTGTCAATGGCCAATATGAATCGATTGGCCAATCAGATCGGTCCTGTGATGTAAGTGGTGGGGTGTCGGCTAGCAATGCCAACACCTCCCACCGAGGTGTCACCCTGTCTCGTGACAGGATGATATGAATCGGGCGCGGAGGGCTAAGGGGCCATCAATTGTTTCATTCATGATTCCCAAGGGACATTAAACGAGGAAAATCAAAGTGTCTATTAAAGAATTCCAAAACTTCTGACCAAAAAGCAGCAACCTTTGGACAGGCCCAGACGCAATGTTAGAAGGATCCAGCATCAGCCCGGCAGCGAAAACATAAATCAATAGGCATAACCCCCATGCGGAACAATTTTTTTCTGGTGTGATGCCCGATGCAGAAATTTGGACTGTATTAGGAAGTCCCTCACGTCAGACAGGTCAGGGATATCACTCTTCCAGCATTCAAAAGCTTTATGAAAGGGCCTGGTGTATTGTGATTGTAAGAAAACGTAGACCTGGGTGAGCGGCTATGGGAGGTCCTCAGTACCTAATAAGGTTTCCAATTTGGGAAAATTAGTCTTCAGGCTGCTAGAGCCAAACTGGGTCCTGAAAGCATGGCGCAATTCTGTGTTATGAAAGGAGGCCATAGCAGGTAAGGTATATCTATCCAACAGCTCTGCAAGGGTAAGTGCAACATCCCCCACCCCACTGGAGGTAGTGGGGGCCCAGAATACCGTAGTGGCTGGCGGTTGCGGCCTAGGCACGCTGTGGTCAATGTGCTTGGTATGGGGACCGAAGGGCTGTCCTACACAACCTCCAGCAGGTTGTGTATGCAAGAAATATGGAGGGAGAGGCTGATGTATTGGTTTCCCCTTGGGGCAACCCCTAATAGTCTGTAAGATATATCCCTGGTTGATGGATGTGGAGCCCGTGGTGGTATAGCCTTTTTCAGGGATCAGACGGTGGCAATGTTGTGCAAAGTAACGCACGGTTCTTTATTGAACAACGGAAGACAACGGGCCTAAACGTTTCACAGCAGAACTGGTAGTGGAGTGGTCATGGAGAGTGGTCCTCAGGAATTGGTTCACCAGCCTGGAAGTAGATGCAGGCTGGGATGGAGCTGTGTCCAGTTGTGGAAGCTGCAGCTTTTATCCTGGGCATCTTTTATCCTGAGTATCAGCCCTGATGGTGGACTGACATTGTTTCTCTCTCTCTTCATTCTATCTGTGACAGGATGTGCTCTCTAGTGTGAGTGTGTTATAAGAGGCCTGTGTTAAGAGCTTGTGCTCTAAGAGGTTTCTGGAACTCAAGAGGCCTTGCTGGAAAGAGGACTTGCCCCTCCCCTGCCCAGGGTTTTATTATCCTGGTCAGGTGGTGGCTAACTCTCCAATCACATTCCAGTGTACATGGTCCAATACCATTGGCTGATAATTCACATCCACTTAACCCTTGCTTGTTCAGGCAAAATCTACAGCTGTTAATTACCTCAGACTTACTGAACTATCCCTTAGGCGAGTTGGGCAGGCTCATCTGCTGGGGAGAGACAGATAGAGGGCCCTATTGGCAACTACCCCCTTGCCTATGCATTGGCAGGGGTGTTGCATGAGCATCTCCTCATTTATGTTCAATCAACATTTATTGGTGAAAAGGATTAACAATTTAGAGATGGCTTCTGTGTCATTCTTTGGCCATACACTACAAGCGTATCGCCTATTTCAATGCAAGGGTCCCAAAAGGTTACAAATTCAAGTAGAGAACTTATTATTTTAAGCAAAGATATCCTGAAAGGCCGGGGTTAGCTGGAACTCCTCCCATGGGGTCCACACAGTGGTTGTCTTACTCGGGTCAGGCATGTCTTCGGCCACCAGCTCCTCCATCCTCCGTATGTAGCGGAGCTCCTGTATCCACTCCACAACCGTGGGTGGATGAGGGCTCTTCCAGTGTCGAGGGATCACTGTCCTTGCCGCAGTGAGAAAGTGGCGGAGGAGTCCTTTTTTGATGGAGGAGAAGGTGCCCGGTAAAACTGAAAGGAGGGCAACCTGTGGGCTAAATTGCATAGTCTTACCAGACACTCTGCTATAGGTGTCAAACACCATCCGCCAGAAGACCTGTATTACCGAGCAGCTCCACCATATGTGAAGAATGGATCCCACCTCCGCACTGCACCTCCAGCAGAGCTCCGAGACTCCAGGGTAGATCCTATGGAGCGTGAGGGGGCACCTGTACCAGCATGATAAAATCTTATAGTTCTTCTCCTGAGCGCTGCAGGGCAAAGGGAGTTTATGGGAGAATAAGAAGGCTTTGTCCCACTCTGCTTCCGTGAGTGTGGTTGATAAGTCCGTCTCCCAGGCTGACACAAACCCTGGGTTCCCCCGGGAAGACTCAGCGAGCAGTATAGCTGAGACAAGACGTGGGCTGGGGGTGATGCAGGTCTAAGTAACGCCTCAAACCCGGTTAGGGATGCCCCTAAACTAGAGTCGGCGTCCGAACTTACAAATGAGGCTAGCTGTTGGTACTCCAGCCAGGACAGTAGAGTGTCTGGGTTGGAGGCTCTCAAAGAGTACCAGGAGGTTAGGGTATCTCCGGACACTATCTGGCCCATACGGATATCTGCTCCCGCTTCCCAACACTGGATTGTTAAATAGGGGGGTGAGGGGGCCCTGTAATCTAATTAGGGTGTCCCGAGAAGCCAGTCTGTCCCATTCTCAGAGGAAGTATGGGGAGAAGAGTGAGTGTGTGAAGCTCTCTGGTCGTTGGGCCGGCCGTATCCATGATATTGTGCGCAAGTGGGGGTGAGTAAGGTCTGTTTCCAGGGACACCCATTGCTTGGTTGCTTTATGATAATGCCAGTCTACTATGCGCATGAGCAACGATGCGGAGTGGTAGAGTTTGGGTTCAGGAAGACCCACTCCACCCCCAATTTTGGGTCTAGCCAGTGTGGCGTAGCTGATCCTGCTTGTCCCACCTCCCCACACAAATCTTCGGAATGCCGCTTTGAGGCTTGTAAAGAATGCGCCCGGGGTGCGTATCGTTAAGGTTTGAAATAAATATAAGAACCGGGGCATTACGTCCATTTTCAGGACATTAATCCGGCCAAACCATGTTAGGCTACTGTTGCGGTATTTGGCCAGGTCCCGTATTGTGCTATCCAGAAGGGTTTTGTAGTTGAGGTTATAGAGGCGAGAGAGGTCTGCTGGGATGTCAATTCCTAAATAGCGAATGTGAGATCTCTGCCACTTGAATGGAAATTGGGACGCTAGGTGAGATATTTCACTCTCTGGGAGGGAGATGTTCACGGCTTCTGATTTTGATAGATTAACCTTGAAGTTGATAAGGAGGCCAAAGCGGGAAAACTACGCCAAGATGGATGGGAGGGAGACCCGGGGCTGTGATATATACAAGAGCAGTTCATCCGCATAGATGGCGGTCTTGTATTGTTTAGATCCGACCTGAAGACCGTGCACACTGGGGTTGCCACGAAGCGTCACCGCCAGGTGTTCCATGACAATAATATACAATAGTGGGGAGAGGGGGCAACCTTGCCGGGTTCCGTTCTTAATCGAGAAAGGTTTGGAGGAGGTTCCATTTATTCTTTATACTTGAGCCGTGGGGGCTGAATATAGAGCTTTAATCATACTCAGAAACCTAGGGCCCACCCCAATTTGATCCAAATTGGCAGACCAAAGGAAACCCCAGTGCACACAGTTGAATGCTTTTTCCGTGTCTGCTGTCAACAGGCATAGTGGTTGTTTGGCAGTCTTAGCCCGGGAGATCAACAGCAAGGTCTTATTGGTGTTATCCCACCTGGTCTTTGTGTATGATGGAGGGAAGGATGGCCCCTAGATGATTAGCCATTAGCTTTGAATACAACTTTACATCTACGTTGATCAATGATATGGGGCGATAGTTGGCACACACCGTATGATCTTTCCCTGGCTTGGGGATAACTGATATATTAGCCTTAAGGGATTGACGTGTAAAGGGAGTGCGCGAGGAGATCCCGTTGAAGACCCTGGTAAGGAAGGAGACCAGTTCTTGTCTGAGGGTTTTATAAAACCGGGGGGTAAACCCGTCGGGACCCAGGGATTTCCCGGGCCGGTGTCAGTTTTATTACCTCTGAGAGCTCCTGCTCAGTAATGTCCTCCTCAAGAGCGCCCCTATCCTCATCATCCAGGCCAGGGAGAGCCGAGTACGTAATTTATGTGTTAATTTTGTCCTGGAGTTGTTCCGTGGTCATATTGGCCGTGGGTGTTGTAAAGTTCCTGATAATAGGAGCGGAATACGTCAAAGATTGTGGAGGGGTCGTGAACCATCCGCCCCCCCCCCCCCCTATCTTGTACCTTAGGGATATAGGTGGTAGCTGACCTTGGGTGGAGGAGCCTCGCTAGGGGACCGCCACACTTGTTAGAGTGTTCATAAAAAAATCTTTTGTTCCTGTCCCTGTGCCTTAGATGTTTTTGGTCAAGTAGCTAATGCAGAAGCTACATTGCCCCTGTCAATATTAATCCACCAGTGGGCATACACCATTTGAGCAGCCTGGGATTGGATATAGGTCGGGAGATGCCAATCCCCCCCTCGACTTAGGCACCTGAAGTAGAGCGAGACTAAATCGCGGGGAGCCACCTTGTCAATAATATGATCTAAGGATAGCATCTAGGCATTTTAACATGCTCTTACGGAGCAGTACTTGACAGACATGAAACAAATACAGGAATTTCTAATCCAGGCATTTAAACGAGATTCAGTTGCGGATATCAGGGGTTCAATGTTTAACTCGGTGTAAGCCTGAACAATGCAAGATACCCGAACACCCAAGTACTTGAACTGTGCCACTAACTGGACTGGGACCGGGAGGGTCTGGTTACCCATTCCTTTACCCGACAGCGGGAAAAGGACCGACTTTTCCCAATTGACTTGCAGACCTGAGAAGGACCCGTCAATCAGGAACAGCAGGGACATTAGTGATCTTTAATCCCTTACCAACGCGCGCCGTAATAGCACGGCACATGTCAGGTCACGGGCTGAGCCCTCTCTATAGCCAGTAAGTCTTTGTTGCATACTGCAGCAAAGACTTACCATTAACACCTGCGATTGGTGCTAGCTGGCGGCTTCAAAAAAATGACGGTGATTGTCGCTCCCCGTGAGCGATCAGTCGCAATGACAGCCTTGGGTCCTTTAAAGGGAACCTACCAATTGAAATTGTACTTGTAAGCTTCAAATACCGAGCACCAGCTGGTGCTGTAACATATATTCATTATTTTCATAAACCGATGTATTGTGGTTTAAATGCGTGGCGTCATCGCCTCTCATGCACTTCCTATTTAGCGCTGAAGCTGCTTCACATATAAAGATTACAAAAGTGTTTAATCCACAATACATTGGTTTATGTGAATAACGCAAATATGCTCCGGCATATTTGAAGCTTACAAGTACAATTTCATCACAAAGTGCATAGTATGGCAGTATATGGTAGGATCGATCAGACAACCTGGGGTTAAAGTACCCCAGGGTGTCTGAAAAATAGTGAAAGTGAAAATAAAAAAAGTAACAAATGTGTTATCCCCGAGATCGCACTGACCCAAAGAATAAACTAGACATGTCATTTGTGGCACACAGCGAAAGCTGTAAAATCCAAGCCCACAAGGAAATGGCGCAAATGCAGTTTTTCACCATTTTGACTGCATTTGAAATGTTTTTCCCCGCTTCCCAGTACATGGCATGGAATATTCAATACCATTACTATGAAGTGCATTTTGTTACGCAGAAAACAAGCAGTCACACATCTCTTTATGTGTAAAAATAAAAAAGTTATAGGTTTTTGAAGGTGGGGAGTGAAAAAAGGAAATGAAAAAACTAAAAAGGGCCAGGTTGTTAAGGGGTTAAGGTACACCAGAGTGTCATCTGCAGACTTTCTATACAATGGTGCCTCTGACGATACCTTTAATGTTATCTGATTGGCATATAGCTACTGCAAGGGGTTCAATGTCAAGTGCAAATAGGAGAGGGGATAACAAGCAACCCTGCCTAGTGCCCCTAGCCATGGGGAAAGGAGTGTAATCGTCATTCTGAGCAAAAAAATAAATAAAAAACATAATTCTGCTCCAGGTGTCTTTGGGAATCATTCCTCAAAGTATTTTGCCCTCGGTCCTCATTTAGTAATTTTTTTGTCCCATAGAAACCATGCTTTCCAGCTCTCAAAAAAACTACAGCAAGAAGGAGGGGCAGGACCTGCCTCCTGTCACCTCATCACAAGCGCCTGCTGCTGACCAATGAAACCATAATCTTTCTATTTCATATCTATCTCCTATTTATCTATGTATGTATATCATATCTATCTATCATCTACTCATATCTATCTATGTATATCCTATCTATCTATCTGCAACATTCCCTACCGGGGCCTAGCCTTTTCTTGGGGCCTGGTGGCTGGCGGTTGCGGCCTAGGCAAACTGATGGGAGCCCATGGTTGTAACAGCCGTATCCAGGGATGAGACGGAGGCGACGTTGTGCAAAATAACTCAGGGAACAGGCCTAAACTATATCACAGCAGATTTGGATTACTATAGTGGTCATGGAGAGGAGTCCTCAGGAATGGCTCACCATCCTGGTAGTAGATACAGGGTGGGATGAAGTTTTGTCTAAACTGTGGAAGCTGCAGCTCTGGATTGGAGTCTCCTGATGGTACTGATGGTGTACTAACGCTGTCTCTCCCTTCACTCTCTCTGTAGGCTGGAATCAGACTGAGACTTCTAGCACTCAGACTGGAACCTGTGGTAAGACCTCTGTCTCCTCTGCCCAGGGGTTTGTTCTCCTGGTCAGGTGGTGGCTACCTCTTCAATCACACTCCTGGGTACATTGTAGAAACACAATTGGTCGATAACTCAAATCCAATTAACCATTGCCTGTTCAGGCAGGATCCAGCTGCTGATTACCTAATGATCCAGTGCTAGAACCTGGAGGGTTCATGACTCCTTCAGACAGCTCCTAACCTGGGGAGGACGCTGTTCGCAACTACTCCCTTGCCAATTCGTTGGTAGGGGTGTTGCATATGCAATGGGGGGGGGGGTTGAATTTTATAGGATATGGTGGGCTGCTGTTATGAATTTTACATGACTGGTGGGGCGGGGAGCTTTTATGACCCTTATATTATGTGGGGCTGCTGTTATGACTCTGATATGACTGGGGGAGGGCTGCGGTTCATTTTATATGACACTGGGGCTACTGTTATGAATTTGATATGACATGGCGGCTTTTATTAATTTTATATATGATGGGGGCTGCTGTTATTAATGAGGAGCTGTCACCCATGCACTACGAGCTGCTTTCTAAAGTAAGCAGCTCCTAGTGCTTAAACAAACGCCGCAGTGTTAGAATTATAGCGTTACTGGAAACCTCCGATAACGCTATCTAACACTGTGGCGGAGTACAATGTGAGGGGCTGCCTCTTTCCCGGACCATACATCGGACCGCTTGGCGAGAGGTCCAATGTTTACATTGTACTTCACCACAGTGTTAGATAGCGTTACCGGACGTTTACGGTAACGCTATCCTTCTAACAGTGCGGCGTTTGTTTAAGCACCAGGAGCTTCTTACTTTAGTAAGCAGATCCTAGTGCCCGATTTATGAATGACAGGTCCTCTTTAATGCCATATGACTGGGTGCACCAAAAACAAGAGTGGTACACTCTGTGACAGCAGTGCAGGGGATGCCAGATTCATGAAGAAAGGGCTCCTAAAACAAGAGTGTTACACTCTGTCAGAGCAGTGCAGGGGACGCCAGATTCATGAAGAAAGGGCTCCAAAAACAAGAGTGGTACGCTCTGTCAGAGCAGTGCAGGGGACGCCAGATTCATGAAGAAAGGGCTCCATAAATCATGAATCTGGCGCCCCCTGAACACTACACAGGAAAACTGCACATAATACACACTGCACTGTTCCTAGTAAATGTGCCCCACTATACTCTATTAACTGTGATAGATATATTTTTAGTGTCATGGTGTGGCAAGGAGCTGACTGACTTGCAAATCCTGCAGAGACGGCTGGTAGAAGTCATTGTGGGGTTGTATAACTGATGGAGAATTGTCACCTGAGAAGAGCCCACAGGATACGGACAAGAAAAAGTAAATAAAGTGCACCAAACTTTACAGGTGCACCTAATAGACGACAAACAGAATAATTATATAAAGTGCACCAAACTATACAAGCGCACCTAACAGATGGCACACAGAAAAATTAAATAAGCTGCACCTAATATATGGCAAACATTAAAATTACTGTATATTATGTGCAACAAACTATATGGGTGCACTGGAAAAAAAATGATAGCAGGTGCTAAAAAAACTATTATGTGCATTGCCTAAAAGGTAAAAGCGCAATGAAAAGTGCATCCAGTGTAGAATAACGATAGCAAAACATACTGAAAAGAGTATTTGGATTGAGAAGGGACAGGCAGGAGATGGGAGTAATGTATGACACGTGCGATCACACAGGGAATACACAGGACGCAGGAGGGGATCAGATAAGAAGACGGGAAAAGTAGTAGTGTTGTAACGCTCATCTCCACTCTCCATCGATACCAAAGTAAAATGGTGCAGCTGGAGAGCGTAATTAACCTAAAATATGACAATTTCACTGTATAAAAGTTGTGATTGGCCAGTCAGTTTTGACTGGCCAATCACAGCAATCGACATGGCGGGGGGGGGGGGGGACTGCTCCAATTGCCTCGGTGTTGTGGTGCATAGACGACATGGCGATATTGAATGTGTGTCTGTGCCGCACTGTTACAGCACTGAGTGGCATTTCCGTCTACAGGGTAAGCTGAAAACAAGCATGGGTGATAATAAAAAATAAAAAACTAAAGCCAATCCATAAAATAGCCATAGTGTTAGTCCCTTCTGCTCAGCTGATTTAGACCTTATTCACACAGAATTTCTTTAATTATTTGCTAGTCAAAACCAGTAGCTGAACCCAAACACTGTTTTCGGGATCACGCTGTGTCAGGGATTAAGAAGGTCATTGTGTCGCATGCAATCAGAATTTGGCGCATCGGCATCGGCTTTCATGCGTCACAAATCTGGGGGCGGGACGTTGGACGATCCGACTGAGTCTGACAAACCGCGGGATTTAACTTTAAATTTGTGTCGCAAGATCAAGCACTTAGATACACCGGGAGAAGAAGGTGAACTCCAGCGGACCTGATCAGGGAAGTGACAGATGAAGGATATCAGGCACGCAATCTTCTTGAATCGCGGCAGATGTGCATTCCGGTTGGACAATGCATTTTCGGGGATCGCGCAGGACAGGTAAGTAAATGTGCTCCATTGAGTAGTCCCTAGATGTTCCTTTGCATTGTTTTTGGTTTGAAGAACATTTCATTCAATGCTTCAAAGTCAGAGAACAGATTTCCCTTAGACCC
Organism: Engystomops pustulosus; assembly: GCF_040894005.1. Taxonomy (NCBI): domain Eukaryota; kingdom Metazoa; phylum Chordata; class Amphibia; order Anura; family Leptodactylidae; genus Engystomops; species Engystomops pustulosus. Next base: position 171,086,559 of record NC_092411.1, on the reverse strand, counting down.
CATAAGTTTTGCCTGTGATGTATTAATGGACAACAACAAATGCTAGTTTGCCGATTTATCACAGTTGCTTATGGTTTGTATGTATTATTACCATCTATAGGAATGACAGCTAGGAATATATTTACACCACACATGATACATTTACTATTACACAAAGACCAATGCAAAGAAAAAAAAACAGTGTGACACACTCCGCACATGCGCACTAGGGCAAATAAGGACCATCCGGCCAAAAGCGTTTCGAGCATGCGCAATTAATTACGCTCAGTGTGGCGAATTAAGAGAGTCTGTTGCTGTGCATGGTTTGGGTTCCCGCCCAACACCGCCCCTGACTGTGAAAGCGGCCGCTGGGCATTGTGGGAGCGGCTCAGGCGGTAAAATGGAGGATTTGGCGAACGAAGGTAAGTGGAGTTAAACCAGATTTGGGATATTTATGCAGCAGTTGATGAATGGTTTCTTACGAAGAGGTGTCTGTTGATGTACAACGGCTCGTCTTCATCGAATGCGGGGGGAGCAGTCTTGAAACTGGGGGCGCGGCTCAGGGGAGACTCAGGTCTGATGAGGGCCTATGCTGTCACGAGCCTTTTGCGCTATTTATTTCGCTTTTCCAGGGCTGCTCGTTTCCCATTCATGCGTTGTAGACTGTGTTGTCGGAGTCTTCATGGAACAGAGCTTCCGGTGTTTTCCGCCGGACATGGGTGTTCTGTTCAAGCTTTGCAGCGTGGTGAGGACAGTAGCTCACCTAGAACAACCATGCAAAGGCTTATTTGTGTTGTGGGTGAGAATGTAGCATATCCCTTAAAGTTACCAGTGGTTGAGAGCAATGTATGCTGCAGTGCAAAAGTGCTTGAGAGACAGTGTAACAGTCTGTAAAGCCAGATCAGAGGGGTTAGGGTAGCCCTTCAGGCTCATTAATATAGTTTTAATTTTAACTCCAGTTCCACTAAAATGGTCTCCAACTCCAGTCCTGTTTTCCCATTTACTCTGGCAGTACTGAGATAAATGCACGCATTCCTTCCCATTGCCTCTAGCAAAGGAGATTCACTACTGTGTATGTAAATTAAAATGAAACGCACTTTCATCTCAGCCAAGATGCAGCACCTATGCCAATAGGCCACATGTGGCCTGTCAAGCCATGAGTTGTGGTGTGTGTCCATTCTTTTGGGTCCTCTCCTGCTGCTCTGTATCCTGACTTCTGACAGTGGTTGTATGTATTGAGGTAAGGACACAAGCAGATTGCCCATGGTAATGTTAATAAGTGCTAAGTACTTATCAGCTTCACTGTCCTTTCCTGTCAGCTCTGCTTTAGGTCCTGATCCCAGCGTATACAACCAGTGTGTGACACTAGGTTGAGCAGCACGTGGAAGGGAGGAGAAGTTGAAGTGGATAGAGGACATTTTGAGAGTCCTCATTCCATTCCCCCCTGATCACCGTAGTTATCTAGTTGTACTTGCATTTGTTCATGTCTTGATGCAATGTATGTAAATCTCTTATTGCTTGTACAGCAACATGTAAATAATGGTCCTCAATACATAAATAAAATCGTGGTCTGATAAATGGGCAGCAAACAAATTGATGTAGATGGGTTAGAATCCTATCTCTTGAATACTGCTTTTTTTGTTATCTTGATTTTTTGATAGAGAATATTTAACCCCTTACTGACATGTAACGTAATAGTACGTCGCATGCGGGTGCATTGAGAGGGCTCTTGGGCCGAGCCCTCTCCATAGCCGGTAAGTTTTTGCTGCATATTGCAGCAAAGGCTTACCAGTAACACCCGCGATTGTTGCCAGCAGCATGACAGCCTTGGGTCTTCCGAAGACCCTAGGCTGCTTCGTGTTAACCTATTCATTACAATGTGCTGTACGATAAGCACATTGTAATGAATGAGGAGGAAAATCCCCATATACTGTCATACTGTACTATGGCAGTATATGATAGGATCGTATAGACAACCTAGGGCAGTGGTGGGCACCCGAGGCATCACCCAAGTACACCAGACAAGACTTAAAGAATCTTCCTGCAGTTCCAAGCAATTTAAAAAAAAATGCTGCTTTCAGTCATATTTTGATACTTGCTTCTCTACTTGGGACTGTAGGAAGAGGGAGACAGGGCCGAATTATCTTTGGAGGACCTCCTGCTGGCCTCACAATTCTCTGTGTACAGAGGGACACTGGAAAGAAGCTAAAATGATGGAAATTTTCCATCTTTCTACTGTGTTGCTGTCCTCAGGAGGCCAATCTGATTGAAAGTTGTTGAACATGGAGCAATAAGTTACTGCATTAATTTTTGCTTGGCACCTCGCGATAATAAGCATGGTTTTGGATTGCAGTTTGGGCACTCGGCCTCTAAAAGGTTTGCCATCACTGACCTAGGGAGTCTGAAAAATAGTAAAAATAGAAAGTTAAAAAAAAAGATAATAAAAAAGCCTAAACTCAAATGACCCCCATTTCCCTAGCACTGATATAAATATAAATAAACAGTAAAAATCAAACACATTGAGTATTGATGCGTCCAAAAATGCCCGATCTATCAAAAGTGAACACAAGGTTGTACAGTCCAAAAAAATTATAACATTGTAAATGTCATCAAAAGCCGCAAAAAACGACAACTCCCAAAGCTCTGTATATCTAACGATAAAAAGTTATTTGCGCCAGAAGATGGCAAAATCCCCCCAAATTTGTACATGGGGTTTTTATAATGTTTTCATATATTTACAAAAATTATACCTATACAAATTTGGTATCCCCGTAATTGTACCTACCCAAAGAATAAAGTAGACCTGTTATTTGGGGCGCACAGTGAAATCCGTAAAATCCAAGCCCACAAGAAAATTGCACAAATGTGTTTTTTTTTTTTTTTTTATTTTATTTTATATACCAATTTCACTGCAGTTGGAACTTTTTTTTCCCCTGCTTCCCAGTACAGGGCATGGAATATTAAATACCACCATTTTGAAGTCTAATTTGTTATGCAGATAATAAGCCATAACACAGCTCTGTACATGGAAAAATAAAAAAGTTATAGATTTTTGGAAGTGGGCAGTGAAAAATGAAAACGCAAAAACGAAAAAGGGCTGCGTCGGGAAGGGGTTAACCAGTTGCCTACCTCTGTGTGACTATTTGTTGCAGCGGTAGGCAGTCAACTGAGTCTCAGTATGTATACAGCAGCTTTTTAACCCCTTAGTGACCACCCTTACGGATTTCGCCGTTGGTCACACAGGGGTCTTAGGCTAGGCTGACGGGCATCTCCATCGGCCTAACCTAAGGTCTGCACGGGCCCTCAGTGCAGGGGAGAGCAGTGCCCAGCTAAGACCCTGCTCTAACAGTCCGTATCTGAACTCCTCCGATCCGGCTGTTATTCCGTTAGATCCTGCGGACAATGTTGTGACCACGGGATCTACATACCTTCAGAGGGAGGGTGCTTCCCCATGATGCGGTCTTCATAGCCGGACACCTAATGAAGGTCTCCGGGTCTGCCATTGGAATTCGCCTGATCAATCCAGCCAGTAGCTGCCTGTCAGCCTATGCAGATGCATAGGCTGACACTTCTAATGCTCTGCAATACATGGTTATTGCAGTGCATTAGTATGAAATAGTGAGCACATGATATCTAGTTCATATGATAGTATTGGAAAAATAAAAAAGTAAAAAAAAAATAAAAATTTTCATTTAATGTTCCAAAAGCCCCTAACACAAATAAAACAATAAGTAAAAAAAACACAACCTATTAGTTATCACTGCGTCCCAAAATTCCCAATCTGTAAAAATGTAGAAACGGTTATTCCCGGCGGTGAACCTCGTAACTGAGAAATGCTTTCAAACGTCCTAACTGGCACTTTTTTGCCCTTTAGCAACACATAAAAAATGGCGTCAGCTCTGGCCCTTTCTGTGGGTGGGGTCGTGGGCGCAGCGTCAGCCCTGGCTAACTCTGGGTGGTTGGGGGTCTGGGGCCGGCGTCGGCCCCAAATAGTACTATAATTGTCCCAAGAAGTTACAAAAACAGGGGCTGTAACAATTTTTTTTCTATAGACATCTATAATAATCTTTATTTATGTAGCGCTTTACAAATCATAGGGGACATATACAAATAAAATAAGACAATACAGGGTAAAAACATAGTCCTATGGAACAAAAGTCTATTAACACTATATACACTCACCGGCCACTTTAATAGGTACACCATGCTAGTAACGGGTTGGACCCCCTTTTGCCTTAAGAACTGCCTCAATTCTTCGTGGCATAGATTCAACAAGGTGCTGGAAGCATTCCTCAGATTTGATGGCTGCACATCCATGATGCGAATCTCCCGTTCCACCACATCCCAAAGATGCTCTATTGGATTGAGATCTGGTGACTGTGGAGGCCATTTGAGTACAGTGAACTCATTGTCATGTTCAAGAAACCAGTCTGAGATGATTCCAGCTTTATGACATGGCGCATTATCCTGTTGAAAGTAGCCATCAGATGTTGGGTACATTGTGGTCATAAAGGGATGGACATGGTCAGCAACAATACTCGCAGGTAGGCTGTGGCGTTGCAACGATGCTCAATTGGTACCAAGTGGTCCAAAGAGTGCCAAGAAAATATTCCCCACACCATGACACCACCACCACCAGCCTGAACCGTTGATACAAGGAAGGATGGATCCATGCTTTCATGTTGTTGACGCCAAATTCTGACCCTACCATCCGAATGTCGCAGCAGAAATCGAGACTCATCAGACCAGGCAACGTTTTTCCAATCTTCTACTGTCCAATTTCGATGAGCTTGTGCAAATTGTAGCCTCAGTTTCCTGTTCTTAGCTGAAAGGAGTGGCACCCGGTGTGGTCTTCTGCTGCTGTAGCCCATCTGCCTCAAAGTTCGACGTACTGTGCGTTCAGAGATGCTCTTCTGCCTACCTTGGTTGTAACGGGTGGCGATTTGAGTCACTGTTGCCTTTCTATCAGCTCGAACCAGTCTGCCCATTCTCCTCTGACCTCTGGCATCAACAAGGCATTTCCGCCCACAGAACTGCCGCTCACTGGATGTTTTTTCTTTTTCGGACCATTCTCTGTAAACCCTAGAGATGGTTGTGCGTGAAAATCCCAGTAGATCAGCAGTTTCTGAAATACTCAGACCAGCCCCTCTGGCACCAACAACCATGCCACGTTCAAAGGCACTCAAATCACCTTTCTTCCCCATACTGATGCTCGGTTTGAACTGCAGGAGATTGTCTTGACCATGTCTACATGCCTAAATGCACTGAGTTGCCGCCATGTGATTGGCTGATTAGAAATTAAGTGTTAACGAGCAGTTGGACAGGTGTACCTAATAAAGTGGCCGGTGAGTGTACGACTAGGAGTTGTATATTTGTATTACTGAAAATTTCATACTCCTCCTCGGCTGAGATTACTCCTCAAAAATGGTGAGAGGAGTATTATTACCCTTATGGAAAAATGTTAGTGCGACCTCTGTTGGTAATATTGTGTTTCCAACAGGTTAAAGGGGTTTTTCCATGAACACAAGTTAGGCCCTATCCACAGGTGCCTATCCCTGTGTAACACTGCTGGGGCTGTTTTAGCATTAGGAGCTGCTTACGTTAGTAAGTTTTTGAGGGTGACAGGTCCTCTTTAAGCTCTGCTCACTTAGACTAAATGGCGTCCTTACGCTTATTACGTTTTTTACCAAGAGCTCGGCACCCAGACAATCTCACTGCCATAAATTACTTGTGCTTGGGCACCTCATCCACACAGACAATGCATACTGTTGTTAAAATCCCATAACTTTTGATGCAGGGCCGGTTCTAGACAAAGTGGGGCCCTGGGCAAAACTAAAAGTGGGGCCCCAAAATAAAACTATTTTATGACCAGTCAGTCAGCAAGAGGCTCCCTTTTGTATGGTAAAACAAACTGTAATATGGGAAAACTTTGCAGGAGATAGATAGGGAAATTGATGGGCAGCACGGTGGCTCAGTGGTTGGCACTACAGCCTTGCAGTGCTGATCAACATCTGCAAAGAGTTTGTATGTTCTCTGTGTTTGCGTTGGTTTCCTCCGGTTTCCTCCCACACTCCAAAACATACTAGTAGGTTGATTAGATTGTGAGCCCCATGGGGACAGGGACTGATCTGGCAAGCACAGTGCAGCGATGCGTAATCTGTGTGCTCTATATAAAGAATTATTAATTATTATGATAAATATGAAACTTCTAGATTCAGAACTATAAAGTAGATTATATATACAGTAGATGGATATGAGAGATAAATACAGTAGAAGAGAAATATAAGATTGATTAATAAATAGAGGATAAAGCAAGATAGATAACCAGACAGATGATAAGCATCTTCACCAAGAATTCAACCAAGGGGTAGTAACACTCACTGCCAGGCATTTCTGGATATTTTGTCGCGTTATTGACCAGAGCAATTTTTACAATTTTGACGTTTAAAAATAAAATCAAAAATTACAGCAGAAAGAATTAAAGAAAACCCAACAAACCACATATTTTCTGAAAGCAGACACTTGCCCCATTTTCAAAATTGCATTAAAGAGTTTATAGACCTAGGCGCCTTCATGCAATTTTGATTCAAACTGAAGCATTTTATAATAAATACTTAAAATTTGACTTTTACCTTCACATCTCCTAAATGTAATAGATGGACAAGTGTAGAGTTAACAAAGGTCCCATCTTGATATGTCCACGTAATATCACTAAAACTGTAATAACTAGATATCTGCTTTTCATCTACAAATTTTAAGACCATCACAACCTGCAAAATATAGCAAAACAGAATAAAAAGTAAAGGCGCCATAAAACCTATGTAATTTTGAAAGCCGACAACCAGACGATGCATTTGGCAATTAACTTTCAAAATTTCCTATAAAATATATACAAATCCAGAATACTTGTATAAAGAAAATATACTTTCCTATAACATAATAATATGTGAGATCATACATACACCACATGTGTATATTCATCAAAATATGCAGCAAAGGGAACGTTAAATCCACAGGGGACACCAAACTATTTTTGTTGAAAATTGCACTGAGCTTCATGGTAACCCAAATAAATAACTATATAACCATAAACCAAGCTAATGCGATAACAAAAGTCACGTTTAGATGTGCGCCATTGTATTATCCGCACAATAGCACAACCCTCCGCGCTTCATAAGAATTTGAGTGAGAATGTCATAACATGGGTGTAAGTAATGGAGGATGGTGTGAAATAAAAACTTTATTCCAGAACATTTTTGGTGTTACATATAGCTTTATGGACATGTTCTGGGTTGCGGTGTTAATATATAATGGCGAGATTAGGCGGAAAGGATCGAATGTTCATCGTATCAGTTTTTTTTTTTCCGAAAATTGACTATCACTAAATAAAAGGCAATAAGAGAGAAAGTGTGTTCTTAGATAGTTCTGCATAGAGATTTGTGTCGCATGAAAGTCTCCAAAATCTGACAAAAATGCGGTCCATGACCCTTAGTAAGCCCCATAAAGTGAATATTTCCATTATCTGTGAGGTGCAGCAGCTCCTGTGTGCAGCAAATTCTCCCTGTAGCCTTATGGCTAAGAATCTGGAGGGGGGGGTACATTTCAGAGGGCTGTATCTTTGGCTCTGTGACCCATAGAACCTCACTTCTTTTTTCCTATGAAAGAATAATCTCCTCTTTTATATGAAAATGTCAGGAAAACTGAGCTATTAACTGTTAAACTGCTGTTGGGAGTGATTTTTATATATAAAAATGCCACCTGATATTCTCACTTTAAACCTGAATATCTCTGGATCCATGGCACCTAGACACAAAATTCAAGATTAATTTGAAAAAAGATTCTCCCCTTCCAGGGGGCCCTGGGCATTTTCCCACTTTGTCTACCCATAGCGCCGGCCCTGTTTTGATGGTACAATGTCACAACCATGCAGTTGCTTCCAATCAGGTTACCTCCCTGCCTCTCACCCCATACCAAACTTGGGGTGTCTAGGCCTAACATAAGGGTTATTTTTGCAATTGGAGCGGATTTACATGCAGCTAGGCTATTAATACACAGGTCATGAGGTTAACTCAACTCTTTTCTGACTAAAGACTCATATTTATGAATTATATCCGTATTATGGGCACTTATGATATGTCTATCTGTTTGGGTTTTTGACGGGAAAGCAACACACAAGCCTTCTTTTGATCTGTTCTTCTCAGCAGATAGGCTTGCAACGGTGTAAATGCACACACTTGGTGTGCAAACAGGCTTTCTCCCAACCTGTTGCCACAAAGCGACCTTCTGGGGTGGTCAGACTGAAACAAAAGGAAAAGAAAAATGTATAACTAGTGCAAAGGTAGCACTAACATTTTTCTAGAAGGGTAATAATACTCCTCTTACTATTTTTGAGGAGTATTTTTAGCCGAGGAGGAGTATGAAATTTTCAATAATACAAATGTTTAACTAATAGCCGTATATAATGTTGATAGACACTATTTAAATAAGAAAATCATGTGTCAGTATCTTCCTTGTTTAAATAGAAAATTGGGGCAGTTATAGTGATGTTACATCATGCATTGACCAGACTGGAGTTGATCGCACCAACCCCCCCCCCCAAGACCTCCCACCACCAGACTGTGGCTAATGCTGCTGAACAAAACGTCCAGTCTGCGGCTAAAGCTCATTGTATCCCCCCATGTGACCAGACTGCAGCTAACGCACACTATGTCCCCCCCCCCCTTCCTGTGACCAGATTGCGGCTAACGCACACTGTATCCCTATCCCCAAGTGACCAGACTGTGGCAGCTGATGCTGAGCCCCCATAGCCAGACTGCAGCTAACACTGCAAATCCATGATGGTTGCTTTGTAAAATGCTTTTTTTAAAGAGAAATTTTAGTAAAAATATTTTTTTGGTGTCTCTGTTGGGTGGGGGCATTTTTTTTTTTTTTTTTTTTTTATTAACGTGTTTATACAGTTCCATGTCACATACACCTCATGCCACCTCAGCACCTGCCAGACATGCAGTCTTATCTAACATACATGTCTTCCCTGACCATACTACTATCATATCCACTCCTGTCAAGTCCCCTCACCTCCATACACATGTATGCACACAGTACCTCTACAAGTTCTACTTGCAGGAAGCCATTACAGCTCTACTTCCTGTGAGGAGACTGCATAGTAAGCCACGCCCCTTTCCCTGAGGCTCCACCTTTCCAGTGACATCACTGCTACCCGGAGCAGATCCATTCTAGACTCTACCAATGGTGTAGTGTGTGCTGAGCAGTGCCGGCCGTGCTGTGATATTATTTTTAATTCCCACTCGGCCCACGCACTACAGGGGGTGAGGCTTGGTGAGGCGTTAATGCGATCTCTGAACTGGTGTAATATCACATTTATCATTAGTATTTAGTGACTCTTTGGGGTAAATGGGGTGGGGGGGACTGACTGCACTTTTGAATATTAACCTGGTGTGTTCAGTTTTTCATGCATGTGTTGCAAGGAGATCCGATGTGAACATGCACAACAAAAACCAATGTCACTCTTTGAGTAATCACTTTGAGGACACTTTAACAGTTGATAACTCCAGTTTCCTGACACCTAGAAACACAAATTTATATAAAAGAGAAGATTCTCCTCGTTTATAGGGAAAGAACCAGTCTCTACGTGCCAATGAGCCAAAGATATAGCCATTTAAAGTGTGCCCCACTTCCAGATATCCATCAGAGAATCAGGACGATGCTGCACAGAGGAGCTGCTTGCACCTCTCAGATAACTTTATATACAGGCCGTCCCCTACTTAGGCACACGCGACTTACAGACAACCCATAGTTACAGACAGACCCCTCTGACCTCTGGTGAAGCTTGCTGAATGGTTTACTATAGTCCCAGACTGATACACCAAACAGTATGTGGGGGTGGCCGTAGGGCAAAACACACCACCTCCCTTCCTAGAAATATATACCCCTATCAAATATGATTAAATAATCAAATACCAATAGATGGTTATCAAAATTCAATAAACTTTATTAATATGTCAAAAAAGCTTCCCGTAGGGATAAAATATGGGAACACAGAGACAACAAACAGACTAACATACAATGCACAAAACCCGGATAATGGTAAGTTAAGAAGTGGTATTATCGCTCATGATACATAGCTACTGTTAGCAAGGACCTTATCCGTCCTAGTAAATTGCATTCAGTGCAAAATCTCCTGATACAATTGCATACCTATATACCTCATTGGTCTGAGGAGCCACCAAGGAACAAAAAGGATATGGGAATCAATGGATAAACCACTAATGTAAAATGTATACAGACCGCAGTGATGTGCAGGGACCCCGACACGTGTTTCGCCTCCAAGGCTTCTTCTAGGGGAAGTCCCAGACTGCAATGATCAGCTGTAAGGTGTCTGTAATGAAGCTTTATTGATAATCCTTGGTCCCATTACAGCAAAAAAATGTTTACACTCCAATTGACACTGGGGCCAAATTTTTTTTTTTTTTGTCTGGATCTACAATTAAAAAATATACACAATATGCCCTGTGATCCGACCGCAAATCAGAAACCTAAGGTCAGACACACACATGGCTAAGTTATTTACTCAGTAAATACAATTGTGCGCTTCTAAAAGTGACCTTTGTTATCTCATTAGCTTGGTTTATCACTTTACATTCTTGGAGCGCTGCTACTTTCTTTAGCTTGGTTTATGAATGTTTTTTTTTTTATTTGGGTTACCAATGTATAAAGTGAGTGTATAAAATCTGTGTAAGGCTGCATTCACACACATGTATGGGGTACGTATATGCGGCCGATATACGTGCCCCATACACTTCTATGGGCTCACGGCGCCCTACGGGAGCGGTACGGTGCAGCACACGTGCGGCACCTTACCGATCCGTAGCCCGGGAAAAGATAGGACATGTCCTATCTTTTCCCGTATTACGGCGCTGTGGCCATATATCGCTATGGAGAGGGGCGGGGGTGAGCTGAGCTCACCACCTCCTCCTCTCCCCGCGCTGCCATGTGCCCGCAGTGCTACGGTGCGGCGGGCACACGGCAGCGTGCATGTAGCCTAAAGCCCAGTTGAAATCATTGGAAAAAATTTTTGTGTCCATGTAGATTTAGGACCTCTCACCCATTGTCACAGAGACCAAGAAAGTTCTGTCTGGGATTACAATGATAAAATATACAGTTCCGACTTGCATACAAATTCAACTTAAGAACAAACCTCCGGACCCTATCTTGTACGTAGACCAGGGACTGCCTGTACTTTATACGTTAATTAATTTTGATGAGGGATGATAACTAATGTTCATGTTATTAACCCTCTTCTATTCAGAACAGTCTGAGAACGCAGTTGCTCTCTCGTAGCCTTGTATTTTGTGATAATTTTTTACGGAAATTGAGTGAAATGATGAACATTTGATCCTCTTCACCTAATGTGGCTACATGTGGAGCACTTCAAAAAGTGCCCTTTGTTTTCTCAATAGCTTGGTTTGTGGCTTTATTAGGGTTACTGTTGTATAAGGGAGCATATAATAATATACCGTATATACTCGAGTATAAGCCGAGACACCTAATTTTACCATCAAACTGGGAAAACCTATTGACTCGAGTATAAGCAGAGGGTGGGACATGCATTGGTCACAGACCCACCCAGTATGTAGCCAGCCTGCCCCCAGAAAACTTATATACTCACCCGCCGGTGGCCCCGACGTGCCACGCTGCTCCCCCGATGTCCGCTCGGGTCCTCTTCTGGCTTCTGCCCCCGTTTTCTTTCTTCTCTAACTTTGTGCTGGGCGCCGCCATTGTTCTCTCCCGGATGGCGCTTAGTATGACACGCCGCTGCTGACGTCATACTAGGCGCCGCCTGGGAGATAAACATGGACAGAAGACGGCTGCAGAAGCCAGAGGAGGAGCAGCGCTGCACGTCAGGGCCACCGGAGGGTGAGATATAAGTTTATTATTTTTTAAATATTTTTTTATGACTCGTGTATAAGCAGAGGGGACGTTTTTCAGCACATTTTTTGTGCTGAAAAACTCGGCTTGTACACGAGTATATACGGTATGTGTGAAGCTCAGTGGAATTTTCTACACAAAATGTTTCGTGTCACGTGACCGGCGGGTCTCAACGGGTTAAACAGAGCTGCTGCGTCTAATTATACCCATTACAGCTCTGGACAGAACCACCAGTCACAGGCATTTCACCTGTAACTGAAGCTCTTATGAATGCTTCACTTACAGGGGAAAACTTGTAAAAAAGGAAAAAATAAAATTAAATAAAAAGTGAAAATGTCCCCCAGGGGTCTTTTATGACCTAATGCACACATAAAAAAATGTAATATTCATAAAAATTCAATGACCTTTCCCCATATAATAAAAAAAAAAAACAATCCCCAGCTACACTAGAAAAAGCATTGCCATAGTAGCCCCGTTTGCCCGAGACTATACATATATCAAAACGACTGAAACAAAATAGGGAATTCATTAACCACTTGACACCGCAGCCCTTTTTCGTTTTTGTGTTTTCATTTTTCACTTTGCACCTTCAAAAATCTAACTTTTTAATTTTTCCATGTACAGAGCTTTGTTATGGCTTATTTTCTGCGTAACAAATTAGGCTTCAAAATGGTGGTATTTAATATTCCATGGCATGTACTGGGAAGCGGGGAAAAAAATTCTAAATGCAGTGAAATTGGTAAAAAAAAAATGCATTTGTGCCGTATTCTTGTGGGCTTGGATTTTACGGATTTCACTGAATGCCCCAAATGACATGTCTACTTTATTCTTCGGGTCTGTACGATTACAGGGATACTAAATTTGTATAGGTTTTATGTTTTCATACATTTTACAAAAATTACAACCTCAAATACTATGGGATTTTGCCATCTTCTGGCGCTAAAACAGTTTTTTTTATACTTTGGTGTACAGAGCTTTGGGAGGTGTCGTTTTTTTGTGGCTTTTTATGATGTTTATAATGTTATAATTTTTAGGACTGTATGACCTTTTGATCACTTAATATAGAATTTATTTTTTAATGGCAAAAAAAGTGACATTTTTGACTTTAGCGCTATTTTCCGTTACAGGGTAAAACCCAGTGAACAACCGTTTTTATATTCTGATCGGGCATTTTCGGACGCGGCGATTCCTAATGTGTTTATGATTTTTACTGTTTATTTATATTTACCGTATATACTGGAGTATAAGCTTACCCAAGTATAAGCAGAGGCCCCTAATTTTACCACAAAAACCTGGTTAAAGCTACATTTTTTTAAGTGGGTATAAGCAGAGTTTGGGTTTTCAGCACATTTCTTTTGTGCTGAAAAACTAGGCTTATACTCGAGTGTGTGTATATAAATCTCTCTCAGTTCTAGGAAAAGGGGGTGATTTGAGTTTTTATGATTTATTTTTTTTTTTACTATTTTTCAGACTCCCTAGTGTACTTTAACCCTAGGTTGTCTATACGATCCTATCATATACTGCCATACTACAGATTTTAGATTTTACTCCTCATTAATGAATGGGCTAACCCGAAGATGCCTCGAGTCTTTGGAAGACCCGAGGCTGCCATGGCGATGGATTGCCGTTCCCTGATGACGTCACTCAGATTCTGATTCTTTCTGAAGCTGTCAATCAGCGGGAAAACATCCACAATCGGTGCCGGCATCGGTCGCGGGTCTTGCGGTAAGCCTTTGCTGCAATTCTTGCCAGCTATGGAGAGGGCTCAGCCCTCTACATGCACCCAGTATGTGGCGTAGTAGTACGTCACATGTCGGTAAGGTGTTAATGATGTTAGTTTTGAAAATTAAAAAAATACTATAAATTACAAAAACTTTTCTACTTTTGGGGAAAATTTTTTTTTAAATGAAAATGTTTAAACTTTTATTACCTTTGTAACTAGTTCTGTGTCTTAAAAAAAATAAATGCGCAAAAAATATTAAAGGAAACCTGTCACCAGGGAGCTCATTTTCACTAAAGACAGATTGTAAAAACCCATGACACCTGCAGTGCAAAAATGCCTCTCTGCCTTTTCTAAGCATTTGCATAACTATATAATTGTGTGTTATAACTTACTCTTGCATCCTGACAAAATCCTGGGGTAGTTCCAGAGGCTGGACTTTGGTTTGGATGCATTTGAAAAAACATGTGACTTGTCTGAGCTGCAGACTGCCTCCATCTTTGTGCTCCTGTTCAGTTCCTCCCTCCCACCATACTGTGACCTCTGAGAAGGAACCGGAGGAAGAGTTGTACAGGATCACAGGGGGCCAAGCTCTGAGGAGTGAGTAACATAAAAGCCACATGTTATTTTTTTTTTTTTAAATGCATCCAAACCAAAGTCCAGCCCCTGTGACTGCCCCAGGATATTGGCAGGATACACGAGTAAGTTATAACACACAATTATATTGTAATGCAAATGCATAGACAAGGCAGATTTGCAATGCAGGTGTAATAAGCTTCTGCAACCGGTCTCTATTAGAAATGCGGTACCTGGTGACAGGTTCCCTTTTAAGGTAGCATGCAAAAAAAAAAAAAGTTATGGCCCGGCGCATACGAAAATTCGCTAAAAATGGCTGGTCACTAGAGCTTTTTCAGGCCGGGTCACTAAGGAGTTACATCCATTGGAGGGGCGGAATGTTTATATGATAAATTCTTGTAGATGCTGTGTATTGTATCTTAACCCCTTCCCGCCGCAGCCCTTTTTTTGTTTTTGCGTTTTCATTTTTCACTCCCCACCTTCAAAAATCTATAACTTTTTTATTTTTCCATGTACAGAGCTGTGTTATGGCTTCTTTTCTGCGTAACAAATTGCACTTTATCATGACGGTATTTAATATTTTATGCTGTGTACTGGGAAGCGGGGAAAAAAATTCCAAATGCAGTGAAATCAACCAGTGAGCCCCAAGCACCGGCACCCGAATGTGACGTATTACTTAATGTTTGTAAGGGGTTAACACTTTGAGCTGAAAAACAGATATTTAGTTATTTCAAAGATTTGATTTATTTTAGGTCCTTGTATTAACAACAATACATAGGCACACCAGCACCCTTGTACCAGTATAGAAACCACCAAACCTGACAGTTATAAGTACATGAGATAGCTTGACTTGTCGGGCCTGGTTCTTCAGCCTTATATCTCCATGTGGAAATTGAGGGTGTGGTACAAAAAGCTGGCTGCCACATCATGCAGATAGCCCTGTATAATGCATACGTGTTAGGCTACATTCACACGATGTATGCCCGCCGTACCGTTTGCGATGAACGCTGCTCACCCCCGCCCCTCTTCATAGGAAGATACAGCGCACGTCGCCGTATCACGGGAAAAGATAAGTAATGTCCTATCTTTTCCCGGGCTACGGAGCGGTACGGTGCCGAACGCGTGCGGCACCGTACCGCTCCCATACAGGGGCGTGAGCCCATAGAAGTGTATGGGGGACGTATATTGCCCGTACATACGTCGGCCATATATACTTCCCCCATACATGTGTGTGAATGTAGCCTTACACTGATGTGCAGGCCAGAGGGCAACTTTCCTGGATTTTCAAGAGGTGGTCATCAAGAATTTTTCATTTTGGAGACCAGGAAGGGGGCAATGTCAGTACTTCTGGAAGTGAGGCCACCATTGTAGAACTTTCCAGGAGAAGTTTTCACAATGCACTATGCATTATACATTTTCTTTGAGGTCCACCTGTGGGGTTAAAATGCCAATTTCACCCCTAGATTAATTCATGGAGGGGTGTAGTTTTCAAAATGGGGTCAGTTCTCAGGGAATATAAAAATCCTTAAGGGCATCCAGATGCTTCACGATGCCAAAAAAGACCCTGCTGTGGGCCCTACCTGTAAATGTTTTCAAATCTCTGGAAAATCTGACAACTTGCTACTAAAACTATAAACCTTCTGACAAAATAGAAATAGAAACAAAAGGTTTCTACTGATAATGTTGTGGTATAACTTTTTGTCTAAAAAGTAAAACATTTGAAACTTTGAATTTTTTTTTTTTTTAAATTTTTACTAAATTATTGAATTTTTACCCCCCAAAAAAACTAATCAGCAAAATTATACTACTTGGATAAAATAAAATCTCAAAATCATAGGGATATGTTAACCCCTTCACGCTCCGTGACGGATATATCCGCCATGGAGCTGTGAAGGTTGTATGAAGAAGGCTCACAGGCTGAGCCTTCTTCATACAGAGATGGGCTTTGCTGCATATCGCAGCAAAGACCCATCACTATCACCTGCGGTCTGTGTTTGCACCGATAGCGGGTGTTAACCTTTTCTTTGCCGCCGGCAAAGTCGCCGGCGGCACCTTAAATTTGGCGGCGCCGCCATCTTGCCTCCAATCGACGCTCCCCCGAACGTCATCGGGGGGCGGCGATCGGTTGCCATGGTAGCCTCGGGTCTTCGTTTGACCCGAGGATACATGGCTTCTGCATATCCATTACAATGAGCCTGTGGCTCATTGTAATGTATAGTGAGCAGAAATGCCATATACTGCGATACAGTAGTATTGCAGTATATGGCAGGAGCGATCAGACCATCTAGGGTTAATGTACCCTAGAGGGTCTAAGAAATAGTGGAAAAAAAAGAAAAAAAAAAGTTTAAAAATGTAAAAAAATAATAAAATATTAAAAGTTCAAATCACCCCCCTTTCCCTAGAACTGATATAAAATATAATAAATAGTAAAAATCACAGACACATTAGGTATCGCCGCGTCCCAAAATGCCCGATCTATCAAAATATAAAAACGGTTATTGACGGCGGTGACTTCCGGAACGGCAAATGGCGCCACACACAGCTCCATGCGCCAAAGTATGAAAAAGTTATTTGCGTCAGAAGATGGCAAAATTTTTTTTTTCTTTTTTGTACACATTCGTTTAATTTTTGAAAATGTATTAAAACACAATAAAACCTGTATAAATTTGGTATCACCGCGATCGTACCGAACCAAAGAATAAAGTAGAGGTGTTATTTGGAGCGCAGAGTGAAAGTTGTAAAAACTGAGCCCACAAGAACATGACGCACATGCAGTTTTTTTCAATTTTTCCACATTTGGAATTTTTTTTTGCGGCTTCCCACTACATGGCATGGAATAATAAATAACATCATGGGAAAGTAAAATTTGTTATGCACAAAATAAGGCCTCACACAGCTCTGCACACGGAAAAATGAAAAAGTTATGGTTTTTTGAAGATGGAGAGCGAGAAATTTGCGAAAATACCCTGCGTCCTTAAGGGGTTAATGTGTTGAAAAGTTATTGCTAGAGGAAGAGACACTGGTCTGATTAAAATAATCTATTAAAGGGCTGTACCTTGACGTACAAACTGGAATATTCTTTAACTGGTATACTTGATTGGTCTTGTATTTATTATATATTATGAATTTTGTTATGTTGTATTTCTATTCATGGTGTTGCACTTTTTTTTGCACATAGCAATTTATGTGCATTATTACTATTCTCATATGTATCAAGTTTTGATGTAATGTTTTGCTATCATGATGTATTCACTATTTCCTACTGTATCACAATTTTTTTTTTAACTATAGTAATTCATATAAGTAATCTTTCCCTTACTATTGTAGTCTGCATTATACACTTTTCATGTATTTTTGTGCTTTTAAATACTTATCTTAATAGTGCCATTAAACTTTGTTTTGTCTCTTTTTGTTCACATGTGATCACTGGGTGTTGGCTCACTGCATGTCACATTCATTCATTTCAGTTTTATAACATTAATTTTCATCTTTATTGCATCAGTGTTTATCATTCGTCAACAACTGCTACAGTTTCTTATTTTTTTATGTACAATTTACCTTTGTAAGCACTAGCACTTTCAATTGTATTGTTATGGTAGCCTTGGTGATTTGGTCCCGTGAGTCTTTGTTGCGCTTTGTTGTTACTGCACACTCGAGGGTAGTCTTGCGATAGGCATGTCATCCTTTGAGGTCCAATAATGTCACAGCATTGGTGTTCTCGCGGGTCAGATACTGGTATTCACGACGGGCGTTGGTTTCCGGTGCATGGAGATGGCTCAATTAAAAAAAAAAAAAAAAACCTTATTCAGTAAAAAAAAATAGAGCAATAAATCAATAAAAATGGCCATAATCCCCAAAACATGTACCGTATTTTCCGGGCCATTAGGCGCACCGGAATATAATGCGCATCAGTCCGATGCGCCTTATATATGTAATAATTCCATATATAAGGCGCATCGGACTATAAGGCGCAGGGTCCGGGGGCGTGGCGGAGGTCCGGGGGCGGAGCGGAGACCCGACGAGAAGAGACGCGACCCGAAGACGAGACGCGGCGACGTGGGGAAGGTGAGTAGGGAAGGTGAGGGGGAGGTGGAGGAGGGCAGCGGACCATACTTACAAAGGTCCCCGCTACCGGAGACAGGAGATCTCCAGCGGGAACTGCAGACCGACGCGGCAGAAGTTGTTTGTGCCGCGTGGTCTGCAGTTCCCGCTGGAGATCTGCTGTCTCCGGTAGCGGGGACCTTTTGTAAGTATGGTCCGCTGCCCTCATATAGGGCGCACCGGACTATAAGGCGCACTTTGGATTTCCATGGAAATCCAAGGCTTTTATGTGCGCCTTATAGTCCGGAAAATACGGTAAAGAGACTAAATCATAACACAAACCCCACATATGTAGTATCACGGCATCCGTAACAACCCATAGAATAAAAGTAAAAATTATTGAACCCGCACGATAAAAGCCGTTAAAAAAAAACTTTTACAAACCTGCCAAAAATTATGATTTTTACCTATTGAATCCCCCCAAAAATGCAATAAACAGTGAGCAAAAAAACCTCTGTACTCCAAAATAATACTGTTGCAAAGTCATGCAACAAGTCCTGCAAAACACAAGCCATCGACCAGCACCGTAGCCAAAAAAGTAAAAATGTTATACCACTTGGAAGACTGTGATGCAAAAATGATAGATTTTTCCCCACGTTAGGTTTTTATTTGGCAAATTTAGTAAAACGTAAGAAAAAATATAAATGTATGGTATCCCTGCAATCATATTGGCCCATAGAATAAAGATGGTGAACACCTAAAAAAAAAAACAACAACAATAGGGATACCAACCCAAAATGGTAACACTGGTAAAAGCATCTCATCCCACAAAAAAAAAAAAAAAATTGCCATCATATGGCCCCAATAAAGAAAAAGCTAAAATTGTATAGCCTTACAAAAGGAGCTAATGAGGAAACTAAAATCCTGACAGCTGCAGGTCCCTCCATCCCTTCTATGTCTCGCTGTGCGCCCATAAAACAAGAAACTACCACATGTGGGGGGTCTCTGTACTCGGGAGAAATTGCATAACAAATTGTAAAGTGGGATTTCTCATTTTTTTTTCTTTAAGAAATGTGTACATTTTATGGCTTAATGCACATATAACCAGCAATATTTGACCATTCTGAATTTCTCCTCCATTTTGATTCAATTACTATGAAGATCTCAAGGCGTTAACAATCTTCCTTAAAGTTGTTTCTGATAGTTTGAGGGCTGCAGATTTGAAAATGGGTTGAATATAAAGGGGTATTTGATGTTAAATCTGTAAAAATTTCATTCAAAACAGTAATTATACCCAAAATAGTCAATTCTGAAAATACGGAAAATGGATATTCAAGTTGTAAGCCGCGTGATAGCGAAATAAATTATCTAGACATTTAAAAAGTTCTGAAAATGTAAAGTAGACATTCAGTGTTATTCAACAACTTATTTAGGTGGTAAACCTATTTGCCTGAAAGCTCAATGATTTTGAGAACTTTTTAAAAAAAATTCATTTTTTTTTCTTAAGTTTTGCGTTTATTTACAAAATAAATTTGCCAAAATTTACCACTAAAATGAGGTACAACATGTGAGGAAAAAACAATCTCAGAATCGCTTTGATAGGTAACAGTGTTCAAAAGTTTTAACCATATAAAGCAACACATGGCAGAATCCAAAAAATTGATATTTTGTCCCACTTGAAATAATTAATAAAATCTCATGAATAAGCTTTAGACCCTCACACTTATTTATTTTTACATTGTATCTCATCACGCAAATAAGCCTCATACGTTCGCATTACCAAAAAATTAAACTTGTACAGTGTGACAATACAAATCTGCTGTGAATGGCGCTGCTTCCATCTTATGCCCGTGTATATCAGTACACTTGGAAGAAATTGGGCATCAAATGTTGCAGAGCGTTTCATCATTTAATTTATTGTGAAATGGTCAGTTTTGGCCTAAATTTATTTTCCAAAATAAATTCCAAAGGTTTCTAAATTGCAGGTCCATATTGTTTTAACCCATGTGAAACACTTAAAGGGTTAATAGACTTAATAGTAGTTGTTTTACGTACGTTGAGGGGTGAAGTTTCCATAGTGGGGTAATTTATAGGGTTTTACTATTATTCAGGCCTTTCAAAGTCACTTGAAAGCTGAGTTGTCCCTCAAAATGTGAGTTTTGTCAATTTTCATGAAAATGAGAAATGCTACTTCGTTTTAACCCATTCATTACAATGTGCTATTAGCACATTGTAATGATGGAGGAGGAAAATCTCCATATACTGCCATACTGTAGTATGCCAGTATATGATAGTATCGATCAGACAACCGAGGGTTAAAGTACTCTAGGGAGTCTGAAAAATAGTAAAAGTAAAAATAAAGTTTAAAAAAGCCTAAAAATTCAAATCACCCCCCTTTCCCTAGAACTGATATAAATATTAATAAAAACACAAAATCATAAACTCTTTGGGCTTTTTCGGACGTGGCAATATCTAATCTATCAAAATATAATAACGGTTTTTCAACACGTTTAACCCCATAGCAGAAAATGGCGCCCAAATTCGAAAATGGCACTTTTTTGCCATTTTGAAAAATATCAAAAAAATCAATAAAAGGTAATGAAAAGATCGCACAGTCCTAAAAATTATAGCAATGAAAACGCAATCAAAAGTCGCAAAAAATTACACCACCCACAGCTCTATACACAAGTATGAAAAAGTTATTGGCGCCAGAAGATGGAAAAATTGTAAATGTATAAAAACATTATAAAACCTATAGAAATTTGTTATCCGCATGATCCCACCGACCCAAAGAATAAAGTAGACCCGTCATTTGTGGCGCACAGTGAAGGCCTTTGAAATCAAACCCACAAGAAAATGTCACAAATGCGGTTTTTCACCATTTTCACTGCATTTGAGTTTTTTTTCCCGCTTCCCAGTACACGGCATGGAATATTAAATACTGTTACTATGAAGTGCAATTTGTTACGCAAAAAATAAGCCATCACACCGCTCTTTATGTGGAAAAATAAAAAAAAAGTTATAGATTTTTGAAGGTGGGGAGTAAAAAATGGATTTGAAAAAACTAAAAAGGGCAAAGTCGTTAAGGGGTTAAAGTGTTCTGAAGTTATAACCAATTATCGTGACACATGTCAGATTTGAAAAATAGTCTGGTCATTGAGCTGAAAACTCGTGTCAGTGATAAGGGCTTAAAGGAAATCTACCATTTTAACTTTAATCATTATGAGCCAAACAACTTGAGAATGCTTTGGTTGCACTGATGGAGAAGCTTATTTTGTTTAATCCCTGAGCTGAGTGGTTTTGCTGAACAAACAATTATAACATTCAGGATCTTGGGAAAGCTGGATTGTTTTCAGCCTATATGTTAAACAGAGCTGTCTGCACTGTCCATACAGGACTAATCAACTTAAGCTGGATCACTCGTGCACAGCAGATGGGGGATGGTGCAGCGATCGATTACTTCTGCCTGTCAAACACAGTGATTACATCATTCTCTTGAGCAGTGCATAATGTGAGAGGAAAAGCACCGCAGCCAGGCACAGAAGTGACAGAGCTTCATCATCTTTTTTATAATTGTATTTTCAGCAAAACCACTCAGCTCAGAGATGAGTATTCTCAAAGTATGTTTGGTTCTTAATGCATCAAATGAAATGGTAGATTTTTTTTTTTATAGAAGTAATGGCAGTGTGGTGCCAAAAAAATGTCATTAAAGGGAACCTGTCACCAGGGACCTCATTTTTCACTAAACACAGATTCTAAAAGCCCATGACACCTGCAGTGCAAACATGCCTCTCTGCCTTTTCTAAGCATTTGCATCACTATATAATTGTGTGTTATAACTTGCTTTTGTATCCTGACAAAATCCTGGGGTACTTCCAGAGGCTGGACTTTGGTTTGGATGCATTTCAAAAAAACATGTGACTTGTCTGAGCTGCAGGCTGCCTCCTGTACGGCTTATCCCTCCCCCACTGATGTCAGGCTGACCAGGCTGTTACCTCTGAGAAGAAGCAAGAGGGAGGAGCTTTGCACTGCACGTGTAATAAGCTTCTGCAACCTGTCTTTAGTGAAAAATTAGGTCCCTGGTGACAGGTTCCCTTTAAGAAAAGGACTCAAGTCCATGATGTTCTCCGTTATTTCTTGTTCATGTTTCAATGTTCAAGTTTTGTTTTCAATTTAAAAAATATACTTGCATCATCTAATTGCAACCATAGTCTCATGCAGGTCACACCCCCTGTAATTGTAGAACGTGTAGTTTAAAAAATAAGAATTAAATCCAGATGATGTTAATAAACAGATTTAAGTATTGACAGACTAAGCGTTTCGACGCTCGGCTGGCATCTTCATCAGGTCAAAAATGCTAAAAGTTATCCTCGCTGAGGGCTTTGACTTTTCTTAGGGCATTATCCACCCAAACAACACTTTTACGAACAGTATGTTCTCCAAAAAGGTCTACATGAACAGCTGTTTAGACTTTAGGCATCTATTACCGTCCCTGGCTAAATAACCCTTCGTATCATTTTTCCAATTAAAGTTTTTTAAATAACTAGTAACTTTTACTAAAATGTTATAAATAAGGGCACCATGGTGGCATAGCACTTCTTCTGCCTTGCAGTGCTGGAGTCTTGGGTTCTAGTCCCACCCAGGTCAACATCTGCAAAGAGTTTGTATGTTCTCTCCGTGTTTGCATGGGTTTCCTCCGGGTACTGAGGTTTCCTCCCACTTTCCGAAACATACTGGTAGGTTGTTTGATTGTGAGCCCCATGTCATGCTTTGTGCAGTGCTGCGTAATCTGTGTGCTATATAAATAAAGAATTATTTATAATATGTCCAGCATTATTCAAAAGAATTTGAAAGAATAGCTTGGAGCAACACACCTTTAAACAACAAGTAGGAATTCTTGAAGCCTGATTTAAAGAGGACCTGTCACCTAATTTATCGGCACTAGGAGCTGCTTACTAAAGTAAGCAGCTCCCCTAGTGCTTGATCAAACGCCGCAGTGTTAGATTGATAGCGTTACCGGAAACCTCCGGTAACTCTATCTAACACTGTGGCGGGGGAAAAGTGTAATTGTCGGACAGCTCGCAAAGCTGTCCGACGTATTCATGAGGGGGCGGGGTTGGGGCGTGGCTAGGGGCGGTGACTGTTGCCTAGCACGCGGCAGTCACTGCCAGCCTATGGAGCGAGCAGGGCAGTCCGGGGAAGAGGCAGCGCCTCGGACCTCCCCCTCATGAATGCATCGCGTTTGATCAAGCACTTTAGTACTTTAGTAAGCAGCTCCTAGTGCGGAAAATTTAGGTGACAGGTCCTAAATACAGGCAGTCCCCGGGTTACATACAAGATAGGGTCTGTAGGTTTGTTCTTAAGATGAATTTGTATGCAAGTCGGAACTGTATATTTTATCATTGTAATCCCAGACAGAACTTTTTTGGTCTCTGTGACAATGGGTGAGAGGTCCTAAATCTACATGGACACAAAATTTTTTTCCAATGATTTCAACTGGGCTTTAGGCTACATGCACACTGCCGTGTGCCCGCCGCACTGTAGCACGGCAGGCGCAGGGAGAGGAGCAGGAGGTGGTGAGCGCAGCTCACCCCCGCCCCTCTCCATAGCGATATATGGCCGCGGCGCCGTAATACGGGAAAAGATAGGACATGTCCTATCTTTTCCCGGGCTACGGATCGGTAAGGTGCCGCACGTGTGCTACACAGTACCGCTCCCGTAGGGCGCCGTGAGCCCATAGAAGTGTATGGGGGACGTATATCGGCCACATATACGTCCCCCATACATGTGTGTGAATGCAGCCTTACACAGATTTTATACATTGGTAACCCAAATTTAAAAAAAACTAAATATTCATAAACCAAGCTAAAGAAAGTAGCAGCGCTCCAAGAATGTAAAGTGATAAACCAAGCTAATGAGATAACAAAGGTCACTTTTAGAAGCGCACAATTGTATTTACTGAGTAAATAACTTAGCCATGTGTGTGTCTGACCTTAGGTTTCTGATTTGCGGTCGGATCACAGGGCATATTGCGTATTATTGTGAATATAGGTAAAACATTCAATTTTAGGATGTTATGTATAGGAAATCTATACAATTTTTTTTAATTTTATTACCACTCTCAGTACTTTTTTAATGTTGTTCATGATGATGCCAAAGCAACAACGTTGATTTGTATACCTTTAAATGCTTTGTGCTAGCTTTTTCTAAAGTTACATTTGTCTCTGTTCTCTGTGCAGAAAAGCCAGCTTTAGCACCTCCCGTGTTTGTGTTTCAAAAGGACAAAGGTCAGAAGGTGAGTAAAATAACATTCTTTTACATATTTGGTGTCCTAAACTTTTTTTTCCCTTTCTTTAAAGGAAACCTACCACTTGTAGTGGCAGGTTTCTGATGGAAATATCGGGCACCAGCTCAGGGTGAGCTGGTGCCGGAGCTTATTTTCGTTAGTGTTTTAAACCGCGGTATCGCGGTTTAAAACACTTTTTAAACTTTATAGCCGTCGCAGGCAGGTACGCGCTCGGCGCTTACCGTGCACGCGGCTACATAGGAAGTGAATGAGAGCCGCGCGCATGGTAAGCATCGAGCGCGTATCTGCCTGCGCCGGCTATAACGTTTAAAAAGTGTTTTAAACCGCGATACCGCGGTTTAAAACACTAACGAAAATAAGCTCCGGCACCAGCTCACCCTGAGCTGATGCCCGGTATTTCCATCAGAAACCTGCCACTACAAGTGGTAGGTTTCCTTTAAATTGCTTTATTAAAAGAATAGCAATTATACATATAAAGAATCAGATCGTGATAGATACATGCTTGTGTTTCCATAGTCTATATGTGCATTAGAACATAAATTAATATATTCATCTGAATATCTGTATATCTTTGTTTGTTACAAATATTACATATTGACCATCTCTGAGTCCCTATATGTTTCCAACACACAAATCTACAGATATAATACAAACTTTGAGGTTCATATACCATAACAAAAAGCCAAACACGCTTAGCTATTAACCCTTTTTTTTTTTTTTTATAACCTTTTTAGTGTATGCAAAACCTATTACAATATATCTAATTGCAAGACACCCCAGCCCCCTTACCCACCCCGGCACCGATGGGAGGACCACGAAAGGGGAAAAAAATAAATAAATCAATAATTAAGTAAATACATTGATCATACCAAATCAGGTTTATCGTGTTCTCCACTCCGATCAACAATAAGATTCTTTCTTGTCCTTTAAATTCCATTCCATCAAACATCCCAAAGGAGTTGATTAGTAGTTCATCGTTCTTTCAACTAATATATGCCACTCTTTTATTTTGGGGGTATTTCCCCCTTTCCAATTTCTTATCAGTAACAGTCTCCCATTGAAAAGTAATTTGTGAACTAAAAGGCTTTTTCCCGAAGCTGGAATAAGTCCCAAAATAGCCACTGAGGCATCAAAGACTAAGTTAATTTCCAATCTCTCCGTGATGCACTCATATATCTAAATCCAAAGTTGTCTTATTTTAACGCAGTTCCATAAAATGTGCGTAATATCGGCTCCCACCTCCTGGCACCTATTACATCTCGAGTTGTCTCTGAGTTTAGCCTTATACAGTATATCTGGGGAGTAGTAGATTCTAAAGAGTATATTTAATTGAATTAACCTGTGGTTCCAACTCTTAGAGGTATATTTTACATTTCTATAAATATGACTCCAGTGCTCTTCATCTAGTGTGCCACAAACCTTTGCCCATTTATTTTGACTGGGATGTTTCAAGTTCTTCTCTACCTCTAACATTATTCCTCTATATATTCTTGATAGATTTTTTGGCGCATTAATCAAAGTAAATATAAAGGACATTAAGCCACAGTACTCCACTCTAAAATAATCCTTATTGATTTCTGCTCTAACTGCATGTCTCACTCGCATATAGTTAAAATAGTCAGTCTTTTAATTGATTGTTCTGTTTCAGTTTGTCGAAGGACACCAGTGAACCCTCGTGAAATAAATCAGATATATATCTTGAACCCCTATTTCTCCAAAATTGTGATTCTTCTATCTTACATAGTTCTATAATGTGCTCATTATGCCACAGGGGTGAAAAGATAGTGGAACCCTGAATTCCTAAAAAGGTTCTAAACCATTTCCATGTATTGTGAATCAAATTCATAATTGGGAGTTTCTCCCTCCTCTCTTTCATCAGTCTCCCAGATTCCAGTAGTGCAAATATATTATCCCCTATATTATTGAATCTGTCCAACAGTTCCTTAAAAACTGCTGAATTTCTACTTTCCCCTATAAATTGTACTTGTGATGAAACAAAGTAGTGAAAGGGGGATGGGAAAGAGACCCCACCCCTATCCTTATTTTTACAAAAAAACTCTATTTTTAGTCGGACTCTAGTTCTCCCCCAAATTAAATCGTTAAATATCCTTCGTAATAGTCTGAACCATCTATCTTCAATCCAACAGGGACTATTTGACAAAATGTACAACATTTGAGGGAGGCAGATCATTTTCGTTAAAGCGATCCTATCTGCTCTGAGTGGTAGTTTGTTCCATATCTTAATTTTGTTCCTAATTTTTTCAACCAGGGGTGAGAGATTAAGTTCCACATATTCCAAAACCTTTGGACTGATCTTTAATCCCAAATATTCAAAAGTCTCGCCTGAGTTCAAAATACAAAGTTCCCCTACCTGTCCCAAATTAAATTTGTCCAATTTACATAAGGTAGACTTTCTCCAGTTAATCTCCAGTCCTGAAATAAACCTAAACTCCTCTAATATCCCCATCGTTAGAGGGACGGATTTCTCTGAGTTTCTTAAGTATAGTAAAATGTCGTCGGCATATAAGAGTATTTTATCGTCTTCTCCACCGCAGCCAGACCCCTCTTTCTCTTTTGTTGCTCTTATTTTTTATAGCCAGCGGTTCCACAAACATAGCAAATAAAAGTGGGGACATGGGACACCTTTGTCTTGTCCCCTTACTCAAATTAAATCTTTCTGACAGCCCTCCATTGATTTTCACTCTGGCGGTTGGTTCAGCGTAAAAGAGCTTCACAAACTCTATATATCTATCCCCGATGCCCCGACCCACTCCACCCTGTCAAACGCCTTAGTTGCATCCAAAGAAAGGATGGAGCGGGTCCCCCCCCCCTGCCCATCTGTATTGCTGCATAGAGGCGCCTGATGTTATTCTTGATATTGCAGCCCGGGATAAATCCGGTTTGATCTTCATTAATAATACTCTTGATACATTTTTTTTAAAAAGATTAGCCAGTAACTTCGATATAATCTTCCCATCTGTATTTAAAAGAGAGATGGGACGGTTAGACTCCACCATTGGGTTTTTATTTTTCTTACAGATTAGTGTTATGCATGCCTCATATAGTGATTTTGGTAATTTCCCGATTTGTAAACTGGCCTCCCACACCTTCAGTAATACCGGAAATAGAAGAATTTCCTGTATATCTCAAAGGGAAACCCATCAAGACCTGGTGATGAGTTTCCCTTACATGTTTTTAAAGCCTCCCACATTTCCTGGATAGATATTGGGGCGTCCAATAAGGCACTAGCTTCTTCCGTGAGGGTCCGGAATTCCAACTGATCTAAATACTCCTGAATCCTAGGTCCTGCTGCTTTTAAGTCAGAAGTATATGTATCTGTATAAAATGATAGAAATTCTGTAACAATGTCCTTCTCTAAATAAACCAACTCTCCAGAGCTTTTTTTTTTTTAATTGCTGACAGCAAATGATTATCCTGTTGGTTCTTGATCCTCCTAGCTAATCCGCTCCCAGGCCTACCCCCTTCCAGAAATGATCTCTGGCCCTGAAAGAACACTTTGTTTTGAGCTTTCTCCTTCAAATAAGAGTTATAATCCCTCTGGCACTTTTCTAACACCTGGGTTGTCTCTGTTTTATTATTGATAGCTTCTCTCTCAAGCGTGTTCAATTTCTTACGTAGCGTTCTCATAGAACCTTCTCTTTAGTCCTGCAATCTCTCTACATAGAAAATTTTTTAAATGTAATTTGAGAGCCTCCCATACTAAATTGATAGGAGTCGAGCCCAGATTAGTATCAATAAAAAATTCAAGCTCCCTTTCTTGTTGCTTCCAGGTCCCCTAATAAGAATAACCAATGGGGGTTAATTTTCCAATGGGTAACTCTCTCTCTTCTTTGCCCTAGCTGTAACTGAAGGAACATTGGGGAATGGTCCGACACCACTCTGTTTCCATACTTCATTTTCACAATATGGTGAAAGAATTGGCCATTTACCAAAGCTAAGCGACCGTGTTTTGTATGTTGCACTATAACAAGAGTAAGTTGGGGTCCTATCGCCCAGTTCCCTCCACACATCAAACAGTCCCATCTCCCCACAAAACTTAAATAATTGGATTGTGTCTCTTGAGTTCCCCGCTTCCCCACTGGAGCTGCATTTATCTTCACTAGGAACCATAACCGAATTTAAGTCCCCCATAACTAATGACGGGCAATTCTCATGTTTATCCAGGAACGTCATATATTTTTTTAAGATCTCCAGTTTAAATGGGGGCGGGATATATACAAAGCCTAGTACACATTTAATCCCCATTAACGCTCCATACAAGAATATAAACCGTCCCTCTCCATCAATCACTTTATCAAAGACCTTAAAATCAATAGCGTTATGTATTAGGACAGATATACCCCTGGAGTAGTTTGAAAATACTGAATGAAATTCTTGTATACACCATTTTTTTTTTTCAAACCTGTTACTGTCTCCCTAGTTAAATGTGTTTCCAGAAGAACCACAATCGCTGGCAACTGTCTTGATTAGATCAAAAATAATACAAAAAAATAATCTTTTCCTCCGATTGTTTAATCCTCTTATGTTCCACGATATCAAGTTAACCCCCATGGTCAAGTGAGAGCACAACAAACACACACAAAAAGAAAGAAAAAAAAAAAAAAAACACAAAAATGGTCCCCATCGGTGCCACCCGGCCCACCCTTCCTCCCCCCTCCCCTCCCCCTTTTTGCTCCAGTGTCTCTGGAACTCCTAACTCAGGAGCTGCCTATGATCCCCTTCGCCCACCCCCGTATTTCTATATTCTCTTCATAATTTAAAGGCCTTTAGCGTCCAGCCATTCAGATGCTGACTCGGGAACCCCGAAAATATGTGATTGCCCCTGATATATGATCTTTAATTTCACGGGGAACATCATTGCATATACAATATTTGCTTCCCTCAACCTTTTTTTTTTACCTCATCAAATGATTTACGTCTCGTTAATGTCTCCCTAGAAAAGTCGGGATAAACCGAGATTTTTACCCCATTAACTGTAGGGTCCGGGTGGTCTCGTAGCTTCTTCAGAATCAAGTCTCTGTCATTTGAGACCAGGATTTTACACAATACTGAGCGGGGGAATGAACCTGGTGGGGACTTTTTTGCTGTAACTCTATGGGCCCTCTCTACAACAAATGTTGAAGATAAGTTGTCTTTGCCTATTTTATCTATAAGCCAGTCATGAATAAACGTGGTCATATTGTCCCCTTATGCCTTCTCTGGGATCCCTATAAACCGCAGATTGTTCCGCCTAGAGCGGTCTTCCAAATCGGTTATCTTTTCCCTCAGTTCTTTATTTTCTGATTTTGATTTTCTCCTGATTTTTCTTCAGAGAAAGACAATCATGCTCGACTTTTTTAATTTTTTCCTCTGAGATTTTTTGCATTTCTTTGACCTTGGATACATCTTCTCTCAAAAGAGATATATCATTCCTGACTGCCCCTATCTGCTTAGACAGGTCTTCAATGGTGTTCTGACACCCTTCTATTGAGTGATTACACAATTTAACTGAATACAATATTTCTTTTAACACCTCTTCATTCTCTTCTCTACCCCTACCACCCTCCTCTTCCTCTTCTTCTAAATCCAGTGGGGTATATCTTAATCCCTTCGGTCTATTTTCCTGTTGGCCCTCCTGTCCACTACCTTTACCAACCCCTCTGGTCTTCACTGGGGGGGGGGGGGGGATGGGGGTTCCACAATTTCTCAATCTTACTTTCAGATTCTGTCTTTCCCTTCAAAGGGGAAGTCCCCAGAGAATTTCTGGAATTTGCTTTTGGCCCCATGATATTTGATAACCACCAATTATCTCACATAAAAGGAAAAAAAAAAAGGGGTGGATATATAAATCACAAAATAACCTTCGTCATCAAACTTAGTCAAGCTTAGTCCAGCTAGAATAAGATCCTCAAGGCAATTAGTAAATGACCTAAAGTTCAAATAGTCTCATCAACAATGCTATAAGAGTTCACAAGAATAATATATGGTTCGTCCACCAAAATTCTCCTGTAAATCCCTCTCTCAGTGATGATAGTCCATGCAACCTATAAAGAGGAAAAAAAAAGCATCCATCTCTTATAAAATCATGAATCGGCCATGGAAAACTTGGGACACGTCGGTCCACCGTAAGGCACAGTGAATTCACTATGGGCTGTATAAGTCAACTGAGTTAAAGCATATTTTGTCTGGTGTCAGATAGATAACCAATACAGGCATCAGCACGGGATCAGATCAGCTCAAAAGCGGGGAAAAAAAAAAAAAAAAAAAGACACAAAAGGGAAGCCACCAGCAGAGTCACTCTTCAACCTTCATACTCAAGAATATATGCATAAGAGGGCCAAAACAGAGAAAAAAGGAACAAGAAACAGTCTCACCAAGGATGACCCGCATTCTAGACTGGCACCTCAAAACATCACACGTGGTGTCCTAAACTTTCACTTTGAAGTCACTCCAATTTCATAATGTTTTTGCCATATTCCTATTTAAAGTTCACACAAATTTTTTTTTTTCTGGCAAAGTAATACTCCTCTTGACATTTCTGAGGAGTAGTTTTAGTTGTGGAAGAGTAATAATAATCTTTACACAATTTTGTATAATAAAAATGAGCTGTTTAAAGGGAACCTGTCAGTAGAAACCAATCTAATAAACCACTACCAGCATATCAATTACCTTAACATGTATATTTCATGACACAGTGTTGTGGCATCATCCAGAAAATCCACATTGAAGTGAGATGTAAATTGGTTGTATGAAGTCGGTCAAGCTGGCCCTGCCTCAAACATCCCCATTGCTGCGATTAACATCATGCCCCAGACTTCCGGAGAGATGGTTAGTGATGTAACTGAATGCAAGACCATTCACAACAGTAGGGATACTATCCGCCTCCTTGACTTTGTACAACCAATTCACATCTCACTTCAAAGTTGATTTTATGAGCTATGCCACCACACTAGGCCATGAGAGACATCTTCTGGAATGTGTGAATCTTAATACACCACTACCAGTATGTTGTCATTAAGTCATATTCTGCTGACAGGTTCCCTTTAAGAACATCTTCAAGGAAAACCAACTAACTATACCATCCAGCGGTTGCACTAGCATTATTCCTGGAGGATAATAATACTCCTCGCTATTTTTGGGGAGCGTTTTAGCTGAGAAGTATTACATTATATATATATCTATCTCTCCTAGACCTATAAAATGTTAACCCCTTTGTGAACAATGGTCACTGGTGCCTCAATGTCCCATTCAATTCTTGACATTTTGCGCTTTTTTCAATTACGATATCCCTGGAAAAGCTTTACATATCATAACAATTTTTGCTTTTTTTCCCCCAAGGAATTGTGAGACCTTTAACTTCATAGGATAGTTGTGTTAATTACATTTTTTTTTCTTTATAAAATTTGCCGATAATTGACTACAAATGTAAAAAAATAAGCTTTTTTGGTCATTTTTTCCAATTAGAGTTTTTTAAATAACTAGAATTTTTTACTTAAATGTTATAAATAAGGGCACCATGGTGGCTGAGTGGGTAGCACTTCTGCTTGCAGCGCTTGAGTCCTGGGTTCTAATCCCACCCATGTCAACATCTGCAAAGAGTTTGTATGTTCTCTCCGTGTTTGCGTGGGTTTCCTCCGGGTACTCTGGTTTCCTCCCACGCTCCAAAAAAACCATACTGGTAGGTTGTTTTGATTGTGAGCCCCATGAGGAGAGGGACTGTACGTCGAACTTTGAGGCAGATGGGCTACAGCAGCAGAAGACCACACCGGGTGCCACTCCTTTCAGCTAAGAACAGGAAACTGAGGCTACAATTTGCACAAGCTCATCGAAATTGGACAGTAGAAGATTGGAAAAACGTTGCCTGGTCTGATGAGTCTCGATTTCTGCTGCGACATTCGGATGGTAGGGTCAGAATTTGGCGTCAACAACATGAAAGCATGGATCCATCCTGCCTTGTATCAACGGTTCAGGCTGGTGGTGGTGGTGTCATGGTGTGGGGAATATTTTCTTGGCACTCTTTGGGCCCCTAGGTACCAATTGAGCATTGTTGCAACGCCACAGCCTACCTGAGTATTGTTGCTGACCATGTCCATCCCTTTATGACCACAATGTACCCAACACCTGATGGCTACTTTCAGCAGGATAATGCGCCATGTCAAAAAGCAGGAATCATCTCAGACTGGTTTCTTGAACATGACAATGAGTTCACTGTACTCAAATGGCCTCCACAGTCACCAGATCTCAATCCAATAGAGCATCTTTGGGATGTGGTGGAACGGGAGATTCGCATCATGGATGTGCAGCCGACAAATCTGTGGCAACTTTGTGATGCCATCATGTCAATATGGACCAGAATCTCTGAGGAATGCTTCCAGCACCTTGTTAAAGCTATGCCACGAAGAATTGAGGCAGTTCTGAAGGCAAAAGGGGGTCCAACCCATTACTAGCATGGTGGGTCCAACCCATTACTAGCGGGTGAGTGTATAGTATTACCGCGTCTATAAAAACCCGTAGAATAAAAGTAAATAATTATTGAACCCGTACGATGAACTCTGTTAAAAAACCATCATTTTCACTTATTCAATCCTACTAAAAATGCAGAATGATACTGGTGCAAAGTACAACATGTCCCGCAAAAACAAGCCATCAACCAGCTCCGTAGCCAAAAAAAGTAAAAATGTTAAGCCACTGTAAAGACGGCAATGCAAAAATTATAAATTTTTCCCCACATTACTGTTTTATTTGACAAATTTAGTAAAACGTAAGAGAATATATTCAAGCCTGGTATCCCCGTAATCGTATCGACCCATAGAATACAGATAACATGATTATTAGGCTATACGGTGAACACCAATATTTCAGTACAGAATTGATGCTTTTCTGCTCCTGACCTCAAACTAATTCCTAAATTTTCAACAATAGGTGATACCAACCCCAAAATGGCAACACTAGAAAAAGCATCTCATCCCGCAAAAAATGTCATCACATGGTCCCAATAACAAAAAAGCCAAAATTTTATAGCCTACAAAAGGAGGCAACGAGAAAACTAAAATACTAGCAGCTGCAGGGTGCTCCTTCCCTTCTGCGCCTCACTGTGCGCCCATAAAAACAAGTAACATCCACGTGTGGGGGGTCTTTGTACTTGGGAGAAATTGCAGAACAAATTGAAAGGTGGGTTTTCTCTTTTTATCTTTTGGAAATGTGTAAATTTTAGTTCTAAATGACACAATTTGACCATTCTAAATTTCACCTCCATTTTGATTCCATTACAATGAAGATCTCAAGGGGTTAACGCTCTTCCTAAAATCTGTTTTTGATAGTTTGAGGGGTGCAGATTTGAAAATGGGTTTGTTATATAGGGGGTTTTGATGCTAAATATGTAAAATTTCATTTAAAACGGCATTCATCCCAAAAATGGTCAATTCTGAAAATACGGTACATCAATATTCGATTTGTAAGCCACGTGACCTCAAAATAAATTATCCAGACATTTCAAAAATTATGAAAATGTAAAGTAGACATATGGGAAATGTTATTCAGCTATTTATTTAGGTGGTAAATCTGCCTGAAAAACGCGGTGATTTCAAAAATGGCAAATCTTTACCAAAAAAAGAAAAAGAAACGCAAAACTTATCATCCAACATCTACCACTAAAATGAAGCACAACATGTGGGGAAAAAACAATCTCAGAATCTTTTTGATAAGTAACAGTGTTCAAAAGTTAGAACCATATAAAGAGACACAAGTCAGAATCCAAAAAATGGGACTGAGCCTTAAGCTATAAAATGGCTGCGTCCTTAAAGGGAACCTGTCACCAGGAGACCCATTTTTAGCACTCCCCCAGTCCCCACAGAGAATAGTACATATGATATTGTACCTTTCATTAGCATCTGCTGTGTGACTAGGCAGTTGCCAAAAGGGAGGGTCTGGAAAGGAGCAGTTCCCCCCCACCCTTGGAACAGCTTCTCCATGTGACCTTTTCAAATATATGAAAACGCCCATCACTTGGTTTAGCAACACCCCCTGCTCCTCTACAGCCAATCCCGAGTGAGGGGAGTTATTCATATATTTGAAAAGGTCACATGTTTCCCAAGGGTGGGGGGGAACTGCTCCTTTCCAGCCCTTCCCTTTTGGCAACTGCCTAGTCACACAGCAGATGCTAATGAAAGGTACAATATAACATATCTTTTTTTCCTGTAAAACCTATTTTTTATACAAAAACACTTTGGTAATGTATGTACTATGCTCTGTGGGGACTGAGTGCTAAAAAATGGGTCTCCTGGTGACAGGTTCCCTTTTAAGGGGTGAAAAAATGTATAAATGGTGTTGTCCATAAATTAAATATTATCCTATATGAATTGTATGTTTCAGAATAGTATTTGTTGGGGTAGTAATTATAAAATTTCTGATACATCTCCTGTTTTATAGAGGTCTGCAGATGAATCAAGTCCAGAACCAGGTGAAGGTAATACGTTTTCACTGATATTTAAAATAATCCTGTCTGCAGAAACTAACCCACTACCAGTATGTTAGAAGCATACTAACACCTACCACATCATGTTTTTTATGGCCCATTGTTGTGACCTCTTCCAGAAAATCTTCTTTAAATTGAGGTACAAATTAGTTGTATAAGGCCACAGAAACCTAGCCTTTGGCAGTGAAATCAACCTTTCTACAGATGCAAAGCCATCTAGTACAGGAAAGGGGTTATTCTTGGCCAAGATGAACTTTTAGACTTTCGAGCTAAATCTCTGCCTCAACTTTTTATACAAACATTTTACAGCTCATTTTAAAGATGATTTTCTGGATTATGCTATGATCTAGAAAGAAACGAGAACTGTAAGGTGTTAACCTGTTTTACAACTTACTAGTAGTGTATTATTAGATCAATATCTGCTGACGGGCTCCCATATAGTAAATTAAAATATTTGATGCATTGTATGATCTATTTTTACCATTTTTTAGATTCTGACAAAGATGATGGAGGTTACTGTCCACCTCCAAAAAGAGAACGTACATCGTCCTTTTCTCAGTTCCCACCTTCTCAGTCAGGTAAGTTTTTTTAAAAAAAAAAATTAAACTACTTTACGATTGTCCAATCATGAAGGGATGTATGAAGAAAGCTCCAGCAAAGTCTAAAAGCCCAAATACACCCCTTATTCTCTAGAATGGATATATACACTAATGAAATCATAAGTAATCTGTGCGTTCCAAAATGTCAGATGTATTACAATAGAATAATTATTGCATGCCTCCTGTAAAAAATGTATTAAAAAGTAATCAAAAGGTTGTACAGTTGTTAAAATTGTATCAATGAATAACTCCTCTTAGGCTGCATTCACACTGCCGTATGCGGGACGTAAAAACGGCCGACTTGTATACACACCCATAGAGGGCAATGGGCGCACAGAGCCCTACGGTGGCAGTATTGTGCAGCACAAGTGTGGCACTGTACTGCTCCGTACCCCGTGGAAAGATGGGACATGTCCTACCTTTTTTCGGCATATGGCGCCGTACACCATGTTCCTCTATGGATAGGGGCGGGGGTGGCGGCAGGCAACGCTGATGTGAATGTAGCCTTAGCTTGCAGAAAATGTTTGCTTTTCCCAACGATTGTGTGGTGTGTATGAAAATAGTAGAATACCGCTTCTTTTTTCTCTCCAAGGTACCCTGCAACAGGAGACGCACACTCATTTCCCTGATCATTTGGTCATCCACCTAAAGCCTGTGCTGTAACTCTATCTGCCATGTTAATGCTCTAGGGACCCAGACCCCGCTGCAGGATTGAAGCACTCATAACTGTGTATCTATACTCAAATCTGACCATTATTGGATTGTAGGGCCGGAGTTGTTTAGATAGCAGCCAATCCTGCTTCTCTGTCCAATATTCAAATGTTTCATTCTGCTTTTCAGAATTTGTCAGTTGGACAAAATAGGAAACATTTACTTATAGGGTTTCCTCCAAGGGGTGTGGTTTTCATGGTGTGGAAATTCCTGCACATAAGGACTTCTACTACCAGATACTGTGCCCACTCTGGCACGATCCACTGTACTTTGATCACTCTTCATCCTTCTGGCACTTTACTACCTGTTCTGTATTACGGCAGGGGAAAGATCCTTGGCTTTCCTGTGTTGAAGGAGTGCTGTGCTACTATGCCTGAGGGCCACATACAATGAAGACCTAGTTTGACCTGCTCATCCATCAATTGAGAACAGAACCCCCTTTCTCTTGATCGCTAGTGGTCCCAGCAGTTGGGATGGTCAGCTTGTTATCCCCCTTTCTAGTTACTGTATTGAGGTAATCTTGGATTTTTTTCAGGATTCTAATCTGAGACTGTTTTATTTTTTTTTGTACTTTTGTTTTGGTAGTTGATTTAATATATATGTGTATATATACATATTTATGTCTTTGACCCTTTACTACTACACTTTGTTACCTTAAACCCTTCAGATCTAGGCTTTAGGACCAAGCCTTTTTTAAATTGGCCCCCAGTCATTATAGGAGGTTATGCATTTTGTAATGCTTTAACACAGTGGTGGCGAACCTATGGCACAGGTGCCAGAGGTGGCACACAATGCCCTCTCTATGGGCACCCGCAATCACCCCAGCACATATTTTGCCAGACTGGACTCAAGGCCTCTTGCAGTCCCAGGCAGCCCAGGACCCTAGAAGGAAGCTACAATGATAATCCAAAATATTCTTCTCCTTCTTTCTACTGTATTGGTGTCCTCAGGTGCCTATACAATTTAAACCTGTGACACAACAGGGAGAAATAAGTTACTGCTTAAATTGTCCCATTGGCACTTTGCGAAAAATATGTGGGTTTTGGTTGTAGTTTGGGCACTCGGTGTCTATAAGGTTTGCCATCACTGCTTTAACATATCCAGGTTATTTTGAGATTTGTTTTCTTGTTACACATTCTACTTCAAAGTAATAGAAAAAGTTTCTTTTGTGAAAAAAAATTTTAATTATTAAAAATTAAAATTTTTAAAAATTTTAAAAATTTTAAAATTTTAAATTTTTTTTTAAAAATTATTAATTTTCAAAGTTCCAAATTTTCAGGCAGATGATTATTTTGGGTTCAATTTTTCTAATATCTATGAAAACGTCAAAACCCTTAAATAGCAGTAAAACCCTGTAAATTACCGTATATACTCGAGTATAAGCCGACCCGAGTACAAGCCGAGACCCCTCATTTTACCACCAAAAACTGGGAAAACCTATTGACTCGAGTATAAGCCGAGGGTGTGGTATGCAGCCTGCCCCCATGTGGTATGCAGCCTGCCCCCAGCCAAGCGTATATAAAAAAAAAAAAAACTTAGTACTCACCCTCCGGTGTCCGGATCGATGCCGCGGGTCCCGATCTTCAGCGCGCGGTACCAGGTGGCGGCGGCTCCTCTTCTTTCTTCTGTAGCCGGCAGATCGCGTCCATGCGATCTGCCAGCGGGCGCGCACTATGATACCGCGGTGTCACGGCTGATGACGTCATCATATTGTGCGCCTGCCAGCAGATCGCATGGACGCGATCTGCCGGCCATAGAAGAAAGAAGAGGAGCCGCCGCCACCGGGTGCCGCGCCAAGGATCGGGACCCGCGCCAACGATCCGGACACCGGAGGGTGAGTATTACGGGTTTTTTATTTTTACTCGACTCGTGTATAAGCCGAGGTGAGGTTTTTCAGCACATTTTTGTGCTGAAAAACTCGGCTTATACACGAGTATATACGGTATGTCAATTTAGAAACTACAATCCTCAATGTGTGAATAATCAACCTTAAAGGGGTATTCTCATCTGGGCATTCACATTCAGTTTCACTAATCTTCCATATATAAACATTTCTTCAATTGGATGTTATTAAAAAAAATGTTCGTGTGTGAAGATAATTTCCTATAAACATAGCCATGTTGTCCCTTAGAAACGAGATGGCTTCCTCGGATACGACCACGTCACACTCTGGCAGCGGTGGCCAGACATGCGCTATAGAGTCCTGCCGGACCACCAGGATTCAGCAATCATTACTACAGTACGGGTGTAGGACCTGCAGTAACTCCCGGACATTTCATATACAAAAACTTTTTGTTTATCTGTGCAATCTCTCAGGCCGTATCAGGCCCCGGGTGGCCGTATCCGGGGAAGCCATCTCGTTTCTAAGGGATAAAATGACTACATTTATGAGAAATTATCTTCACACAGGAACATTTTTTTTAATAACATCTAATTGAAGAAATGTTTATATATGGAAGATTTATCAAACTGAAATGTAAATGCCCAGACGAGAATACCCCTTTAAGAAGTGTTAACCTTTTAGATGTTTCACAGGGGTTAACACAAAATGGAGGTGTAATTTACAAGTTGTAATTTATTTTTTTTAGACCATGCTTTAATTTTGGCCAAAAATGTAACAGTCACAAAGTAGTCAATGACAAAAATTTTGATATCTGCGGATTAGGAAGCCCCATATGAGTTGGTTGACTGCTGTATGGGCACAGTCCGGGGCATAGAACGGAAGGAGCGCCATTCAGAACAGATTTACAGGCTATAAAATTTTGATATATATATATATATATATATATATATATATATATATATATATATATATATATATATATATATATATATATATATATATATATATATATATATATATATATATATATATATATATATATATTTTTTTTTTTTTTTGGATGAGATCCACTTTTCAAGTACAATATCAATATCTGCTCCTGCGTAGAGAACGCAAGCAGGCACGGTTTCTTTGTATCCTCAATGTATTTTGTTTGTTCAGCGCGGCAGCGCAAACTGTTAGGCGAAACAAATAGGACGTTTTGGCA
Organism: Engystomops pustulosus; assembly: GCF_040894005.1. NCBI lineage: Eukaryota > Metazoa > Chordata > Amphibia > Anura > Leptodactylidae > Engystomops > Engystomops pustulosus. The sequence continues at coordinate 171,047,156 of NC_092411.1, read as the reverse complement.
TTAGAGCCTATGTGGAGCTGCTTATAGCCACTTACAAGTCTTGCAGAAAGTTCTCCCTTTTTAAGGGTACATTCACACGCGGTATGCCCGCCGTGCGGGCATACCGCCGTGTGATGGAGGTGAGGAGGAGGTGGCCCCCTCCTCCCTCCATAGAGAATAGCGGCGCACGACCGCACATCCGCCGAAAGATAGAGCTTGCTCTATCTTTTTGCGGTGTGCGGCCCGGATCGGTGCCACACATGTGTGGCACCGGATCCCCGCCGTGCCGCTATTGCCGTCTATGGGGACGTACATGCGGCCGCAAATTTGCGGCCGCATGTACGTCCCCGCAGACGGCCATGTGAATGTGCCCTAAGACGGTAAGTATATACATGACTTGTTAAAACCATTCTCTTGCTACAGACAGGTGACAACATGTCCATAGTGGACTGGGGAAAGGTCACAAATCGTCAGTCAAAGATCATTATTGTAGTATAGATTACAAGGGATTAAGCTCAGAACTCAAGACATTACCTCCACTTTTTTGTCTTCTTTTTAAAAAAAAAAAAAAAAAAAATATATACACACACATAGACTTCCATCTAGGCGTCTGTGCCCCACGTTGGGCCCCCTCCACGCAGTCTTCGGTGGGGCGCCGATCGTTACTATGGCAGCCCTGGGATCAGGCAGTGCCTGTAAGATGGCATCTATAACGTCATCTTAAAGGCACAGTGTCGGCCTATGCATGAGCATCAGATGATTGCGTGTTCATGTCCCATGGTGAAAGTAATTTAAAAAAAGTTATTCTATACAAAATACATTAACCCCTTCACACTCTGTGACGGATATATCCGCCACGGAGCTATGAAGGGTGTATGAAGAGGGCTCACGGACTGAGTAGTAGATAACCTACTGAAGGTTATACGCGAAACTCTAAATATTGAAGAGGAAGTTCCCTGCATGTCCCGAGAGGACGAATTGTTTGGAGGGCTGAAGGCCAAAAAACAACGCGTCTTTCCGGTTAATGATACCCTTTTAGGTTTAATTACGGAAAAATGGAAGGACCCAGTGAAGAAGATAACAACTTCCAAAGGGTTTAGGCGACGTCTCGCCTTTGATCAAGAAGTCTCAAAATTTTGGGACTCTGTTCCAAAAAATGGATGTACAAGTGACAAAGGTTGTCAAAAAAACAGACCTGCCGTTTGAAGACTCTGCACAACTCAAGGTTCCTATGGACCGCAAGGCAGATGCTCTTCTTAAGAGAGCCTGGGAAACATCCATGATCAGCCTTAAATCCAACCTATCGGCTACCTCAGTTGCCAGAACCCTCTTCTTCTGGCTGAACCAGCTAGATTCTCATATCAGAGAAGGCACTCCCAGGGCTTCTCGGTTAGAAAGTATTCCACTCCTGAAATCTGCTACTGCCTTCTTGGCTGATGCTGCAGCTGAAGGTGTCCATTTTGCAGCCAAATAAGGGGCATTAACAAATGCTACGAGGAGAGCTTTGTGGCTAAAACAATGGGGCGGTGGTATTCGTTATGCAGTATCCCATTTTCAGGAGATTTAGTCTTTGGGCCAGAACTGGACACCATTTTAGAAAGAGCCTCTGATAAGAAAAGGGGATTTCCATAGAACAAAGCTCCTTCCAAAAAACCTTCGTTTAGTCCCTTCAGGAATACCAAGGAGTCCTTTCGGGGCAAAGGTGAACAGGGACGTTGGAGTTATCTTAAAGGGGGCAGAGGCCGGGGGTTTCTATTCTCCAATTCCCCTGACAACGCCGGAGGGAAGAAGCAGTGACGCCAAAGTGGGGGGGGCGTCTGTTGGGGTTTGTTGCTCAGTGGACTTCCATCACTTCAAACCCTTGGGTCCTAAATATTGTCTGCACAGGGTACAGGATAGAATTCAGTGCCCCCCCCCCCCCCTGCCATCAAGATTCATGCCACCCTTATCTTCTACTTCTTCCTCTACCCATTATCTCATCTGGCAGGAGGTTTCATCTCTCATCCTCTCAGGAGTGGTCACCCCGGTTCCTCAAGATCAAGTAAAGACGGGCTTCTACTCCCCCCTCTTACTGGTCAAAAAACCCAACGGGTCAAACCGGCTAATAATAAACTTAAAGGCCTTGAACAACTTCATCACCTACAGGCGTTTCCACATGGAATCGGTAAGATCTGCCACCCAACTTATTTACACCGATTACTGTATGTGCACAATAGATCTGCAAGACGCCTATTATCACATCCCAATTCACCCCTCATCCCAGAGATTTCTCAGGTTCTCTGTCTTTTCTCCTGAGGGTTCTATCCCCCACTTCCAGTTTCGGGCTCTTCCTTTTGGGATCTCCTCAGCTCCAAGAGTATTTACAAAGATCATGGTGGAGGTGGTGGTATTCCTAAGACTACAGGGAGTATCTATCATCCCTTACTTAGACGATCTGCTGATTGTGGGGAAAGACAGGTCAGATTTTATTGAAGCAAGAGATCTTACTATAGAAAAACTCTCAGATCTGGGATGGCTAATCAACACCCGGAAGTCAGACCTTTCTCCCTCTACTCACAAGAAATTCCTTGGTGTAATGTTAAATTCCACTCATCTAATGTCCTTTCTCCCTCAGGAAAAAGTGGAAGATCTGAGACATCAGGTTCACTCCTTCAGAAGGAAGATTTCCATCTCAATTCAAGGAGCAATGAAAGTTCTAGGTCTTCTTACCGCTTGCCTCCCATCAGTGGCCTAGAGCCAAAATCATTCCCGTATCATACAGAGTTGGATTCTCAGCAGTTGGATCCGAAAGTCCTCAGGGTTGGACAAGAGAGTCATTATTCCATCCTCAGTAAAAAGGGACTTACAGTGGTGGTTACAAAGGAAGAATTTGGAAAACGGGGTCCATTGGCACTGCCTTCCACGTCTTACAATTACGACAGACGCAAACAGTGTGGGCTGGGGAGCAGTCTTCCCTTCCCACTACGCCCAGGGTCCATGGACACCCTCCCAATCCAGGAAACCATCCAATTACTGGGAATTACGGGCTGTCTGGGAAGCCCTAAGATTAAATACATCTCTCCTAAAAAAAAAAAAACAGCATGTACACATATTATCAGACAACACCACGGCGGTGTCTTATCTGAGAAGACTAGGAGGGACAAGGTCGACAACTCTTTCCTCCCTAACGCGCACCATATTCTCCTGGGCAGAGGGAAATGTACTTTCCATCTCTGCAACTCACCTGAGAAGAACTCTGAACAGGGAGGCGGACTACCTCAGCAGGAGGGAAGTCTCCCCCAACGAGTGGGGCATCAATCAGGAAGTCTTCCTCCAACTGACGGACCTGTGGGGGGTTCCTCAGATCGATCTCTTCGCCACGAAAGAGAACTCAGTATGCCATCGATATTACTCTCTGGAAGCAGGGGAACCGAAGGATCGACTGGATGCCTTCAGCCATCAGTGGATCGAACCTCTCTCCTATGCCTTCCCCCCTATTCCCTTGATTGCAAGGGTCCTCAGAAAAATTCTTTCAGACCAGGCAAGGGTAATACTTATCTGCCCAAATTGGCCAAAAAAGAATTGGTATTCCCTGCTGACATCCTTGGCCCAGCAGCAACCGGTGATACTGCCTTCACGGAGAGACCTTCTACATCAGGGACCGATTCTTCATCCCGACCCAGGAAGGCTTCAGCTAGCAGCATGGATCCTGAGTCCGAGTTCCTGACATCGCGGGGGCTTTCCAGGGCTGTAGTAGCCACTCTTAAGGCAAGTAGGAAGAAAGTTACGTTTGCAATATATCACAAAATCTGGAAGAAATTTGTAACATTCTGTGGGGATAATCCCCCATCTCAACCTAACCCCAATATCTTACAGATTCTGGACTTCCTACAGAAGGGCCTGGAGCAGGGCCTTTCCACTAGCACCTTGAAGGTCCAGGTTTTGGCCCTTGGCTCCTTCTTTGATTGTCCTCTGGCGGAGCACAGGTGGGTCAAAAGGTTTATCCTAGCCTCTCCAGAATCAGACCCCAGATTCTCAGGAGAGTTCCTACCTGGGACCTTAAACTGGTACTAGATGCACTTTCCAGACCACCATTTGAACCTCTGGATAGCACTACTATTAAGAGCTTAACGCTAAAAACTACCCTTCTCATTGCTGTCACTACAGCTAGAAGATTGGGTGAGCTTCAGGCAATCTCAATCAAAGAGCCTTACATGCGTGTGTTGTCTGATCTATAATCCTTACTCTAGATCCAGGCTTCATTCCCAAGGTGGCATCCAGATTCCACAGGAGTCAAGAGATCACCCTTCCATCTTTCTGCGAAAACCCCTCTTCTAGCAAAGAAGCTTCATGGCATCTTCTGGATGTAAGAAGAATTGTGCTAGCTTACCTACAGGCTACAGAACCCTGGCGCATAGACAATAATCTGTTTATTCAATTCCAGGGGAAGAATAAACGGAAGAGGGCTTCGAAAACATCTATAGCAAGATGGTTAAAATTAGCTATCTCTACCTGCTATACGATGCAAGGGAAGGAGGTTCCTACGAATCTGAAGGCCCATTCCACCAGGGCTATGTCCACTTCCTGGGCTGAGAAAAGAGGTGCTTCTCTAGAGCAGATCTGCAAGGCCGCTACCTGGGCCTCACCATCCACCTTCATAAAACACTGCCGACTGGACTTACCTTGTTCTCAGGACCTTTCCTTTGGCAGGAAGGTTCTTCAAGCAGTCATCCCACCCTAGAGTTTCTACGTATTTTGTAGATCTCCAAGTGGACCGTCATGGGGGACGTATTGGAAATGTAGAATTTGACTCACCGGTAATTCAGTTTCGATCTAGTCTTCCATGACTGCCTATATATTTTCCCTCCCTAGGTTAATTCCGTATTGTATGTGAATATTTAACATACAAAATAAAATTTTGTTGTACCTTTCACCGGTGTAGTTATTTGGTAGACACTGGCGGGAGAATGCGGGTGGGAGGCTTTTAACCTCTCTGCTTCCTGTCCCTACAGAGGTCAAGGGGCATCCTCCAAGTGGGCCGTCATGGAGGACTAGATGGAAACTGAATTACCAGTGAGTCTAATTCTACATTTCCGGTAAATAAACCTCCCCCTAAAAAAACCCTCCTTTCCCTTTCGTGCTTCCAGAGAAGAGAGAACTCAATTTAGGGGCAAAGGGAAAACGGGGAGATGGAGTTACGCAAAAGGAGGGGGAGGTCGCGGGTTCTTCTCTAACCCCGACCACAAGCAGAGAAAACAATGACTTGCAGGTGGGGGGGGGGGGGGGAGACTTTCCTATTTTGTGTCCGAAATGCCCAAACCCTTGGATACTCCAGACCATCCAGACAGGTTACAGGGTAGAATTTCTCCATATTCCCCCACTACATTTTCAAAACCCACTAAAACTTTCAAAAAACCAAACTCTCCAACTCTGGACCAACATCCAGCAGCTACGTCAAATGGATGTGATTGTTCCAGTTCAGGAGGCAGAAAAAGGGGAAGGATTTTATTCCCCTCTACTATTAGTAAAAAAAACCCCAATGGGTCTTATCGACTAATTAGAAACCTAAAGAAATTAAACAGGCTTATCAAATACAAACACTTCAAAATGGAATCGATAAAGTCAGCAACTCCTATAATAGGTCAAAACTACTTTTTATGTACAATAGATCTAAAAGACGCGTGCTATCTGTCAGGATCACCAAAAATATCTCAGGTTTGCAGTTCATTCCCCAGGGGAAAAATACTTCAATACCACTTCAAGGCCTTACCATTTGGGATCTCTTCAGCCCCTCGTATTTTCACCAAAATTATGGTAGAGGTAGTGGCCCACCTAAGATTGAGGGGCATACTAATAGTACCTTACTTAGACGACCTCCTACTAGTTACCAAAACAGAATTAGAACTAAAAACTCACCTTCAGGTAGCCATAGGTCTTCTCCAGGACTTAGGCTGGGTCATAAACTGGAAAAAATTGGAACTCAAACCAGAGAAAGTAAAAAAGTTTCTAGGGGTAAAACTAGATTCAGTGAAACAGAGTTCTTTCCTAACAAAAGAAAGTCCAAGAAAAAATGTGAGTCTCTTCCAGAGAAGTCTTCTGGGTCTACTGACGTCCTGTATCCAGTGCGTGGCATGGGCTCAAAACCACACAAGGACTATGCAGGCTTGGACAATCCGTGTCTGGGACAAAAACCCTCTACATCTAGACCACAAGGTAAAAATTTCCCTTTCAGTCAAACATTCCTTATCATGGTGGAAGAATCCCCTAAACTTGGGGAAAGGAGTTTGGTGGAATCCAACCCCGGTCTTGACAATACAAACAGATGCAAGCCTGAAAGGTTGGGGGGCAGTATTAGCAGGCCACTATCTTAAGGGTCAGTGGGACAGCCAGACTCGCTCCAGGTCCTCAAATTTCAGAGAGTTAAAGGCAGTCTTTGAAACCTTCAAACAGATCCACTTACATATGAAAACACGTAAGAGTCCTTTCTGACAACACAACTACAGTAGCTTATCTTCGCAGACAAGGGGGCACAAAATCAAAAACTCTCACAGGTTTATCTCCTCTTTCCCTCTCAGCTATCCATCTCAAAGGTACGGAAAATATAGAAGCAGACTTCTTAAGCCGGGTTACATTAGATTCGAACGAATGGTCGCTAAACCCAGAAACCTTCAGGGAAATCTATTTATATCTGGGGGGCTCCAACCTTAGACCTTTTTGCGACCCACTTAATAAGTCCTGTCAATACTTCTCCTTAGACCCTAAGGGCTCTCCTACAGGACTAGATGCCTTCAGCCATTCATGGGGGACAGGGTTAGTCTATGCTTTTCCTCTCATACCCCTGATTCCCAGGGTCTTACAGAGACTGAGGACAGAGCAGGTATTAATGATTCTTATTGCTCCATACTGGCCAAAAAGAAGTTGGTTCCTGGTCATTCAGGAACTAGCTATAGATAATCCTTTTCATCTACCTTATCGTCATGATCTTCTTCTGCAGGGTCCATTGTACCATCAGGACGTACGACATCTAAAACTCACGGCCTGGATCCTGAGAGGGCGTACTTAATGACCAAAGGCCTTTCTACCTAGGTGATCAGCACTATTCAAGCAAGCAGGAAACCAGTGACTAATGCTATTTATTCTAAAATCTGGAAGAAATTCTGTACTTGGTGTGGGGACTACCCCCCTTCCCCGGACAATCCAAACTTAGGTCAAATTTTAGATTTCTTACAAGCAGGGTTTTCTCTTGGCCTTAATTGGCCTTGATTCTCCCTTAGCAGATCACCAGTGGATTAAAAGATTCATTAAAGGCTGTTCACGTATTAAACCTCACATACATAACCCAGTCCCTTCTTGGGATCTCTCCCTGGTCCTAAATCTCCTCACAGAGCCTCCCTTTGAGCCTCTTGACTCTGAATATGAAAATTCTCGCGTTTAAAACGTTCTTCCTAATTGCCTTTACCACAGCACGCAGATTGGGCGAAATCCATGCCCTTTCGGCGCAGGGAACCCTTTCTAAGAATTTTAGACAAGATAGTTCTCAAACTAGATCCCCTCTTTCACCCCAAAGTTGTCTGATTTCCACCGTAGACAGGAAATTATTTTTCCCTCATTTTGTTCAAATCCTAAAACAGAACGTGAAAAAAAGTGGCAGACTCTAGATGTTAGGAGATGTGTTCTCTTTTACTTATAAGCCACAAAAGAGTGGTGTAAGGATTCAAATTTATTAATCAACTTTGGGGGAAAGAAGAGAGGGTTGAAAGCCTCAAAAGCGACCTTGGCCAGATGGATAAAATCCACCATCTCTCTCTCTGCTACAAAACCACAAACTCCTCCCTTCCGGGGGACATCAAGGCCCATTCCACTAGGGCCATGGCAACCAGGAAGACCTGGCGTTCGGCAGGAAAATCCTACAGGCGGTGGTCCCTCCCAAATAATGGGGTAAACTGGTAAGTCTCCAGGTGGGGGCCGTCATGGAACGGGGTGGAAATATGGAATTAGACTTACCGGTAATTCGGTTTCCACTAGTGACCATGACGGCCCCCCATTATTTCCCTTCCTTCTTGGAGATGGTTCTATGTAAAATTTTTTGCACTTGCATCCTTCCAGGTGGTACTTTGGTACACATTGGTGTTGGGTGCTAGGGAGGAGCTTTTAATCTCTTGCACTTCCTGTCCCTACAGGATATAGGAGCATCCTCCAGGTGGGGGCCGTCATGGTCACTAGTGGAAACCGAATTACTGGTAAGTCTAATTCCAGTTTTTTTTTTGGTACACACTCGTTTAATTTTTGAAAATGTATTAAAACCCAATAAAACCTGTATAAATTTGGTATCACCGCGATCGTACCGAACCAAAGAATAAAGCTGAGGTGTTATTTGGAGCGCAGAGGGAAAGTCGTAAAAACTGTGCCCACAAGAATTTTTCCACATTTGGAATTTTTGTTCCGGCTTCCCACTACATGGCAGGGAATAATAAATAACATCACGCGAAAGTAAAATTTGTTGCGCTCAAAATAAGTCCTCGCACAGCTCTGTACACAGAAAAATAAAAAAGTTATGGATTTTTGAAGATGGAGAGCGAGAGATGAGAGAAAATACCCTGCGTAATTAAGGGGTTAATAAATTAATAAAAATGCCCCAAATCCCCATTAACAGATGAAATGACATATTATGAAAAATAGGTCAAAATCATTGTACAATCGTAGAATAAAAATAATTAATTATTGAACTCGCACAATGAACGCTGTAAAAAAACTGTTTTAAAAACCCTCACTGGAAAAACGGAAAAAAGGATAAAACTTAAATTTTATTTTGACGTCTATAAATAGAAGGGACACAACCAAATTAAAAAGCCATTGTCAAAAGTTGCAAGCAATGGCTATTGAAGGATGGTGGAGAGCAAAAGTAAGTCACTCACTTCCTCATCTCGCCACCGGGGGCCATACAGGTGTAAATATAACACCTCTGGCATGTGGAGCAGAAGACCGTCACGTCGTCAATTTACAGTGAGCACCTGACCTCGTCGCGTCCGGGTCCCTGGTGCGGTGATTCCTCTGAGCCCTTCATTCTGCCGGATAGGCTCATAAACTAATCAATGCACTCAATACTATAATGGTGTATCTGAAAAACTGTGATGCACTAATGTGGAATCTTACACGTATTGCGCACCCACTGAGTATGATCGTTTATGTCTATTTGTGTTTCGGCAAAAATAGCAAACACCTACTAATACAAGACAAAACTACCTAACAACGTTAAAACTCCTGTTCATTGAACGCACGGAGCTTACACATTAACTCTGCGGAGATCCACGAGGTACTTGAGGTGCTGTCCCGCTTCTGGAGGCGCTGCTGCTTGTGGTAAATGGGTGTATACACTCTAGTAGATGTAAAACCTATTTTATTTGGAAACGCTACGCGTTTCGGCTCCGGGCTGGAGCCTTCGTTAGGTGGGATGGTTACATACAAGTTTAAGATACATTAAGCACTTAAATATACAAAAGGCTTGACGTCACTGGTGACGGTAATCGGAAGTGACGTCAAGGGCATTAATAAAGATTGATTGTGTGTACAGAAAAAAAAAAATATATATATATGAAATAAATAGCAGTTTAAAAAGAGATTAAAATGGACACATGATAAACAAATGTAACTACAAACATGAATAACAATAGTTAAAAAACAGCATGATAGAATGTGGAGTGTATGAGGCGCACGAGGAGAGTGGCGCACGGAGGAAACGACAGCGGCGGTATATGTGAGGCGCACGGAGAATATATTTCTACTGGATATCAGAGAACGGAGGTATATTGAGTTGCTGAGTAACCAGATGGTATGTGTATGTCAAAAGGGTTGCTAGAGGACTAAGCGTGGTCACAAACGGCAGAAGTACGGCCATAATGCAACTTGTGTGACGGTGTAAAGGGCAGCGTCACTAAAGTAGAGGGAAGTGACAGGATGAAGAGTGATGGATGGTAAGTATTGGGAGGAAAAAGTGAAGTGGTGGAGGATTTGTAAACTGTATTGATATGTAGAAAATTAATATGAAGAATGTATTAGTCAGTAATGTGTAATAGTAGTGGGATAGAGGTGTTATACGTGTTCGATGATTTCATTTAGTCCATCGGGTTGGAGGCTTTTGATCTTGTAAATCCAGAAGGATTCTCTTTTATTTAATCTTTCATGTCTGTTATTAAGATCTTCTGCAATCTGTTCTATCCCTATGAGTTTAATCTGGTGGAAATTTTTATTATGTGATAGGGCGAGATGTTTTGATAGGCTTTGTTGTAGAAAGCCTGTCTTTGTTTTGAAGTGATGACCATTCATACGCATCCATAGTGATTGAATAGTGCGACCTACATACTGGAGGCCGCACTTGCAGGTAATCGGGTACACTACATACGAGGAGTCGCAGGTAATGTGGTGTTTGCAGGAAAATATTTCTCCGGTACTTGAAGATTTGAATGTTTGGTTCCCATTGTCGATTATATTACAACATAGACACTTAGGTTTGTTGCATTTGAAAGAGCCTGGAGTTTTTTTTGTAAGAACTGGACTGATTGGTGTTCTTGTTGATGCTTTTTGGTTTACTCGGAGCTAGTATATTTTTAATTGACCTAGCTTTCCTATATGTGATCCTGGGTTGAGGTGGAAGTTCTTTTTTGAGGATCGGGTCTTGTAATAGAATGTGCCAGTTTTCTTGCAGGATTTTTCTTATGGCATGATGACCTTTGTCAAAGGTAGTAACGAAATTGTATGTAAAATAACTTGCATCTGTCTTTTTTTGAGGGGGGCCTGGTTCCTTTCTTACTTTATTAAGTTGGTAGGCTGTCTGGATGAGTTTTTTAGGAAATTTTTTCTCAGTAAATTTCCTAGATATAACTTTTTTGCTTGTTCTTGATAATCCTTGTTTAGGGAGCAGTTTTTTCCGAATTCTGGCAAATTGGCTAAATGGTATGTTCTTGAGCCATTTGCCATAATGGGCACTTCTAAAATCAAGGTATCCATTACTGTCGACTTTTTTAAAGTGATTTTTTGTGACAATGGTGTTGGAGCTATGACCTATTTCGAAGTCTAGAAAAACCATAAGGTCTTTACTGATATTCGCCGTGAAGTTAATACCCCAATTGTTGGGGTTTAGTTCTTCAATGAATATTTCTGCGTCCTAAATTGTCCCTTTGGTGATCATGAAGATGTCGTCGATATAACGACGATAGTAAACGATATTTTTATCCCAAAATTGGGATTCGTATACCATAGAGGACTCGAAGTGGCCCATAAACAAGTTGGCGTAGCTGGGTGCCATTCGAGTCCCCATGGCCGTTCCCAATACCTGGTGATAAATTTTCTCTTGAAACGAGAAGTAATTATGGGTTAGAATAAATTCCAGTCCTTGTAGTATGAATTTGATTTGTTCCGGAGGAACATCCAGTTGCTGGTTTAGAAAATATTCAGTGGCTCGTAAGCCAAGGGGATGGGATATATTGGAATATAGGGAGGTGACGTCGATAGAAACAAATATATAATCTCTTTCCCAGTGTATTGTTTCAAGATCTTCTATGAGATGGCTGGAATCCCTAAGATAGGAAGGTAACTTTTTCACGGTTGTAGGAAAAGGTCAATGTAGTGTGACAATTGACTGGTGAGGCAGCCTATCCCCGATATTATGGGGCGGCCAGGAGGTTTTTGTTCGTTTTTATGCACTTTGGGTAAGTGATAGAACAGTGCTAGGTTAGGTTGATCAATTAGTAAAAAAAATTTTTCTCCTTTGTTCAGGATGTTTTGGCTGAATGCTTCGTTTATTATGTTGTTATATTTGTTTTTCCATATGGCAGTAGGATCTTTCGATAATACTCTGTAGTATTTCTTGTCAGTGAGAAAATTATTAGCTTCTTCGAGGTATTCGATGGTGTCTTGGATCACAATCCCCCCCCCTTTGTCTGCTGACCGAATCGTTATTTCATTGTTCTTCTGTAGTTTTTTTAGGGCTGTCTGTTCAGCCTTTGTGAGGTTATTTTTGGGGTTTTGTTTGGTTTTTATGTTTCTGAATTGTTCTGCCACTAAGGTGTAGAAGGTTTCCACACAGTGGCCACGATGGTGTACTGGATTAAATGTGGATTTTTTCCTAACGGGTTGGTGAAGATAGGAATCTTGTATGGTAGAAGTTTCGGTACTGGTTGTGTGTTTGGTAGAAAAAAATCTTTTCCTGGATAGATTACACACAAACTTATTCAGATCCAGAAATAATTCAAAGTCATCTGTTGTCTTTTCAGGGCAGAAATTGAGGCCCTTCGACAACAGGGAGACATCGTTTCTGGATAACTCTTTTTTTGGATAAATTGAATATTTTAATGGTGGAAACGGTGTCCTTCTTATTTGGATTCATTAACTCTGTCTTTGGATGTGAATGACTGAGGAGCGTTATAGGTGACTAGTGGATGAGACAAATTACTAGTCTTGATCACAATATTCTCAGTGAGTGTGATATGAATCATTATCCTCGTCTCCACTATACGATCTAGCCACTGTATGCCTCATTAGAGATGTCATAGCTGCGCGTGCATGACACCTAGTGGTGAGATGAGGAATTGGGTGCATCTGAAAACTGTGATGCTCAACTGTGCAAGCTGATATGTATCGAGCGCCCACTAAGGTGAGAGTAAACAACTTTTTTTCTCTGTGTGCACCAGCATAAGTACTAAAACACACACTAATATGGGACAAAACGTGTATCTGGGAGTACTCAAATCTTTGTCTTCTGGACATGCAGAACTGATACACAATCGATACTTCTGTACGTTGCATTCAATCATATATTTTTGGTTGAACATGATATTTGTAGAGAGCGTGACGTGATTTACTATCTCTACTCACTACCTAGTCACTTTTTGCTTCACATGCCAGAGGTGTTATATTTACACCTGTATGGCACCCAGTGGTGAGATGAGGAAGTGAGTGACTTGCTTTAGCTCTCCACTATCCTTCAATAGCCATTGCTTGCAACTTTTGACAATGGCTTTTTAATTTGGTTGTGTCCCTTCTATTTATAGACTTCAAATTAAAATTTAAGTTTTATCCTTTTTTCCGTTTTTCCAGTGAAGATATTCTCGATATAGTAACAGTAATAATCATCGTTATATTCTGTGAGACATTTTGTTTTAAAAACCTGCCAAAAATTATGATTTTTACTTATTTAATCCCACAAAAATATGCAATAAATGCAAAATTGGTCAACAAAACATATGTAAATGTTAACATTTTATAGCCTACGAAAAGAGCCAATGAGGAAACTAAAATCCTGGCAGCTGCAGGGCGCTCCTTCCCTAATGTGCCTCGCTGTGCGCCCATAAAATAAGTAATGGCCATATGTGGGGGGAGGGTTCTCTGTATTCAGAAGAAATCGCATAACAAATTGTAAAGTGGGTTTTCTCATTTTTTTTCTTTAAGAAATGTGTAAATTTTATGGCAAAATGAGCGTATAACCAACAATATTAGACCATTCTAAATTTCTCCTCCATTTTGATTTAATTACTAAGAAGATCTCAAGGGGTAAACAATCTTCCTAAAAGCTGTTTCTGATAGCTTGAGGGGTGCAGATCTGAAAATGGGTTGATTATATAGGTTTTTTTTTAATGCAAAATGTTTAAAATTTCATTCACAATGGTATTTATCCCCAAAATAGTCAATTCAAAAAATGCGGAAAACAGATGTTGGATTTGTAAGACGTGTCTCATCAAAATAAATTATCCAGACATTTCAAAGATTCTGAAAATGTGAAGTACACTTGGGGAATGTTATTCAGCAACTTATTTAGGTGGTAAATCTATCTGCCTGAAAACGCAATGATTTTGAATTTCGAAAAACAGAAAATCTTTCAAAAAATTCATAATTTTATTTATTTTTTTTGGAAGTAGTTTTGCGTTTGAATTTACCGCTAAAGTGAAGTACAACATGAGAGGAAAAAAACAATCTCATAATCACTTTGATAAGTAACCGTGTTCAAAAGGTATAACCATATAAAGTAACGCAAGTCATAATACAAAAAATGGGGCTATAAACGGGCTATGTCTTTAAGGGGTTAAACTTCAGAAGGTATGTTTTGTTACTTGATTAAATATAAATATACTTGTAACTTCAACCACGTTTAAGTATGGGGCAAGTGAACTACAAAGAACTTATTTTCTCATTTTTCATTCAAGCCTCTTGGACTGTTACCGAGCTTCTTGGAGTAACTGGTTATCAATATTTCCTATTCGAGGCCCGTCTTGATCTGGTCAATGGCCCAGAATCTGAGCTGATTCATATTGCCATCGTGTCTCAATTTTACATGTTTTGCTAGTGATTTCTCTTTGTACCTGTGATGTCACCTGTACTAAGGTGTGATTTTCTCATTTTAAGTTCCTGGATAGTCTTCAATACACAGATTTTCAGACATGCACATTGTGCAATATAGATCACACATGTGCTCTTACAAATTAGAAATTTTTGGATCGTATAAATTTACTTATTTACTGTGAGTGGTTTTGTTGTCTGCATATATTTGCAAAAGCTGCAATCCCTGCAGGGTGATTTTGTTATCCTGAGTACATGTAAGAAACTTGTCTTCATGGGAATACCCCTTTAAGTAGTAAGCCAAAACATGCGTTGGTGTGTTATCCCGTACTTTCATTCTATGAAGGCAGTGGCACTTTAATTATTTGTGTGTTGAGATTATATCCCTTGATATTTGTATTTTTATGTCAACACTTGATGTTCGATATGAAAATGTTATTAACCAGATAACTGTAACCCAAATGGTGTTTGACCACTGTATAACTTTGTCAGGATTTTATAAGATATACCGTATTTTTCGGCCTATAAGGCGCACCAAAAATCCTTTAATTTTCTCAGAAATCAAATGTGCGCCTTATAGGCCAGTGCGCCTTATATATGAACTTATACAGAAATGTATTACAGACAAGATGTACTGTACATTTACCAGTGTTTAATAGCTCCATCCCCAGAAATTTCCTGCACCTTCCCACACCGTATACAGGGTCCTTAGCTCCTGAAGTGCCCTGGCACCACAACTAACAATGTGCCCATCCTGCCCTCCCCTAGCACGGAGAGACCAGAGCCGCCATAGTGCCCACCACGAGGCAATCATCATCATCATCAGTAAACAATCCCCCATACCTGACAGCCCTGTAACAGGGGAAAGAGAAGGAGCCACAGGGAACCCCACAGGAATAACACCCTGGCTGAGGAGGGAAGGAGAAGGGGCAGAGGGAGACCGCTTAACCCCTGCTGCATCACCCTGCATTAACCCCCAGCAGCCTATACCTCTGAGCTCTCTGACACGCTGAAGACAAGTTTCCCGGGAAGTGTAGCTGGCTTGAACTGTGCACAGGTCTGCCACCTGCTGGTTATTTTTAGATACTGCATTTGTTCCTGCGCCTTATACTCCAGTGCGCCTTATATATGAACCTAGATGTCTTAGCAGGCATTTATTAGAGGTGCGCCTTATAGGCCGAAAAATACGGTAAATAAAGATTTACATACTTTTGTAGTATTGAAGCTTTTGAATTTTTTGTAGCGGTGAGTATATGTATCAACAGTCACTTCTAGTGACTTTATCTGGATTGGATATATATAATGAGGTATTGACTTGTTTTTTGTGAATCTTGATTGTTGCACCCATCCTTTGTTAGATTTTCTTTCTTTGGTCTAGGCAAACAATAATGGAAATTGTGGAACAATTAAGACAATAAATGTCTTCTATGACCTCACAAACATATTGTGCAATACTATATGTGATGTTTTATAATTATTGACTAATTTCAAATTGCTAATGCCTATTTCACCATCTTATTATCACCTTTACAGTGTGGTTTGTGCACAGGGCCACTACTGGGCGATAGATGTCACTGTTGTTCTGTGTATTGTGGAAAGATACTAGTTGGTTAATAAACACATCAATAGAAATTGTATACAATTGGTTAGGGCACTGCAATTGGTAGGAAAAATAACCACTCAAATCAGGAAGTGCCGCGCATGTAGGCAAACCTCTGCCCCAAACTATAGTGACTACTCCCTAGCATAGTGAAATGTTGCTTAGTGCTCAATCAAGACTACACTTGCTATCTACTACTTTCCTAGATTTTAACCTCTTACTGACATATGATGTAAAGGTACGTCACATGTCGGGTGCAGGTGCATGGAGGAGGGCTCACGGGCTGAGCTCTCTCCATAGCATATTGCAGCAAAGGCTTACCGGTAAAACTGGTGATCGGCATCTTAAAATAATTTGGCGGCGCCAATGCTTCCAGTGACGTCATTGGGGAGCGGCGATCCGTTGCCTTGCCGGCCTCATGTCTTCCAAAGACCGAGGCTGTCTCGTTTAAACAGTTTCATTACAATGTGCGATCAGGAGGAATACTGTAATGAGTACTGTAGTATGGCTGTATGATTGATCCTATAAGACAACCTAGGATTAAACTAACCAAAAATAGTAAAAAAAAATAAAAAATAAAAAACCTAAAAATTCAAATCGCCCCCCTTTTCCTAGAACTGATATAAATAGTAAAAATCATTAAACACATTGGGTATCACCGCATCCGAAAATGCCCGATCTATCAAAATATATTAGCGTTTTTTTTCACTGCGTTTAACCCCGTAATGGAAAATAGCGCTCAGTCGAAAATGGCACTTTTTTTTTTTTTTTTTTTTTTTAACAATATAAAAAGTTCTATAAAAAGTGATCAAAAGGTCGTACACTCCTAAAAACGATAGCACTGTAAACTTTATCAGAAGTTGCATCAAAAATTACACCACAGCTCTGTATACTAAAGTATGAAAAGGTTATTAGCGCCAGAAGATGGCAAAATCAAAAAATAAAACAATTGTACCAACACAAAGAATAAAGTAGACATGTAATTTGTGGCGCACAGTGAAAGCTGTAAAATCCAAGCCCACAAATGCGGTTTTTCACCAATTTCGCTGCATATGAATTTTTTTTTTTTTTTTTTTTCCCTCCTCTTCCCAGTACACGGCACGGAATATTCAATGCCCTCATTTTGAAGTGCAATTTGTTACATAGAAAACAAGCCATCAAACAGCTCTGTACATGGAAAAATAAAAGTTGTAGATTTTTGAAGGTCCATATTCCTATACAATGGTTGGTTATAGTTGATTGTAATGCATTTATGGAGACATCTGTCTTTAAATAATCTTTCCAGAAAGCCTAATTGGCATGTATGTAAGGAATGAATCAACAAAGGGAAACAATGAATGAGGGAACATACCACATTAGATGTCTTCTCATACCATATATCAGTGGTGGCGAACCTATGGCATGGGTGCCAAAGGTGTGACTCGGACTCCTCCCTGTGGGCACCCAGGCTATCACCAGAGAGGACTCCCGGTATCTTCTTGCAGTCCCCTACAGCCCAGTACTTGCTGTGCACAGAGCTATTTTACAGTGCTACCTGGGACTACTGGAGGAGTGGGAAGGTGTGGACAGATCTGAATTATCATTATACCTCCTGCTCTGGCCCTGACAATTCTTCCTGTTTATAGGACCCTGGAAGGTAGCTACAAAGATCATCCAAATTTTTTTTATTTTCTTCTATATTAGTGTCCTCAGGGTGCTTATATGAATGAAAGCTATGACAGAGAAGGGCGTGTAAATCACTAATTAAATTTCTGTGTTGGCACTTTGCGATAAGTAGGTCTTGCTTGTAGTTGCGGCACTCGGTCTCTAAAAGTTTCGCCTTCACTGCTGTATATTTTTCCACATATACATACTGTCCGAGATAAAATATTAAAACGTTTATATTAGAAAATGTATTCTTGGAGGTAATTATTTCCACTTATAATTTCTTAATCTTTGTTTTCTATTATCTATTCAAATCCCACAAGATTGCTCTTACATAGTTAATAGGTCAGAATTTCTTTATATGTTTTTTAATGCAGTGGATAGTCCTAGTAAATGAATGGGTATACAAGGCTTATTAAAGTAAGTTTCGTTCAGACCTCTCGGACGAAGACAGTCCAGATGGTCAATCCAACTGGCTTCCAAATGAAGGAGACTGTTATCGGCATCACCTTTTCGGGTGCCTAATTAATCAGGTGTATTGCCCAGAATTTAAGATGGATCATATTTCCCCCATGTCTCAATTACACCCGTTTTAACCAGATATGTATCTTTATCGGTATGGACAGTATTAAGGCATGACGAGTTCCTGAATTGTTTTCCATACATAAATTTTCATGCAGTCGCATTGTGCGATGTAGATGGCACGTGTACTTTTACAGTTAAGGAACCTGCAAGTGGTGCAAGTTTTCCCATTTACTGTAAACTTTGACCCTTGGAATGTATTTACAGAAACTACAATCCCTGCATGGGAATGATCCCATTATCACTGAGGACAGCCTTGTTTTCTTATGTGGCTCATTTCAAAATGGCTGTGGACCATTTTAACTTTCATATTCCTCCCACTGCAATAAGGAATGCTTGGATGTTTACTGATAATCTTTTTTAAATCTTCATCAGCCTGTAACAACGGGCAGTATTTATATATTTAGTATATTGAGAACATGATCCGCATAGAAATCATATGTCCCAATACGCCTTACAAATACAAAAAGGAGTAAATAAAAAAATTTGTAATTCGGGAGTCTCAATTAGCAAATTTTGCTTTTCTGTACGATTGTACAGTAGTTTGTACTACTTTTAAAAGCCTCTTCCGTTGAGCAGTTGCATTACTGCTCGGCTGGGATTCCTCTCCTAAGGGCCTGCGGATGCCAGCTACTCCAGTTTAACAAACTATTGGTGGATGTAGTTTTGATGTATACTGTTGTGCTCACATCAGCTGATTCCTCTGTTTATTGAAAGGTCAAGGAAATTAATCTTGGGTGAATCTCTGGAGTGAATTGCATTCCAATATTTCTGTTTAAAATATTTACCACCTGAAAGAAGACCTTCTCATTTTCCTACCAGAGGATGAGGACATAATCAATATTTCTTGCAAAAAATAATGTGATTTGGTATATAATTGCCACCACCCTAGGAATAGATTTGCATAAGTACTTGTGCAGTTTGTTCCCATGGCCATTCCTTTCACTTTATAGTAAAAGTTACCGCCAAACGAAAAATCATTGTGGGTCAGTAAGAACTCAAGAATTGTAAACTTTAATGTGATGATGGTCCAAAAACTGTGTCCCCTTTTTGTGTCCACAAAACTTCCAGCTGCAGTCAGGCCCAAATGATGAATATTTTGGGCAATGGGTAGACCAAAAACTAGCCCTTGAAGACCAGTTCCCCTTAAGTGTGTGGAGTGATGCAGACCAATTTGATGCAGTAAATGCTGCTGTCTCCCCAGTAAGACGCTTCTTCTTAAGATGATGCCCAAGAACACATACAAACAGTTTGCTGAGGACATGGATTATTGAAACAATGCCTGATGCGACAAAGATTAACTTAATTGGTTCTCATTGGCCCACATATGAAAGCATTTGCCCCAGTTTTCTGCCTGACTTTGCAAAGAATGTGCTAACTGATTGCACGTGTTTATAAATTGTCTGCGTGAATATGGTGTTATGGCTGCAATGTGTCTAACAAGACACAAAAAAAGTGGTTGTGCTTAGTCGGACCATGCACCACTTTTATTACTTCAATCGCAGCCCCGGGGTCTGCCAGTGTCCCAGGGATGCACGATCCTCCTAGCAGGACCCGGTTGTAACACTGCATGCTCAGTGTGTTACATAACACAGTGTAATACATCTGTATTACTATGTTGGGTGAAGAAGAACATTCCCCATACATGTCTAATAAAGTAAAACCCCCCAAAAATCGCCAAAACCCCCCACATATTTGGTGTCGTCACGTCCGTAACACTCTGTACAATAACATTATTGGACCCACTTGATGAACGTCAAAAAAACCCTGAAAAACTTGCCAAAAATGTAAATTTTTCATAAAATCCTTACACAAAAATGTTCCTAAAAGTGGTCAAAAAAAGTTGTGCGCCAAAATGGCACCACTGAAAAGGACAACTCAACACGTAAAAAAATTAGCCCGGTCAACAAAAAAAAAAAAAATTAGTTATATCTCATAAAAGATGGCGATACGAAAACAAATGAGATTTTCTTTATATTAGTTGTTTTCAGTAAAATTGTAAAAATATATAAATGAGGTATCGCTGTAATTGTAGTTATCTATAGAATAAAAGATAATATAGTATTTTCAGTGTACGACCTAACCCCCCCCCCCAAAAAAAAAGGGAAAACAATATTGACGATTTTCTTTTCCTGCGTACTTTCAAGAGTTAATAAAATCTTATCAATAAGCTACAGACCCACTAAAATTATATTTGTAAAGTGCATCTCATGTCGCAAAAAATAAGTCCTTATTTGTCCCTTCTCTGAATGGCACAGCTTCCATTCGATGCCATGGTGTGTGCCCATACAGCAGGTTACCACCACATATGGGGTATTATTATACGCAGGAGGGATTGGGTATCAAACTTTGTGGAGCGTTTTGGTACTTTATCTGCTGAGAATGTGTGTACTTTTTATGAAAAACACATTCATTTAGCCAAAAAGAAATTCATTTCAAAATTGCATACAATTTTGTTTTAATCCCTGTAAAACAATTAAAGGGTTAACAGACTTCTTCATAAAAGTAGTTTTATATACATTAAGGGGTGTAGTTGCTATATTGGGGTAATTAATGGGGTTTTACTTTTATTAAGTCCTCTCAACTTGAAACCTGAGCTGATCCCTCGAAATCCTGATTTTGCGGTTTTTATGAAAATGTGAAAAATCACACCTAACGTTCAAAGCTACAAAAATGAGGATGCGTAAAAAAAAACAATGTCCACATAAAGTAGACATTCGGTAAATGTTGGTCATAACAGCAAAAAACGTAATAAGTATCTGTTCAAAAAATAGAACGTTTTGAAAATTGCAAATTTTCCAAATTTTAACCAAATATCTGTTTTTCTCATAAATAAACGCAACACATGCCACCAAAATTTTTCAGGAAGTTGAAAAGTGGTTTGTGTTAAGGGGTTAAAGAAGACCGTGCGTCAGTTTGAATTAATCTGGCTCCCTTTGCACGCTCCACAGGCAAACTGCACACAAGTGTGTCATGCTTGCAACTAGACATGGTGGGTGGGAGTGTTGTGGTTTGGGGCTACACGAGTGCTGCTGCCTGTGGAGAGCTACACTTCATTGAAGGAAACCATGAATGTTGACATCTACTATGACCTAGTGAAGCAGGGCATGATCCTCCCCCTTCGATAACTGGTCTGCATGGCAGCAACACTGCAGCCCCAAAGAACACACCTCCAAGATGGCCACTGTCTTGCTAAAGAAGCTAGGATAAGGGTGATGCCGCACATGGTGTTTTGAACCCGTTTTTGGTCCGTTTTTAAGCAGTCCTTTAAAAAACTGGTTCAAAACGCCATGTATGGCATCACCCTTTAGGTGATTCCAGCAAATAATTGACATGGTTTGTGTTATAAAGTTATACCGTTTTCCAATATACTGTCTGTATCAACGGTTTTCGAGATCTCTGCTTGCTCTCATGCAACAGAAAGCTTTGTTACTTCCTGTATATAAACACCAGTCCATGGTCATTTGATGTCACACAGGTGCACGGCATTTTGTGACAGACGGCTGTGTGATATAATAAGCCATGCAACTGTGGGACATCACATGACCATGGACTGGTGTTTATCTACAGGAAGTAATGAAGTTTCCTGTTTTCCTGTTGCATAACAGTAAGAAGATGGCAAGCAGAGATCTAGAAAACCCATGAAGAATTTATGCAGAAAGTATATAAGAAAATTTTATATTATACCCATTTAACTATTGAGCAACTCCTGATGTCATGAGGAAATGTAACGAATGAATTAATGACACAATCCCTTCTTCACTGTTAACAAAGTTACAGCATTTTATAGATCTAATTCCAACCTGTGTCAGTCCTGGTGTACACAATTTTGGTTGCCCCCACACCCGACCCTGAATTTTCTGACTTTAGGGTCGAGAGGACATAAAGCATCTCGCAAATCACTAGAGCAGTGATGGCGAACCTTTTAGCGACCGAGCGCCCAAACTGCAAACCCAAATCCCCTTCATTTATCGTGAGGTGCCAACCAAAATTAGAGCAGAATCTTATTGCTCCCTGTTCTTCAACAAAGTTCAATCCGGAGGACACCAACACAGTAGAAAGAAAGGAGGGAAAATTTGCATCATTTTAGCTTCTTTCCAGTGTCCCTCTGTACACAGAGAATCATGGGGCCAGCAGGGAGTCCTTCAGAGATAATTAGGCCCTGTCTACACATTCTCCCTCTTTCTGCAGTCCCAAGTAAGTTACTTTAAAATATCACTGAAAGCAGCATCTTTTAAGTTGCTTGGAACTACAGGAAATTTCTTGTCCTATCTGGTGTGCTGGGGCGATGGCCCGGGTGCCCACAGAAAGAGCTTGGAGTGCCGCCTCTGGCACCCGTGCCATAGGTTCGCCACCACTGCACTAGAGGGATCATAATGTATCTTAGAGAGTCTCTGCCCACACTCTGGAATCTTACACTGACCTTCAATTAGTGATGGGAGCTAAAACAGTAATAAAATTGTAAGTAAGGGGTTAAAAATTTCTTTTGTGTAAACACACACTTGTTATGCAAGCCTTACACTGACTATATTGTGTCAGATCTACTGGTCTGTCTTATTAAAAGATTGGGTGTATTCACTTTTGTGATGGTGTTGCTTTGTGGCTTCCTTATTTGTAACAGTTGTGTGTTTTTTGTTTTTGTTTTTTTGGGACAAATCTTCTAAGCTACAAGCCTCCTTTTACAATTTTGCTCTGCTGGAATAAACTGTGTATTATTATTATTTTCTATAATTGTTAGCTAGAATATGTGATGTAATGTCTAAAAGTTTTTAGTGAATTATTACAAATTTTAATTCTAGTGACAAAGAACAATGTGTTCATGCCATCCAGCTTTTGTCAGCCATCCACAGGAAATTCTGACTCTGAACCAGGTAAGTCACAAATGGATTACTAATTAGGCTTGACTTTTACTGTGACTTGTTTTTGGGAAAGAAAGTGTACTTTTACTTACTCATGGACCTGGAAATGTTAATGTTTATAGCCAGATTGGTGCTGATTAAAAGCCGACGTTGCTCCCTGTTAATTAATCAGGGAGTGATGATCTGTCTCTGGCAGTCTTGGTTCTTTGTAACAAATGAATCGAAAACATACAGCCTCTGGTCTTACTAGTGTCCCATTGTATCAATGGTCAGTAAAATTCCCATACACCGCCATAATGTAGAGTGATCACTGTGATCGACCAGTCAACTCTGAAAGGCCAATAGTTTTAAAGTAAAAATGGACAGTTTAAACTGTATTCTGCCTCTCCAGTGGCTCTGAAATTGTTTAAGGATCAGTCTGTCCCAGTACTACTACGCCCATCCTCTCTTATGAACCCTAAATGCTCTCATTGTCCTTTGTACTCTCTCCTGTGTGATCACTCTCATCAAGCTTGGTGATCGCTCCATCATCCATTGGCCCCCAAACATACTTTTAAAAATTAAAAAAAAAAAAATGTATTGTCCTTCACAAATGCCTAAATTTCAACCCCTCTTGGGTGTCTACTTACCGTATTTACTCGAGTATAAGCAGACCCGAGTATAAGCCGAGACCCCTAATTTTACCACCAAAAACTTGGAAAACCTATTGACTCGAGTATAAGCCGAGGGTGGGAAATGCCAGCCTGCCCCCACTAGTGTACAGCCTGCCCCCACTAGTGTACAGCCTGCCCCAGCCTGCCCCCGTACTATACAGCCCAGAATTTAAAAAAAAAAAAAAAAAACGGTGGCCCCAATGCGCAGCGCTGCTCCCCCGATGTCATCGCGGCTCCTCTTCTGGCTTCCCGGCTCCTCTGCTTGCTTCTGCGCCGTCTTCTGTCTAATTTAAATTATTATATTAAATTATTAAATGCCTAATATGCCCTTATTGATATCTTCCATTGCATTTCCCTTAATATTTCTGAACAAGTCGTATTCTGTGTGTTCCTCCAGCCTTTCAGAACCCTAAACTCCACTTAATCTTCTGGGATATTATCCGTTATATCTCTAGACCACTTACTAGCTATTTTCCCCTTAAATGAATTTTCCTCCTCAGATGAAATATTCTTTCTGATACTAGCAATTAAAGGGTTGACATCTTTTGCATCAAGAATTTTGCTAAATTGCAGCCCATTACCTTACCCTATTTTACCTAACAGACCCATTTCCTTGAACATCCCCTTAATCTGCATATACTGTAAAAATTCTGAATTCTCTAGTCCGTGCTTTTTTTTATTTTTTATTTTTTTTTATTCAAAGGTTTGTACCTTCCTTTTCTTATTATCTGATATATTGTATACCCTTCCTCTCCCAGGTAACAAGTCACCCCTGCTCTCCTTTCCATTTACACATATTGAAGAAATCTAGGGACATGTATCCAGAGATATCAGCTGGTAACTGATATTTCCACTTCACTGTTCTCCAAACTGATCTTGTATCCCTTAAGAAAATGAAGGCTTTGCCGGGGGTCTTCAAATTTACTGTATTTTCATGCAAAAACCTTCCCAATGTTAAAGGTTGAACCAAACTCTCTTCCACCTCTATCTACAAACTTTATTCTGTTTATTAAACCATTGTGCCACAAATCTCATAGTGCAGGCTATATTATATGTTCTTATATCTGAAAATGTTTTTCCACATACTTTTTGCAAATACTTAATAGATACTCTGCTTTTCTTATTTCTCCATAAAAACTTTTGGAACATAGCGTTTAGCTTATTTACATCTTTGTGCTTGAGTAACAACGGGAGCATCTGCATTCGTATATAGCAACCTAGGGAAAATAACCATCTTTATTTCATTTTTACTACCAAATAGTGAGAGTGGAAGTTCCATCCATCTTTTTAAATCGTGAGCCATCTTTTCAAACAACCCTGTGTAATTTAACCCATATGTTTTTGTGAGATCCCTATCTAACCTACCCCCTAGAAACCTTAAATTATCCTTAACAATTTTTAACCCACATTCCTTATTCCAGGACAGATTCTCCCCCTAATAATAAAACTTCTGTTTTGTGCATATAAATTTTCTACCCCGAGACCTCCTCATATTTTTTTAACAAATTAAACATTCTGTGTATGTCTAGGGCTAGTGGTTCAATAGTTAAATAATAAAATAAAGAGGGATGTCCATATTTCCTATAGTTATAACTTTATTATACAACAAAAGTCCCGGTGCCCACAAAAGCCACTAGGCAAGTAACTATTTTTGTCTACCTTTTGTGGGCACCGGGACTATTATTGTTGGTTTATGCACTAATGGTGCTTTTTAATTGCTCTCAACTAATTGTAACTTAGATCTTAAATAAAGATATAACTATTTTAAAAATATGGACATCCCTCCTCATTTTGTTTAAAAATCTGAGTGCCATCCATTTACTCCTAAGACCCTGCCTTTTCTCATTGTAAATACTAATGGCGAGAGGGGGCATCCTTGGCGTGTACCTAGGAAAAATGTTCTGATATAACCCCTCGTATTATTACTTGTGCTAGTGGTTTGTTGGTCATTTTTGTAGGGCTATCGAAACAATGTATATCTATCCCCATATTAAGCATAACTTTATTGAACCAGGCCAAGGCCACTGTCTAATGCCTTTTCCGCATAGACTGAAATCATTGCTTTATTTTTCTTTTCTGTTGGCCCAGTCCAGTACCACCATAGCTGTGCGCTCATTTTTTACTTCGTGATGTCTCTTCACAAAACCATTTTGGCAGGTGTGTATTAGACCTGGAATCATTGCTGCAAGCCTATATGCCAGAATTCTTGTGTATATTTTTATATTGATATTTATCTGAGAGATAGGTCTGTATGAACCTGGATCTACTTGGAGGCACATTATTTTATAAAAAAATCATAGGAGTATCCATCTGGCCACAGCGCTTTATTTTACCTTTATTTTAAAGGTCTCCTGGAGTAGTACTGTCAGTCTAGTCTCTTTAGGTGACATAAAATGTTTTGCCTTTTAGCTGCAGTTGTGACGCCTCTCACATTCCATGACGTCACTTTCAAATTTGGCAAACCCATTGCTATTAGAAATTGCTAAAGATTTCTACATGTAGCCTCACCGACACCAGGGCAGATTTCCCTCCCATCCTAATACCCTCTTACTTCCATACTGACTTCCTTATTACCCTAATGGTCTCTGTCTTCCGAATTAGATCTACCCCTCCTCTACAACCTTATGACACACACACACACACACACACACACACACACACACACACACACACACACACACACACACACACACACACACACACACACACACACACACACACACACACACACACACACACACACACACACACACATCTTCCCTTTTTCTATCCTCCACACATCTTCCCTTTAGTCTCCCCTATCTCTTTCTTACTGGTCCTAATAGTTCATGGCTTTAACCATCATATAAAACTTTGCTGGTTAATTTCTTACCCACTCTTATTATGCCTCTTGCAGACCAGATCAACCTCTTAACCACATACATCAACAGTATATATAGCTGTATAGTATAGTAGTGAGAGCGTTACCATGGGGTTTAAAGGTGGTTTAAGCCTGATTATATAAGCCTTTGGAAATCTCTTTTGAAAGTTTATTTGTCTGTAAGATGTAATGAATTTTTGTAAATGCTCTTGACAGTTTCTAAAACCTACTTTCTTATCCAGACCATTTGATCAATTTTTATAAAACTTGTTTTGTGAAACTGGGAAAAACCTTTCCGCACATTTCTCATTTGCCTGTTTTAACGATATTATATTTTATAATTATATTTTGATCTGGCAGTTTGAGAAATGGGATTCTTTTTTTTTTTTTCCCTTTTCTTTTGCATTTTAGGAAAAGGGAGGGATTTAACATTTTAAGGGTTTTTTCAAATATTTCTATTAACCCCTTAACGCCGAAGCCACTTTTCACCTGCCTGCCAGTTTTTTTTTTTTTCAAATCTGCCCTGTGTCACTATAAATGGTTATAACTTTGAAACGCTTTAACATATCCAAGTGATTTTAAAATTGTTTTCTCGTGACACATTGTACTTCATGTTGAAAAATTTTTGGTGGTATATTTTGCATTTATTTATGTGTAAATCAAATATTTGGTGAAAGTTTGGAAAAATTCTCGATTTTCGAACTTCAAAATGTTCTACTTTTTCCACACATAGTCATAACCGCAAAAAAACTTAATAACTAACATTCAACAAATGTCTTCTTTATGTGGACATGGTTTTTATGCATACTCTTATTTTTGTAGGAGGTTATGGGGCTTTGAACGTCACGTGTGATTTTTCACATTTTCATAAAAACCGCAAAATACTGTTTATTGAGGGACCTGCTCAGGTTTCAAGTCTCTTTGAGAGGCCTAAATAAAAGTAAAACCCCATTATAGAAACTACACCCCTTAACGTACGTGAAACAACTTTTGTGAAGTTTATTAACCCTTTAATTGTTTTACAGGGTTTAAAACAAAATCAGATACAATTTTGAAAGTAAATTTTTTTTTTTTGTGTTTTAATGTGTTTTTCAAAAAATGTACAAATTCTCACTGGATAAAATACCAAAACGCTCCACAAAATTTGATACCCAATCCCTCCCGCGTATAACAATCCCCCATATGTGGTGGTAACCTGCTGTATGGGCACACGTCGGGGCAGGGATGGGAAGCTGCGCCATTCAGAGCAGATAATCCATTGTCACTTTTTATTGGCTATACAATCTTTATTTTTTTTTTGGCAATTTGGACATATAAAGGCTTATTTTTTGCGACATGAGATGCGCTTTACAAATATTTCATTTTAGTGGGTCATTAGCTTATTGAGGAGATTTTATTAACTCTTGAATGTATGGGTGAAAAGAAAATTGGCAATTTTGGTTTCCTTTCTTTTTGTATTTTTGGTGGTCGTACACTGTACACTAAAAATACTATATTATCTTTATTCTACAGACCACTACGATTAAGGTGATAACTCATTTACATAGTTGTCCTTTCAATTGGTACCATTTTGGCGCACATAACTTTTTTTGATCACTTTTTAGAACATTTTTGTGAAGAGATTTTATGAAAAATGTATTGGCGAGTTTTTCATGTTTTGTTTTTAAGGCGCTCACCGAGTGGGCCCAATAATGTTTCTGAGTTATTGTACGGATTGTTACGGACGCGGCATTACCAAATATGTGGGTTTTTTGGCGATTTTGTGTATTTTTTTTTTTCTTTATTACATGTGTATAGGGAATGTTTGTGTTTAGGGGACTTTACCTTTATTTAATTTTATTAAATGTTTTTATGTAATGTTTTTATTCACTTTTACACTTCACTTTACACAGTGTAATACAGATGTATTACTTGTATTACATGTTGCGCATGCTCAGTGTGTTACAGCCAAGTCCTGCCAGAAGGCAGGGGGGGGGGGGGTTTGTCCGATTCTTGTGGAATGCCTCTATCATGCCGCGGGTGTCGGCTATAATATATAGCCGACACCCGCAGCTTCTGGCCCCGGCTCCGTTCAGGAGCCTGGGCCAGAAGTTTGACGTAATAGTACTGCAATTTGTGGGAAAGCACCTCCCGCAATGCAGTACGATTACGTCAAATGTCGGGAAGGGGTTAAAACTATAAATGTAATTTTTTTAAATTTCCTGTACGTTTAGACCACCCTATTTAAACCCTACGGCAGTGATGGTTAATCTTTCCAAATGCAGTTGTGGGGTTAAATGCCAGGTATAACCGTTATTTTTGATACACATCGGTAAGTGGTTAATAACGCCTAACTCATATGCAGTAATAAAAAGAAGGGGCCTAGTGAAGGATTGGGGAATCAAATTTGGCAGGGGCTCTGTAGGGCAAAGAAGTGGTTGTTTAGGGGTGGAGGGTGTGGGCAATGAACAGCAAAGATATAGGTGGCTTTGGGATCACCCATGACTGTCTGCGTCCACTTGTACTTGCCTATGTCTGGGGCCACGTATATACTTGCCTCTGTCAATGCCTTTCATCACTTGCACAAGGCTGCTAGTGAAGCCAGTACAACACCACGGTTTATATTGCACATATGGGGTGGGGTTGTGCTGGCTTCCCTGGAAGCCTTATGCAGGTAACGAAAATTGTGGGCAGAAACAAGGATATATGCGGTCATACGGGGAAATTTGGAACACTAAACCACAAGTATCTATAGTTGGTTTAGGGTCCCAAAGTCACCTGACAGGACCACTTTAAGTATTCACAGCTCTAACACTGAGCTGCCTCCTGGGAAAATGCACGCAACAGCTTCTGACCTCCATGCTTCTCCTCTGCAGCTGTGGGCTCCCTTGTGTGAACTCTCACTCTCCCTGCTTGGTCAAGGCTGGGGAGTTGGTATGCGTCCCTACAGAGAGCGCTCTCCATGCACTCTGGCATGGGTGACAACCTGCCCTAGGAGGTCTGATCAGTTGCAGTACATTGTAAAATATCTATCTGTAAAGGAGCTGCTGACAGCAGGCTATTTTATAGATCCTGCTATGATCGGCATGGGACCATTCCTGAAGTCACTGGTGTCATAGCTACGGGCTTTGCAAATTGGTGGTGGCAGGATCCAAGATGGCAGCTAAAATATCCTCTTAAGTGCCACTATTGCATTTTGTGTAACTATAGGGGCTAACTCTCTTGATGGGTATCGGCATTATGTACAGCCAGTAAGCCCTCTTAAGACATGTGCAATACAGATGTACACATGTTAGGGGGTTAAGGGAGACCTTTCATCACCTCCCACTTGTGGAGATCACCATACGGTTCTGTAGGTGCTGTTTCATAGATTCTGGGTTATCTAGAATTTTTTTTTCTAGTCCCCATGGTGGCAGAGATATCCGTATTAGTACCTGAACATTTGTAATCCTTTCTACATTGAGAGCGGTGGTGCTGGAGCAGCAAGAGGCGTTGTGTGTTATGCTAATCTATTCATACTGTCCAATCAAGAGCTAGCAGTGTCAGAAGCTTCTGTGTTTTCTCTATGCTCCTCTAGAGGATGTGTTCACACCTTTATCTTCTGCTAATATTCAATTAACCCCTTAAGGTCGTAGCCAGTTTATACATCAAGGCTCAGCCCTTTTTTTTAACCCCTTAACGACGTGTGAACTACTACTAAAAGGTCACGCGTTGGCTGCAGGTGTTTGGAGAAGGCTCACAGGCTGAGCACTCTCCATAGCCATTGAGAGTTTGCTGCAATTTGCAGCAGACGCCCACCAGTAGCACACCCAAATGTTGCTAGCACCGATTGCGGGTGTTAACAGATTGTTCACCACTCGCAAAGTGCGGGTGCCGCTATGTTGGTTTGGATTGTCGCTCCCTGTCACTTCATCAGGTAGCGGTAATCTGACGCTATGACAGTCTCGGGTCATATGAAGACCCGAGGTTTTCACTATTTAACCAATGTATTACAATGTGCGATTTGCACACTTGCATACTATAGTATGGCAATATGTGGTTGGTTCAATCAGACACCCTAGGTTTATAGTACCCTAGGTAGTCTGAAAAATGGTAAAAGAAAAATAAGTTGCCTAGTTCTTTCCCCCTTAGTAAGTAGTATAAATAGCAAAAAGCATAAACATGTTGGATATCACCACGCCCCAAAATGTCCCATGTGTTAAAAAAGCGATTCTTCCCGGCGGTTAACCCTGTAATGGAAAATAGCCCCTAAATTAAAAAATGATATATACCGTATATACTCGTGTATAAGCCAAGTTTTTCAGCACAAAAAATGTGCTGAAAAACCTAATCTCGGCTTATACACGAGTTAATAAAAAAAAAAAAAATTAATACTCACCCTCCGGCTCCCGGTCCTCGGCGGTGGCTCCTGGTCCTCGGCGGCAGCTCCCGATCCTCTGCGGCAGCTCCCGATCCTCTGCGGCAGCTTCTCTCTTCGATCTTCACGTGCCGGCAGTCGCGTCTATGCGACTTGCCGGCGGGCGCACAATATGATGTAGCGGTGTCGCCGCTGATGATGTCATCAGCGGCGACACCGCCGCATCGCACTGTGCGCCCGCTGGCAAGTCGCATGGACGCGACTGCCGGCACGTGAAGATCGAAGAGAGAAGCCGCCGCCCAGGACCGGGAGCCGCCGCCGAGGACCGGGAGCCGCCACTTCAAATCAAAGGTGAGTATCGTCGGAGGGTGAGTATTAAGTTTATTTTTTTTATTATACTGAGGGCAGGCTGTATACTTTTTGGGGGCAGGCTGATTGTATACTTTTTGGGGGCAGGCTGATTGTATACTTTTTGGGGGCAGGCTGTATACTTTTTGGGGGCAGGCTGATTGTATACTACTTGGGACAGGCTGTATACTACAGGGGGCTAGCTGGCTGTATACTACACCCTCGGCTTATACTCGAGTCAATAGGTTTTCCCATTTTTTTGTGGTAAAATTAGGGGTCTCGGCTTATACTCGGGTTGGCTTATACTCGCGTTTATACGGTAGATATAGATATATATATTTTAACCCCTTAAGGACGGAGGGTTTTTCGGCTAATTTCTCGCTCTCCAACTTCAAAAATCCATAACTTTTTCATTTTTACGTGTACAGACCTGTGTGAGGGCTTATTTTGTGCGTAACAAATTTTACTTTCCCGTAATGTTATTTATTTTAACATGCCTTGTACTGCGAAGCTGAAAAAAAATTCCAAATGTGGAAAAATTGAAAAAAAACCGCACGTGCGTCACGTTCTTGTGGTCTCAGTTTTTACGACTTTCACTCTTCGCTCCAAATAACACGCCTACTTTATTCTTTGGTTCGGTGCGATCGCGGTGATACCAAATTTATATAGGTTTTATTGTGTTTTAATACATTTTCAAAAATTAAACGAATGTGTACAAAAAAGAAAAAAATTTTTTTGCCATCTTCTGACGCTAATAACTTTTTCATACTTTGGCGCACGGAAATGTGTGAGGGGTCATTTTTTGCGAAATGAGGCGACGTTTTCATTGCTACCATTTTGAGGTCTGTGCGACATTTTGATCATTTTTTATTTCATTTTTTATGTTATGTAAAAAGGTGTAAAAGTCGCATTTCGGACATTTGGGCGCCATTTCCCGCCTCGGAGGTCACCGCCGGCCGTAACCGTTTTTATATTTTGATAGATCGGGCATTTTGGGACGCGGCGATACCTAATATGTCTGTGATTTTTACTGTTTGTTATGTTTTATATCCGTTCTAGGGAAAGGGGGGTGATTTGAACTTTTAATATTTTATTAAATTTTTTTATTTTTTAAACTTTTTTTTTTCTTTTTTTTTCCACTATTTTTTAGACCATCTAGGGTACATTAACCCTAGATGATCAGATCGCTCCTACCATATACTGCAATACTACAGTATTGCAATATATGGCGTTTTTGCAGGTCTTACATTACAATGAGCCACTGGCTCATTGTAACGAACCTGCATAAACCATGTAGCCTCGTGTCAAGAGAAGACCCGAGGCTACCATGGTAACCGATCGCCGCCCCCCGATGACGTTCGGGGGCGTGGCGATCGAAAAAAAGATGGCGGCGCCAATTTTTTGGGCCTGTTTCTTAGAGTACTGCAGAACCTGACATGTTGATGTTAACTGCTGTTAAGCCGTGCAGTGATGTCGAAAATGGAGTTGATGCTATTGGGATTTTGGCAGGCTGATTTGGCTACAAATGTTTTTTGGTGCCACAGCGTATTTGAAGAGCCCCTAAACCAGTGGTTCTCAACCTGTGGGTCGGGACCCCAGCGGGGGTCGAACGACCAAAACCGGGGGTCGCCTAAAGCCATCGGTCCGCAATTTTACTGTATTTTTACTGTGAGTTGCATGGTTTGGGGTCACCACAGCATGAGGAACTGTACTGCGGGGTCACAGCATTAGAAAGGTTGAGAACCACTGCCCTAAACAATAGAAAACCACTCAAAAAGACACCAGTTTGGAAACTACGGTTCTCAATGTATTTATGTAGGGCTGTAATTAATATTTTAAATGCTAACATGCGGGCAAAATTCTAATACAAAGTAAATGGTGCAGAGTAAAAATTACTGTTTTTTTTTTTTTTTCTCATGTGCCATTTTTAGTGCCAAATATATTGTGCCTAACTTATGCCACGGTGCAGCTCTGTGGCTTGGTGGTTACCATTGCAGACTTGCAGCGCCAGGGACATGGGTTCAAGTCCCAGAGTCAACATCTTCAAAGAGTTAATGTTATCTCCGTATTTGCGTGGGTTTCCTACAGTTCCTCCGGTTTCCTCCCACACTCCCAAACATGCTGGTAGGTTGATTAGATTGTGAGCCCCATTGGGACAGGGACCGATTTGGCAAGATCTGTGTAGCGTTATTTTTAGTATTAACAGTAGTAGTATTTTTACTATTCTTTTTATTATTGTTATTATTATTAGTAGTATTATTTTAGACATGCATCCCAAAAATCGCCCTTCGGGTTGTCCCAAGTATGGCAATAATCTATTGGGCTGGGCACACTACAGGGCTGAGAATTGAAGGAGTGGAATTTTGCTATTGGAGTTCCGTTTTAAATAATTCGGATTTGGAGACCCATGTCAAGTGAGCAGAGCTGCTAAGGTACCTCTTCAATAGAAACTTCACCCCTAATGGAATTTATTTGGGGTTGGCGGGTGAGCATTTTAACCCCCGATATGCTCGCCAAAATCTGTACACTCTTCAATTCCCTTTGTATTAAATTGCTTTTTTTTTTTTTTTTTTTTTTTATCCAATGAGGCATTTTGGTGACAAATGTATTAAGCCCAACACATGCCACTGGAGACAAACGCCCCAAAAATCATGAAGTAGGTTCTCCCGGGTAGGGCAATACGCTATATATGGCAACAATCTACAGGCTGGCACACAGCAGGGCTCAAAATGGAAGATGAGGCATGATGTATAAGCTGTGCATAGTACATCAGGGTAAAATCTAAATGCACTTGTTTATACATAGCCCTGGTGGAGCACACCCTGTACATATTTTGTGTCCTTCCCTTCTGGGCAGTTTTGGGAACTTCTTTTGGAAAGTGCTGCCCTGGTACAATATTTGTGGCCTCACTTCCAGAAGTACTGGCACTCCCCCCTTCCTGGTATCCAAAAACAAAAGGCATAATGGCCACCTTTTTGAAACTCCAGGAAAGTTCCCATCTGGCCTGCACATCGATGTAACACTTATGTTTTATACAGTGCCATCTGCATTATGTGCACAGGAGCTTCTTGTACCACACCCTCGATTTCTACATGGCGTTATAAGGCTGAAACACCAGGTCCGAAAAAATCAATCCCTCCGGTATACCTATTGTATTCCAAAATGCAGTCAGTTTTGGGGGATTTATGTGCTGGCACCTCGTACCAAGCATACCTTCAGAATTCAGTAGCGACACTGATGCAAAAACACTTGGAAAGCTGGGTGCCCTTGCTGCCATACATAAACACATTTGCTTCCACGTAAACAGGAGCTTCCGGAACTGTCTAGACAGGACTAATCAACCTGAGCTGGATGACACGAACACAGCAGCTGGGAATGGTGCAGCGATTGATTACTTGTGCCTGTCATGGACAACACAGTGATAATGTATTTTCGGCTTATGCTGAGGTATATTTTGGTCCATTATGCATTAAAGCAAATAGCAGATTTCCTTTAATACAAGAACGTCTCTCTTGGACTTGTACTTAACACACAATACAGAGTCGATGCATATTGCCCGGCTCTCGTACCTTCAAAGTTTTTGTCCAAGCAGTGACTTTGGGGGACCTCTCTGATTTCACTGCCACATGCCGCGCTATATCTGATCTTAAACAATCATAACTGGGGTCATCTTTGGGTGGGCACTGTGTGTTGTTTGCATAATGCAAAAGCTTATGGATGGCTTCAGAGCGCATCCTGCTCATCGTTATGCGGAATATCGGGGTGTGGTACAACATGTCTGTGCTCCAATAATCCCTGATTGATGGTTTCTTTATAAGCCCCATAAGAAGTTTTATGCCCCAATACTTTCATAGTTTATACGGTTGAAAAAAGACACTTGTCCATCAAGTTCAACCAATGAAGGGAAGGGATTCTATCTTCTCTATCTCTTCTGCAGTGACAGGGGTCTACCTGTC
The DNA here is from genome assembly GCF_040894005.1 of Engystomops pustulosus. NCBI lineage: Eukaryota > Metazoa > Chordata > Amphibia > Anura > Leptodactylidae > Engystomops > Engystomops pustulosus. Next base: position 171,012,032 of record NC_092411.1, on the reverse strand, counting down.
GGGTTGTGCAATATATTGTGCTGCGAATCGATTTTTGTGTACTACAATTAAATTGAATCGCTCCTCATCAAAAAAATATTTAAAAAAATTCTCATCTCTAAGCCCTGCCATGTCAAATTTAACTCCAGGTTGGCCCGCAAAGTCTTGGAGCTGAGGGGCATAATTATCTGGAGTTGCCCATGTGGGGTCAGTGGATGACCCAGGCCCCCTTCTCCCCTAGACGTCCCAGGGCCCGAAGAGAAGTAAAAGGGGACATCTTCCCCACTAGCGGACTCCGTTTTAGAGGCCATCATGTTATATGCCTTCAACACAGTATGTCTTCGGAGACATTGTACACCAATTATATTACACACAGAAAAATCTGTCGATGTGCAACAAACTCTATGGACAAACCCCACAGCTGCCACACCGAAAAGTTATATAAGTTCAACAAAAAAAAAACCTTGCACCGCACACGTAATAGAGACATTGTCGCTGGAGAGCGGGAAGAAGCCAAAATTTTAATTTTTTTGCCCAAAAACTCTGGGATTGACCAATTGCAGCAATTTGCTGGGGAAGGACCGCTCTGATTGGCCGGGTGACGTCGCCAGGAGGTTCTTTTGCCACCATCACCTGATTGTCATCGAGATATCTCCATGTTATGTGACATGCACCAGCTGCTGGAGCCCACACCTTAACAAAGGTGTTAAGGGCCCATGTACACACACCCTGTACAGTCGCTGGGAAAAAGATAGCGTATGCTTTATCTTTGCTGTAATTACAGCCAGGCAGCAGGGGTACCTATGGAGGGGAGAGGTAAGCAGCGCTCATCCCTCACCCTCTAGCAGAACGTGTGCTACATAGCAAGGAATCCTAACATTACATTTTCAGCATGTTTAGATAAACCCTATATTACTGAGAATGATTTAACTTTGTGAGTTGATTTTGCATTCACATCATGTTTACGTTGCTATATCATTTGCATTCGATTTGCATTTATGCCACATTTACTTAGCATTTGTGGTAACATCACATTTATATTGTTGTTTACTTTGTGCTTGCGTTTATATCAAGTGTAAATTATGATTCTGCTGACACTGCACGTGTTATTGCATTTACATTGCAACTTCGTTTATCATGTTTTCATACAAATCCGTTTTTTTAGCCAGTGTAATTTCTATAGGAGAGCTATATAGAGACACCGCTCTCCTATAGGTATTGTGTTACACTGGCTTAGAACATATTTTGTGTGCCTTTCCACGTGTCTAAAAAGTTTCGGCTCCTCCCTGTGACATCATACCTACGAAAACCCGAAAGGGATGTGACTTTTACACAGTCTCTACACAATGCAGGAAGCAGTAATGTCTGTCTACACATGGATGAGAGAGGATGGAAATGACTGTCTGATTACGTGTGTGTATATGGAGGTTAGGGTTCTCGGGACAGCACTAGATGTTTTAAGGATTGAAGTAAGGTCAGGGGAGCTGAACTGGTAATCTATCACATGGGACTGCAAGTTGGGTGGAGGTGGACAACAAAGCCTTTAATTTTATATTTTTAGTGTTTTTTTGAACTTGCTGTCTCTTAGTTTTACATTAACTTAATGTATGCAAATGTTATGCTTTGCTTCTATTCTTGCACAAAAAATTAACAATCAATAATTTTTGTTTTTTAGAGGAGAAATCGAGCGGTTTCAGACTAAAACCCCCCACTCTTATACATGGCCAGGCTCCAAGCGCAGGTACCGCTCCATTATTTTTTTTTCCCTCCCCCCCAAGATCATTCTTTTTGATGTTGTTGTTCCATAGCTCCCAAATTTACCCCCAAAGTAAAACCAATATTGTGTAACTCTTTCCAGAAAAGCATTTCCAGTTTCTCAGTGATCTCTGGAATTTTGTCAAAAATTTAAACTGAAACAAGATTAGTATGCAATGTGTATTATTGAACAAACAAGTTGTAGTTTATTCCACAAAAAAAGTTGCCACCACATTTTGGTTGCAGAGAGAGCTTATTTTGCATCTAAACCTTTAAAAAGCAAACGTACACAGTGTGGTAACGTTTGAATACTGAACACACTCGCAAAGTGTGATTTAGAATTAAGGGTTTCAAGACTTCAGGAGGTAACTGCTACATTCTCGTTTCTTTGAATTCGTATGTTTCTAAAACCTTATTTTATCTTGTAATCCCCATTACTGCAATGGACTTCATGGGTGCCAATACTACATAATGTACATCCTGTGCCATGTATGCTTCATTTGATCAACAGTTTGAGGGAGCATACTACTGTGTAGGATGCCCGGATTCAGGTTCTAAACGACCAATTTCCAAGGCTGCCAGCAATTGACAATATGAAGTGGAGTTTGCTGCTTTTTGAGCACAAACTCATCGGGGAAGAAGGGTGTTGGGATTGTATGGAAGTTCGGAGTGAGGGTTCCACTAGTTGGGTAACATGTAAGAGTAGAGGGAGGAGTATCAGGGAGTCTAGTCTAGCGGACAGTAAGAAGGGGAATGGGAGCACAGGAAAAGTCAGACAAGAGTGGTGTTTTCCTGGTGCTCGGCATGTAGGGGAAACAGAATAGAGAAACTGGAACCCTTAGCCCTTTAAAGGGGTTGTGTCACCATAGCAAATGGCTTTAATTGGGTCCAATGCATTGTGACAAGTACTTTCACCATTTACACTTATTACAAAATCTGCAGGTGTACTGAGATAACGCCTCCTTGTCCTGGTTGCTGGTGCCCCCTATTGGTAGCTGTGTCCCGTCCTGAGCAACAGCTGATCTGGCAGAGTCTGCGCACAAGGAGTCAGCTAGCTGCTCTGCACTACAGATCACTCCACGGGCTCACAGCTCCTCTCCACACTGAGAGATCACCTGACACACTGCAGCCAATAGGAAGTGAGAGAGGAGGAGGGGCAGAGATTGTGCTGTGATGGCCACTGATTACCAGTGTCACAGGAGCCTACAGCAGCATATACAAGGTAACTGCAGCCAGACATGACTATCTGCTGCACAGAGGAGTCCTCCCCTAACATGGATCATAGCAATATAGCAGCCCTCTCCTCCCTCCACCATTAGTCAGGTCACACAGGAGGCTGCAGAGATAACACAAGTAACAGGCTGAGCTCTGACCTCTCCTGATGCAGTCCTCCTCCTTTACTCTCCACCATTCACTGTCCCTCCATGCTACCCTGCTGTCCTGCAATCCGCCTGTACTCTCCACCATTCACTGTCCCTCCATGCGGTCCTGCAGGGCTAAAGATCAGTAACATGTGAGAAGCTGTCACCTATTTATCTATCCAAGTCCTATTATCTATCACCTGTCATCTATCTCATAAATATCTATCTATCTAGTGATTTAGTTGCAATTCAATGTATTCTCACAGCATCATCGTCGGTCAGGCGGACAGTAAAGTGTAAATATGTCGGAGGTCTAGAAAAATGCAGGGACGGCAAACTCCATGCGTATCCTCACTTCAAAGTGACTTCCCCAGGGGTAAGTGTCACTTTGGAGTGACAATACACGTGGGGTTTTTCCTCCCCTGCACCCACCTAGACTTCCGCCATGCATGTCAGCCTGACCGACCATGATGCTGTGAGAATACATAGTACATGTGTACTCTGTGCAGTGTCCTGTGTATTGTGCAGGGGCCGCCAGATTCAGGATTTCTGGTGCACGTTCTTCATGAATCTGGTGCCCCCTGCACTGCTTTGACAGACTGCACCAACTTTTTTGGTGCACTTTTAACATGGGGCGTATGACACATTTCTATTAGACTTCTATTGGATCAGTAAATGCAGGGACTATTTTAGAACAGCAGGTGGAAGGAGACTCTGAAGGCTGAACGCTCTGTAGCACTGAGTTGTGCAATAACTTCCTTTGTCAGTGCTGTGCATGTGCCTGGCTAGGCCCCTCCCACATCTGCTTCTGTGTGGAGCAGAATAGAGGCTGAACAAGCATCATAATAACAAATAGAAAGGTACTTTTACTTCCAGGTAACTATTAGAAATAGATTTTTGAAATATTTTAACCTCTTTGACAGCTTTTTGCAGTCAATTTTTTCGTGGCATAACCCCTTTAAGTACACAACTCACTTTCACCTTAAGGACACAGGATACGATCTCTGGGAAAAGTATCACGATGCTCAATACCGTTACGATACTTTTCCTGAGAAGAAAAAAGTGCTGAATCCAAAATTTTTCCCACTGACTGAGCTAGTTGAGGTTTGTTTTTGTGTTATGAGCCCTAATTTTTCTTGGTAGTATTCAGGTTATCGGCTTTTTGATAACTTTTTTGTAAGGTGTGTTTTTTTTTTTTTTTTTTTTTTTTAATGCGTTTCGACGCATCCAAAACGTCCCATGTGAATTCACCATCAGACTTGTTTTCCAACAGTACAGGAGCAGTCTGGGGCTGAGTGGGTTAAACTTTTACTGAAGTGTTTTATCAGGGGCATTAGCAGCCAACACAAAGAAATTCTAATAGCATTGATATGACCTCTGACAGGGCACTCCTGCAGTGTTTTTCAGAGCATCAAAGCGACCAATACTGACAGGGAGCAGGACACATGGTTGACAGGGTTTAGTGGGTTACACTGCAGTGTTTTATCAGGGCATCGGAAGCTGATACTGTTAGGGCTGGACACATGGGCATGGCTGAGTGGCTAACACAAGTCTGGGCTGAAGAGATAAGATCTCTGTTACCTCTAGCGCTACAGCACAGAACCTCCCTGCTTCTGTCTCCACTCCTTGCCCGCGTTCACACACAGCATGTAATGCATTTCTTTTCTCTGATTGGTGGAGCAGTGGTCACTTGCTCAGCATCGTACCACAAGAAATCCTGCTATTGGACCGTTTTGCCTCATTTAAAACAGAAAAGGTACAGAAATTTTGATGCATCGTGCAACCTTATTTTTTTGTTTTCAGTTTTTTGTTTTCAGTTTTTTGTTTTTTTTTTTTAAATTACATGCTGCTCATTACATTAGTACAGTCATGGCCAAAAGTTTTGAGAATGATACAAATGTAAATTTTTACAAAGTCTACTGCATCAGGTTTTATAATGGCAATTAGCATATACAGGCAGTCCCCGGATTACATACCAGATAGGTTCTGTAGGTTTGCTCTTAAGTTGAATTTGTATGCAAGTCGGAACTGTATATTTTAGAATTGTAACCCCAACCAGTATTTTTTTGGTCTCTGTGACAATTGGATTTTAAAATTGTTGGATTGTCGTAAGAACTAGGATTAGTAATATATCTTAATTGCAGATGCCCCTGATAACTGTTATAGCTGTGTATTGTAGCCTAAGGATAAAGTACAGTAATTTAACAATATCCAGATGTCTGTTTGTAAATAGGGGTCGTCTGTAAGTCGGGTGTTCTTAAGTAGGGGACTGGCTGTACTCCATAATGTTATAAAGAGTGATCGGCTTAACAGCAATTAATTGCAAAATCAATATTTGCCTAGAAAATTAACTTTTTCCCCCAAAACACATTTCAACTTCATTGCAGGCCTGCCTTAAAAGGAGCAGCTAACATAATTTCAGTGATTGCTCCATTAACAGAGGTGTGGGTGTTGATGAGGACAGGGCTGAAGATCAATCTGTCATGATTAAGGATGAATCACACCACTGGACACTTTAAACGGAGGCTGGTGCTTAGCATCATTGTTTCTCTTCTGTAAACCATGGTTATCTCTAAAGAAACATGTGCAGTCATCATTGCGCTGCACAAAACTGGCCTAACATGGCTGAGTATCGCAGCTAGAAAGATTGCACCTCAGTCAACAATCTATCGCGTTATCAAGGAATTCAAGGAGAGAGGTTCCATTGTTGCCAAAAAGGCTCCAGGGCGCCCAAGAAGGAGGACAAGTGCCATGACCGTCTCTTAAAAGTGTCTCAGCTTCGGGATCATGCTACCAGCAGTGCAGAGCTTGCCCAGGAATGGCAGCAGGCAGGTGTGAGTGTATCTGCACGTGAGGCGGAGACTCTTGGAGCAAGGCCTGGTGTCAAGGAGGGCAGCAAAGAAGACACTTCTTACCAGAAGAAACATCAGGAACAGACTGGACAGAAAAGGTGCAGGGAGTGGACTGCTGAGGACTGGGGTAAAGTAATTTTCTCTGATGAATCCCCTTTCCGATTGTTTGGAACATCTGGAAAACAGCTTGTTCGGAGAAGACAAGGTGAGCGATACCACCAGTCTTGTCTCATGCCAACTGTAGAGCATCCTGCAAGCATATATGTGTGGTTGCTTCTCAGCCAAGGGATTCGGCTCTCACTGTCTTGCCTAAAAACACATCCATGAATAAAGAATGGTACCAGAATGTCCTCCAAGAGCAACTTCTCCCAACAGTCCAAGAGCAGTTTGGTGATCAACAATGCCTTTTCCAGCATGATCAGCGGCGATTCCTTTTTCAAGTGAGGAGAGACTAGAAGCTCAGGTCTTAAGTGTCTTCCCAGAGCTGTAGGAAGCTCTGGGAAGACACTTAAGACCTGAGCTTCTAGTCTATCCTCACTTGAAAAAGGAATCGCCGCTGATTCCGAAACGCGCTGTGTTACCGAGACACAGATTTGTTGTGAAGTACTCTCCGAATCAATTTTGACTACCAGTGTGCGCCATAGTGACAATCTCCCCATCATCCCATGCATCTGATCCAGACCGGTGTGGCTACTGCACTCTGATGATCCCGTCAACAGGCAGCACCTGATTGGTACTCAGTTCAAGCCTTCCACTAGTGTTGTGCCTGGAACTTGCACAACTCTATCTGGTGAGCCTCATTCTTTCCTCCCCCATCTGAATTTGTCCATTGTTGTACAAACTACTACTCTATGAGCGCTTTTTGGTCTCTCCCTGTTCGCCTTTCCTATACATTTTCCAGCATGATGGAGCACCTTGCCATAAAGCACAGGTAATAACTAAATGGCTCGAAACAGAGATTTTTGAGTCCATGGCCTGGAAACTCCCCAGATCTTAATCCCATTGAGAACTTGAAAACCAACAAATTGTGACAAAATGCAGACATTGATTGTTCAAGAATGGACTACTATCAGTCAGAATTTGGTCCAGAAGTTGATTGAGAGCATGCCAGGGAGACGTCCTGAAGAAGGGTCAACACTGCAAATATTGACTTGCTGCATTAACTCATTCTAACTGTCAAAGCTTTTGTTACTCCTAATATGATTGCGCTTGTATTTCTGTATGTGATAAAAACATCTGACAAAAGCACATAAAACCCAGAGGGAAACAGATCATATGAAAATATAATACAGGCAGTCCCCGGGTTACGTACAAGATAGGGTCTGTAGGTTTGTTCTTAAGTTGAGTTTGTATGTAAGTCGAAACCATATACTTTATTATTGTAACCCCAGTCAAACTTTTTTTTGGTCTCTGTGACAATTGGATTTTAAAAATGTTGGATTGTCATAAGAACCAGGATTAACAATAAAGCTTAATTACAGACACCTGTGATAACTGTTATAGCTGTTTATTGTAGCCTAAGGCTAAAGTACAGTAAATTACCAACATCCAGAGGTCCGTTTGTAACTAGGGGTCGTATGTAAGTCAAGTGTTCTTAAGTAGGGGACCGCCTGTATTTGTGTCGTTCTCAAAACTTTTGGCCATGACTGTACTATATTTTAGTTAGAATTTTTTGGCGCTTATTTATTAAAAAAATTATGTTCATCATACAGTTAGTCTAGCCGCCCAAATTGATGGATAACTAACATTGTCTGATTTATGCTGATTAGAAGTTTATTATTATTTTTTTTTATTTTATACTTTTAGATGACAATTCATTTTCACAAGGGTTCTTTATTAGAAAGTTCACACAAATGGCCCATTTTTAAAACGGCACCCCTTAAACTATTCAAAACAGCCTTTTTGAAGTTGTTTTTTTAATTTTGTTGTGGGATGAGTGGAAATTTTAATCGGTATCATGCGGGGCTAATTGTGACTTTTTGATCACTTTTCATGGTGTTTTTTTCTTTGGATGCACAAAAATAATTTGTTTTTAGTGCTCACCATGATCTTATACAGTATTTTGCCCTCTAACTTTTTTTTTCCTTCTCTAACTTTTTGGTGAAGAATCAATAACATGAAATTTATTGGATATTTTAAACTTTTGTAAAAGAAAAATAACTAAACTGCAATATTAATTAATACTTTGTAGCATCACCTTTTGTTACATTTACAGCTACAAGTTAATGTTTGTCTCTATCTGTTATGCACATTTTTGCCAATTCTAACTAGGCAAACCGCTCAAGCTCAGGGAGGCTGGATGGAGAGTGTTTGAACAGCTGTTTTTAGCTTCTTTTTTTTTTTTTCTTTTTTTCTCCCATTTGGATTCAGGTCTGGCACCTGGATATGTTTATTTGTGAGCCATTCCATTGTAGATTTTGCTTTCTATTTGTGATCATTGTTTTGTTGGAAGATAAATCTCTGTCCCGGTTTTGGGTCTTTTGTGGTCTCAAACAGGCTTTCTTCCAGAGTGGTCCTGTATTTGGCTCCATCTGTCTTCCCATCAATTTAGCCAGCATTGTAGCCAAAAAGTTCTATTTTGGTTACACCTGACCAGAGCACCTTCTTCTATAAAACTTTAAAGGGGTATTACGGGAATATGAACGTCTGACACAAAAACCCATGATGATATAAATAAATTAATGTAGCAATACTCGGTGTCATTAGTCACAAAATGGAGCTTAACCCCTTCCCGACATTTGACGTACTATTACTGCATGGCGGGAGGTGCTTTCCCGCAAAATGCAGTAATAATACGTCATGCTTCTGGCGCCGGCTCCAGAACGAAGCCCGCGCCAGAAGCTGCGGGTGTCGGCTATATATTATAGCCTACACCCGCGATCGGAGATTTATCAGATCGCGGGTGTTAACCCCTGACACTGCTAGGGGCATTTGAGAAGAATCGGACCCCCCCTGCGGCGCTTACCGGGGGTGGGGGGGGAGCTGGTCCACTGCTCCGATCGCAGCCCCGGGACTGCCGGTGCCCGGGGCTGCGCGATCCTCTTCTGTGAGCCGGGTCCGTGCCTTCTGGCACACTGAGCAGTGGATCACTTGTTCAAGCTAACCTGTAAAAGTTAATAAAAAATGTTAAAAACTATACATAAAATCGTTTTTTAATAAAAAAGAATTAATTAAATAAAGTTAATCCCCTAAACACAAATATTCCTTATACACATGTAATAAAGTGAAAAAAAACACAAAATCGCCAAAAAAACCCACATATTTGGTATCGCCGCGTCCGTAACAATCCGTACAATAACTCAGAAACATTTTTGGACCCGCACGGTGAACGCCGTAAAAACAAAACCTTTAAAACACGCCAAAAATGTACATTTTTCATAAAATCTCTACACAAAAAAGTTCTAAAAAGTGATCAAGCAAAGTTATGTGCGCCAAAATGGTACCACTGAAAAGAACAACTCAACTCGTAATAAATAAGCCCAAAACTAGCTCTGTCAACCAAAAACTATTAAATTTACGTCTCCGAAAAGATGGTGATGCAAAAACAAATGAGATTTCCTCTATATTAGGTTTTTATCCAGTAAAATTGTAAAAATAAATGAAAAACTGTATAAATGAGGTATCACCATAATCGTAATCAACTATAGCAGTGGTGGCAAACCTATGGCACGGGTGCCATAGGTGGCACTCATAGCCCTCTCTGTGGGCACCCAGGCCATCAGCCAGCACAAAGGTCACCATTCAGGACTCAAGACCTGAATCAAGGAGGTGTGGACAGAGCTTAATTATCATTGTAGCCCCTTCTCCAAACCTGTGAATTCATCCTGCTAAGCCCCCCATTAGAGGGAAACTACAATAATAATACAAATTTCTCCTGTATTGGTGTCCTCAGGGCGCCAATACGTTTGAAACCTGTTACTTTAAATTGGCCTTTGTGAAAAATATATGGCTTTTGCTTGTAGTTTCGGCACTCGGTATCTAAAAGGTTCGCCATCACTGACCTATAGAATAAAGATAATATAGTATTTTTAGTGAACGGTGTACGACCCCCAAAAAATACGAAAAAAAAGTAAACCAAAATTGACAATTTTTTTTCACCCATACATTCAACAGTTAATAAAATCTCATCAATAAGCTCATGACCCACGAAAATGAATTAGTTGTAAAGTGCATCTCATGCCGCAAAAAATAAGCCCCTAATATGTCCAAATTGCCAAAAAAAAAGCTTGTATAGCCAATAAAAAGTGACATTGCATAATCTGTTCTGAATGGCGCAGCTCCCTTCGATGCCTTGGCGTGTGCTCATACAGCGGGTTACCATCACATATGGGGTATTGTTATACACGGGAGGGATTGGGTAACAAATTTTGTGGAGCGTTTTGGTATTTTATCCACTGAGAATTTGTACATTTTTTGAAAAACACATTCATTTAGCCAAAAAAGTTTACTTTCAACATTGTATCCGATTTAGTTTTAACCCCTGTAAAACAATTAAAGGGTTAACAAACTTCATAAAAGTTGTTTCACGATCGTTGAGGGGTGTAGTTTCTATAATGGGGTAATTTATGGGGTTTTACTTTTATTTAGGCCTCTCAAAGTGATTTGAAACCTGAGCAGGTCCCTCAATAGCAGGATTTTAAGTTTTTTATGAAAATGTGAAAAATCGCACCTAACGTTCAAAGGCCTATAACATCCTACAAAAATAAGAGGATGCCTAAAAAACCATGTCCACATAAATTAGACATTTAGTGAATGTTAGTTATTACATTTTTTTTTGCGGTTATGAACATTTTGAAGTTCGAAAATCAAGAATTTTTCACCAAATATCGGATTTTCTCATAAATAAATGCAAAACATAAAACCAAAATTTTTCAACTAACATGAAGTACAAAGTGTCACGAGAAAACAATTTTAAAATCACTTGGATATGTTAAAGCGTTTTGAAGTTATAACCATTTATAGTGACACAGGGCAGATTTGAAAAAATGGGCCGTGTCAGGAAGGTGAAAAGTGGCTTCAGCGTTAAGGGGTTAAATAGTTTGATTTACTGATTTACAAAATTTATGGCCTCTCTAAAGTAGGTGAAGTTATCACTTAGATGGCCGCCACTGGAAACTACAAGTCCCAAGATCCTTTGGTTCTCAGTAACTCCTCCTACCTCTCATGCTCTACTCCCAGGGATGATGTAACAGACTGTCCTGCTCTGTTGCCATAGTAATGATGTGTAACTGCCATCACCACACACTGGCCATACTGGATGCACTTCAACCAACCCACTACAGGCAAACATAGTGGTGATCACATGACCTGCCCAGGCAGGTGGTGGACATGTGACCAGCGGCCATCTTGTGTCCTGTGTCTGCTCTACAACGGACCACACGGAGGAAATTAGCAGACTGATTAAAGGACCGGAAGCATTTTAATTTTCCATTACAGTCTGTCACCAGCATTTTCTGCTAAGGGCACATTAGCTTATATTTTGAGTACCCATTAGTATGTGAATTATACTTATTCCTGGAATACCCCTTTAAACAAGACTTTTTATGGATCTCTTTGAGAAATGGCTTTTTTCTTGCCCCTCTTCCATAAAGGCCAGAGTATTGTGCAGTGTATGGTTGGTTGTCCTGTGGACAGACACTGCCATCTCAGCTGTAGATCTATGCCGTTCATCCAGAGTGATCATGGGCCTCTTGGCTGCATCTCTGATCAGTCTTCTCCTCGTTTGAGATGAAAGTTTAGAGGGATGGCTGTGTCTTGGTAGATTTGCTGTTTTACCCAATTGTTTTTGAGGTTTTTTTTTCTGTGACATTTTGTACTTCAACTTAGTGGGAAGTTTTGGTTGATATATTTTGCATTCATTTCTGAAAAAGTGAATTTGGTAAACATTTTTTGAAAAAAATTGCTATTATCAAACTACAAAATACTCAGTTTTTCAAACGGAGTCTTACTACCCAAATTAGTTACTAACTTTTATATCTCTAGCTTTGTGTTGGCATCATTTTAGAAGTGTCCTATTATGACGCTAGAAAGATCACAAATCGAAGAGCATTCTCTCAAATTTTTAAGAACATTTTAGAATAAATTATTTTAGGGGTTTTGGAAGTTCTTTTAATAAAAAGCCCCCACATATCACCACACTCTAACTTTACCTCTCAAACTATTCAAACCAGCAGGTAGAAAGTTTGTTAACCCTTAATGTATTTTACAAAATTCAAGCAAAATCAATGCATTCATTTGGCTGCAAAATGTACCCACATTAACTGAATAAAAGTAGGAAATGTATCTAGGAATATATTGTGCAGTTTTTTCCAAGTATGGATGGAATCCGCTGTCAGGGCACATGGCGGGGCGTGAAAGGGAAGGACCCATTGAGCTTTTGTAGGGCAGAATATTTTTCAGGTGCCATAACGTGTTTGTAGAGCACCTGAGGCCGCGTTCACACGTGGCATTTTGGTTGCGTTTTGAAACACAATCCAAACACTCTACCTGCGATCGCACGTTAGGGTAAGATTGCATTTCATTCGCGTTCAGTTAATGTGTTGGAAACATAATGGGGCAGATTTATCAAGCAGTCTGAAAGTCAGAATATTTCCAGTTGCCCATGGCAACCAATCACAGATAAGCTTTCATTTCACCAGTGCTCATGAATATTTTAAAGGGGAGCTGTGATTGGTTGCCATGGGCAATTGGAAATATTCTGACTTTCAGACTGCTTGATAAATCTGCCCCATTGTTACCAAAATATTTGATCACGAGTGGAGCCTTTGGAATGCATTTCCAAACACAACCAAAGTGTGAATGTGGCCTCGGGTACCACAAACCCTTATCCCAGAGAATTTGTAAACTTTTTATCTTGTGGTATCAGGGAAGATTAACCCTTGTTTTTACCATTTTACTTTATTGCTTCCCACTTTCAAAAATCAATAACTTTTTTATTTTCCATGTACAGAGCTGCATGGGGGTTTATTTTCTGACAAATCTTACTTCCTAGTAACAGTATTTTATATACCATCCCATGTACTGGGAAGTGGAATTTGCATCTTAAACTGTGCACTCCAAATGCCATCTCCAATATATTCTTTGGTTCCATATGATCAAAGAGATACCAAATTTATATGGGTTTTATTAGGTGTTTATAGATTTTACCAAAAATTTAAAACTTTTTGTATCACAGTGTAATTTTTTTCTGGGACAGGCTGACACTTTTATTGCTACCATTTTCGGGAAAGTTGCGATCTTTAGATCAGTTTTTATTACATTTGTTTTTTATGTCAAAAACTATGGGGCAAAACTATGATAATGTTAGGGACTTAACAATTAACAAGTCTTTTTTCATTTCACTCACTTTTTTGTCAACCATTTATAATTTTTTCATCATTCTTTACCATGCACATTTATTATTACAGTGTATGATTCCTATTCAATTGTATTGTGCAAGGGATTAGCTCTCCAAGTTGTATATACAATACTATGCTGTTCCTTTTGTCACAGATGTCCGAATACATCATATTTCTTCTCAGGGCAAATTTCCCTTACCCAAGATGGCACCCGTGGAGGAAGCGCATGCGAGCCTGGGTTTCGGGTTGATGCACGTCACTTTGATGCGCCTCTGGAATTGGACTATGTCCGCTTCTCGTGATGCAATTGGAGTGGGCGGTGCATGCGGTTTAGCGAGATCCCGGGCACATTGTGGTATGTGGCTTACTTTAGCAAGCAGCTCCTAGTGCCGAAATTTTGGGCGACAGGTCCTCTTTAAGGGGTTAGTAGAAGCACCAGATGTGGTTGTGCTAAATTAGGCACAGCCCTATTTTTAGCTGTTTGGTTAAGGTGAGGGTATCCTCAGGTTAATCAACATATATAGTAATCTGGTCAATAAATCAATATATAGATGATTAAATCTATAGTGGAAAAGTGTAGAACTCAAAATAATGCTGATAACATAAAAATGTCATCAATTAGATGGATAGGTGATGGTACATAGTAGCAATAATAATATCACAAAAATATTAATTGGATAATTATCATTTTGATAAAACAGATATTTGGTACAGAGGAACACAACCATGGATATACAGGCAGTCCCCGGGTTACATACAAGATAGGTTTGGAGGTTTGTTCTTAAGATGAATTTGTATGTAAGTTGAAACTGTATATTTTATAATTGTAGATCCAGACAAAAAAAATTTGGGCCCCAGTGACAATTGGAGTTTAAACATTTTTTGCTGTAATGGGACCAATGATTATCAATAAAGCTTCATTACAGACACCTTACAGCTGATTATTGCAATCTGGGACTATAGCAAAGCATTCAGAGAGCTTCACCAGAGGTCAGAGGGGTCTGTCTGTAACTATGGGTTGTCTGTAAGTCGGGTGTCCTTAAGTAGGGGACCGCCTGTATCAATGAATGAATGAATGAATAAAGTAAATGCATCCAAGTCTATGTTCAATTAACAGTAAGGGTATATGAATGGTGAAGGTGCACCACTATAACATAATCAAAAGATGATCGATTTTGTAGATAAAGATTACTTCTCCCAGGCTGCAGGTAAGCAAGACGTTGTTCCAGAGCTGTCAGATAGCTTGTTTACAGCGGTGTTTAATACGCTGCGATTAGTGGGCTCTGCTTCAGCCCAAAACTACGATCTGCACATGCACACTAAGTGTAAACTCCAAAAAATGAAGTGAAATGAAGGAGTTGGGCCGGGGATCGTAATACATATGAAAATTAAATGAATGAACACGATGGTTAAGGTTCTTAGTGGCATGTATTTGGGGATGGTATGGGTGGAATAGAGGGGGATGAATTTTGAAATAAATGACTGGTGTAAATGGTAGTGATAGAAATGGGGGGGTATATATGTACGCTTTTGGGCTGCAAAAATGTTCACATATACACGTGTATACACACAAATACATACTCAAACATACAAATACACGTATAAACACATACATACGTATGCATCTACACATGTCCATTAACCCCTTAAGGACGTGGCCCTTTTTCGTGATTTCCTTTTTCGCTCCCCATTTACAAAAATTAAACTTTTTTTTTTTTTTTTTCAATGTAAAGAGCTGTGTTTGGGCTTTGGGCTGTGTTTGGGCTTGTAGCTTAAGGCTCAGTCCCATTTTTTTGTATTCTGACCTGCGTAGCTTTATATGGTTATAACTTTTGAACACTGTTACTTATCTAAACGATTCTGAGATTTTTTTTTTCCCCCCCATGTTGTACTTCATTTTAGTGGTAAATTTTGGCTGATATGTTTTGTGTTTATTTGCAAAACAAAAAGAAATAATTATGATTTTTTTTGAAAAATTTGTTGAAATTTGAAATCACTGCGTTTACCACCTAAATAAGTTGCTGAATAACATTTCCCATTTGTCTACTTTACATTTTCATAATTTTTGAAATGTCTGGATAATTTATTTTGATGTCACGTGGCTTACAAATCAAAGATCGATTTTCCGTATTTTCAGAATTGACTATTTTGGGGATAAATCCCGTTTTGAATGAAATTTTACATATTTAGCATCAAATTCCCTATATAATCAACCCATTTTCAAATCTGCACCCCTCAACCGCTTTTAGGAAAATTGTTAACCCCTTGAGATTTTCATAGTAATTACTTCCAAATGGAGGTGAAATTTAGAATGGTCAAATTGTGCCGGTTATACGTTCATTTAGCCCTAAAATTTACACATTTCCAAAAGATAAAAAGAGAAAACCCACCTTACAATTTGTTCAGCAATTTCTCCTGAGTACAGAGACCCCTCTCCTGTGGCCGTTACTTGTTTTATGGGCGCACAGCGAGGCGCAGAAGGGAAGGAGCGCCCTGCAGCTGCCAGGATTTTAGTTTCCTCATTGGCCCCTTTTGTAGGCTATAAAATTTTAGCTTTTTCGTTATTGGGGCCATGTGATGGAATTTTTTTTTTTTTTTTTGCGGGATGAGATGCTTTTTCCAGTGTTACCATTTTGGGGTTGGTATCCCATACTGTTGAAAATTTAGGGCAGGGACAGGAGCAAAAAAGGAGTAAAATTTTTTTTTTTTTTTTGTGTTCACTGTTTAGCCTAATGATCATGTTATCTTTATTCTATCGGTCCATACGATTACGGCGATACCATACATGAATATTTTTTCTTACGTTTTACTAAATTTGCCAAATAAAACCCTAATGAGGGAAAAATCTATCATTTTTGCATTGCCGTCTTCCAAGTGGCATAAGGTTTTAGTTTTTTTGGCTTTGGAGCTGGTTGATGGCTTGTTTTTTTTTTGCGGGACATGTTGTTCTTTGCACCAGTATCATTCTGGAGTACATAGGTTTTTTTTTAACACTTTTTATTGCATTTTTTTGTGGGGTTCAATTAACAGTTTTTTTTAACGGCGTTCATCGTGCAGGTTCAATAATTATTTAGTTTTATTCTACGGATTGTTACGGACGCGGTGATACTATATCATACTATATTTGTGGGGTTTGTGTTATGATTTAGACTTTTTTAGTGTTATGTCTCTTTTTATGTTATGGGGCTAATGGGCATTTTTAGTGATTTATTACTTTATTTTTTTTATTGAAAAACATTTTTTTTTTACTATTTCCACCATTGGACATGAACAAGCAATCATCTGATTGCTTGTTCATGATAATAATCTGCAATACTCATGTATTGCAGGGTATTAGCAGTGTCAGCCTATGCACATGTATAGGCTGGGACTGTGCCTGAAAGATGACGTCACAGATGCCATCTTTCAGGCACCTCCAATGGCATCACGATCGGACCCTATTGGAGGCTTACCATAGTCCTGGGATGCTTCATGGTAACTGGAGTCCGCTAGTCTGTAGCGGTGGCCATCTGTGCGGATGGGTACTGCGGCAACATCTGCAACTCCCACCCAGATAAGGGCCGGTGCGCATCAGCTG
Source organism: Engystomops pustulosus (assembly GCF_040894005.1). NCBI lineage: Eukaryota > Metazoa > Chordata > Amphibia > Anura > Leptodactylidae > Engystomops > Engystomops pustulosus. The sequence continues at coordinate 170,995,171 of NC_092411.1, read as the reverse complement.
CACAGTTTATGACGACGCTGACCTCTTCCTGCCTACTTCCTTTCTGCCTGAGCAGCATGCGGCCGCTTCCGGGGGAAACCAGAAGTGAGGCACAGACGGTGTCCCACCTGACCAGGATGAGCTAAGGCGGCAAATTTGAAAAAGGGCCCAACACAGCTAGTCACTGTGAGCCAAAAAACGGACTTCTGTCAGACCTGCTGATTGAGAGAGTTCCACAGGCAATTTCCAGTGGTGAAGTTCTACTGCCAGGATTCATTGATGACCTCACCCCTGCTGCCATGAGTTCATGTGGTGCCATGCATGTGGTGGTCCTTATAGTGGTGAGTACGGCTCTAACCTGGCCTTAAAAACTGTTTTTTATGTGGTCTGGTGTTATATTGTAGAGGGAAGAGACCACCTTCAGAAAATCTGCTAAGAAGTTTAAGAATCAGGAGTGTAAAGTCTGCGTTGTCAGCCTACCATCCTCTTATAAGTTTTCATGTGAATCTTTTCTACAACAGTTGTTAGTCAAGGAACAGGCTAGTTTCTTTGACTCTGTGCAGACATTTTTTAGATGAGAGTTGCAGCATTCAGGAGCATCTGGTCAAATTGGTCAGAGCTGTAAGATGAAAAACAACTTTGCTCCATTAGTGATGTAATGTTCCAGGGTTTAGGTGAGAAGAAAAGTCTCTTCCAATTCATGAGGATATTTCTAAACTAATAAAAACAGAATGGAATAGACCTGAAAAGATATATATATATTTTTTCCCTGGCCATCAATAAGGAAATATCCTTTTGCAGAGAAGGAGACAGAATCCTGGGACAAAACCCCCAAGATTGATATTGCCAAGTTATAGTTTTAGGAAATCGGCGTTACCAGGATTTTTACCCCATGGTTAAGAAGGCAGATAGCTTTTTATGCAGAACATGGGAATCAACTGCGGCATTCAATCCAAATATTTCTGCCACATGCATATCCTGTCCACTATTAATGTGGCTTTCTCAGTTGAAAGAAAAAATGGAAGCCCGGGTGAAGAGTTTCTCAGAGGATGTCACTTTGGCACAGAAAGTGTCTGCCTTCCTAGCTGATGTATCAGCCTTATCAAATTCAGCCAGGAGAGCATGTGGCTTAACCCCTAGGGGACACAGCCTATTTTGGCCTTAAGGACGCGGTCCCATTTTTCAAATCTGACCTGTGTCACTCTAAGTGGTTATAGCTTTGGAACGCTATGAGATATCCAGGGGATTTTGAGATTGTTTTCTCGTGACACATTGTACTTCAAATTAGTTTAAAAATTTGGATGAAATCTTTTGCGTTTAGTTATGAAAAAAAACAAAATTTGGCAAAAATTTTGAAAAATTATTTATTTTCAACGTTCTAAATTCTCTACTTTTGATGCAGACAGTCATAGCACCCAAATAAATTCATAACTTACATTTCCCAAATGTCTGCTTTATGTTGGCATGGTTTTTTAAGATTCCACATATTTTACTAGAATGTTATGAGGCTCAGAATTTGGGTGCCATTTTTCACATTTTTTGTAAAATCGCCAAAACCCGTATTTAGATGGACCTGATCAACTTCTAATTGACACTGAGAGGCCTAAATAATAGCAAGACTCGTAAATTACCCCATTGTGGAAACTACACCCCTCAACGTATGAAAAACTACTTTTAAGAAGTTTGTTAACCCTTTACGTGTTTTATAGGGGTTAAAACAAAATGGAGGTGCAGTCTGCAAATTGTAATATTTTTTCACAATACACCCATTTTGGGTGGAAAATTAAACATTTAAAATGGATTAAATTAAAAAAGGCTCCACAAAGTTTGATACCCAATTTCTCCCGAGTACACGGATACTCTACATGTGGTGGTAACTTCTGTATGGGCGCACGGCCGGGCATAGAAGGGAAGGAGGTGCCATCCAAATCAGATTTGCTATGTCACATTGTACAGGCTATAATTTTTTTCTTTTTTTTAATGTGGACCTATAGGGGCTTATTTCTTTTGCCACATGAGATGCACTTTTCTGGTATGTAATTTTGGGGCATCTACAGCTAATTGGTGAGATTTAATTAACTCTTTGTTGGTGGAGGAAATGAAAATCATCAATTTTTAGGAAAATTTTTATGTGTTTTTTATTTGGCCGTTAACCATACCATAAAAATAGTATATTATTTTTATTCTATGGGTCGCCACGATTATGAAAATACTTCATTTATATATATTTTTTATTTTTTACCATTTTTACTGAATAAAAAGTAATTTGGCAAAATTGTTGTTAATTTTAGCATCACCGTCTTTCATATGTATAACTTTTTTATTTTTCACCTCACAAATCTGTTTAAGGGCTTATTTTTTGCAAGAATGATAGCTCTTTTTAGTGGTCTTATTTTAGATTGCGTAACTTTTTAAAATCACTTTTTTTAGAGCATTTTTAAAGGGCATTAATAAAAAATCATCTTTTTCAGAGAGTTTTTTTAGGTTGTTTTTTACGGGGTTCACTTTGCGGATCTAATAACAATTCTGTTTTATTATACAGATTGTTACGGACGCAGGGATACCAAATATGTGGGGGTTTTGTGTATTTTATTCAATTGTACTGAATAAAAACTAATTTGGAGAAAATCTTATTCATTTTAGCATCACCATCTTTTCATATGCATAACTTTTTTATTTTTTGGCTGACAAATCTGGTTAGGGGCTTATTTTTTGCGAGAACAGTTGTTCTTTTTAGTGGGCTTATTTTAGAGTGCATAAAATTTTTAAAATCACTTTTTAGAGCATTTTTTATAGGGTATTAATTAAAAATTATCTTTTTTCGGAACGTTTTTTGCGTTTTTTTCCTCCGGCGTTTACCGTGCGGGTCCAGTAACAATTCTGTTTTATTATGCAGATTGTTACGGACGCGGCAATACCAAATATGCAGGTTTTTTTGGTGTTTTTATGTTTTTTATACTTTATTAAGTTTTTTATGGGAAAGTGACATTTTAGGGGCTTATATTTTATGTATTTATTTTTTATTTATTATATTGTGTAGTGTTAACTGTTTTTGCATTTTTTTTTACTTATACATACTTGAACTTAAACCAGTGATGCTCTGATCACTGGTTTAAGTTCAATACACTGCTCTACAATACTATTTTATTGTAGAGCAGTGTAAACTGTCTGAGCAAGCTTGCGCATGCTCAGACAGTTTACAGCCAGACCCGGAAGGGGTCTGGCTGCCATGGAGACCGGGCAGCTCCGGGGCACATGCCAGTCCTCGGAGCTGCCCGGAAGAGGATCGGATCCCCCGGTAAGCGGCACGGGGGATCCGATCCACAGCAGGAACACCCTTACACGCCGCGGTCATGCTTGACCGCGGCGTGTAAGGGGTTAACACCCGCGATCGGAGCCAGCTCCGATCGCGGGTGTTACAGCGCGGTGTCAGCTGTGATAGACAGCTGACAGCCGCTGCTTCTGGTACCGGCTCCGTTCGTGAGCCGGTCCCAGAAGCTAGACGTTATACTACGTCCCGGTGCGCTAAGCATCTAGCCCCGGGGACGTAGTATAACGTCGTGGTGCGCCTAGGGGTTAAAAGGTGAGCTGGAAAAATCACCTGTGTAACATCCCCTGTGTAGGATTTGTTTTGTTTGGATCCCACTTGGATAAGAACCTAGAACAAGCTTCAGATAGGAAACAAGGATTCCCTAGCCAGACCTCACAATCAAGATTTTTTCATTGCCCCAGACGTTTCACACCTATCCAAAGGCAAAAGGACGAGGAGGCTGGTTGGAGAAGTTCAAAAAAGATCGAGGCGTCATGTTCAACCCCCTCCCAAATAGACAGAAGACAAAATGAGCAATGCCTCCAGAAGGCCAGTGGGGGCTGGATTTCTCCTTCAGGCTGAAATTCATAACCCCCCCTAGCGCATTCATTCCATATGTAGACTATTTTCTTCTGGTGCAATATGGGAATTAAAGGGTTATTCCCGTGAAGACCAGTTTCTGATATGTACTCAGGATAGCAAAATAACACATTCTCTAATTCAATGTTATTAACAAAAATACAGCATTTCATACATATAATTCCAACCTGTTTCTATCAGTCCTGGTGAACACAATTTCAGTTTCCCTTAGACATGACCTAGTAACTTCTGACTTGGAGTTGGCTGCCATCTTGTATTTCTGTGTGAGATCGTGCAGATGAGATTTGTCTCGCTCTGTTCTGAGCCTATAGCCACGCCTCCTGCAAAGATCTCAGAGACACTCACTTGCTGTCAGCACATCCTGAGGAAAGAGTAGCTGCAAGCTACAAACTAGAAGGAGATATGTGCCTGCCACTGCCCTTCCCCCGGATCACTTATCTGTGAGATGTGGCAGAGCTGATAGTGTAACAGTAAAAGTCTGTCAGCCTGTGTCTGTCATGCCTCTGTGTAATCTCATGCACATCTGATCTAATCTTTGTGTGTCAGTGGATTAGTATAATGTCAGACACCAGATGAAATTGTATATAAACCTGTAAAAGGGGAAAGGGGGAAAACCCCTTTAATGAAGAGTTAGTCTGCAACGGTGTAGAAAGTGATGGGGGTTATCAGCCTCTTTACGGCTTTTATTCCGGCGGTACTCTGGGCACAGATTTATACTCGCCCCTTATAGCTACATATGCTGAAGCATTGTATCATTCTCCCTCAGGTTGTATTAGACTCTCTAATACGGTGGCTGTCGCTAGAAAATCTACGAAAGGGCGTCTCCTCCTCAAGATTACAAAAGCTGACAACATTGGTGATCTATGCAAGCACATGGGGCTGAGGTGCTTCTTCAGAATCCTTGGAAGCAAGACGACTTGGGAAGGTCATCAAATTTCAGGGAATTAAAGGTTATTCTAGAAGCTATAAAAAGATTGGGTGATCAGTGATCCAGGGGAAGGATCTAAAGGTCATCTCAGACAGCACAACAGCAGTGAATGGACAAAGGGGCACAAGAAGCTCTTTCATGCGGAGAAACATCTGAACTCTGTAGTGCTTATAAAATAAAAAGACAATTCGCAAGCAGACGGCTTGTGCTGTGTCCAATTATCTAAAGGAGAATGGTGTCTGACGAAAGAGATATTTCCGAAGATAGTACTACTTTGAGGGGTCCCAGAAGAGGATCTCTTTGCTAATCGCAAAAACGGGCAGGTCAATAAATATGTTCCCTGCATTCAATGGACAAGCCTTGGAACTTCAGTTGTATGCATTTCCTCCTCTGATAATACTACCATAGTGTTGAAGAAGATGGGGCAAGAACAAGCAATGGCTCCATTCCAGACCAGGAAAGCTTGGTTTTCGACCTTGAGAGAGATGTCAATCTTGGATCATTGGATCCTGAGGGAGATCCTCAATCTTCTTTTCTGGCGCCCAATTTGTCATCCGAAGATAAAATCTCTTGACAGTCTGGAATTCGAGAGGTTGAAAAAGGCTAAATGTCGCTGTATTTTAAACATCTGGAATAAAAGAGGACCTCTTTTTCCTCCCAGTTCTTAGATTCCTTGGAGTGCTGCTTGCTTTCATGTGTGTGTTGGAGGACCTGAGGCCTGGTCTTTTTGAGCTAGGACCCACTGTATAGTGTGCTGTTGGACTTTCCTAGTGTAGTAGAATTCCTAGTTAGATCAGCTAGTTGGAGAAAATCAGCCTTTTTGTTCTGTATGGAGTAAGCTTCTTCCATTGCAATCTCAAGGTGGATTAAACTTGTCATTTTTGCTGCTTATGAGGCAGCAAAATTACAAATACCGACGGGGCTTAGGGCTTAAGTTTCCTCTTAGTGGGCCGTATATAGGGAAGTGCCTAATATAATAATAATATAACCATGAATAATAGTATACTATAATCATGAATAATATAACCATGTTGTAAATGTATTATATAACCAAGATTCAATTCTCGTGCAGTCTCTGAAATCCACTAAGGACCAGGAGGAGGACCTAGAATTTATGGTCTGGGTCTACCTGTCCCTGTGGACGGCTTTCTCTGTGGTGGGTGCTATCATGGTTCAAGGAAAAACAATTGCCGATAAGTGGTTACCAATTTCTGCATTTTATTTTTGACTAGCTGTAGATCTCAGCGCTGCCCGGGATAGTAAACCACTGCAATGAGCTATAACACAAAATAGAATAGGTTAACAAAAAATAATATATCTATCTATGGATCTAGAAAAACAAACGAACGGTACTCCAAAGTAATGGAAGAATTCAAGTAGTGTTTATTCCCAAGTAAGCAGCTTGGGAATGAACACCACTTAAATTATTCCACTACTTTGGAGTGCCGTTCGTTTTTGTTTTTCTATGTTCGGAAGCATGTGGCTGTCTGGTGGTAGCGTGCACCCATCCCTTATTTTATTGCAGTGCCGCTAAGGAAATTATTTTTTTTTTTTTTTTTTTTTTTTAAATCTATGCATCTATCTTGCTCTGTCTGAATCACTCACTCTCCCCGGTCTCTGTGACTCCCTGGCTGTCTCTCTGTCAGTCTCTCACTCACCCACCGGTCTCTGTGTCAGTCACTCGCTCGCTCTCACCCACCTGTCTCTGTGTCAGTCACTCGCTCGCTTTTATTGATTCGTGTATAAGCTGAGGTGAGGTTTTTCAGCACATTTTTTTGTGCTGAAAAACTCTGCTTATACACAAGTACTTTATACTGACCTCAGCGTTCATTTTCTCCCATTTTCTCCCATTTTTCCACATACTGTGAATGCAGAAAGATTCTGTAGGAGGCACGTGGCAGTGGTTGTGGGGGGAGCACCAAGGGAGAATGGGAGCACTGGAGGAGCTGAGTATAAGAAGCATTTTTTATTAAATTATATTTGGCTTGTGGGGTGTTAGATAATCTAACTTTTTTTTAAAATGTCATCTAAATATAATTTTGACATTTCTATGATTGTACCGAATCAAATGGAGATATTTGTCCATCCCTATGAAAAACACACATTTTGTGTTTTTTGTTGTGCTTTGAAAATGTTAACATTAAATAACATGCCTTGCATTCTAAAGCTGCAATGGAAATCTGTTTGATCTTCAGCAAATCGGTAACATTTGCTAAAAAAAAATGTGAAAGTGCCTTTTTATGAAAGGAACTTGTGACTAGCAGAGACCAGCACTGTGCAATGGGACATTGCACAAGACAAGAACTTATTCATAGATCCAGGCACTGTGACAGTTGTAACTTTCTTCTTATTTATCTGTGGCCTCCTTACCTCTTAAATCAACTTTTAAAATTATGCTAAAGAGCCAGACTGGCTCTGGGGGTGTTACCCAGAGCCCCTTTGTGCTCATGCTTTATAGATTGTAGATGTGCCACAGTCACGGTGCCTGGATCTATCTGTGTTGCTTGTTTATCAAACTTTTTGATGGTAGATTTTCTTTGTTGCCATGTGCTTTCCTATGAGGAAAACTTAAATACATGGCCATAATAATTACATATATAATGCAATTTTGGCATTGCAGGGATCCCTAACCAGAAACCCAAGGAACAGCAGCGTAGTGTACTACGTCCAGCAGTGTTACAGGCACCTCTACCGAAGACTTTTTCAACACCATGTAAGTGATACAATTGTGTTAACACAACATGTATAGCTTTTGCTTTATGTAGCTTATATATTTTTTTTCTGTTTTCTCTAGATATCAGCAGTGGAACTAATGGCATCAGTGTGTCATCTGAACAATGTGGCTCATCAGCTAATAAAATTTCTACAATCCCAGCTGCCCAAACCCTTTGTACAGATAAGGTATAGTTGCATAAATCGAATCCTCAACCCCTTAACGACTTGTCCATTTTGCATCTTCCTGACACGGCCCGTTTTTTTTTTTTTTTAAATCTGACGTGTCATTATAAGTGGTAATAACTTTGGAAAGCTTTAACATATCTTCATGTTGGTTCAGATATTTAAGTAATATGTTTAGTATCTATTTATGAAAGATGGGAAAATATTTGTTTTCCATATTCAAAATTTTCTACTTTTTGGAAAGTTGTTCATATTGCCAAAATAACTTTATAAGGCCTATATGATAGACCTGATAGAAACTGCACCCCTCAAAATATTCAAAACAACCTTTGGGTAGTTTGTTAACCCTATGAACGTTCGTTTCAGGAGGGTGAAAATAAATTAAAGTGAAATTACAGAAATGTAATTTTATCTTACAATATATTCTTTGAACACTAAAGTTTGCACAATGAGTCCATTTTTAATTTTTTTACATACGCAAAAAAAGCTGATGGGTTTCTAATCTACTTCATGCCCTGCCCAGTTGGTTGCCTAGCAAAATTTGAAGAAATCCGAGAAAAGATGTGAACAGATCCATAGGAAACAGAGGGTCCGTTTGCCATTTGAAAAAAAAGGAAAGCACGCTGACATCAAAAATACCCGTCTACATGAGCCCTAAATTATACTGTTTAGTATACTATTTTATATTAATGTTACTAGGGCTAACCTTTACAACACATACACTATACAGGCAGTCCCCGGGTTACGTACAAGATAGGGTCCGGAGGTTTGTTTTTAAGTTGAATTTGTATGTAAGATGAAACTGTATATTTTATAATTGTAGATCCAGAAAAAAAATTTTTTGGCCCCAGTGACAATTGGAGTTTAAACATTTTTTTTGCTGTAATGGGACCAAGGATTATCAATAAAGCTTCATTACTGATACCTTACATCTGATTATTGCAATCTGGAACTATAGTAAAGCATACAGAGAGCTTCACCAGAGGTCAGAGGGGTCTGTCTGTAACTATGGGTTGTCTGTAAGTCGAGTGTCCTTAAGTAGGGGACCGTCTGTACTGCCATAAAACACTAAAGTTTCTACTTGCAAATCACTACTGCCCGTTACTGATCGCATTTCCACTGAAACGCATGCAATCAGAATGAGCCCCGCCCCCAGACTTTTGCATTGTAGTTCTAAATGCAATTTAAAAGTCTCATGTGACCGCTTCCTAAGCATTCAGATAATCCTTTTTTTCTTTAAAGTATCGTATCGGCATTGAGTACTGCAATACTTTTCTGGGTATTGTATAGCACTCAAAATTCTGGTATCGGTGCATCCCTACTCCTGAGAGTAGTAGTTCCCCACATGTGCATATAAAATGTTGTATGGACGCACAGTAGAGGGAGAGGGATGTTTTCCTTCTAGAAGCCAATTTGACAGAAATCCTTTTACATGTGTCAGGATTCGTTTGGCGACCCCATGTGGCATAAAACGGAGGAGAACCCGAAAAGAGACCCTTTTGGAAATTGCAATTAGAAACCTGGTTCAATGCCCAGTTTGTGCCACTGTGCTTTTCCCAGTTGTCTCCCTGTGCCACATTTTGTCTCTCTGGAGATCTCTCAGGTCTTGTAGCAGTATAATAAAGTGTCCTTCGTAATCCCCCTTTTGGAACAGACTCTTTTGTCCTTCCTTTAGAAGCAAACTTGAGGAATTCACCGTGCAAATGTTGCCCTCGTAAAACAAGAGGACATCTAATCCATAGGTACTAGGGGCCTGTCCTTGTCCAAATATTAGTTCCGCAATCACGACCTCTTTAAAAATAGAGAAATTATACGGCATGACCTACACATTGGAACAGCAAGTTAAAATTGTACAGTGCCATCTGTACATTGGACATGACCAGCGTTTTGTACCATATCCTGATTTTCTGGAGGGTGCTGTATGGATTCAGCACATGATCTGACAGATCCAGCCCACGCATGCATTTATTGTAAGCCAGGATGCTGTCTGGCCTGGGGGCAGCGGTGTAGGTACCTCGTACAGGGATTAGGGTGCTAGAGTCCTCATGAATCATGGTCAGAACAAGCACATCCCTCTTAGTTTTTATAGTTGACCAACATCATATTCTGGTTGTCTTGATAGCCCTCCCTTTCCAAGTGGCTTCACGCTACTGTGGAACGCTGGTATAAAAGTTATCCACGTACAGGTGGTAACCATTCGAAATGGGATTTAAATCCCTTTTTTTAAATTTTTTGTGAGATTAGATTTGGATGATTTGGCATTCTATATATTGGGCTTATACTCTAGTCAATAGGTTTTCCCAGTTTTTTGTGTTAAAATTAGGGGTCTCTGCTTATACTCAGGTTAGCTTATACTCAAGTATATACTGTATGTGGCAAACTTGAACCCGACTTTCGGCTTTTTGTTTTTGCATATTTTTTTTTTTCACTCGCCCACCTAAAAAATAATCGATAACTTTTTATTTTTCCGTGTAAGAAGCTCTAGAAGGGGTTGTTTTATGCATAACAAATTGCACTTCATAGTGATGGTATTTAATATCCCATGCTGTGTACTGGGAAGCAGGGGAAAAAATTCAGAATGTTGTGAAACTGCTGAAAAAATTCATTTGCACCGTTTTCTTGTGGGCTTGGATTTTACGGCTTTCACTGAGTGTCCCAAATTACATTTCTACTTTATTCTTTGGGTTGGTACGATTACGGGGATGCCAAATTTATATAGGTTTTATGTTTTCATACATTTACAAAAATTAAAACCACCTGTACAAACGGTATATTTTGATCTAGCATTTTCGGACACGGCGATGCCTAATGTGTTTATGATTTTTACTGTTTATATCAGTTCTAGTGAAAAAGGTGTTTTTAGTTTTTCTTATTATCATTTTTTTTAAAATTGAGACTGGTAATGTGCAAAAAAACTTTTATAAAGTACTAAAATGATTCTGAATCCTGACCAAGTCATTTTTAAAATTGGCATAGCATAGGGTAGGCGAACCTCTTGCCAGCTAAAAATGACAATCCAGGTGACAGGTTCGCTTTAAACAGTCGATCAATGAGGCTCCTTTGGTAAAGTAAATGCTCTAATGATTGGACAGGAAAATAACAGGAATATTTTTTAAAAAAATTTGCCATAAATGTAGTATGATATCTTGTTTTTTATTATAGGACAGTGATGCCTATACAGATTTGGTGACAAATAAACTTAGTGTTCTTGAGAGCTCAGAGAGGGTGGAACAGAATTCTCAACAGTCATTTGTATTTGGACAGAATCTTCGAGACAGAGTAAAGGTAAAGTTTTTTAATTTTCTAATTTTCACATTCATTTTAATACCTAAACTCAAGTTATGTTTTTCTTTTGAAAATGCCTTTTCGATATACTGTACATTTTTTTAAAAAGGTTACTGCTTAGATGATAATATACATATACTCGCACATTTTATTTCTTCATAATATTGAAGCTTAGAGTTGAGGATAAAGATTCCCTCGCTGTGGAAAACACTGGACCCCAAAGTGCAGATGCTCCAGCACAGACCAATTACTTTCTGCAATACATTAGCTCCAGGTAAGATCATCTGGCTGATAACCCTATATTTTTTACTTGTTCGTACTTTTTTTTGGAATAGGCTTAGAACTACTATCAATTTTAACAAATCCAGTAATTAATTTCTTGCTAGTTTCAGAGTAACCAATAGTATAGAAACAAAACATTTTTGCTGTTTAACCCTATGCACACAGTGATCTCTCATCAGTATTTACAAGTTTTCATTGTTTTTGTTTTTGAATTTCTGTTTTGAAGCCTTGAAAATTCCTCACACAAAGCAGAAGCAGCCTGTAATAAATTTGTTTTTGGGCAAAATATGATTGAAAGAGTTCTGGTGAGTAAGTTTTTCATTTATTTATAATTTTGGTTGACATTTAAATTTTTTTTTTTTTGTCTGAAGTCCAGACTCTAGGGACAGTAGTGACACTTAGAGGGACACTCATCTCATTATAATTCCCTGTTTCTCAGTATATACCATTCAGTTCTTGGAGCAAAACTATTCTGGTTGGTTATGGCAACCACTCAGAGCTAAGCTTTCATTTTATAAACTTCTTTGGGAAAATTAAAGTGGAGTTATGGTTGTCATGACCAACTAGAATAGTTTTTCTTAGACACTTTAACCCCTTCATGCTCTACGACGGATATATCGACGGCATAGAGCTATGAAGGGAATATGAAGAGGGCTCATGGCTGAGCCCTCTTCATACAGAGATGGGTTTTGCTGCATATTGCAGCAAAGACCCATCGCTAACACCCGTGGTCGGTCCTTGCACCGATCTCAGGTGTTAACCTCTTGTATGCTGCCGGTAAAGACGCTGGCGGCACTTAAACTGCAATACAGGCAGTCCCTGGGTTACATACAAGATAGGTTTTGTAGGTCTGTTCTTAAGTTGAGTTTGTATGTAAGTCGGAACTGTATACTTTATTATTGTAACCCCAAAATTTTTTTGGTCTCTTTGACAATTGAATTTTAAAAATGTTGGATTGTCTTAAGAACTGGGATAAACAATAAGTCTAAATTACAGACACCTGTGATAACTGTTACAGCTGTTTATTGTAGCCTAGGACTACAGTACAGTAAATAAGCAAAATCCAGAGGTCCCTTTGTAACTAGGAGTTGTATGTAAGTCAGGTGTTCTTAAGTAGGGGACCGCCTGTACAGTAGTATTGCAGTATATAGTAGTAACGATCAGACCATCTAGGGTTAAAGTACCCTGGATGGTCTAAGAAAAAGTGGGAAAAAAAATTGTAAAGTTTTTAAAATGTAAAAAAAATTATAAAATATTAAAAATTCAAATCGACCCACCCTTTCCCTAAAACTGATATAAAACATAATAAATAGTAAAAATCACGAACAAAAATCACGCCCCGAAATGCCCGATCTATCAAAATACAAAAACGGTTATTGCCCCACACATGGATATTAGCATACCATGCTGCAGGGTTGCTACACAGATTCAGGACCACCTTGAATCTTCCTTCTAGCCCACACGGTTGCGGTGATATCATTACCAGTATCTGACCATGGTAATCTGCGTATGGTTGGAGAGGAGGAGCTGGGACTAAAGCTGGAGGAGTGTTTTTTGCTAATCTTCTCTGATAATGTCAGTAGTGAGCTGTGTTTTTTTTTTTTTTTCATGTTCACCTAAAGGTTATGCTTACACACATACCACTAGTATTCTGATGTATCCAGGTGTAAGCACAATGTCAAGCACGGTGTAAACACAAACCTATTGGGGCACCTCTACTAAGGGTCCGAATGCAATTAGGTAACATTGTGATTATGTAAACGTAGTGTCAACAGAATATTAGCAAATTGAACAGTTGTGAGCTCTGATTAATTTTCTATGCTCACACACATAGTAGCTTCTCTGACATTGCCAGAGAAGATTAGCATAACACACGCATCCAGCTGCTCCTCTCTGACCAAACACAGATTATAATGGTCGCATACTGGTAATGATATCTCTGCAACCTGGGGGGCTAGAAGGAAGATTCTAAGTGCCCCTGAATCTGTGTAGCAACTCCTACAGGATGGTATGCGAATCTCCCCTTGTGTGAGGTGATGAAAGGTCCTCTTTAAATACTGTGCCATTTTTTCCAGATATTACACAGATGTGTGGCCTCTTTTCATCTGGATGGGGGGAGGGGCAATAAGGCCAAGGTTGGCCACTCATTTGCTTTTTCATTCCTGGGATGAGGGGTACTACCCCACTTTAAATTGTATTACTGGGTGGCTCAACTGTATTGAGAAACCACTTAGGCTGCATTCACTTACATGTATCGGGGACTTATATACGGCCAATATGCGTCCTCCATACGCTTCTATGGGCTCACTGAATGGTACGGGAGCGGTACGGTGCAGCACATGTGCGGCACCATACCGCTCCGTAGCCCAGGAAAAGATAGGACAGTGGTGGCGAACCTATGGCACGGGTGCCAGAGGTGGCACTCAGAGCCCTCTCTGTGGGCACCCAGGTCCTCAGCATAGAGTTCATAAGACAGGATCTATAGCATCCTCCTGCAGCCACAGGACAATCTGCACTCAGTACTATTTTAAAGCAACACATCCTTAGCTGCCTGGGACTACAGGAGGAATGAGAAAGTGTGGATAGGGATTTTAATTTGAGTTCCTGCAATGGGCTCTGTATCATTGCTGTACAGGGGACCCTGGAGGGAAGTTACGATAATAATCTGCATTTCTCCCCTTTCTACTGTATTTAAGTCCTCATGATGAAAGCGGTTGAAAGCTTTGACAAAGCAGTAATCAATAAGTTACTACTTAAATTGCCATGTTGGCACTTCGAAATAAATAAGTGGGTTTTTGTTGTAGTTTGGGCACTCGCTCTCTAAAAGGTTCGCCATCACTGAGATAGGACATGTCCTATCTTTTCCCGTATTACGGCGCCATGGCCCATATGTTCCTATGGAGAGGGGCGGGGGTGAGCGGCGCTCACCTCCTCTCCCCGCGCTGCAGTGTGCCCGCCGTGCTACCTACGGTGCGGCAGGCACACCGCAGTGTGCATGTAGCCTTACTATGGCTTCCCTCATTGGTCCCCATTCTGGCCATTTCACTTTACCTGAATACCTTCTGTTTGATGGGGACGGAAGACCAGAGGGGCATCCCCTCTATTTCACCATCTTTTTCTGCTATGGGCCAGAGTGAGATCTTACGATTACTCTACTGGGATTTAGGTATACCCCCTTTGAAATTACCCTGCTAGGGGTGTGCACTATACAGGGAATGTCTGTGAAGATGGTGTTCTTTGCTTCTTTCAACAGCTGAAAGAATTCCACTTGTTATATCTTCAGCTTTGACATGTCATAAATGCCAAGTTACCAGGGGACAGTCCTCTTCCCCCCCCCCCCCCCTCCTTTTCCTACAGGCCCTGAACAGAGCCCTTATTTCCCCTCTATACTGTAAACTTTTGACACAGTTTTTTTTCGCTCTTATCTCGCTCTCTACTTTCAAAAATCCATATTTGTTTTATTTTCATTTTTCTGTGTACAGAGCTGTGTGAGGGCTTATTTTGTGTGTAACAAATTTTACTTTTCAGTGATGTTATTTATTATTCCATGTTGTGTACCGAAAAGCGGGGGAGAAAATTCCAAATGTGGAAAATTGGTTTAAAACCCGCATTTGCTTCATTTTCTTGTGGGCTCAGTTTATACGACTTTCACTCTACACTCCAATTAACACCTCTACTTTATGCTTTGGGTTGGTACGATCATGATGATACCAAATTTATATAGGCTATATTGCGTTTAAATACATTTTCAAATATTAAAAGAATGTGTGTGAAAAAATTTTTTCGGAATCTTCTGACTAATAATTTTTTCATATTCTGTTGTATGGAGCTGTGTGTTGTAATTTTGTGCGAAACAGGCCAACATTTTCATTGCTACTTTTTTGAGGACTGCGTGATAGTTTGATCACTTTTTATTACATTTTTTGATGGTGTAAAAGTCACGCTATTTTCAGAGCGTGAAAGGGGTAAACAAACCCCTTACCCGGCCAGGGCACCCTGGGAGAGGTGAATTTGGCCCTCATAAATGAGAAATAGGACATTACCATTCTCTATACCTATAATGGCTTCCCCTTACCTGGGAGACGGAATGTCTCAGATCTACATACTCCACCAGGCATATCAAACAATTGCCAGAGTTGGTAAATTTCCTCCTGACTTCCCTGATTTGTGCCCTAAGTGCTCTGCAACCTCATACTTTTCTACACCTTCTGTGGTCAGAGGGTACTGAGAGCAAGTGCGTGAATTCCTATTTGACAGTATGGGCATAACTGTCCCTTAGAACTCAAAGTTAAGCCTGCTACTTGTGGACCTGGAATTGTTCTACCCCATCACAAGCCGTGCTTTCCTTATTCAAGCCGTGTACTGTCCCAGGAAAACTGTGGTCACAATCTACCCATGGCTGCCCAACCCACAATCTGTGACTGGTTTGTTAGTTAATGCTGCTCTTCTTATTAAGAAGTGGATATTAATCCACATTTAAAAGAAAAAGATATTCCATGCTATCTGGGACAAATGGCTGTTGCATGTTAGCTTAATTTGTTTTGTTTTGTTCCAATATACAGTCCGATTCATACTCCTGTTTGCTCAGTCAAATTTAAGGACATTTATACCACAGTCATGTGGAGAAGACTTTGTTTACTACGGCCTATGTATGTTCACTCTGGACTTGTGCTGCCTTTTAAAAATTTTTTTTATTCCTCTGCATTAGGTTCTGCGAGACCAATTCTTATCTGGGCTATTTAAAGGAAATCTACCTTCTGCTTTTAAACAACATTAGCTGTAGATCGCGGCTTTGTCCGGGATAGGAAATAACTTGCCTATAACAAAATGTCGTTGACGGTGGCCGCCTGTCTCTGACGGTCAATTGGAACAGTTTTTCTCGCACATAAGTTGTGTGATTACTATAGTCACTGATAATAAATCAAAGCTCAGAGCTCATATCCATGACCTATGGTAGAATAGCAACCAATCCTGGATCATCTTCTAACAGGCTCCTCTGCATGGTGGTTGAGAAGTGTATTTTAGAAAGCGTAGGGTGAAAATTTCAAATTTCAATGGGTAATGGGTAATTTGAATTTAACAATGTCCTAGCCACACAAGTATGTTAATGTGCTGATAAGTCTGCCGCATATTGGACTGCACCCTGGCATATTGGGTGTTAAGTAAGGCAGCAAGGATTGTAGTAAGGCCGCTGGAAAGTCCAAGAACACGTTCTGTAGGATTTGTGACGTTAACTTGCCAGCAACATATGAGAAGTCTACCTGTGAGACATGTATTCAAAGTATAGGAGGCCAGGAATCAGTAATGTTTGAATCCATGCATACTTTCATAAGAGAAGTCTGTAACTCATTGAAAGAAAAAAAAAATTGTCTACTTTTTAATCTCTCTAGTTGCAGCTAGAAGACGCTGGAAGACCCTTTTTTCCAGTGGAAGATACTGATAATCTAGTAAAGGGTCAGGTCCACCATGGAGATTGAAGAACAGAAAGAGCATAATTGAGTTCAGGACGTGATGTTTTAAGGGCTCGGGGAGGAAAAAAAATCATGTTTTCCCTTTGCATAAGGACATTAAAGCCGAGTTTACAAAAAGGGATTCATTATGCACTAGATTAAATATTTGATGAAGCTTTTGATAAGAAGAAAGGCTTTCTGACATGTCAGGAGTTTAGAAATAAGTCCTTTCGTCCCTAAAGAAGGTTTACTGCTACCCGAAAACCTCGAGGAAAGAAGAGGGCAGGAAATCCTCAAAATAACCTAGAGGATTGATGTTTAACCATTCTCCATACCCCTCAAAAAAGTCCAGTCAGCAATGAAAGCCAGATGTCCTGTGGAGGGCAGGCTATTGCAATTGTTTCCAGAATCTGTTAAAATTTCCCCCTGATTCAGGACTACAATTATGATGAATTACAGCGCACAGTCAGCGCTAGAATCGAAAGTAAAAAAATTACTTCAGGAAGCAGTACTGGGGGAGGTTCCAATCCATTAAAGAGGCTTGGGATTCTACTCCACGTTATTCCACGTCAACAAACCAGATGGATCACTTCGGACAATAATCATCCTAAAACTCTAATCAGGTATCTGTTAGTGGAAAATTCAGGATGGAAACTATGAAATGCACAGTGAATATTCTGTACCAGGATTGTTTCATGGCATTGGTCGATTTGTCCGATGCTTATTATGTCCCTATTCATCCGGCATATCAAAAATTCTTGAGGGTCGCTGTGGCTCTAAAAGGAACGCTAACACATCTATAATTCAGGACAATGCCCTTTAGGGTATCAATTGCCCCAAGAGTCTTCACGAAGTTGATCGCTGAGATGGCGTGATACATCCGTCTAGGACAGGTTATATTTGTCCCCTACCTTGAGGACTTTATGCTTGTAGGGAATCCAGCAGAGGCAGTAGAAGCTAAGCTGTTCTGCAGATTTTCTGAGAAGGACCCATCTGGAGCAGAAGGGGGTAGTGCCTGAGCAGGGAGGGTTCAGGGACATTATAGGTTTATGGTCGATTCCAGAAATAGATCTTTTTGCCACCAAGAAGAACAGATAAGTGCAAAGATTGTTTTCTGAGTCCACTAGACAAACCATGGGCTGTGAACACACTTTTAGTGAGATGGGGGTTCAGACCTGCTTATGCCTTTCCCCTACTGGTCTTGCTACCAACGTTCTTGAGAAAGATCAGATGGGATCATGCAACGTTAATTCTGATAGCCCCCTTTTGGCCAAAGAGTGCTTGGTTCTCAGAATCCAAGGGGCTGAAAGCGATAACTCCCTCAGGACAAACAGACATACCGACCCTTCTACAGCAGGGCCCAGTCTGTCATACGCAAAACAGAAGGCTTGATCTGATGGCCTGGCACTTGAAAGGTTAATCCTTTCTTTAAAAAATAAATTAAAGGTCTTTCTGATAATGTAATCTCTACACTTCAGAACAGTAGGAAGGCTGTAACCTATAACCCCTTCACGACCCTTTTATTTTTGAAAATTGTTTTTTTTTTTCCCATAAATTGTACACATTCTCAGTGGATAAAACGCTCCACAAAGTTTGATACCCAATCCCTCCTGCGTATAACAATACCCCATATGTGGTGGTAACCTGCTGTATGGGCGCCGGCCAGAGCATTGAAGGGAAGCTGTGCCATTCAAAGCAGATTATGCATTGTCTCTTTTTATTGGCTATACAATTTTAATTTTTTTAGGTCTGTAGCTTATTGTTGAGATTTTATTAACTCTTGAATGTATGGAGGAAAAGAAAATCATCAATTTTTGGGTTTGCAGCTTCTTGTATATTTTGGGGGACTCTTTTATTCTATAGATCACTACGATTACATTGATACCTCATTTATACAGTTTTTAATATATTACAATTTTACTGCAAAAAAAACAAATATAACACAATCATCTTTTTCGCTTGTTCATGATAATACTCTGCAATACTGATGTATTGCAGGGTATTAGCTGTGTCAACCTATGCACGTGCATAGGCTGACACTGTGCCTTTAAGATAGACGGGGGGGGAATCATGGGTTTTTTTTTTTATATATAAATATCTGCCATATTGATTGTACACATTGCTTGAGAAAGGCTCATACTAAGCCGAAACGTCACCACTTATTACTATGGAATTAAGACGGCGCCTTTTCACCTTACATCTACCTGCGTTGGAGTGCTGCTTCTTTTCTTTGTGCATATTTTGGAGAACCTTTTTGCCTGGCCCTGGAAGCTTGCACCCGCCATTTTTTTTTTCTACAATTGTACTGCTGAGACAACCCATAGTTACAGACAGACCCCTCTGACCTCTGGTGAAGCTTTCTGAATGCTTTACTATAGTCCCAGACTGCAATGATCAGCTGTAAGATGTCTGTAATGAAGCTTTATTGATAATCCTTGGTCCCATTACAGCAAAAAAAAAAATGTTTAAACTCCAATTGTCACAGGGGCCAAATTTTTTTTTGTCTGGATCTACAATTATAAAATATACAGTTTCATCTTGCATACAAATTCAACTTAAGAACAAACCTCCGGACCCTATCTTCTACGTAACCCGGTATATGGTAGATAAGTGGTTTTGTTTGTTTGTTTTTGTTAGATGAGTAGCTAGACCTGAAGCTTAACATTTGTGATGAATTTATCACTTTAGAGTTTGCCCAAAGCTGAAGCAAGTTCAGACAGCAATAAGGAAAATGCTGGAGAGTCTGGAGGAGAAGGATCTTTAGAAAACACCCCAGAAAAATGTAAGCAATGGATTTATGTGTTTTGATTTTCATAAAAAAATATATGAATATTTGTTTGCCCATGTGTTTTGGTTTTATATTTATAACTGTGGGGATTTATGAGCTGCATGAATATTTAGATTTCATCAAACATGTATACTTGACCCTGCTTTTACTTGAGAGAGCTGCTAGACCTTGGCAAATTTTAGCTTTATTTTGTTTGGAAATTGCAGCAAACAATATCTCAGAATCTTTGGCCGAATCTGCAGCTGCTTACACAAAAGCCACGGCAAAACGATGCCTACTAGAGAAAGTAGAAGTTATCACTGGTGAAGAAGCCGAGAGCAATGTTCTTCAGGTAAGGAGAAACTAGGAAGACATGGTAAAGCATTCATTGCAGATGGTCATAACCTTTACAATCCCTTTTAGAAACTGACTTAAAGGGTATTCCCACGAAGACAAGTTTCTTAAATGTATTCAGGATAACAAAATAACACATTCTCTAATTCACTGTTATATCTGTGAAATGCTGTATTTTTTATTAATAAGTCCACCCTGTCTCTATCAGTCCTGGTGTTTACAATTTCAGTTGCCCTTCGACACGACCCTGTAACTTCTGACCTTCGCCATCTTGGATTTCTGTGTGACTGCCTGGAGCTGAGTTTGGGTGTCTCTGCTCCCTGCACTATAGCCCCAACCCCTGTAGTCCAGGGAGGAGCTCACACTGACACAATCTGAGTTCCTGCCAGCAGTGGTTGCAACAAGAGGAGAACTACAAGCTAAAGGCAGATCAGTTATTTATCTGGGAAGGCGCAGCAGATCTTGGGTGTTGTGGAATAGCAGAGATGCAGGAGAGCTAGAATTGAGTGTAGTTGGCGTCTCATGGATCTCATCATATCTATTCTATCTCATCTTTATATGTTGTCAGAGCCATATGAAAGTGTATATAAACATGTACCCTGATAATCTAACCAAATTTCAGCTCTCAGAACTAAATGGATCATAATGTGTCTGGTTAGAGAGTCCCCACTCACACCCTGGAATTTTGCACTGACCATCACTGTGAGTGATAAGAGCTAAAACAGCAATAAAAAGAGTAAAAGTGTTAAAAGTAAAGGGTTAAAAATTCTTTGTGTAAACATCACTAGGGTATTGTAATTCGAGAATTTTTTTTTTCATGGGAAAAAATACCGTATTTTTTGGACTACAATATGCACTTTTTATCAAGAAAAAATTTTGCTAAAAAGTGCCTGTGTCTTAAAGACCCCCCTGACAGCTGTAATGGAGATGGGGGGGATGCCCTGATATAGAGCTGCACCCAATGTCCCAGAGAGGAGAGACTCCGTACTGCTCTCTCCCTCTGCCTACAGGTACAGGACCTGCCATGATGTCAGAATCATGTGACTGATAACATGCTTCTTACATCACCATAGGATCTGATACTGGGAGAAAGGGGACATGCTGGGCTGGGACAGGGTAAGAAGGGGAAGTGTGTGTATGAATGATGCAGAGCTGCGTGTATGAATGATGCAGAGCTGCGTGTATGAATGATGCAGAGCTGCGTGTATGAATGATGCAGAGCTGCGTGTATGAATGATGCAGAGCTGCGTGTATGAATGATGCAGAGCTGCGTGTATGAATGATGCAGAGCTGCGTGTATGAATGATGCAGAGCTGCGTGCGCTTTGCTTTAGTGCGACCAACAGGGATATTTTAATTGGTGTAAAATATATTTTTCCTTTTTTTGGAAGCCTAAATCTGGGGTGCGTCTTATAGTCCGAAAAATACGGTAGTTCTGTCATTTTAATGTTTAGATATTTTTTTCACTTTGTGTGGATACGATTGTTTAAATTGGACAATTGCCATAAATGCAATAATTCTGCTTGTTGCTGCAATATATTTAGATTAGTTTGTGGTTTTTAAAATTGAGACATTATAGCGTCACCTCCTCCATTGCTCCATTTTTGGGGCAGGAAGCCCCCAAAATACAGTCAATCAGTATGGGGAGAGAAAAAGAACTGGACCGCACATCCACACATCACACAATGATCTAATGCCGCTAGGCTACATTATATAACGAACTCGAGGTTCTTAGTTACATTTTGATCAAATTGTATAAGCCCACCAACCACTTCACGGTGACCTCTTTATGGTGGGTCCCTACGCTATTTTATGCAGCATCACATGGCGTCCACCCCCGCTGCAGCACAGCGCCGGCAGGGACCAAGACCCGGTTGCCCCCCAGTACCCATAGTGGCAGGCATAGCCCCCATGGCTCCGGGCCCAGGCCCCCACCAGCACCGCACCACAGAAGCGGCGGACGCCATGCAACACCGCACCATGTGAACAGGAAAAAAGGCTCACCATGTGTGAACAGGTGTTAACTACTCACCGTTCCATGTGGTCTCAGACACTGGCTGAGAGGAGGTAGGCGGCCCCTAAATGCAGTCTCCTGCTAATTTAAAAACACCTGGGTCGAATGGGGCGGAGTGCTGGTACCCGGGCCCGGAGCCATGGGGGCTATGCCCGCCAGTATGGGTACTGGGGGGCAACCGGGTCTTGGTCCCTGCCGGCGCTGTGCTGCAGCGGGGGTGGACGCCATGTGATGCTGCACAAAATAGCGTAGGGACCCACCATAAAGAGGTCACCGTGAAGTGGTTGGTGGGCTTATACAATTTGATCAAAATGTAACTAAGAACCTCGAGTTCGTTATATAATGTAGCCTAGCGGCATTAGATCATTGTGTGATGTGTGGATGTGCGGTCCAGTTCTTTTTCTCTCCCCATGTTGGTTTAGTACAGTCAATCAGTAAGCTAGGGACCCGTCAAAAAAATTTTTTTGTTAAAAAAAATATTCAAACGTAGTCTTGAGGGTGCTATGCCTTATAGGCAACTCAGACCCAAGAACAGTAAGTATAAGATAAGGAAGTGCCAAGCTTCACTTCAAGAAGTCTCCTTTTCTTTTCATCCACTGAAGCCATTGGTCTCCAAACACACTATACTCGGGGAAAACGCACCGCAGTTTTCAGACTAATTCTGTGTAATTCTATTGGCTTCGCTATATGGACTAGAGAGAGAAAAAAATCTATAGTACAAATCGCCCACATTTTCCAAGTATATTAAAAGTATCATAGTAACAAACAATTATAAAAATAGCACTTTGTATAAAATCAATGTTTTTCCAAAGCAGGAAACCAATCTACTTGACCCTGGGTTTCGCCGTATGGCTTCTTCCGGGGCATCCAGAAGCATAGTGTGTATGGAGACGAACGGCTACAGTGGATGGAATGAAAAGGAGATGCTTCGCAAGCTCTTTTATTGCATATTTGGAACACTCAAAAGTGCTTTTATTGATATCTTCCACAGAAATTCCACAACTTGAAGTGAAGTAGTAGCTTGGCACTTCCTTTTCTTAAGCCACGGACCCTTACCCTGTCTGAGTTATAGCTAGCAGATTGGACCCCAGGAATTCCAATATTCTTAGATTAGGGTCTCCCGCTTGCAGATGTTACTTAAAGGGGTGTTCCCACCGGTCCATTCCCAAAGTGGCAGTATGGAGCGGATCCGACGCTCAAACAATACAATTCCTGATAGAGGCAATATAACTTTTTCGGGTTTATTGGGGTTTAAAAGGCGATGCGTTTCGGCTCCGTACACGAGCCTTCATCAGGCACAACAATACACCAATACACCATGTTATTTAATGTATCTTTCATATATATTAATTTTTTTTTAATTGCAAGTTATTAACTCTTCTCTGACTGTCTGCTGAAGTCTAAAGTTGGTTCCAAAGTCTGCAGCTAGTAATTGGAGCAGGACCGGAGAGACCCTTTGGAAAAGGGAGATGCAATTTGTTACCACTTCACTCCTCAATGCATCGCCTTGAAGTAGCCCGATGCAGAACTCTATAGACTCGGCAGTCACGTGACCCCCTGGGGGAACAAGCACTGGCTATATACTGGTGGGGGCAGCAGGCACTGGCTATATACTGGTGGGGGCAGCAGGCACTGGCTATATACTGGTGGGGGCAGCAGGCACTGGCTATATACTGGTGGGGGCAGCAGGCACTGGCTATATGCTGGTGGGGGCAGCAGGCACTGGCTTATATACTGGTGGGGGCAGCAGGCACTGGCTTAAATACTGGTGGGGGCAGCAGGCACTGACTTATATTCTAAGGTGGGGGCAGCAGGCACTGGCTTATATACTGGTGGGGGCAGCAGGCACTGGCTTATATTCTAAGGTGGGGGCAGCAGGCACTGGCTTGTATACTAAGGTGGGGGCAGCAGGCACTGGCTTATATACTAAGGTGGGGGCAGCAGGCACTGGCTTATATACTAAGGTGGGGGCAGCAGGCACTGGCTTATATACTAAGGTGGGGGCAGCAGGCACTGGCTTATATACTAAGGTGGGGGCAGCAGGCACTGGCTTATATACTAAGCTGGGGGCAGCAGGCACTGGCTTATATACTAAGCTGGGGGCAGCAGGCACTGGCTTATATACTAAGCTGGGGGCAGCAGGCACTGGCTTATATACTAAGCTGGGGGCAGCAGGCACTGGCTTATATACTAAGCTGGGGGCAGCAGGCACTGGCTTATATACTAAGCTGGGGGCAGCAGGCACTGGCTTATATACTAAGTTGGGGGCAGCAGGCACTGGCTTATATACTAAGGTGGGGGCAGCAGGCACTGGCTTATATACTAAGGTGGGGGCAGCAGGCACTGGCTTATATACTAAGGTGGGGGCAGCAGGCACTGGCTTATATACTAAGGTGGGGGCAGAAGGCACTGGCTTATATACTAAGGTGGGGGCAGCAGGCACTGGCTTATATACTAAGGTGGGGGCAGCAGGCACTGGCTTATATACTAAGGTGGGGGCAGCAGGCACTGGCTTATATACTAAGGTGGGGGCAGCAGGCACTGGCTTATATACTAAGGTGGGGGCAGCAGGCACTGGCTTATATACTAAGGTGGGGGCAGCAGGCACTGGCTTATATACTAAGGTGGGGGCAGCAGGCACTGGCTTATATACCCGGGGGGGGGGGGAGGGCAGAAGGCACTGGCTATATACCCGGGGGGGGGGGGGAGGGCAGAAGGCACTGGCTATATACGGGGGGGGGCAGAAGGCACTGGCTATATACCGGGGGGGGGGCAGAAGGCACTGGCTATATACCGGGGGGGGGGGGGGAGTTTGCCAATGCATCAAATGGGCAGTGTAAAAATCAGACAAGGAATTAAAATTCAAAGCTCTGCACGGCCTTAAAACCATCTATGAAAAATTATACCTAATGTGACAATGGCTGACTTAAAAGCATGTGGATTGAAGAGAAGGGGGATAATGCTTTTTAAGGCTGCATTGAAAAGTTGTCCTTTTTGGTGAAGAGCTTCTGAAAGTAATGTTCATTTTTGTATAATGGAGCTATAAATGTCACAATATAATGATAGGAAAAGAGATAGAATCTTTGAAAGGTTTTGATAAAATATTTATGTAATTTAGCTTAAACTGCAATAAAAGAAATAAAATGTTCACGTTTCTGAAATGTTTGATATTTGTACATTTAGTTTTGTATTTACAGAGCATGGATGGTTATCATTTTTTAATGTATGAAAATCTGTGTGGTAATTCAGATGCACATTTTTTTTATTTTACTGTTTTTGTTTTTAACATTAGATTCAGTGCAAGCTGTTCGTGTTTGATAAAATCTCTCAGTCTTGGGTAGAGAGAGGCCGTGGTCTACTACGACTCAATGATATGGCTTCTACAGACGATGGCATGTTACAGTCTAGACTTGGTGAGTTATTGATGGGAAGAAAGCTGTAATTGTTTGCTAGTAACTGATGTAGATTATAAAATTTATACTGCTAGAGAACCGTATTGCGAAAAATTAGAAAATTCAAAGTTAGACTAGATACTCATAATACATCAGTTTTGTCAAAGCAGCTGATATTGCATGATAAATCTGCCACAGTAAATGGTTGCCAAGCCCAACTTGATACCGAGTTGGGCGTGTGCAAATTTGGCCTGTGGCATAAAAAATTATTTCTTTCCCTTTTTTGTACTAACTTTAAAGTCTGAAAAGTGTATAAAACACTATGGTGCAAAGCCCACATTGAATCTAATAGTAATGCTGGGTGGAGGTGACTTGCTGACCCATGCAGTACTATTCCATCAGGCTGCTAGCACCAGCTGCAGCTGACACCCACCCCCAACACCTATGACTGGCAATGCCTCTGCTAACCCTCTTAATGGATGTAATCTGTTCTTCATACAGTAGCCCTGGAATCTGATGAGTGCCCTGAGGCTGCATGGTTGCTTGTACAAGCCAACCTGTTTATTTTATTAAAAATAAAAAGTCTCCAAGATAACACAATTACATATACATATCTAATAAAGAACACAAATGACAAAAGAAACTTGCATATTTGGTATTGCTGTGTCCGTAACAATCTGTACAGTAAATCCAAAATCTTATTGGATTGGCTCGGTGAAGGACATTTAAAAAAAAAAAAAAAACCTGAAAAACTAAATGTTCTAAAAAGTTATTTGCCACCAAATGCTAAAGCAGATGACACTTTAGTTTTTGTTCAGTAAAATCAGAAAAATATTTAATAACTGCATACATGAGGCGTCACTGTAATTATAGTGATGCGTAGAAAAAAAGATATTATTTTTATGGTACCGTGTATCCCCCCAAAAAAATTGTTAAAAAGCAAAAATTGAGTTATCTTCTATTCCTCCATGTACTATAGACCTGATATAATATCAATAAGCCAAAGACACCCTAAAATATAGTATTTGTAAAGTACATCCCATCCTGCAAAGAATAAGACCCTGTGTCCAAATTTCCATACAAATATTGTACAGCCGTTTAAAGTGGACCTGTCACATACTTCTCTCCTTCAGCCACCTGGAAGCTTCCGACCACTATCAGATCTACTATCCAAAGACGAGAGGCACCGAGGTTGTCCTTTATACCCAGCCTTTTTTTGCATTTGCAATTTAACCATTGGTTACACTGATGAAGGCCACTTCAAACATTGCAGGGCTTGAGTTGGGAGGCAGTCACTACAAAGTTAATCTGTTAGCAGACTATCTGCTTCTGCCAATAACTAAACCTTTGACATCATTGCCTAACCTTTCTGCGCTAATGGATAGGTTTTCAAGAGCATCTGGCCTATGTTTAAACTTTGGAAAAACTGAGGCACTCTTATGCAATATTGTTTCTCATACTGGTAAGATGATAGAATTATATTACATATTTGTGAGTCAAGATTACACCCTGAGGCGGCTAGGTTAGTACAAATAATAGTTGTGCATGGTAGGCCTGAGTCTCATTGGAAACCCTCTACGGAAGCCTCTATCCCTACTGGGAGCCTTTTGGGTTACAAGTCCCCTGCCACTTAAGTTATCAACAATAACCCTTTTACCTCTGACTCACAATGTGGTGTAGGTTGTGCAGGTCTTTATTTATGGCAAACAATCCCTCTAAAAGCTTGTGGGTATGTGACTATTTAAAAACCCTCTGCGTGGTAATATCGTGAGCAATCTAGTTGGTGGAGAGAGAGAGGGGTTTGACGCAACTCCATCATTTCTTAGAGAGGAACAAGGTGTCTACAGGGGCCGCCTTCCAATGAAACATGACCACCACCATTCCCACAGGTTTGAACTAGGGCAGCTTCTCCATTTTACTAGTTCTCCATGTTCTCAGACTTCCCTCCCACACATGACATACTTTTGAAAATTATTTGTAAAAACAACTGAATGTCTAGAGATGTTTTGTCCTCTATCTATTCGATGTAGAATTAACCACCTAGGGTTCAGAAATTGCCTTTCATGACTAGATGGGAGTCATGAACATGTTGTTGCAGATATGACATTGTTGTGAGAAAGTTGCGGGGAAAGTCGCTAGGTGACTTTGGCAGAAACGTCCATTAAGATCCTACATGGGTCCTTTCTGGTCCCGGAACACATTCATAAAATCTTTCCTTTTGTCTCAACCTTGTGTTTCTAAGGTTCTGGCCAGATGGGAGCGATGTCAAACATTTTGTTGTCATGGCTGAGGGTGACTGTATTTTGGAGCCACATAGCTCAAATTAATTTTAACGGTACTGAAAATGTCACTGAAACCTACGCCTGAAGTACTGTTGTTGGCAGATAAAGCTCAAGTTTTAATTTCAAGCATATAAGTTGTCAGTTTTTCTGTATGGTAGCCAGGATTCATATCACAGTTCACTGGAAGTTGTCGACCCTGTCAGTAGACCAGGTGAAGGCAAGGATCTCGCAGATGTTGATATGTGAAAAGATCTCGGCAATACAGGAATATAACATGAAGGCATTTTATAAAAACGTGTCAGCCCTAGATAGATTACCTACAGCTGCCGTCACCCTCCAACCTACTAGCTCCCAAACTTGGTTAGCTTTGTGCTGACGTAGACTTGTCTCTTATCATGACTTTGTGCTCAACACATATGGTACAGAGAAATGCACAAGTGTATCACTCGGCCCACTGTGAACTTATGTGAACTTATAAATCTGAGTTCACTTATAAACAAAAAGTGACAAAACACAAATGAGATAAGGGACAGGAGAATCCGTTCCTATAGTGACTGCTCAATTACAAGCAATGTACAACATACATGATAACTGTGTAGCCAAAAGCCAAGTTAAAACATATACATATATAGTGTCATAGTAAAAAATTCAGAAAATGAGAAATTAGACCAATTGGCCCTAAGAGGTTGGAATAAGGTGTTTTGTTTAGAAGTTCACATCTTCAGAGATACATGTATGTATCTCTGCGAATAGATTAACTGCAAATTGTGGAGGATAAGGATCCCTGTTCATGTGAAAAACATAAGAGAAAACCAAAGAAAAAAGTAAAATAAGAGAATATCAATAATGCAGTTATTTTCTTAAGTTTCTGAAGTCTTTTGCACAATTCTTGTGAGGTCTGACCTAGGGTTGCACCGATACCAGAATTTTGAGTTCAATCGATACCCAGAAAAGTATTGCGATACTCTATATCGATGCAAGACAAAGAAAAACTATTTTCTGAATGTTTAGGGTGCGGTCACATGGGGCATTTACATTGCATTTAGAAATATGCATTTCCATTGAAACGCATGCGATCAGCCAGTGATTTGTCAGGAGAAGCTTTAGTGCTTTATGACCGTGTAGTTTCTGTGTTGTGAAGGTTCTCCTGGCAATGTTAATATAAAATGGTATCCTAAAGAGTAGAATTTAGGGCTCAAGTAGACTGGTGTTTTTGATGTCCGTATGCTATCTGTTTTTTGCGGCAAACGGACCCACTGTTTCCTATAGGTCTGTTCACCTGTCCATTTTTTCATGGATGTGCGCACAGTGAGAAAAAAATTGCAGCATACCTTATTTTGTCTCGCATATGGACCACGTACATCCATAGAAATCAATGGATCAATGAAATCATAATAGTCCTCCTCATCTCCATAATCATAATAATAATCTTCCTCATCATCTCCATAATCATAATAATCATCCTCCTTTCCATAATAATAATCATTATTCCCATAATAATATTAGTGGCATTTTCCCGTGGAAGCGATGAAGGGAGACGTCAGCGCCGCGTGGATCCAGAAGTAACTACTGGAACGTAGTTGGTTGTAAAAGCTTGTGCTTTATTAGTAAAATAACTTGATAAAGCAGAGGTGATGCCTGACGAAGGCCTTTGTACAGGGACGAAACGCGTAGCAAGTTTTATCAAGTTATTTTACTAATAAAGCACAAGCTTTTACTACCAACTACGTTCCAGTAGTTACTTCTGGATCCACGCGGCGCTGACGTCTCCCTTGATCGCTTCCACGGGAAAATTCCACTGCATGTTTCTGCCATTCCGCCCACTGGTACGGACTCCGCAGATCCGAAGGGACCACTAGCTGCCGAGCTTGGTATTCATATAAGTGCATTATCCTATGCGCTCAGGTGAGCAGCCAATTCTTTATTATATATACTACTTTTACCACTACTACTTCACGAGGTCGGCGCACCTCTCTCTTCCTCTTTCCTTCCTCTCACCTCTCGATCACTGAACACCTGGCCCGGGTGCTCGTAGGGCTGAGCCGAAGACAACCCTCCATTCCAGTATCGTTCCATAATAATATTAGTAATATTATTTTTGCTATTTTATAATAATACTCTCCGTATTAGTATTATTTATTATTATTATTCTCCTCTGAGAAGATCTCTCTATATACCAGTGCATTTAAGCTAGTGGATAGAGGC
The DNA here is from genome assembly GCF_040894005.1 of Engystomops pustulosus. Taxonomy (NCBI): domain Eukaryota; kingdom Metazoa; phylum Chordata; class Amphibia; order Anura; family Leptodactylidae; genus Engystomops; species Engystomops pustulosus. Next base: position 170,965,426 of record NC_092411.1, on the reverse strand, counting down.
TCTGTCCTGTATTTCTATGGCAGGTGGCCCGTGGAGGCTGTAGGTTCAAATCCCGGGCTGGGCAAAAAATTAAGTGCATAATTCAGAACCTTATGTCTGGGTAAGCCCTGGCCGATGCAGAGACCCATTTATGGACTAATGATGATATTACCCTGATGAAGTGGTCCCTGCTCTGCCGCTAAGATGACACATGTCTCAAAAGGATTCCCCTGCCCAATGTCTGTAGAGTCTGTGGAATTCATTCAGTACCGCAAGTAACAGAAACTTTGTGGCTTTGAAAGTATCGTATAATCACCAAGATTTGAATGCATCGTGCAACCCTAATGATCAAATATTTTTTTTTTTCTGCTTCTGCGTGATAAAAATCCTAATATACTGCCATACAGTAGAATGGCAGAATATGGTAGGATCAATCAGACAACCAAGGGTTAAAATAAAAAAATAAAATAAAAAAACCTAAAAATACAAATCGCCCCCCCCTTTCCCTAGAACTGATATAAATATATAAACAGTAAAAATCATAAACACATTGCGTATCGCCACGTCCGAAAATGTCCGATCTATCAAAATATAATAACGGATTTTCACTGAGTTTAACCCTGTAATGGAAAATGGCGCCCAAATTTGAAAATGACACCTTTTTGCCATTTTTAAAAATATACAAAATTCAATTAAAAGTGATCAGAAGGTCGTACAGCCCTAAAAATGCTAGCATTGAAAACTTCATCAAAAGTCGCAAAACATTTTAGTAAATTTGTGAAAACATAAAACCTATACAAATTTGGTATCCCTGTGATCGCACCGACCCAAAGAATAAAGTAGATATGTCATTTTGGGCGCACAGTGAAAGCCGTAATATTCAAGCCCCCAAGAAAACTGCTCAAATGCATTTTTTTCACAAATTTTATGGCATTTTAATTTATATTCCCGCTTACCAGTACATAGCATGGAAGAATGAATACTGTCACTATGAAATGCAATTTGTTATGCAGAAAACAAGCCATCACAGAGCTCTTTACGTGTAAAAAAAAAAAAAATATATAGATTTTTGATTTGGGGAGTGAAAAATGGAAATGAAAAAACAAAAAAAGGGCCAGGTCCCTATAGGGTTAAGGATCTCCCCTAGCTTTGAGTTTGCTAGTCAAATCCAAAGCACGTTTCTTGAAATCTTCCATGCAATTCCGTTTTAATCTTAAAAATTGGCCCTCTGGAATACCATGTTTTTGATGCATCGGATGGAAGCTTACGACTTTGACTATACTACACTGTTGTTTAGGGTTACTACTACCTCCTTCTCCCTTTCCTTTTCCCCTTGTTTTGTGTTCTCCTTTTTGTGGTTATATTATTTTCTTTTTTGTCTAGACTTGTCTTTTTATCGGGCTGGGTGGAAATTTGTATTGGACAATCCCCTGTATGGGAAATTTTATGTGGCAAATTGTGCTGCTTTTCCATATCCCCCCTGCATGGGTGAAGTTTAGCGAACTGTGCCTGATATTTCTTTTGGGTTTTTATTATAATTTTTTTTTAATTTGTAATTGCAATTGACTATTTTTTGAGTCTCAACAGATGATCTACCATTGGACAGCTTTATAGTACTACCTATGCAACATTGTTCCCTGCTAGGGATTTCTTTGGGCAGTCTTGTAACCCGGCATTATCTGTTTTGTTTTTTGTTTAATAAAACAGTTTGACTTTAAAGTGAACCTGTCACCATGGAACCCCCACGCAGTGCCTTTCGCATATCTTTATACATCTTCCACTGATGCCTCTGTCCATGGGAATAGAGCCCGCATTCTTCAAAAAGAGACTTTTGATTCCTCTGTTCCAGTCATGGAGGCAGGGAGCTGCAGTATAGTCATGCTATCCCCCCCTTCCTCACTGAGGCTCAAACTGCTAATGGCTGAAGAAATTCCTGAGGGTGGGGGAGTGAGACAGTTGACTTGTGTTCAACCTCTGCTATTTCATAAACCACCCCCACAAAAGGGTGGGGGCTGTTAGCAGACTCTGGTTGTGTGAAGATAAATCAACATTGCATAAGTGAGGGGATAGCTTGACTGTAAACGCAGTCCCTGAGTTACGTACAAGAGAGGTTCTGTAGGTTTGTTATTAAGTTGAATTTGCATGCAAGTTGGAACTGCATATTTTATAATTGTAACCCCAGCCAGAATTGAATTTTAAAATGTTGAGCTGTAATAAGAAACAGGATTACACTAAAGCGTAATTGTAGGCACCTTTGATAAGTTACAGCTGATTATTGTAGCCTAGGGCTAAAGTACAGTAAATTACTAATGTCCAGAGGTCCGTTTGTCACTAGGGGTCGCCTGTAAGTCGGTGTTCTTAAGTAGGGGTCGCCTGTAAGTCGGTGTTCTTAAGTAGGGGACCTCCTGTATACTGCAGCTGCCCACCTCCCTGACTGGAACAGAGGTTTCATGTTTTTGTTTTTGAAGAATGCCGGCTCTAATACCATGCGTAATTGCATGAATGGAACATGTAGCCTTCATGTAGCCTGCATGTAACACTGCAGGCACAGTGTGTGGTTTGTGTGTGTGGTGGGGGGCAGGGGGTTGCTGAGTTGTTTTATAATCCATTTTTTTTCCTTTAAAAAAAAAAAGTTACATGAAAGTTTACCCTTATATCCTGCAGAGCAGTGTTCCATGGGAGTAGTCAGTGAGGAGTGGTCCCCCCTACCTTGGGGAATCCTGTCCATTTCAAATGGGAGTGATATGTAACTGGCTCAAAGTTTTTAGGAAGATTGTTAATGCTTTGAGATCTTCATTATGCCGTATACAGTCAAGTATAAGCCAAGGATTTTAATTTTACCCAAGAAAATTCTGAAAACTTAAGTAGAGTATAAGCCTAGGGTGTAAAAATGTGTTGTTCACAGGCTCCACCAGTGCCAAAATGCCCCATGCAGCCCCCCAAGTGAAATGCCCCTCGATTAAAAAAAAAAAAAAAAAACCTTCTGTAATAATCTTCTGCATGTCTTCCCTCTCGTCTTCATGTCAAGCGGGCAGAGAATGCACCCTGCCTGCACACACACAATGATATCATCGGTGTGTGTGGGGGTTATAGTTCATAGACCCAATAGAGAAATTTAGAATGCTCCTGTTTTGTCAGTAATATATTCATTTAGCTCTAAAATGTACACATTTACAAAAGATAATCCCACTTTAAAATTTATTATGCAATTTCTCAGAGACACCCCACATGTGGACGTTACTTGTTGTATTGGCCAACAGCGAGGCACAGAAGGGAAAGAGGGCCATGCATTAGCCAATAGAATTTAGTGGCTTTTGGTTGGTTCTTGTGCACACTTTTGTGAGCTATAAAATATGTGGTGGGCTTATTTATTTTTCAGTAATACTATTAGGCCCTATTGCTCAAAATGTATTAACTTTTAGGAAAAAAACACCCTAAGTAACATGTTATTTAGATTCTACAGGTAAGTATGATTACGGTGAGACCAAATTTATATACTTGCGTTTTAGAAATTATTTAGAATAAAATCTAATGTTGGGGGGATCTATAATTATTGCATCTCTATTACTTTAAATGTTTTTGGTCGATATAGCTGGTTCAGAGCTTGACTTTTTGGTGGGACATGTTGCAATTTACAACAGAACCATTTTTATTTAGATATGATTTTTGATGCCTGTTTGTCATTTTTATGTGGCACAAGATGGGTAAAAGTAAATGTTTTTTTTGTTTATGTAACATGTAGACTGTTGGCTCAGTCCAAGTCCGCCATCACCACCCAACATAATCAAATGCCTTTTCCACATCTTCTGACAACAGCAATGGGTGGTCAGATGGTGATGGCCAAAGAAATACAGAAACAATTTCTCCCAAAGCCTTCTAAATGTTTGAAACCACTGCTCTGGAATTGCACTTGGGAGTTGTATAAACGGTCTTGTTGATGAGCAGCCAACCTTTAACCCCTCCCCTTTTACCCGTCAATAGACCCAAACTTTTCATGATTCACATCTACCTTTAACCCCTTGGTGCTCTGTGTCCGATATAGGACACAGAGCACTTGGCTGTAACGCTCAGTGTCTGATATTTTGGACGCTGAGCTGATGTAGGCTCAGCTCCGGGATCTGAGCTGGGCCAGCATCTGGGTACACCGGGTGCCGGCTGTAACTAACAGGTGACATCCCAGTGTAACAACAGCGGTTAGAGTGGGCTCTGATCGTGGGTGTTTAATCCATTTAATGCAACCACATCATTGAAACTGCCTTCTGGGGGTCTCTGTCCCACGGTCACCACTCCAACGCACCCACCACCACCATGCCACCGTCTTCAGGGGGCGCCGATCGTTCCTATGACAGCCCTGAGGTCTGATCAGGTTTTTACTGGATTCTGGCTGGACCATTGGATTATTTCTCGATGTGCCTGTAAATTGGCATCTGTGACATGATCTTAAAGGCACAGTGTCAGAATATGCATGTGCATAGGCTGACATAGCTAACACCCTGCAATACATCAGTATTGCAGAGTATTATCATGAACAAGCAATCCAATATAAAGGCCACATGTGGGGGGGTCTCTATACTCTGTAGAAATTGTAGAACAAATTGTAAGAATGGTTTTCTCTTTTTATCTTTTGGAAATGCGTAGATTTGACAACTGACAAAATTTGACCTCTATTTTGATTTTAATTAGATATCAAGGGCTTAACAATCTTCCTGAAAGCTGTTTCTGATAGTTTGATGGGTGCAGATTTGAAAATGGGTTGATTATATAGGGTGATTTTAATGAAAAATTTTTTAAATTTCGATCAAAACTGTAATTATCCCAGTAAATTCTGAAAATGCAGAAAAGATAATCGATTTGTAAGCTGCTTGACATCGAAATAAATTAGCCAGACATTTCAAAAATTATGAAAATGTAAAGAAGCCATGAAAAATGTTATGCTGCAGCTTATTTAGGTGGTAAATCTGTCAAATTTTATAAAAATTTTATAATTTTTTTTTTTCTAAAGAAATGCAGAACTTTTCAGCCAAAATTTACCACTAAAATGAAATACAACATGTGAAGAAACTATCTCATCGCTTTGATAAGTTTTCAAAAGTTATAACAATATAAAACGACGCAAGTCAGAACATAAAAATTGGGGCTGAGCCTTAAGCTTTAAACAGTCTACGTCCTTAAAGGGTTAAAGAGGCCAGCTTTGGTTCCACAGTATGTGGTCTGCTTGTGAAGCAAATTCAGCAAAAACTGAGCAAAATTGCTATGTGGTTGTTCTCTTTATCATGTATGGATGATTAGGGGATTAAGATTTGAGAACGTTCTTTTGTGCCATTGTATACCCCTTACAAAATTCCTTCAAATGTTCATCAATCTAGATAACATGATTTTTCATAAATTATGTAATCCTACATCAGTGATGGGCAACCTTTTGAGCTTGGTGTGTCAAAATTCGCCAAAAAACCAAGCATAACTCGGGTGGTGTCACCTTGACAAAAAAAAACATAATTTTGTGATATTTATAGTTTAAATAAATATGTATACTATTTAACTTCTAGGGTACTTTAACCGTAGGTTGTCTGATTGATCCTACCATGTACTGCCTTACTACAGTCTGGCAGTATATCGGGATTTTCCCAATCCTCTATTACTATGTGCAAATCGCACATTGTAATAGATTGGTTACAATCAGACACGTGTGTAAATGCTTAGTAACCTATGAACTTTCAGTCATGAAAGCGAGGGCGCAGGCGCCGCTGTCTGCATTTTCTTCATGCCCTCTTGGCATGGAGAAGGTGTGAGGAGCAAAACAATCACAATGTATGGCAATTTGCAAGGCGTTGCGACTATTTCAGGGCTTATACGTCACAAAACTGACACACAAGCCCTGATGACTGTCTTCTATCATACAGTGCACTCGCCTTACTTACTGTATGATGAGAGTGGTTGTCCTCCCTGGCCCCTGCTGTGGAGATGGTCAGTGTAGAGGTGGCAGCTGCTGGGACATCACACAAGGCAGCAGCGATGTGACCTCTGACTGTGCTGCCATCTTCCCCCCACCACAACTATCAGGAGCTGCAGAGGAGCCTCCTGGGTGTATGGCCAGGTCACCTCTCCTTCTGTGCCCCATGCTGATACCTGTGCTGACTGGAGACACTAGGCACAGCTCACACATGTGGAGGGGCCGGCCCGGGGGAGGAGGAGGTGGGGAGAGTGCTGGAAGCTCAGTGCAATCTCTCAGCCTCCTGGCTACTGTACCTGGTCATGTAGGATGAAACTTAACTCTCAGGCAGTCGCGTGTCAGTGAAAATGGCTACGCGTGTCAGCACTGACACGCGTGTCATAGGTTAGCCATCACTGTCCTACATGCTCCAATTTTTATCTCCAATGTATATTGCAAATTGATTAAATTCATTGTGGCTGTCCTGATGAGATTACCCGTTTAAGTGCTGCTACGATATTGTAATTGTGTAACACGTTTACCTGGTTGTTTGTTTGTTTACACCAAAATGCAAGGTAATAGTTATGTAACTTTAATTTCTACTTTAAAAAACACTCAACTGTTTGAAATACTATTTAGATAGGATAAATATAGCTGAATTCTTGATCCCCCTAACCTAACTGGTGGTGATCCCTCTTAAGAAACCTGTGTTATTTTATTTGGAGGATCAAAGGGACATGTAGTTATGAGATGTCTTGAATGTATTGTAATATGAATAGCTTTGTTTGTTAAAGGAGATCTACCACCAGGATGAAGGATTGTAAACTAAGCACGCTTACAATCTGGTGTGTTCACAGGTTCTGTTCTTTTTAGCTTCTTATTAAAAAAAAATAAATTAATAATTAAGCAAATGTACCTGAGGGGATCAGGACTCCATAGATGTCAGTGGAGCCTGGAGCCCCTAAGGCTCATTTATAGAATTTTTAAAATCTTTGTTTCTTAAAAACAAGGGAATAAGAAGTTACTAGAAGAGTAACAAACAAATATACAGTTGGTGCAATATTATCAGTCACCTGTGAGCAGACGGCAGCGACCAGCAGGTACCATAAGGACAGACTGAACAGCTGGATTAGAGACTTGGGATCAGTCGCAGGATACATTGCTTGTCCGCACCCAGCACGCCTGCCATAGGTTCGCCACCACTGTTATAAAATGTTGCAACTAGAGGAATAAAATCTGCAATCACGGGTTTAAATTTGGTCATATATACGGAACTCAATGCAAATTTTGCAGGAATAAATAACTTGCTTATACAATAGCATAAGGCTAATTAGGATAAGATTGTAAGAATGCTGTGTATTTCCTAAACTACTAAAAAGAAAATTTTCTATTAGACAAAATGTCTTAAAGGAAACCTACCACATGGAATGGTAGATGTAATATGCAAATGCCGAGCACCAGCTCAGGATGAGCTGGTGCCGGAGCTTATTTTTCGTTGGTGTCCTAAACTGCTGTGTCGCGGTGTGAACACTTTTTAATCTTTATAGCCGAAGCTGCTTCACATATAAACATTAAAAAGTGTTAAAACCGCGATGCAGCGGTTTAGGACACTAACTAAAATAAGCTCCGGCACCAGCTCACCCTGAGCTGCTGCTCGGTATTTGCATATTACACCTACCATTCCATGTGGTAGGTTTCCTTTAAAAGCTTTAGTTTATTTTCACATGGAATTATTTTACATTAAATGGGAAATTCTACTTGCAGACACAACCGCCACAAAATGCCCAGCAGCCTTCCCCCACTATCGTAATGCCCAGCAGCCTTGCCCCAGTAATGGTATGCCACATGCAGCCCTCTCCCATTAAGGAATTGCCCCATGTGACACTGCTGCATCATAACGTGTGTGGGCGGAGTGAATAGACCTGTTCGCAACATGAAAGAACAGACTGTTAAGAGAATTTTGCTCCCGGGACCCAAGAGAGTAGCCGAGGTGTGTGGATTATCGTCAAGAAAGTGGGACTTCAGCCTCTCATATGCTTTCCCTGCCCTAACACTCCTTCCAAGAGTTAGATACATCAAGACCAGTCTAGAGTAATACTGATAATTCCCTTATCACTGAAAACAAACCAGGCCTGTTTGGGCCAGAAGGGGACTCCATCTGACGGCCTGGAACTTAAAAGGCAGATTCTGACCAATAAAGAACTTTCTCATAAGGTAATTACTACATCCTGTTTGGTAACCAGTGGTTAACCATTAAATTAGTATTCCTGGTTGCAATCACCTCCCCATTTGGAGCCCCATACACAAGAATTTTGGAGGATAGGGTAGTACTGGTTACGGACCCAGCATTTCTTCCCAAAGTGGCCTCAAAATTTCATTGTTTACCGGAAATTAGACTCCACTCGTTTTGTGATGAGCCATTATCAGATAGGGGGTCAGAGTTCCACAAGTTAGACTTCTATAGCCTTTTTTACATCTATCTAGCCAGAACCTCTGGATGGAGAATATCAGATAGATTGTTCGTCCTTTTTGCAGGCAAGAATAAGGGTATCTTCTATGAAGATCTAAGTTAACAATATTCCTAAAAGCGGTTTCTAATCGTTTGAGGGGTGCATATTGGAAAATTGAGAGGGGGTTTGTAATATAGTTTTTAAATATCATGAAAAACAATAATGATCCCAAAAAAAGTCAATACTGGAAATCAATGTTTGATTAGTAAGCCTTATGACATTAATAATATCCACACAAAGCATATATATATGGGAAATGTTATTTAGCAGCAATTTATGGTAGGTTTTCTTTTTTTGGGTAATCCAAAAGGGGAATGGATTGAGCCATGTACCGTAAAATCCTGAGCGACAACCTCCTTCCCTCCGCCAGGACACTAAAAATGGGTTTTCAAGCAAAACAATGACCCAAAATGTGCAGCCAAGGCAGTAATGGAGGGGCTCAAATTGAATCCCATAAAAAACTTAACTCAGAGCTTCAGCTCCCGCCATGCCAAACGTCAACCTCAAAATCTTAATTTGAAGATTAACTGAAAAGAGGAGTGGAACAAAATTCCTCCTGACGCCAATGCAAACCTCCTCAACAACTACAAAAAACCTCACTGTGGTGCTTGCCAACAAGGGTTTTTCCACAAGTATAAAGTATTGTTTACTAAGGGATTCAAATTCAGTCTCACTGCAAAATAACTTTATTTAGTTTCTACAATGTGATTTTCTTGAATTTAAAAACTTTTAAAATTATATACGTATATATTATATGTTTATGTATTTGTCAGTGGGTAAAAATCAGCAAGGGACCAAATAATTTGGCTCATGTCTGGTTGATGGTTCTCACAATTTTGCTCATGCACTGCTGTGTCCTAAAGGATTTATTCACATATTATAATTTTACTCTGCTACAGAGCAATTTTGCTTTTAGATCTTATTCCTAAGCCTTACTCATGGTGAATATAAAAACAAAAATAACACATTTAAATTACCTATGCGCACCTGGTTGCTCAGATACGTCATATCCGGTCTGGGTGGAACCAACTATGCAGGGGCTTACGGCAGTGTATAAGAAAGGTACAAATAATGTGTCTACAATTCAAAAATGGAAGGCACCATATATAGAATATTATTGAATCATATTATTTTCAATATATCAATTATTGGATATAGAATGTCTATTGGATATTGTTATTCATATATTGGTAGGTTCAAGATTGTCAATCCCTGGTAGCAGTTTATACCTTGATTGCAACAGAAGGACAACATAAATGCAATATAAAAATAAATAGCTTTAAATCTGAAAATATACATGACTTGTGTGATTGAAAATGTGTCTTATGTTGCTTAGTAAGTTGTGCGCATCAAACTCGTTCATATGGTGTGAACATGAGTTTGTTTGCGGGGCGTCTTTTTGAAAGTCTCAGTAGATGTAGGATAAATAATTTTTAGAATTCATTCCTCCTGGATATCTCGATCCTAATGACAAGATCCAATATGCTTCACGTTTAAGAAGTTTTTTTTTTCTTCAATCGCCCCCTCGGGTTGGGCAAAAAACACGCTCCAGTCCAATGAAGCGAAACGAGGAAAGGTCTTTATTATGATCTATTAAATGTTTAGCTGCCCCGGAAGCATAGATATCTCCGTTTTTGATGTTAGTGATGTGCTGACTAATTCTTGTTTTAAGTTTCTGAACTGTGCGCCCCTCATAGATTCACATGCATTCGAAGAATCCTATGGAGTAGATTGTGAGATGTGATGTAAGAATTGATTTTGTGGATCTTATATGGATTGATATTGCAATCAACAAAACACTAGAATTCAATAGCACATACAGTGCATCGGGACCCACCACATCTGTAAAACCCTTTGATTGGCAGCCAAGTTTTGTCATGTGATCTGGTGTCTATCATACTTGGAGATAAAATGTTGGCTAGTGTATGGACTCTTTTGGGTACACATCTCTGTCCCTTTTTCATTATTTCATGGAGAATGGTCTCTTGATTTAACATAGGAATATATGTCTGTATGATCCTTTTAATGGCATTGCATTGGGGACAGTATGAAGTGCTAAAGGTGGGTGTGCTGTATGTTTCCTCCTTTGCATCTTTTCTGATGTTAAGAGGGCATTTCTATTGACGTTATTTGCTGTGTAGTGGGCATTAGTTGCAATTTTTCTAGAATACCCTCTTGCAATCAATTTGTTTTCTTTAGACCCCATTGGGGCTCTACAAATTTGTAAAAAATTGTTATTGAACATAAAAATATAGCTTTTTAACAGAAACTCAATAGCCAATACAATGAAAATTTGGAGATTGCAGTTATAGGCGTTATATCTATGTAGATGGTATTTTATGGCATTTATATCTGCATGATGTGGAATGCATGAATATAAATTAACAACATCACAAGTGACAAAATGAAATGTGTTTTTCCAATAAAAATTTTGGAATGTTCTAAGAATGTCGGAAATCCAGGAGTTCTGAGAACTAGAGGTTGTAGATGGGCATCTACCCATGCACTGAGCCTCTCATTGAGAGATCCAATGCCAGAAATGATAGGGCGGAGGGGGTTTTGGGGAAACTCGTGGAATATTGGCATACATGAGTTGTCTACGACTAAGTATTTGGCTGTCATTTGATCTAATAACCCTAAAGCAACACCCTCAGCGTTGGTGTGGTTTAAAATGTTTTTAACCTGATCGGTAGGATTACTTGGAAGCTTCCGATATGTAAGGCTCAGTGCATGGGTAGATGTCCATCTACAACCTCTAGTTCTTCGAACTCCTAGATTTTTTAAAAATGGATCCGACATTCTTAGAACATTCCAAAATTTTGATTGGAAAAACACATTTAATTTTGTCACTTGTGATGTTGTTAATTTATATTCATGCATCCCACATCATGCAGCTATAAATGCCATAAAATACTATCTACATAGTATTTTTATATGTTGAATAATTTTTTTACAAATTTGTGGAGCCCCAATGGGGTCTAAATTCTCAGTCTCGAACCCATTTTTCTTTGATATTACATTTTATATTCAATATGTGGACGACATCATCCTAGTCTGGCAGGGGAAAAAGGAGGTGGTTCAAGATTTTGTCGAATACATTAACAGTGACATCAATCTCAGATTCACCTACGAAAAGCCATCACTTAATATACATTTTCTAGACATTTCCCTCACAGCATCACCTACGTGTAATAGTGTCACTACTTCCATGTACACTAAACCTCTAGCAGGGAATGCCATATTATCTGCAACTAGTTGCCACCCTATACACACAAATCATGCAATTCCCTATGGTGAATTTGTACGTGCGAAACAAATCTGTTCTGATTGCTTGGACTTTCAAGCTGTCAACATAGGAATATATTTCTGTTTTCTATGTTAAATCAAGAGACCATTCTCCATGAAATAATGAAAAAGGGACACAGATGTGAGGCCAAACACTAGCCAACATTTTATCTCCAAGTATGATAGACACCAGATCACATGACAAAAATTGGCTGTCAATCAAAGGGTTTTACGAATGTGCTCTTGCTATCAACAAAACACTAGAATTCAATATCATTCCATACAAGACACACAAAATCAATGCATTCATCAATTGTGACTCACATCACGCAGTCTACTCCATAGGATGCATTAAAACAAGAATTAGTCAGCATATCACTAACATCAAAAACAGAGATATCCATGCTTCCGGGGATGCCAAACATTTTATAGAACATCATAACAAAGACTTTAACTCCATCGGACTGGAACGCATTTTTTGCCCAACCCGCAAATGTCTGAATCAACACTTTGCCATCTTGGCAACACAAACATTTTTAATAAAAAGTGAGTGCTTTGGTCCCTAAAATGAGAGCAATCGAAGCACATCTCGCAGAAATTTACGTCTTACACAGGTCCGAACACTGAAGTATGAAAAAGTTACTGGACTCAGAATATGGCAAAGTGAAGAAAATTATTTTTGTAGGGTTTAACCATTTCTCAATCTGCATCCTCCAACTAAATACTGTGACTCATTAAAATGCCACAGTTGCTTTTGACCATAGCATTTGACATCCTCTTAGTAGTGGATGCTATGATGACGTTTTCCATTGAGGTGTTGTCTTTTATTTTAATCCGGTCTGTCTTGAATGTGATGCAAGTGTGGTGACCAGCGCATATAAAACCCCTATAACATAACGAGGTTTAAGTTTGTTATTGGGATTAGTGGCCTGAGAGAAAATTCAAAAATATACCAGGTTATACCAGTTTACCTGTTTTTTTTTTTGTTTTTTTTTTCAGTTATGCGTACACAGGGAAGTCTGAGGCTAATCCTCAATACGAAGCTCTGGGCACAAATGCAGATTGACAAGGCCAGTGAGAAGAGCATTCGTATTACTGCAATGGACACTGAGGACCAGGGTGTTAAAGTTTTTCTGATATCTGTGAGTATATTCTAAGCACACCTATATGTTGGGGGGGGGGGGGAGATTACATTTTACCATTATGATTATTTTTATGTAAAGTGGTTGACCATTTTATTTTGACAAACCCGTGTAGTAGAGTCGGCTCTAGAAAAGTTCTGATTTGTTCCATTAACGCCTTGTCACTGATGCCTTATTCTGTTTTTGTGCTTCCGCTAATGCTCCTCCTTTCAAAAAATATTGCTTTTATGTTTAGAGATGTTTGTCGGCTTGTTTTTGAATTCCTAGTGACATCATTTAATATTCCATGCAATGTACTGGGAAGCTATAAACAAATGAACTGCAGTGAAATTGAATTAAATAAAACAAATGCATGTCCATAAGAAGCTCTATCTCTATACATCCCATAATTTTATTTGCCTTATTTAAAGCTCCCTGGTACTGGTCACCTAAATTTAAGGGAATCTACTTTCTAGAATATTCTTTTTAATTAAGCCAATGAGATTGAAGTGCACTGGAGGTGTTATCAGAGCCCTCCATGCTTTGTCTTTTACACCGAGCTGAAGCTTTGTCCCCAAAAGGGGGTGGGAAAGTACAGGGGGAGGGGGTGACAGCATAGCGGCTCTTTTTTGTTTTTGCGTTTTTATTTTTTACTCCCCACCTTCAAAGTCTGTAACTTTTATATTTTTCCATGTACGGAGCTTTGCGATGGCTTATTTTCTGTGTAACAAATTACACTTCAAAATGGTTGTATTTAATATTCCATGCCATGTACTGGGAAGCGGGGATAAAAATTCCAAATCCAGTGAAATTGTTAAAAACCGCATTTGTGCCATATTCTTGTGGGCTTGGATTTTACGGATTTCACTGTACGCCCCAAATGACATGTCTACTTTATTCTTTGGGTCGGTACAATAACGGGAATACCAAATTTGTATAGGTTTTATGTTTTCATACATTGAAAAAAAAAATTAATCTCCTGTACCAAAAAATTCTTTGGAATTTTGGCATCTTTGACTTTGGTGTAAGGCGCTTTGGGAGGTGGCGTTTTTTGCGGATTTTGATGACGTTTATAATGTTGTTATTTTTAGGACCGTACAACCTTTTGATCACTTTTTATAGAATTTTTGAAATGGCAAAAATGTGCCATTTTCAACTTTGGGCATGGTTTTCCGTTACAGGGTTAAACGCAGTAAAAACCCATGATTATATTTCGATTGGGCATTTTCAGACGTGTCGATACCTTATGTGTTTATGATTTTTATGGTTTATTTATATTTGAGTTTCAGGGAAAGGGGGGTGATTTGAGTTTTTAGGGTTTTTTTTATTATAATTTTTTTTTTTTTTCCTTTTTACTATTTTTCAGACTCCCTAGGGTACTAGGGTATATGTGGATTTTACTACTCATTCATTTCAATGTGAAATGAATGAGTTAATTCGAAGTTGCCTCTGGTCTTCGGAAGACCCGAGGCTACCATGGCGACGGATCGCCGCTCCCCGATGACGTCACGGGGAGCGACGATCCTCAGAAAGATGGCGGCACCCATGCGCTGCCACCTTTTTGAAGGCGGCAATTGGCGCGAAAACACCCACGATCGCTGCTGGCACCGATCACGGGTGTTACCAGTAAGCCTTTGCCCGTTATGGAGACTTACCGGTTATGGAGAGGGCTCAGCCCCTGAGACCTCTCCATGCACCCACACCCTGCATGTGATGTAGTATTACGTCACATGTCGGTAAGGGGTTAAATTCCACAACCTGGAGCGACTCTGATAACAAAACGATGTGCTCTTGTGGCTCAATAGCATTTTTAAAGGAGATTTTAGTGGATGCCTTGGAAAACAAACTGAAGAAGACTAGCACAATTACATTGCATGGATCTGTGAGTAAGTGTCACCGGTTTATCATGAATGATTTTGATGGTAGGTTTCCTTTGTGTACTTTGTGTTCCATATATTCTCGAGTATAAGCTGAGTTTTTTTAGCACAAAAATGTTTCTCCGACGATATCAGCCATGGTCTGTATGACGGCCGCACAGAGCGACACCGAGCCAGGGGAAGGCATTGTAAAGTTAAGTCGGCCAGTGATCTTTGGCCGCAGGGCCGTGTGCCTGTGGCCGCACACTGTTTCTCTCCTATTTATAACTGATGGGTGTTGTCTAGTAGAATTTTTTTATCCTACTAACCAGATCCATCCCACGAGATCAGCTACATATGCAGATAGTGTATGTACTGTTTGAAAACTGTTGACTCTGCCTTCCCTGCAGCTCCTTCTCCATGCTTTCTTCAGGTGACAGTCATTTAGGCACTTTAGAATTATATGACTTCTATACCATTCCACCTAGAAACAGTTTACCATTTCAGAGAAAATCTCCCCTTCAAAAGTGTTGTCCGGAGATTAAAAAAAAATTTATACAGCATATGGGCGAAGGGGCTTTAACCCCTTATCGACATGTGACGTAATACTACATCACATGCCTGGTGCGGGTGCATGGAGAGGGCTCACGGGCTGCATATTGCAGCAAAGGCTTACTGGTAACACCTGCGATTGTTGCCAGCACCGATTGCTGGTGTTTTCCCGCTGATTGCTGGCGGCGGGTTCAAAAAGATGGCGTCGCATGGGTGACGTCATCTTGCCGAGGATCTGCGCTCCCTGTGATGTCATCGGTGAGCGGTGATCTGTCTCCATGAGAGCCTCGGCTCTTCCCTTTCTGTAGAACTGATCTAAATATAAACACATTCGGTATCTACGTGTCTGAAAATGCCCGATCTATCAAAATATAATAACGGTTTTTCACTGCGTTTAGCCCCGTAACGGAAAATAGAACCCAAAGTTAAAAATTGCACTTTTTTGGCATTTAAAAAAAAAAAAATTATAAAAAGGTATCAAAAGGTTGTACATTCCTAAAAATAACAATAACATTAAACAGTAAACGTCATCAAAAGCCGCAAAAAACGACACCTCCCAAAGCTCTGTATACCAAAACATAAAAAAGTTATTAGCGCCAGAAGATGGCAAAATCCCCCAAAAAAATTTTGTACAGGAGGTTTTAATTTTTGTAAATGTATGAAAACCTAAAACCTTATGCAAATTTGGTATCCCCATAATCGTACCGACCGAAAGAATAAAGTATACATGTCATTTGTGGGCTTACATTGAAATGCGTAAAATCCAAGCCCACAAGAATACGGCACACATGCGGTTTTTACCAATTTCACTGCATTTGGAATTTTTTTACTGCTTCCCAGTACACAGCATGAAATATTAAATACCACCATTTTGAAGTGTAATTTGTTGTGCAGAAAATAGCTCTGTACATGGAAATATAAAAAAGTTATAGATTTTTGAAGGTGGGGAGCGAAAATTGAAAACGCAAAAGGGCTGTGGAAGGGGTTAATTAAAAAAAAAAAAAGTCTCCTTGTTCTCTGCTAATGTGGGACTCCCATGACGCTGGCCATCATTGCCTGCCACTGTTTGTTCAAAGAGACCAACAGCGCCATCTTGACTACTGGCACCTGCCTGCTACATCAAAAGTACAGGGAGGGGCAGCTGTGCAGCAGAGGTCGGGATTGCACCACCAGCTTCTATAAACATACATGGGCCGCCGGGGAAAAGAGCACACTGCTGAAACCACTGTAGTAAATAGGAAATCGTTTTGTTTTGTTTTTTTCTTTCTTAAAGGAAATCTACCACCAGGATGAAGGATTGTAAACCAAGCACACTGACATACTGGTGAGTGGCCCTCTGGCAGGTTCTGGTTTTCTTTTAGCTTCTTAGGACCTTGTTTTTACAATAAAAAGGTTTCACAAATTATGCAAATGAGCCTCCGGGGCTCCAGATAATATAAATGTCAATGGTGCTTGGAGCCCCGAAGGCTCATTTGAATAATTTGTAAAACCTCTTTTTCTTAAAAACAAAGGCATACAAAGCTACAAGAAGAGTATCTTCTGCCAGAAGGGGCACATATCAGTATGTCAGTGTGCTTGGTTTACAATCCTTTATCCTGGTGGTAGATTTCCTTTAAAGCCAGTTGATCATTTGGATCTGTATTTGAAATTCACATTCTTACTTTCACACACACCACACACACCACACACACACACACCACACACACACACACCACACACACACCACACACACCACACACACACACACCACACACACCACACACACACACCACACACACACACCACACACCACACACACACACACCACACACCACACACACACACACCACACACCACACACACCACACACACCACACACACACATATACACACACCAGGGACAACTCAAATGACACATTCTAGATCTGAATGAATGAAATATTTTCATACAAAACTTTCTTCTGTACAAAGTTGAATGTGCTTACAGCAAAATCACAAAAAATATTCAAAGGAAATCAAATTTATTAACCAATGGAGGCCTGGATTTGGAGTCTCCCCTAAAATTAAAGGGAACCTGTCACCAGGGACCTCGTTTTAACTAAAGACAGATTACAGAAGCCCATCACATCTGCATCGCCTTTCTGCTTTTTCTAAGCATTTGCATTACAATATGATTGTGTGTTTTATAACTTGCAGCCTATTAAAATCCTCTGTGTACTGCTTTGTTGGGATTTGGTTTGGATGCATTTCAAGAAACATGTGACTTGTCTGTGCTGCAGACATATCAGCTCATCGGCTGTGAGCTCTGTGAAGGAGCAAGAGGGAAGAGCTGTACAAAAGCACAAAGGTGGGGGCCCAGAGCTGAGCAGTCAGCAGCACAGACAAGTCCCTGTTGTTTTTTAAAATGCATCCAAACCAGAGCCCACCCCTAAGACTATACAGAGGATTTTGTCAGGGTGCAAGGTAAGTTATAACACACAATTATATTGTAATGCAAATGCTTAGAGAAAGCAGAAAGGCAGATTTGCAACTACAGGCTGTTCTAACTTTGATTTAATGTCCATAAAACAAGACAAATTGAGGCTCAGTGTTGTGTATGGCTTCCAATTGCCTGTATGACCTCCCCACAACCCCTCGGCATGCTGCTGATGACGTTGCGAATGGTCTTCTGAGTGATCTCCTCTCACACCTGGTCTAAAGTATCCGCCAACACCTGGACAGTCTGTGGTGCAATGTGACGTCGGTAGGTGTAGTGTGACATGATGTCCCAGATGTGCTCAATTGGATTCAGGTCTGGGGAATGAGCGGGCCTTTCCGTAGCTTCAGTGCCTTCATCTTGTATGAACTGCCGATACACTCCAGCCATATGAGGTCTAGTATTGTCCTGTATTAGGAGGAAACCAGGGCCAACCGCACCAGCTTAATGGTCTCACAAGGGGTTTGACGATTTCCGCTCTCCAAAGAAATGCCACTCCACATTATTATTGACCCACTGTCAAACTGGTCACGCTGAAGGATCGCTCTCCACTGCATCTCTAGACTTTGTCACGTCTGTCGTGCTCAGTGTGAAGACGTCAGTCATGTGCTTATCCGTGGAGAGCACATGGTGCCAGTTGGCATTTGCCAGAGAACACCAGGATTGGCAAATTCTCAAGTGTCCTGCACAGCTTTGGGCTGTGAGCACAACCCCCATCTCTGGACAACAAGCCCTCATTCCATCCTCAAAGTCAGTTTCTAACAGTTTGTGCTGGAGATCAGTGGTCCTCCTGTTCCTCCTTCCACGAAGGTGGAGACAGCGTTCTAGCCTCTGGACACTATGCTGACTGTTAATGGAAAATATTTCATTAATTCAGATATAGGATGCGTCATCTCTGTGTTCCCTTTTATTTGTTTTGTGTGTAGCCTACTGAAAGCCACAAGTTTTATTAGTACCAAAAGTCATTACACAAAGAAAAGAAATTGATGAATCTTAATACAGAAATATGTTCACAGGCAAGTTCTAAAGACACAGGGCAGCTCTTTGCTGCAATTCATCACCGTATCCTTGCCCTCCGGAGTCGTGTGGAGCAGGAGGCTGACATAAAGTGTCCAGAACCACCAAGGGAGGTCACACAATCTAATGAGGAAGACAGTGATGATGACGATGTCCTTACCCCTGCAGTAGCAGCTACAAGTGGTAAGTAGAGACAGTAATGCACATTTCTATTACTCCTCATCTTATTTTTTTATTTAGAGATGGTTGTATAGAGATGTATAGATAGTTGTATAGAGATAGATATCTATCTTTATATCGCACAATTATATTCTGCACACAATATAAGACTTTACAGAGCAATAACATGTCAGATGAAACAATAGAACACTAATCATCAAAAACTTGATGCTGTAGACCACCCGCTCCTCCTCAAGTCTCACTCTGTTGAACTGAAAGACAATGTCCTAGTTTCTGACCGCACTTTTAGTGTTTCTTTCTGTGGATCTCTCTAATCTCCTCTTACTCTCAGGGTTCTTTAGGGCTCAGTCCTTGGTTCTCTTCTCTCTTCCCTCTATATTGGACAAACCATTAGCAGATTTGATTTTCAGTATCATCTTTATGCTGATGATACCCAGCTATATACTTGTGCTCGTAACATCAACCCTGTCTTACTGCTAAACACCAGACCTAATGTTATGACCTCTCTTCCTGAAGCTAAATCTTTCTAAGACTTTTTATCTTTTCCACCATCTACTTATCAAGCTAACCCCAACATCTCCATCTCAATTACAGTTATCTCCATAACCCCATGCAGTAGGCCTGCTGTCTTGTGATTGTGCCAGACTCTGACCTCTAGTTTGCTATCACTTGTAGCTCCTGTCACTTGCCTCAAAAACATTTCCACATTTCCAGAATTTGTACGTTCTTGACCGTGGAAACCCCTAAAACCCCTTGTCTTAACTACTGTAACTCCCTTCTAATTGGTCTCCTAATTACTAAACTGTATCCTCTACAATTGATTCATAATGCAGCAACCAGTAGGGTCCATCAATCCCCATGCTATGCAGATGCTTCCTCTCTGTGTCAGTCACTGACTTGCAGCCCATCACCTTCCATATTCAATTCAAATGAATTACCCTTATCCACAAAAAAACTGCACAATGCTACAGCTCCCTACTTCTCTGCCAACATATTATTCTATCACCCAGCCCATGCTCTTCGAATCTCCAGTGATCTTATTTTACTTTCTTCCTTCCCAAATTTTCAAATGTGCCCTTAACCCCTTACCGACATTTGACGTAATAGTACTGCATCGAGGGAGGTGCGTTCCAGCAATTTGCAGTATTATTACGTCAAACTTCTGGGGCCGCCTCCTGAAGCTTCGGGTGTGGGCTATTTATTATAGCCGACACCCGCCTCTAACACCGATCGCGGGTGTTAACCCCTAGCACGTTGCGCTGACCCTGGCGTGTTAGGGGCATTTAAAGTGTTCAAGCCAACCTGTAAAAGTAAATTTTTAAAAAAGTTAAAAACATTACATAAAAACATTTTTTAATAAAAAGAATTAAATAAAGTTAAAGTCCCCTAAACACAAACTTTTCCTACACACATGTAATAAAGTAAAAAAAAAACCCACAAAATTGCCCAAAAAACCCACATATTTGGTATCGCCGCGCCCGTAACAATGCGTACAATAATTCAGAAACATTATTGGGCTCGCTCTGTGAACACCGTAAAAACAAAACCCGAAAAACTCGCCAAAAATCTCGAAAATGTTCTAAAAAGTGATTTAAAAAAATTATGTGCGCCAAAATGGTACCACTGAAAAGGACAACTCAACATGTAAAAAATAAGCCCTTAACTAGCTGTCAACCAAAAAATATTAAAGTTACGTCTCCGAAAAGATGGCAATGCAAAAACAAATGAGATTACCTCTATGTTCTTTTTTTTTTTTTTCAGTAAAATTGTAAAAATAAATGAAAAACTATATAAATGAGGTATCACCGTAATCGTAGTGACCTATAGAATAAAGATAATGTTGTATTTTTAGTGTACGCTGCACGACCCCCAAAAAGTACAAAAAGAAAGCAAGAAACCAAAATTGACAATTTTCTTTTCACCCATACATTCAAGAGTTAATAAAATCTCATCAAAAAGCTACAGACCCACTAAAATGAAGTATTTGTAAACTGCATCTCATGTCGCAAAAATTAAGCCCTTATATGTCCAAATTGCCAAAAAAAAAAAAAATTGTAAAAAAGTTAAGATTTTTGAAGGTGGGGAGTGAAAAATTGAAACCGCAAAAGCGAAAAAAGGGGCTGCGGCGGGAAGGGGATAATACACTGGTATATAGAGATACATCTTCTCGCAGATTATTATTATTGAGAGTATTTTTTTTTAGATTATTATGGATTATTATTTAAGCATATAATACAGTTAAATGAAATTAATAAAAATGTATAAGACAAAAAATAAGGCATCATTCATCCAGGCGTGTCCCCTGCTCATGTCTGTGATCAGTTCATATTGTATCCGTAAGACATCCATTTTTTTCACATACGCAAAAAAAAACCCTTAATTGGTTTCTAATCTACTTCTTGCCCTGGCCAGTTGGTTGCCTAGCGACTTTTGAAGAAAAAGACACTCTGCGTACGGATGTCATGCACGTGCCGTCCATTTTTTATTGCGAATCTATTGACTTCTATGGATGTATGTGGACTGGTTGCTAGACAAAAAAATAATGCATGCTGAAATTTGTCTACACACCCGTGAAAAAAAATGGTCATGTGTACAAACCCATAGGAAACAATGGATCCGTTTGCCATCCCCAAAAACAGGTGTGCACACGGACATCCAAAAACACCTGTGTACATTAGCCCTAAATGACACTATTTAATATAGTATTTTATATTAATATTACCAGGATAACCTTTACAGCACATACATTACATTGTCATAAAGCACTAAAGCTTCTCCTGGCAA
This sequence comes from Engystomops pustulosus, assembly GCF_040894005.1. NCBI lineage: Eukaryota > Metazoa > Chordata > Amphibia > Anura > Leptodactylidae > Engystomops > Engystomops pustulosus. Next base: position 170,943,758 of record NC_092411.1, on the reverse strand, counting down.
ATCACTGGCTGACCGTTACTGATCGCATGTGTTTCAGTGGAAATGCAAATGTGATCAGGCTGAAGTCCGCCCCCAGACGATTGCATTGCATTTCTAAATGCAAAGTAAACGCCCCATGTGACCGCACCCTAAACACTCAGATAATTTTATTGTATCAAGTATCGCAATACTTTTCTGGGTATCGTATCACACTCAAAATTCTGGTATTGGTGCAACCCTAAACCTCCAATAATGTTTCCTAATGTATATGTAATCCCTCATCACTTTTTACCATTAAACAGGTTTCTGTGTGGACTGCTGAAAGGTGGTTTCAGTACATATCATTAGCCTAATGTCTGGACCATTTACAGGTCACCTTCTGATTCAGCCTTCATCCTCTTAAACAGTAAGCTCTTGCAAGCATGGCCCCACTCCTATTGTTTCATCTGATTATGTTATTACTCTGTAATGTACCCCATGATCTGTACTGTGCTGCAGAATATGATGGCGCTACATACATCTTTATTACATATCTTATTTTAATAACACTGTAACACTGTTTTACTTCTTTCTGTAGCACCTAGTGACGAAGGAGACAAGCCACCTGTGTCCAGTACATAGCATCCATTTACCTTGTTCTACGAAGGATGGTTGTCCTCATCTGGCAGGACTACGATCTATAGATGGACCCCTATTTTATGCCTCTTGGAATATTTAAAACTGGCTGCTCATTAGAAGGCTGGACTGAGGACACAAACTTTACATCCCCTCCTTACCAATGAACTGTTCTATCTTTTTGTTTAAGTAAACCAGAAAAATACATTGGGTTTGTATATGTATATACATGTATATGTGTGTGTGTATGTATGTATGTGTATATATATAATATATATTATTACACACACACACACACACACACATGTATACACATACATTTTTATAAATTGTGTTTTTGGAGGGGATCCACGAGATATCCAACATATACAGTGTAGAATGCTTGAGAATTAACGGCTCATCATATTGATGGGCTGTGTGAAATTTTTTTTTCTTTCCCCTCCTGGTAACAGCTGTGCAATCTGCATTGCTTTTCCAGATTGTAACTGTTTTATATGCATCACTTTTAGTTTCTATCCTGTTGCCAACACCTTCAGTGTACATATTACGTTATCCGTTAATTTTACATTGGGATTTCAGTCTTGTACAGGAACAAAGAAATTAATGAACATGTACTGGAGCTCTGCCTCATCCATTTACATCTAACTACCATGAAGGTGATGTCTTTCACATTGGAATCTTAACTTCAGTAATAGTGACTTCTACAGAGCTCTTAAAATAAGGGCCTGTTCCTTGTTCAGGACTTCAACATTCAAATGATACCCTGTTTTCATTTACTTTTTCTTCTTAGGGTAACTTTTCTGTTGTGTTTTTTGTTTTTTGTTTTTAATTAGTTTGACATTAATATGCTTTTCTGTGTGCTGAAAGTGAAATGTTATTTTTTTGTATCCATATTTAAGGGAAAGAGTTAAGGAATACTGTACACTAAGTTGTGTTTCTTTTATTGTGTTCCAAATTGTTCTCTATTTGGCAAAACTGCACCATCTGTTTATTAATCCATCTTTAGCATTTATCTACATCTGACATCTATTTGCTTCATATATTTAAACAGAAATACATAAAATGTATCAATATAAAAATTTTGCTTACTTAGGTTACCACAAATGGCTAGCAAATTTTTAGTGTGTCAGTAGTCTGTTCCACAAAGACACTAAGTAATAGAAACAATTTATACAAAAGTCCTTCTAATACACAACATAAGTCGATTCATACATGGAGATGGTATAGTTATAACACATATGCCTCCTCTTATGTTTTGTGCTATTTGTTTACCATCTCCATGTATGAATTGACTGATGTGTAGCAGAAAGTATTTTCTCTATATTGTATTGTATTTGAACAGGGCTGTAAATGTGTGAATTTAATGAAACTCCTTTTGAATTAATGGAGTAGTTCATAATTTTCTGTGAATATAACTATGCAAATTCCCAGTAAGTACTGATGGTTACCTGATGGGTGGGGGTCCTATCTGACACATACCAGGTATACCATGGATACGTCATAGCTATGTGAGATGGCACGCGCGCGTGGGGGGGTCGTGGTTGAATAAAATTTAAATGAATTACAGAAATTGTACAAGAAAAACAGCTTGTGTCGCCATATTCTGACCTCCCTAACTTCCGTGTATGGAGCTATGTAAGGTGCCATTGTTTTTATGATGCAAGAAAGTATTCTTTGATACAATTTTGAAAATTGTACAATCTTTTTTGATCACTTTTTATTCCGATTTTTATTGGAGACAAATTAGTGATAGTGGTTATTCGGACATTTAGGCCCTATTTTGTTTTACAGGGTTTATCGCCAGGAATAATTGTTTTGTGTGTGTTTTAGGGAAAGGGGGTTATTTAGTGTGTGGTTTTTTTTTTACTTTTATTTTATTTTTTACTTTAGCCCACCTATGGTACTTGAACCCAGGGGGTCTGATCACTCGTACAATAAACTGCAATACAACAGTCTGCCTCCAGCCAACCAGCGTTTCAGGATGGTGGCACCAGCAGGCAGAGCTGTTAGGTGCTGTGGTCAAACTGGACCGTGGAACCCAACAGGTAGATACAGGTGTAATACAGCTGACCACCACCGTGTATGGAGAGGGCTCAGTCCGTGAGCCCTCTCCATACAACCTTTAACATTTATATTTACATTGGCTGGTCTTGAAAGGGTTAAGAGTTTTAAAATTAAAACAATGAAAGTGAGTCTGCCAATATCAAAATAAACCCACACGTAAAACAGTGCTGTTTCTGTATATTTTTCATAAAAAGTTGCCATAACGGTTGTCCAGGACTCAAATGCTCAATTGCATAAATATTAAAAAACTGAATTTTCTGCTAGTCTCCACAACTGCACTGACAGAGCAATTTAAAAGGGGGTCTCTCCCTTCTCACCTAAGTTGTTTACTGTCCGTGGAGAAGCATGGACCCTTGCTCCGACCAGTGCCATTAGAGCAACCTCTCTTACAGCCTATCTGTGGATCCTAGCTGGCTCTCCTATGAGGTCAGAGATTACCTGGAGGGCTGGAGCAATGTAACTGGGGCTTCGGCTCCCCCAATTCCTGAAAGTAAGTCCTCCTTTTAAGGGCACGATTGGGCAGGTCAACAGGTCGTTTTACCTGTCAATAGAGTTTCGCCACAGGCACACGGCATGGTGCAGCTGGGAGAGATCCTGGCAGGACCCACCTCGTTATCTCCCCTTGTGAGCACCACGATAAGCCGAAGGAGGGGGAGGAGCGAAGATGCAATGACAAGCAGGTGTATAAAATTTGGGAGTCAGGGAGCTGTGAGATGCTGAGGTTTGTGTCTTGGCTCGGTGTGTGTACTGAAGTTGTGCTCAAGCTGTGTAACATCATGTGTTCATCTCCTAAATGTTTATGCATTCTGCTATTATGTCTGCTTCTGGTTACCAGAAGACCCACAAAACTGCAGATGCTCCAGATGCCCCTTTGCAGGTTTGTCCCTCCTCTTGTTATCCCCTTCAGTCTGCTTTATTTAGATTAAGTAAGGCCCTTTTTTTGTTTCTTAGGAGGCTGCCTAAAATCACTATTTTATTCCTGTAAGATGATGTTGCATAGGAAATGTAGTGTTGTAGCAAAATAAAGAAAATAAGATAGTGAGTGGGACCTGTGCCAAAACTTACATTTTAATCTATACAATTAAAAGTTAACACCATTATTCATAGTCTGGAATGCCACTAATGCAGAACTAATCTGCCAAATCCAAAGCAGACTGTTAAAAATATATGTATATCTTTACAGAAAACAAATAATTAAGGCTGACCTTAATTAATATATCTTTGCCCTGCACACTTTTCCCTGATTTTTCTAAATAAGTGCGGTTAATCAGGGGGTCCAGAGTAGCGGTAATTCTTTAGTATGATTGGGCTCTTGTTTACAATCCCAATAACCGTTTCACTGTGGATTGTAACTGCTAGTCAAGACTGACTGTCACTGCAGTCTTGCTCCTCTGGGTGATAGCTGGTGGAACCTGGCCTGGGAAAGCAGTATGGCGCCGTGTCCACATCATGACTCTAAGCTTTTGGACTTTTAAACTTTACAGAGCCCACCTCCTCTGTAATATCATATCTTTTCATACGTGCCACCTCCTTGACTACTATTGGAACCCACGGCTTTCACACGTAAAACGTCTATATTTCTCTTTACAACTGGCTGCCTCAATTGGCAGTGCATGTGCCTTAGCTAGGAGCTCCATAGGTTAAGCATCTCCTTGGAAATGCCAGTTATCAGCCTAGCTACGGACTCCAATAAAACCATTTTTTTAGCAGCACAGGCAGGTTGGCAGGTAAGCATTATATAAATAATACAATTGCATTACGGCCCACTCAATACTTCAATATTGTTAACCCTTACTGCGTGGGGTCACTAGGCATAAAAGCAGTGGCAAGTAGAAATGCCAAACATAGACAGACTTCCATATTGACATTACAAGGCAGAAATGTATCAAAATCGCCATAATACCAGTATCACCAGAATACTACATGATGGTTCAAGTTTACTTGCATTTTATGCTTTTTTACCTATATGATCATTTTCTAGCAATTATTGTCTTGCCCGCCCCAATATAAGATATATTTCCATTTACCCTATATGTAAATGTGCTGAAAAACCCTAAATCGGCTTATACTCGGGTCAAGAAAAAAAGTGTACTGTTCTCTTCCATACATCGCGGCCCCAGCATCGGCTCTGTGTCCCGGTCCATCGCAGGCATCGTGACGTCAGCAGCACGCTAATGTGTACGCCGCCGTCTGCACACACTATGATGTCAGCAAGTGGCTGACATAATGGTGCTAGCGACGGGCCGTGCGGGGACATGATACCGGAGCCGCAATGGATAGAAGAGGACCTGCCAGGGGGGGTGGGGGGAGTCTGAAGGTGAGTACATTTCCCACCCACGGCTTATACTCGAGTCAGTAGGTTTTTCCAGTTTTTGTGTTAAAATTAGGGGTATTGGCTTATACTCCGGGCAGCACAGTATATAGCATTCGGTTCCTTTATATCTATCCAATCGTCATTCTCTATTTTACATATTTTTTCAGATCTAATGCATCTGACTAGAATCATTAATTCATTCCCATTCATTCCCCTTGTATCCAAGAATAGCCTTTTCCCTATAGGTTCAATTACCCTTCTGCCCCTGCATAATTCTTCTGGAATATATAATCATGTACAAGTAGGGTATACTCTGCTAAATATATTCCACAATCGCCACAATATTCCTCCATTCAGTAAACATACCTCTACAAGGTTCTAGCGCGGACAATCTCCGTTCTTCTCCACTGCTCAGAGATTGGGACACACTGCGCATGTGCCTGATCCGGCGCCTGCACAGTTCTTCACTTCCCGGCATTTCAACCCGCAAAGCCGTCACGGACGCTACACACAGCGTGCATGCCAGCTCGCAGCAGTAAATAATGTAAGTATTCTACCATCCAATATACCTATTACAAACATGCTTTTAGTGTCTAGATCAGACACTTTAGGTTTCTCTTTCCAATGCGTTTTTGTTTTTGTTTTTTTACCAGAACTTATCCCCAGACTGCTTAGCAAGTTTAAGGTAAAACCGATTCACTTCACATTACATTCCAGATGTCCCTCCTACTGTAGCACCTATATGATCTTTTCCTACTGTTCCTAGGTTTTAAAACCAAACAGCCCCTTTATTCCAAACTATATTTTAGCGTACTTTGGATTTGGGCGAAATAGGGTGGGTTCCTCTTTTTTAAGCTTTTTATTCAGTGACCAATTACCATTATTACGAACTGAAACCCAATGAATTACACTCTTTTTGTATTAAAGTAGGTTCCTTTACTCACACTAGTTTTATCCAATGAATTATAATTTATTTAAACTTTTTATATACTTTTTATGTACAGTTTTATGCATTTTCTTATGTTTATTTAATGTTTGTATCAAATTGTAGATCCTATATTTCGGACACGACAAAGGGAGCGGTTAACCTCCAAAATGCGTTGTCCATCAGTGTACTTTGTTGACAAATCATTGTGAATGCCGAGCAGCGCAATACCAGCCTATTTCTTTTTCCTCCCTTCACCCAATACCACAATCCGCCACTCATCTGAATTCTGGATAATAGGTTGCCTGCTGCAGTTCATCATTACTCTTACCTAACTGCCTGGTTATTGTATTAGCACATGTATTGTTCCATGTTTGTTTGATAGATGTGAGTACATTCACGACCAGAGTCATACTGCCTGTGCTGTGTAATTGTTTCCTGATTTTGGTTATTAGAGGCATTTTAAGACACTGTAGTAGATAAAGTCTATTTATTAGCAGAAGGAAACTTGACCAATTCTGCAAGGACACTGCCTATTCACTCCATTTAGAGATATGAGTACTAAAATGCCACCACAGGGGGAGCTCTCATGTTTAGATGTTTTTGTTAAGCTAGCTACAAGAGAACTTAAAAGATTCCAGTACAGCCTGTTTTTTTTTTTTAACTGTACAAAAAAAATTAGAAAAATTTGATGAAGGCTCTACAGGATCTAGAAAGAGACGGGAACATCGTGATTTAAGCCTTCAGAAAAAGGGGGGAATAATGTTATTCTTGAAACGAGGTATTATCGAAAGATGTGCCTTGAAAGAGATACAGGAGGATATTAAGTCCTTGATAATATTCCTACTCAAGTATTCTTACCAGAACTAGAAGGGATCCTAGAGAAGGCAAAATATGACATGAACATTATAAGTAAAGAAGAACTAGGCTTTAGTCTCCCAAAACTACCCACAATATCGACTTTTTATAGTCTCCCTAAAATAAAAAAAGGGATATTGCCATTTAAAGGGAGACCAATTTGGCTCTGCGAGTGAACTCCATTAGCCAAAACATGGGAACCTATATAGACACAGTCCTGTACCCATTTGTGACATCCTTACCCTCATATTTGAGAGATACAACATCTCCATCATCTAGAGGGGATCACAGTAGATTAGAACACACTCCTTGTGAACGTGGATATTGAGGCACTGTATTCCTCCATCCCGCACACAGAAGGGCTAGAGGCAGTTGCATATTTCCTATTGAGGGCCCACAATCGGTTGGTTTTTTCTCTTTGGACAGGTATGCAACCAGATCAGGGGCATGGCAAAAGGGATCCCATGTGCCCCCATGTATGCCAATTTTCTGCTGGGCAAGGTGAACTCCAGCTTCATTAGCAGGCCGAGGAACTTTTTTTTTTGTTAAATGCCGTTATGAACTGTAATTATACAGGGTGATTTGTCACTAGTCCAGGACCTGTGGGTGGTATAGTGCCCCAAATCCACCTGACAGGTTCCCTTTAAGTTTATGATAAGATGTATTTATTGAAAGCCATCACTTTCATGTTACAGATCTGTGCATGATGACAGATACAAAAGGAAAATCATCACTTTATAACCATTAATCTTGATTTATCATTACTAGTACTTTGTTTTGCCCATATATACAGGATAGGAGTAGTAGTAGTGTTGTGCTGATATATACAGGATAAGAGTAGTACTTCTGATCTGTGCCCACATATCCCAGATAGGAGGAGTAGTACTGAGCTGTGCACATATATACCAGATGGGAGAAGTACTGATGTGTGCCCATGTATACTAGATACTAGTAGTACTAAACTGGGCCCATATATACAGGATAGGAGGAGTAGTACTGTTCTTTCCCCACATATACAGAATAGGAGTAGTAGTACTGAGCTGTGCCCATATATACCAGGTAGTAGTAGTAGTAGTAGTACTGATGTGTTCCCACGTATACCAGATAGTAGTAGTACTGTGCTGTGCCCATATATACAGACAGGGCTGATTCTAGCATATTTGCTGCCGCCCTTAAGTAGCCTTCTTCTGTTCCATTGCCCGCTCCCAGTAAATGCTGAAGACTTTACTAACAATTTAGTATTTTTTTTAAACTGTATTTATTAAATTTTAATTTTTATGAAACAGAAAAGAAAAAAAAAGAAAAAAACACAAAACCCCAACATAGGGTCATCAATACAAATGTTGGGTCTAGGACCCATAGGAAAGAGGGTGGAGGAAAGAAAAAAAAGGGGGGGGGTCCAACAGGTCATTGGGATTTATTTAGTTCCAATTAGCAGCTTTAGTTCTCTTGCCAGCAGTAGTCTTTATTCAGCTTGAAGGAACAGAATCCTAAGGTATAGTGTGGCAAATTTACATCATTACCAGATAGTTATACCCTGTTCTTGGGGAAACTAATGGGGGGATGTGGGAAAGAGATGGGGAGGGAAACACAATATAATTAACACAATGAAACCAAAGAATCATGTTTCTCGCTCATCATTTCATCCCCAGGGGTTACGCCCCACCCCAGCCCAAGCATGATATATTATACAATGTTACCACATTTATTTGCTAGTTACCACTACTACCATTCCTAGCCCAATCAGTCAAGTTCCACAGGGACATCTCCCACAAGTTGTCTTTTGTGGTACCACACAAAGCAATTTCTGATATCTCGCCTCATCTCTGGTGACAGCACACTGATAAAACTTTCCCAAGTGGTGATAAAAGACTGTACTTGCTTTTCCCTACTCAGGGAGGCGTCAATCCAGTCCATACGCATTATATACGTTAGTTTGTCTAATAACATTCTGAAAGGGGGAGCTGTGGGGCTGAGCCAGGTTTGGAGGATGCTTTTATATCCCGCTGCTGCTACTGCTGTCAGTAATCCCTGGCATCCTCTGGTACAATGTTGTGTTTCTGTATCTACATACCCAAAGATCGCCCACAGAGGGTCTCTAGGGACATAATTTGTGAGATATTTAGTTGTGAAGACTATAACTGTGTGCCAGAAAGGCTGGATAACTGAACATGCCCACATACAGTGATAAAGACCGGCTCTTTCCTCGTGACATCTCCAGCATGCTGTTGTGTCGTATATACCCATATGAAAACCTCTAGTTTGAGTGATGTAGGAGCGATGCCACAGCTGGAGGTACATCTCCTGGAAGCATGGCAAAGGCAAAGTTTAGGGAGATTTGCTTGTATTGACCATTGGTCCTATTAAAGCAGGCCCATGGTGTGGAGAATATTTTCTTGGCACTCTTTGGGCCCCTTGGTACCAATTGAGCATCGTCGCAACGCCACAGCCTACCTGAGTATTGTTGCTGACCATGTCCATCCCTTTATGACCACAGTGTACCCAACATCTGATGGCTACTTTCAGCAGGATAATGCGCCATGTCATAAAGCTGGAATCATCTCAGACTGGTTTCTTGAACATGACAATGAGTTCACTGTACTCGGCCTCCACAGTCACCAGATCTCAATCCAATAGAGCATCTTTGGGATGTGGTGGAACGGGAGATTCGCATCATGGATGTGCAGCCGACAAATCTGCGGCAACTGTGTGATGCCATCATGTCAATATGGACCAAAATCTCTGAGGAATGCTTCCAGCACCTTGTTGAATCTATGCCACGAAGAATTGAGGCAGTTCTGAAGGCAAAAGGGGGTCCAACCTGTTACTAGCATGGTGTACCTAATAAAGTGGCCGGTGAGTGTATAGTGTCCATCATAACTACTCTTTTGGAACAGACACTTTTTTGAGTAGGGGGCCGGAGCTAGCCACTGCACTGAGTGGCATAAACATGTTAAAATACGGCGGCAAGGGGGGGGCGTGGCCGGATGTCGGGCTGAGAGGACGCACGGCGGTGAGCTCCCGGGACCCTGATCTCCATCCTGATTAAAAGGCAGCCATCCTGCTATCCCCCTCTCCTCGTGGAGTCCCCGGACCCCATCTGGCCAGATTTTGGGGAGCGGAGAGCGGCGGTAGACTCTGCCATCTTTCGTGCGGACACTGCGCCTCATGCCCACCAGCTACCCGGCTCCTGCTAACCCGCCTGCTGCACGGTACATTCCATCCCGCCTGCCGAGTGTGGTGCTTTACGTGGCCGGCGGCTTTCGGTTGGGCCTTCTGCCCGGTGGGGCTGCCGCCGACCGGAAGTGAGGGCCGCGGCCACTTCCGGGTCTCCGCTGCTGCATCGCGGGCTTTTCCAGCGGACCCTGGGACAATTCGGGAGCATTATCAGTGCCTGCCCCCTACCATTCTCTCTGACCTGTGGAGTTGTGGATGTCCTCCAGACCCTGGACGCCAATGAACGGGCAAGTACATGCCAGCTGTGTCGCCTGACTTTCTCTGCAAGATTGGCCCGGTAATAGTGTCTGTGTCCCCTGTCTGGCTGGCATTATTGCTCACTATCATACTTACCCAGCTGTGGGTTCTGCCAACGTGGCCCAATATTTTTTTATAGTTCATTCTCTCTGTTGGAGGACTGCATGAGGTGACCTCTGGGTCCTCAGGCCTGTACATACATCAAGCCCGGTAAAGCACACCTGCTCAAAAAGTGGGCCATCTCCTAATCTATCTCACTGAATATATTTGCCTAATCGTCTGACCTGTCTACTGTCTCTGTTGTGCTATTACCTCTGCTGTGGGTTACCCCCTTACTATGGGTAATAAACGTAGGACTGCTAAACAGAAACTGGCGGTTCTCGAGGGCGCAACCCCAGTCACCTACAAGATCTCTGGACTCTTGTCCTTCTATGTTTGAGGGCTCTCAGAGCCCCCCGCAACCGGGCTCTCCTACTAACCCTGATGATCCTCTGGACCCCTCTGCGGTGTTGGATTTGAAATTTGCTGAGGTCCTGGCTGCCATAAACTCCTGCCAATCCCTGATGGTTTCAAAAGTGGATGAACTTCGGCAAGACTTTGTCCTGCTCCGCCATGATGTTCACAAGGCCAAGGAAAGAATAACGGAGACTGAGCGTAGGATCTCAGAGGTGGAGGATGTGCAGAGACCCATGCCGCCCCAAATACGCGATTTGCAGCAACAAATGAAAGCATCCATAGAAAGAGCGGACGACTTTGAGAATCGCCTAAGGCGCAATAATATCAGAGTTGTGGGTCTGCCTGAGAAAGTGGAAGGTGCTGATCCTGTTTCCTTTATGGAGAGGTGGCTTCGGGACCTCCTACCGGCCGACACTTTCTCCCCCTTTTTCACTATTGAAAGGGCCCACCGAGTTCCAGCTCGGCCAGGTCCCCCGGGGGGCTCGCCTCGTCCCTTTCTTGCTCGCCTCTTACATTTCAGAGACAGAGATGCCATCCTGCGGGCGGTCCGCATCAAAGGTGAAATCTTGCACAGTGGTAATAGAGTCTCCTTTTACCCGGACTTTTCAGCCGCTGTACGGAAACAACGCACCCATTTCACAGTGGTCCGCCAACGTCTTCGTGAAAAAGGATATAAATATTCAATGTTGTATCCAGCCAGGCTGAGAGTCGTCGATGGTCAGGTTTCTAGATTCTTCACTTCTCCTGCTGAGGCCCTGCACTGGGCGGATGCGGCTCCCAGAGCTGCTGCGGCTCCTCGTCCTCCGGACTAAATCGAATTGTCATCACGTGCCTCAACAGATGTTAATGCCCGCTTAATTCGCATTATTCATGTAGAGGCTCCCATTGAAAGCTTTTGTACTTGTATTAATCTTGTACTCCAAAGGTCTTCTCCTTCCCCCTTTTTCTTCCCCTTCTCCTTCTCGCTTTCCCTTTGCCACTGTCCCTATTCTGCCCTGGCCCTCCCCATCTTCCTCACCCTTTCCCTTACCTACCTTTCTCTTTCCACCCCTTTTTCTACTGCTCCACTCCGTTACTTATGTACTGCTCCAAATGCTGTCTTAAAAGCTATATGTATAACTACATTGTTTAATTGATCAGGGTCCTGGGACTGACTAAGGTTGTTCTGTCTTAGCTAGGGACCACTGTCCTGTGTTAGTTAATTGTTATAGGGTATAGGTCTCCACTTCTGTGGGTTAGACAGGGGGTTACTTAGTTGGGGAATAGGTTATTTTAGTTTTGTGTCTACGTTGTGCTGTTGGCACCTAGTATGGCTATTGTGTGGCTTGTGAGAGTGAATGGATGGCTGACCGTGACTCCTCCCCCCTCAAGCTCTGTATATGGGTATCAATATCCTTTCTTTTTCCTTACCCCTTCCGATAATATGGCTCCGCTAAAGATATTAAGCTGGAATGTGCGGGGTCTTAATTCTAAATTTAAGCGGGCCCTAATACTAGACTCTATTAAAAAACAGTCACCGCATATAATTTGTATTCAAGAGACTCACTTGACTGGGCAGAAGGTACTAGCGCTGAAGCGGGCTTGGATAGCAAGGGGATACCACTCCTCTTACTCAGTATATGCTAGGGGAGTCTCCATACTAGTCACTAAGGCCCTCCCTATAGAGGTATCTCAAGTAGCATGTGACCACTTTGGAAGATTTGTCATACTGCATTGTGTTTTGTGGGGTACCGCCTTCAACATTGCTTCTATATATGTCCCCCCGCCAATGGACCCGGCACTGTTAACCCTTATTTCCAATAAATTGGCTGATATGCCTCCCGGTCCTTTGGTGTGTGTGGGAGACTTTAATGCTGTGCCGGATCCATCTATAGACCGTACTAGTGGTATGGATCCTGCCTCGGCACACTTGAATGATTGGGGCACTTCTCTTAGTTTGGTGGATGTCTGGCGGAAGAAATTCCCCATGGAACGGGTGTACTCCTTTTATTCTTTAGTTCACAAGAGTTTTTCACGCATTGACATAGCTTTTGTTTCACCTGACCTACTCCCAGCAGTTGATATGATTTCCTACTGCCCTCGTAGTGCCTCTGACCATTCTGCTCTGCTTTTAACCCTATTAATTGGCCCTCCAACAGATTCTCGTATATGGCGATTACATCCGGCCTGGTTGACCTCCCCGGTAGTCAAAGAGGTGGTGCAAGCCACGCACCTAGAATACTGGAATACTAACTCTGATCACCCTGACCCGCTGGCCGCATGGGACTCGTACAAATCCAGTGTCCGGGGGGCCCGGGGGTGGCTGGACAGAGGAGAGTTCACAGACAGAGGGAGACAGATCTAACAAGGGTTTTGGGGGAGACGGAGAGGGAATTTTTGGATAACCCTAGTCAGGAAAACAAACGCAAATGGGCACACACTCAAAGGGAGCACCTGGGTTTGGCCAAGGAACAGACTAGGAAACGTCTGATTGCTACGGAGGCTTCAGTATTTGAATTCGGGGACAAGAATGGGAAGCTGCTTGCCTATTTATCCCGAGATGAGCGACCATGCGCCTCAGTTCCGTCCATTATTAATACTAATAATACTCTGGTATCTTTTCCTAAGGAAGTTAATGCTGTATTTAAGGAATTTTACTCTTCCCTGTATTCCTCCAGGTCCCCTGCCTCTGCCGAGGATATGGAGCTCTTTTTGGAAAACCTTCCCCTATGGAATTTGTCCTCCTCGCAGTCCTCTGAACTGGACGCTCCGATCTCGGCCGAGGAGGTGGAGCTGGCGATTAATTCTCTCCCTCTGGGTAAGACTCCCGGGCTGGATGGGTTGGGGGGGAATGGTATAAAGAGAACAGTGACGTCTTCATCCCCCATTTGGTTACCCTCTTCTCTACAGCTCTAGAGAGGGGCTCTCTTCCGGACTCTATGCGGGAGGCCCTAATTGTGGTCCTGCTTAAGCCAGGAAAGGATTCTCTACTCCCTGATTCCTATCGTTTCATCTCTCTCCTAAATTTGGACATTAAAATCCTTGCAAAAATATTGGCTACAAGGCTAAATAAAGTGATCACCTCCCTGATACACCCAGACCAAACTGGTTTTATGCCTGGAAAGAGCAAGGACATTAATATTCAGAGGTTGTTTTTGAATATAGCGGCTGCTGGGGAAGCTACTGATCCTGGCTTTGTGTTATCATTAGACACCTGTAAGGCATTCGATTCGGTACAGTGGCCTTACTTATGGCTCCTGCTATCAAAAATAGGGGTCAGCCCTAGATTTCTCGCTTTTGTGAGGTTATTATACCATGAGCCCAAAGCCAGGATCAGAACAAACTTGGATGTCTCTGGGGCATTCTCTATGGGGAGAGGCACAAGGCAGGGATGTCCATTGTCCCCTCTCCTGTTTGCCCTTGCTATAGAGCCCCTTGCCTTGGCAATACGTGAGTCTGCTGACATATGTGGCATCGCCCGTGGTTCAATAGTGGAAAAGGTGTCGTTGTACGCAGATGATGCTATTGTTTATTTGCAAGATGTAGGACCCTCCCTACTATCCCTTTTATCCCTAATTGATAGATTTGGCTCATTTTCGGGTCTTAGGGTCAACTGGAGCAAGTCTGTGTTGTTCCCACTATCAGAAATAAATGTCTCATCCATGTCTCTCCCAGTTTCCTTGCAGGTTGTCTCTCGTTTTAAGTACTTGGGTGTGTGGGTCTCTAGGAATGTTCGTGCCTACCCAGAACTTAACCTTGAGCCTCTAATGGCAGATACAGAATCCCGCCTGCGTAGTTGGTCTTCTCTCCCACTCTCCCTGCTGGGTCGTATCAATCTTTTTAAAATGATATACCTCCCCAAATTCTTATATCTTTTTCATGTCTGCCCGGTTCTGCTCCCAAGGAGGTTATTTAGACGCATTGAAAGCATGTTGCGTGCGTTCTACTGGCAGGGGGGTTCCCCTCGTTTTAGTTTGGAACTGTTGCAGGCCCCGAAAGAGAGGGGGGTATGGCAGCCCCAGACATGTACCTTTACTACTTGGCCTCTCAATTAGTGTACGCTAGATGGTGGATTGATATAGATAGAACAAACGCGGCCACTGCGCTGGCTGGGGCCCTCCTGGGATCGTATGAAGCCCTCACTAGCTTACTATACAGATGCAAGTCATCTACATCTGTTCTTACTCCGTTGAGAGCAGTTGCAGTAAATTGGCAACGGGCTCAGGGGTTGGTTCAGACTGCTACCCCTGCTCCTCGGTCCCCTAGAACTCCTCTTTGGCGAAACCCGTGGTTGGTCCACTTTGTCTCCCTCCCTGGCTGGACCATGTGGGGCTGTGTAGGACTCAAATTCCTTGGTCAGCTATTGTCTACAACCTCTGAATTTCTTTCTTATACCGAGTTGAGTGAGCAATTTAGTCTACCGGCCATAGCTTCTTTTCACTACCTCCAGCTGCGTCATGCATTCCAAGCACAGTTCGGCTCCTTTAACTTGTCTGTAGAGTTTACTTCTCTAGAAAAACTACTGAGTGCCCCGGAGCTGTCTAGACCACTCACCCAATCTTACACTCTTCTTCAGTCCACGCGCAGAAGACCCTTCGATAAGGCCCTTCTGCGCTGGAGGAATGGGAAGAGGTTGAATCATCCTTCTTTGAAAACATTGTAAGCGCTAGGGACTCTCTGGTCCAAACAAAGTTCCTTCATCGCATATACTATACCCCTGAAAAACTACATCGTATAGGCGTTATAGAGGAGGACACATGCTTCCGATGTCAGGCTGCCAGTGGGTCCTTTCTCCACTGTGTGTGGTCCTGCAGCAGGGTCCAGCCGTTCTGGGCCGCAGTTATGGAATTTCTGCATTCAAACTTTGGCATGCCCCGAGTCCTGTCACCCAAAGTTTGCCTCCTGGGTATAATTAATGAGTTAGTTTATGGACATTATGATAAGATCTTCTGTAGATTTGCCCTTTATTATGCACGTAAGGTAGTTGTAATGTCATGGAAAGATCAGGACACCCCCACCTTGAAGCGGTGGATCCTGCTAATAAATAAGTTTGTACCCCACTACCGTACAGTATATCAACACAGAGGTTGTCCACAAAAATTTGATCTGATTTGGGCAACACCCGCTTACTGCTGTGTAAGGGTATTGACTCTTATTTCTAATACTTTTAATCCCACCTGATGTGTCGAGGGGGGTGAGGGAGGAAGTGAATGTATGGTGTTGTTGTTGTAGTATGTGTGTTGTATGAGAGTGTAGGTAGCATGGGACGCGGTTGCATTACATTTATATTTTATCATATCTAGCAGCAATACTTGTGTCTAATTATGTTTATAAGGCCAAGACACGCCACTCTTGTCAAAATATTGATGCCGCAATGTATGTCTGATATTGTGTTTCTGTATTTATGTTGGACTGCTGTTGTTCTTATAAATGTTCCAAAAAAAAAAAAACCCAATAAATAAACACTTTAAAAAAAAAAAAAAAATACGGCGGCAAGGGGAATAAACATAGCCCACTACAAGCGTAGAAAACTGGAGCTTTGGGTAAGAAATCTAAGGAGAATACCGATCTCACTTACCACAGGCCGAAATCAAGATGTTGTATCCATGTGCATTTTGACGCGGCTGAAGACTCTGGTGAGGATGAATTCTCAGAGAGGAATGCGACCGGACGCGACATGCTCGGCATCTCACAAGCACCCCTGAAAGCCACAATCACCTCAGCTCTAAAGCCTGTCATGAAGGAGCTCAATGAAATAAAGATAGAGGTGAGACATGTGGGCCACAGGGTAGAGGAGCTGGAGGCAGACCAGGAAGAAATGACTGTTTATGCTGAAGCTATGAGAGAGAAGCTGAAAGCAACGGATGATCAGATTAACCAGGTCATACTGATGCTGGAAGGTCAGGAAAATAGGAGTAGGAGGAAGAATATACGTCCCAAGGGCCTCCCGGAAAGCTGGACTTCAGACACACTACCCGCTATCATGAAGCAAATCTTCAGTCAGCTCATAGGAGAAGAGAAAGTTGCGAGAGTAACCATAGAAAGAGTGCACAGGGCACTCAAACCAAAGCCAACCATTCGACACTCAAGGGATTTATCCAAGGCGTCGAGATGTCTGGCAGTGGACCCAATAGTGATCCATCCCATCATGGCTACCAGCGAACGACAACATCGAGCTTCTGCCACTGAGATATTAATCTCAATGGAAAACTGTGGAGCCTCCGAAACTTCCAAGAGACCGAAAAAGGCCACCGAAGTACAACGCACCATGAAGGTTCTCCCGAACATTCGTGAGTGGTATTTCACAATTTATTTGGTTGTGGGCACCCTCCGGTGGACTAATTGCCAGTTTGCGTTGTTGTGGCACATAGGACAGAGTTACTGTAAGGGCCTATGGGTCAATACTGACTCTCCTTACGTTCAAATACTTGTTGCTATGTTTTTTCTTCTACTGACAGGTCCCCATTCCTGCTTCACAGGGAAGGATACAGAGTTGTTTTATGTCCCATTTGTTGTATCCATAAGGACATCTTCCTTCTGTAAACTTTTATATTGAGACCTTAAGTTTTAATGAGAGCTAGCACAGAACACTGCAGTCCTAATGCCTTACTCTTTCATATTGCAGAATGTTATTAGGTAGACTGTTATTATGCAATGTACATGAAGTTTCCAGCCTGAAAACCCATACACCTACTCCATCAGAATAGAAATAGAGACCCCCTGCACACTCCAGCGCCTAGGTGCTGGAGATTCAAGGGGCTAACACTAATCCTAAACGGCGGATCATACCGGATTGGTTCTTTGTTATCTTTTCTTTTATATGTATGTTTTCTCAATGCTTTCACATTACCACAGTTAAATTATGAGGAAGAAAATTCCCTCATTCACCCGGTTACAGTATCAGAGCTCAAGAAAATTATAGCCTCCATCCAAAGTGGCCGTAGCCCAGGGCCGGACGTTTTTTCCGTAACATATTATAAGAAATTAGGGTATTTACTACTCCCACATTCAGCTGATATCTGTAACTCGCTGCTGCAGGGAAACCTATGCCCCAAACTAACCCTTTACCAGAAGTGTGTGCACAGATCAGTCAATCGGAGCTCTCTGGGAGACGACATGAAGCCACCAGACATGGCCTCCATGTCAGATTTTTAGTCCTGTAATTATTGCCTAGTGTTGCTCCTATCCACCCCAGTGATGCCCATTGTGACGAATATTGTCAAGATCGACCAGCCAATAGTGGCGAACATGAACAGGAGGGGGGGGGGGAAGCGGTGAAATCCCTCTGGACCTAGAGTGAAAAATGGTGGCGGTCAGGAACAGCCACCACCTTGCCTCAATCACCGTTTCTACAGACATGATGAACAGTATTACTGACGTCATCGATAAAATTGCTTCTATTGGCTGGTCTGCATTGATGAGTCAATAGCAACGATCATGAACTGGGAAGGGGGGGGGGGACAGTTAATGGACAGGATGGATTGCTGTCAGGAACAGCCGCCACCTTGCCCTGATCACTGTGTCTGAGCTGTGCTGCCAAGTCACTTACGCCGCACCATGCTATTACAGCTCGCGTCAGTAAAGGGTTTGTAGACTATACAATCTTTATTTTTTTGGCAATTTGGACAAACGAGGGCTTATTTTTTGTGAGATGAAAGGCACTGTAAAAATAAGAACTTCAATTTAGTGGGTATTCCGCTTATTTTTTGTGGTACCATTTTGGTGCTTGTAATTTTTTTGGATCACTTTTTAGATCATTTTTTGTAAAGTAATTATGATTTATTGTACAAATTGTTACGATACCAAATACGTTTTTTTGTGATTTAGTGGGGTTTTTTTTGTACTTTATTAGTTGTGTATAGGGAATTGTGGTGTTTATGGGAATTCACTTTCTTTTATTAATTAAAAAAACTTAACTTATTGTTTTAACATTTTTTTTATTACCGTGACATGTTATCTTGAACAAGTGATCTTCTGATAACTTGTTCAAGCTCAGATATAGCTTACACAGTGCACTACAGCGCATGCATGCACATGCTCAGTGTATTACAGTGGGGTCATGCCTGGAGACCCCTAGCTGCCAGCAGAGTATCGGACCCCCCGGTAAGTGCCGCAGGGGCATCCGATCCACTTCAAAAGCCCCTTACATGCCGCCAGCATGTTTGACTGTGGCGTGTAAGCTGTTAACACCCGCAATAGGAGGAATCTCCGGTCGCGGGTGTTACATACAGGTGTCAGCTGCGATATGCAACTGACACCAGTTCTGTACGGCTCCAAATGTAAGAACGTTCTAAGTCACACTCATTCCAATCCAGACAAATGCGAGTCAGAGAGCTTGGGGTGCCCTTCTGCCAGAGAACTATATACAGGAAGTGTGATCAAAAGGCAGATCATCTCTTTCCTTGAACATCAGGGAACTAGAAGCAGTCTGTGGGACGCTGAAAGCAAGTTCCAATATGCTCCAGAAACAACACATGAAGATTCTTTTGGCCAATGTTGCTACAGTAGCATAGCAAGAAAACGAGGAACAAGATCTCCCTTTGTTTGTGAGCCGAAGGAAACATCTGGACTCTTTCAGAAGTAAACTTAAAAGGTGTAATATATATATAAATAAAAATCTAAATATTTCAGTGGATTATTTAAGCAGAACCAAAATCAACCACAATGAGTGGAGTCTATACAGTATGTGATGATCCTTAACCATTTCCATGCCAAGCACATTTCTCATACATCTTCACAGGGTGGCATCTCTATGGCCAGACATATGGGATATGTGCTGTCTTCAAAGGGCTATAACTTCGGTTTCGGGGCACCTAAACTCTCACTCCTCTGAATCTAAAATTGTGTTTTAGATTCCAGATGTCAGGGAATCTAAATTGAGAAGTTATGGATGTGATTTTCATATTAAAAAATCCTCACTACCGACGGCAATTTAACTGTTAATATCTACGGTTTTCCGGGCACTCATATGTTAGATTCATATGAAAGAGGATAAATTCTAGGTTCCATGGATCTAAAGTTATAGCCCTCTGAAGTGTAGCCCCTGTTCCAGCTTCTAAGCCATCAGGCTGCATGGAGAATTTGGAGGAGGATGCACAGAGGAGCTGCTTACAGGTAAAGTAAATATTGACAGGGGCTCTTACATGCAGCCAAGGTAGCGGCCGTGGCGGGGTGGCCGGTCAGACCTGCAGATGCTGCGGCAGCAGTGGTCGCAGAGAACCACGGTAGGCTTAAACCTGTCCCAACCATCATCCCCGAGGCGGGGGAGGGTGTTATTACACCCGACATAGTTGCACAGATCGGAGCCATGGAGGGCCGTGCTCTGGGAACCGCAGGGGTAGCCAAAGTCCCCTCATTACCATCAGCCCAGATCCACAGGGTGTAGCACTCACCCTTGGAGGCACCTCAGAGCCCACAGGTACCGGGCCCATCCTGGGTGGAGGTCGGTGGGCAACATTGCATACAGGTCTCTGGGGACCAAACAGCCCTCTGGTGCACAATAGCACTGGCGGGGCGGCAACAATTTCTCCACAGTCCCCAACCCTATGGTGAGATATGGGGCAAGAGTGGCCAGCCACACTGAGACGTCGGGACATCCCATATTCGTGGGGTTTCCCATTTCGCCTACAAATCAGACATGCTGGTCGGAGATATGTCATTTGACACCCGGATGATGTTCAAGCTCTGGTGGCGGAATTACACATTCCAGAACCGGTCCCATCCCACCACAACATGCCACTTTACCTTTGCCAGGGGGACCGCTGAGACAGCCGTGGTCAGGGGAGAAGGGGTCGCGGCCCTGGGACAGGATTTGCTGCCCGGAATGATTATCACCTTTGCTTATTATGGGTTCTGGACTGTTTAATGTTGGATGTTTTCCAACATTTTCCGCCTGGCCTCTACACTAACCTTATGTTCAAAACCTATGATGTACCACAGAGTAGAGGTGAAACCAAGTATAAGGTGTATATCTGCATTAATACAGTATAGTAACCTCTAAGGATATTGTGCCACCAAAGCCTAGGGCTATGATTAGATATATATGAACCTATTTTGTCTACCTAAATAAGTAGACGGACCCAGGACATAACACATAATGCAATTATAATTCAGCAATACTTTATTGAGTTAAACATACAAAGACCATAAAAAGAGTTTTTTCAATAAAACATGTGCAGCCACAGATGGTGGTAGGCAGATAAAGGAGTAACACCGTTGGATCTAAAGGGAAAAAGGGTACTGCATAGCAAATTTTATAGGGATAAGGTGTATCAGGTATTTGTGTACCGTTCAGGTACTACAATGTTATTGTAACAGTATATTGCACTTGCCCCAATAAAGTTTTAAGGTGAATAGGGTCTCTTACCCATAGTCAAGCAGCGAATTCCCAGGTCCAGGGTGACTCCCGCCCCGACGTACGTTTCGGCTCGAATGAGCCTTCGTCTGGGGTCGCCCAGACGAAGGCTCATTCGAGCCGAAACGTACGTCGGGGCGGGAGTCACCCTGGACCTGGGAATTCGCTGCTTGACTATGGGTAAGAGACCCTATTCACCTTAAAACTTTATTGGGGCAAGTGCAATATACTGTTACAATAACATTGTAGTACCTGAACGGTACACAAATACCTGATACACCTTATCCCTATAAAAATTTGCTATGCAGTACCCTTTTTCCCTTTAGATCCAACGGTGTTACTCCTTTATCTGCCTACCACCATCTGTGGCTGCACATGTTTTATTGAAAAAACTCTTTTTATGGTCTTTGTATGTTTAACTCAATAAAGTATTGCTGAATTATAATTGCATTATGTGTTATGTCCTGGGTCCGTCTACTTATTTAGGTAGACAAAATAGGTTCATACTAACCTTATGTTGCAGACTATTTGGGGCAATATACATTGAATGCTAATCACAGTTTGGGCGGCCATCTTATAAATTTTAAGTCTGGTCCTTCCTTATTTATCACATATCTCCAAACAGTGTCTGGGTATGACTGTTTTGTCTGTGTATCACTATCTTTGTACTGCATCTGTTTGTTACTGCATTCGTTTGTTAAATGTTCAAATTATGCATGTTTTATTGTATGAAATCGTGTTACTAAAGATTGGTATATTTTTATCCTACCACAAATATTTATAGTCTTGCCGTTTCTCTCCTCCTTTGAGGGGTTCAATTGGGTACGAACCCTAGAAGAGGGAAAGGTGGCCAGACTTTATGGCTGAGCTAGTGTGGGTCTACTACAATACAATGCACTCTACTACAGGATATTCAACTTACTTGCTAATGTTTGGGAGAAATGGTCGATGTCCCTTCAGCCTCATGATGGTCTCAAACGAACATGAGGTGGAAGAATGGACTCCTCGACATGGATGGGGGATCATCTTAAATAAAATACAAGACGTGTATAACCTGGTTGCCCACCGTTTGGACCCCCGTGATCTGGTAGTGAATCAAAAGTTGAGAGAACTACCCTTGCAGATTGGAGACCGTGTGATGGTGAGAAACAAGACTGCCTAGAGCAGTGATTTTCAACCTTTTTTGAGCCGCGGCACACTTTTTATACTTAGAAAATCCTGGGGCACACCACCAACCAAAATAGCACAAAATGACACTAAAACAGTCATAAAAGCCCCCCCTTTACTAATTAAAAGGCCCTAGAGCCCCCCCTTTACTAATTAAAAGGCCCTAGAGTCCCCCCTTAACTAATAAAAAGCCCCAGCCTCCCTTTACTAATAAAAAAAAAGACCCTAGCTGCCTTCCCTATACAAATAATAACCTTATATACTTACCTTTTGATGTCTTCTTCCGCGTACCTTCACTCCTAATGGCGATCCGCCCACCTTCTGTAGCTCCTGCACCAGTCACGTGACATGGGCCGCGCGGTGCAGGAGCTACAGAAGATGGGCGGATTTCCGACGCGGGGCTTGTAGGTAAGTATGGGGCAGAAACACGGGGGCGCGGCGGCAGCACTACACCGGGGCACCATAGTTCGGGGAACTTTCCCCGCGGCACACTCAACCATGTGTCGCGGCACACAGGTTGAAAATCACTGGCCTAGAGGAGAGGGAGGATGTGTTGGGAACCACAAGCATATGAAGTTGTTTGGCAGCCAAACCCACACATGCCGGTTTCAGAGGTGAGACAAGAAGGGAAGGAGTGATGGTGCATCAGAAATTAAGACCATGTGCCTAGAACCCCTGTTACCAAAAAAAAGTGTCCAGCTACCCAGATTATCGAGGAGTGGTGGCTTTCCCCAGTGGCCGGTTAACCACTGCTGGAACCCAGGACAAGTGTGCCTCTCGCAGAGATGAGAGAAGACGGAGAGTACTACAATGGAGGAAGTTACCCAACCTCGACAGTCTCAACATTCCAACTTTGGCAGGATGCCAACTCGATTTGAGCATTACGTTGTGCAAACTCATGTTGTCGGGATGGCAACTCATAAACCCTGGGGAGGAGGTGTAACAAGGGGCTGCGGTGTGGATCTTTGCTTAGTAGATGGCACTGGAGTACAGAAGAGGAGATTCTGGAAGCAGATAAAGGAAGTGATTCAATGTGAGAGGTCACAGGAGCTGGTAAGAGGCAGGAGTGGCTGTGTGCCTGTGTTCTCCTGGCTAAGAAATAAGCCCCTATTAAGAAGAGAAAGTACTGGGCCCTTAACCCCTTACCGACATGTGACGTAATAGTACGTCACATGTCGGGTCCCGGTACATGGAGAGGGCTCGCGGGCCAAGCCCTCTCCATAGCCGGTAAGTCTTTGCTGCATATTGCAGCAAAGGCTTACCGGTAACACCCGTGATCGGTGCCGGCACCAATCGCGGGTGTTTTACTGCTGATCGCCGTGGGCGACGCGATCTTTCCGTGGATCGTCGCTCCCCGTGACGTCATCGGGGAGCGGTGATCCGTCGCCATGGTAGCTTCGGGTCTCACGAAGACCCGAAGCTACTTCGGGTTAACCCATTCATTACCATGTGCTGTCGGCACATGGTAATGTATGAGTAGTAAAATCCCCATATACTGCCATACTGTAGTATGGCAGTATATGAAAGGATCGTACAGACACCCTAGTGTTAAAGTGCCCTAGGGCAGTGATTTTCAACCTTTTTTGAGCCGCGGCACACTTTTTATACTTAGAAAATCCTGGGGCACACCACCAACCAAAATAGCACAAAATGACACTAAAACAGTCATAAAAGCCCCCCCTTTACTAATTAAAAGGCCCTAGAGCCCCCCTTTACTAATTAAAAGACCCTAGAGCCCCCCTTTACTAATTAAAAGGCCCTAGAGGCCCCCCTTTACCAATTAAAAGGCCCTAGAGGCCCCCCTTTACCAATTAAAAGGCCCTAGAGGCCCCCCTTTACCAATTAAAAGGCCCTAGAGGCCCCCCTTTACTAATTAAAAGGCCCTAGAGGCCCCCCTTTACTAATTAAAAGGCCCTAGAGGCCCCCCTTTACTAATTAAAAGGCCCTAGAGGCCCCCCTTTACTAATTAAAAGGCCCTAGAGGCCCCCCTTTACTAATTAAAAGGCCCTAGAGGCCCCCCTTTACTAATTAAAAGGCCCTAGAGGCCCCCCTTTACTAATTAAAAGGCCCTAGAGGCCCCCCTTTACTAATAAAAAAAAGACCCTAGCTGCCTTCCCTATACAAATAATAACCTTATATACTTACCTTTTGATGTCTTCTTCCGCGTACCTTCACTCCTAATGGCGATCCGCCCACCTTCTGTAGCTCCTGCACCAGTCACGTGACATGGGCCGCGCGGTGCAGGAGCTACAGAAGATGGGCGGATCGCCGACGCGGGGCTTGTAGGTAAGTATGGGGCAGAAACACGGGGGCGCAGCGGCAGCACTACACCGGGGCACCTTAGTTCGGGGAACTTTCCCCGCGGCACACTCAACCATGTGTCGCGGCACACAGGTTGAAAATCACTGCCCTAGGGAGTCTGAAAAATAGTAAAAATTAAAAAAAAAGTTAAAATAAAAAATTATAATAAAAAACCCTAAAAATTTAAATCACCCCCCTTTCCCTAGAATTGATATAAATATAAATAAACAGTAAAAGAGAGGGCTCACGGGCTGCATATTGCAGCAAAGGCTTACTGGTAACACCTGCGATTGTTGCCAGCACCGATTGCTGGTGTTTTCCCGCTGATTGCTGGCGGCGGGTTAAAAATGATGGCGTCGCATGGGTGACGTCATCTTGCCGAGGATCTGCGCTCCCTGTGAGGTCATCAGTGAGCGGTGATCTGTCGCCATGAGAGCCTCGGCTCTTCCCTTTCTGTAGAACTGATATAAATATAAACACATTAGGTATCGCCGCGTCCGAAAATGCCTGATCTATCAAAATATGATAACGTTTTTTCACTGCGTTTAACCCCGTAACGGAAAATCGCGCCCAAAGTCGAAAATGGCACTTTTTTGCCATTTAAAAAATTTTTTTAAATTCTATAAAAAGTGAAAAAATGTCGTACAGTCCTAAAAATGATAACATTGTAAACGTCATCAAAATCCGCAAAAAACAACACCACCCACAGCTCCGTACACCAAAGTATGAAAAAGTTATTAGCCCCAGAAGATGCCAAAAAAATTTTGTACAGGAGGTTTTAATTTTTTTAAATGTATGAAAACATTATAAAACCTATACAAATTTGGTATCCCCGTGATCGCACCGACCCAAAGAATAAAGTAGACATGTCATTTGGGGTGCACAGTGAAATCCGTAAAATCCAAGTCCACAAGAATACGGCACAAATGCGTTTTTTTTACCAATTTCACTGCATTTGGAATTTTTTTCCCGCTTCCTGGTACACGGCATGGAATATTAAATACCACCATTTTGAAGTGTAATTTGTTACGCAGAAAATAAGCCATCACACAGCTCTGTACATGGAAAAATAAAAAAAAGTTACAGATTTTTGAATGTGGGGAGTGAAAAATGAAAACGCAAAATCGAAAAAAAGGGCCGTGGCGGGAAGGGGTTAACTCTGTTGAGAACCAGAAAAGGACAGTCTGCAGGTGAGGTCTTAGGATAGTGTGGACGGAGAGGGAGTCTCTCGTCCCGCAGGTGTGTGATTGAACCCACATTCCTGCAGTGAGACTAAAGCTGTCATTATCTGATGCATTATCATGCATTATCATTATCTGATGCATTATTATCTGCATTATATGGACATTTTCTGTATCCATTAATCCTTTAGTAAAGTTTATTGTTCAATTCAGCAAATGTGTTTCCCCTGCTATATTACAGATCAATAACAGTATCAGCTACAGCGGCAGGCTGCATATTGCTGGCTGAGGGATCAGTCCTTGCGGATTCTGGGGTCACATACTGTAACACTAGCCCCCCCAATTCTGTTCCCAGCAGGACACTCACAAGAATATCAGATGATACCCCCACCTCCAACACTCCCCTCCCCGCTGCCCAGTCCATATACACCTTGGCAATGGGTAGTGCCGATTCTATTCCTCCAATTCCAGACACAGTGAGGGTTTTCCTGGATATCAAATCCTGTGGGGACACCAGTTTTGGTCGTACAAGGGTTAGCTCAGCTCCAGTGTGTCTCAGTCCCATGGACAGGGCTTGGCCTATGGTGATGGGCTGCAAGTTATCATGAGACCTCCCACCATCCCCACCCACACACAAAACAGGGGACAGTTTTAGGGACGGTACCGGGTCTTTGTTGCGCTGGAGCAAATGGATTTGAAGTGTCCCAGCTGTTTACATAGATTACATACGCAGGGCTCACCAAGTGGCGTGGAGAGGGGAGCATGGGCAGGTGCCCCCTTGGGCTTAGGGGCAAGGATAGCAGGGATGGTGTTTGTTTTACCCCCTTTCCAGCCAGCAGGTGTCCTGGCTTCTAGAGTCCGGTTGTTGCTGTATTCATCCGCCATTGCAGCTGTTTCCAAAGCCTCCTTTGGCTTCTGATCACGAATATGCTGCTGTAAATCCTCTGGGCAATTCCACAAAAAACACTTGATTGCGATTTGCTTCTTCCGCTGCTGAATGATGGTAAGCACCAGTCTTAAGGTGCACTGGTCCACTGCCCTGGGAGGGCCCTCATGTAGTCAGTCCAGCTGTCAGAAGACCCCCGCTGCAAACTCCGAAGCTTGTTCCGGTAGGACTCAGGGGTAAGGTTGTACTGAAAGACCAGAGCCTGCTTGATATCCTCATAAGTCAGGGTGGTCTCTCTAGACAAATAGCCGAATATTCCAGGGCCTTCCTTCTGATATGAGGGGTAAGGTTCAGAACCCATTAGTCGCAGGTACATGGTACTTGTAAACAAGTTTTTTCAAAAGCCAGCAAAAAAGTGTCCAAGTCATTGGGGCACATTTACTTACCCGGCCCAATCGCGATCCAGCGGCGCGTTCTCTGCACAGGATTCGGGTCCGGCTGGGATTTAAGATGGTAGTTCCTCCGCCGTCCACCAGGTGGCGCTGCAGCGCCGAAAATAATCTTAACGCCCCGGAATGCACCATCCCATAGAAGGTGAAGGTGAGCGCTCCCCAAGCGACACATTTTCGGTTTTTAAATGCGGCGGTTTTTCCGAATACGTCGGGTTTTCGTTCGGCCACGCCCCCCCGATTTCTGTCGCGCGCATGCCGCCCCCGATGCGCCACAATCCGATCGCGTGCGCCAAAAACCCGGGGCAATTCATGTACAAGCGGCGCAAATCGGAAATATTCGGGTAACACGTCGGGAAAACGCGAATCGGGCCCTTAGTAAATGACCCCCATTGTCTTTTACACAGCAGGGGAAAGTCCTCAGTCCACAGCTTTGGGGCCTGGTTCTTTGGCAACACTGGAGCAGACTGTTGTAGCTGGAGCATCTGCCAGTTTGGCGTTTCCAGTGACTTTTCAGACGTTCATATTTTATTTAAATTCTATGTTGTATACACCTTTGCTTGAGAAAGGCTCTAGGTTTAAGGAGCCGAAACGTAGCTTTGACACATGTGAATAAACAAGTAAGTTTTTTCCACATTCAAATCTCAGAGTGCTGCCATTTTACATGTGGATGGATTCTGGTCCAGTTCCTGGGATGTGCACCTGAGTTGTTCTCAGCCTTTTCCTGAGTGCTGCCACACTTCCAAGTTATGTATATGTACAGGGCCGCATCTGCCTTGAGGCGAGATGAAAATCTCGCCTCGGGGGGGCAGAATGCAGACCTCTTTAAGAGCGAATCACCCTCCAGATAAATCGCACCTGTCTCTTTAAGAAACATGTGCGATTTAAATGCGGAGTGGCGCAGCGCCGTTCCGGCAGCTGGCGTCGCTCCGTACAGTGCAGTGACACAGGCCGCGGCTGCCAGAAGATCTGCGTGAATATAGGAGCCACGCGCCGTGGGAGCACCCTGCTGCGAGGGGTAAGTATAAGTTTTATTGTTATTTATTTATTCATTAACGGGAGGCGGGGGGTCTTCTATATATACTTATATGAAGCCAGATTTCTTTTTTTTTTTTTAATTTTACTTGGGAGGCTGTGTACATTTATAAGGGGCCAGATCCCATTTTTCCTGGGGGGGGGGGCTGTATATATTTATATGAGGGGCCAAATTCTTATTACACTGGGGATGGTATATATTTATATGGGGGGGGAGCAGATTCTATTTATTCTGAGGGGGCTGTATATATTTATATGGGGGGGCTGTATATATTTATATGGGGGGCAAGATTCTATTTATTCTGAGGGGGCTGTATATATTTATATGGGGGGGGCAGATTCTGTTTATTCTGGGGGGCTGTATATATTTATTTTGGGACGGATACTGTTTATACTGGGGGGCTGTATATATCTATATGGGGCCAGATTCTGTTTATACTGGGGGGCCTATAAAAATAAATTATATATATATACATATATTCATTAGGAGGTGCTATATATTTACATTAATCAGGGTAGGTGGGAGGCCACTACGAGAGGTGCATTACACTAGGTGAGGGACCAAAAGGGAGAGGGGGATTAAACTAGTTAGGGAAGCCACCAAGAGGGGAATTATACTAGGTGGTGGGCATTATACTAGGTGGGGAGGGGAATTAAGAGAGGGGTTTTATAGTAGGTGGGGGGGACTAAGAGACAAGGAATTATACTAGGTGGGAGGGCCACTAAGAGAGGGGCATTATACTAGGTGAGGGGTCACAAAAACAGGGGCATTATGCTTGGTGGGTGGCACTAAGAGATGGTCATTATACTAGGTGGGGTCCACTAAGAGACCGGCATTATACTAGGTGGGAGGGACCACTAAGAGTGGGGCAGTCGCCAAGAATGGGGCATTATACTAGGTGGGAGGCACCAAGAAAGGGGCATTATACTAGTTGGGGCAGCACCAAGAAATGGGCATTATACTAGGGTGCGTAGTAGTAGGATGGGGAAAAAGGCCTTGCTTTTCAGCACACTGCATGCACCACATTTGGTGGAAGGTATGCCATGAACCCCAACTGCTAAACAGGGGCGGACTGGGAATTTAAAGTGGCCCCATTCTGTGGGTGGCGTCAAAACAAGTAGGCCATGTGATGTGGGTGGAGTTCCTAAACTCCACAAGAACTGTTTATAGATGGTCTAAATCAACATGTACAGCCCAGTGAAAGAGACTCATACTTCCTCCCTTACACAGGAATATCGCTTCTTTTTTTAAAAGAGCACAACTTAATACTGACTAATATATACAAAAAAAACTACAATACCTTCTTCATTAAACAAGAATGTAACTACTATAATACTGTCCCCTACGTACAAGAATATAACTACTATAATACAGCTCCCTATATATAAGAATATAACTACTGCCCCAGTATACAGCCAGCTCCCCCCTGTATATTGCCAGCCAGTCCCCCCAATATACAGCCAGCCCCCTGTATATAGCCAAACAGCGCCCCCACCATACAGCCAGTGCCCCCTGTATTTTGACAGCCAGCCCCCCAGTATACAGCTAGCCCCCCTATATATAGCCAAAGAGCTTCCCCTGGTATACATCCAGCCCCCTGTATATAGCCAGCCCCCCCAGTATATAGTTAGAAAGCCCCCACCCCCAAGTATATAGCCAGCCCTTCCCCAACCCCCCCCTCCAGTATTCAGCCTGGCCACCCCTCCCAACTTTATTGTGTACAGCCAGCCGCCTCCCCCTCTATACTGCCAGCCTGCCGAGCACATTAAATTAATAAAACATCTACTCACCTTTCCAGCACTCCCCAGAAGCTCCGCTGCTACAGTCCACGACGCTTGCCGACGTCATATTCTGTGCGACACCGGCACACGCAGAGCTGTCATCGCGGGCCGGACTGTAGCAGCGGAGCTTCGGGGGAGCGTTGGCAATGTGAGTAGATGTTTTGTTTTTTTTTTAAATGGCCCCACAAGCCCCAGACTGGCCCGAGACTCAGCGGCCCACCGGGATATCTCCCAATGGGTCATATGGCCAGTCCGCTCCTGCTGCCAAATATGTGCCCCCCATCTACAGAAAATTTATCATTTGCAATTGCTGGAAGGTTGTATCCAGAGAGTTGTGGTCAATGATTCCTACTCAGAATGGTCACCATTAAAACAAACGTCCAGCACTCTCCGGTATAGTAAAAGGGAAACTTGTCTTAATTCACTTTATTCATTCAACCAAAAGAATGTCCTCTCCAAGACAAGTTTGCTTTAGATATCTCTATACCACATGAGTTCCTAGTCTGCACCTATACAAAAACACCAGAAGGTGGCTGTAGAGTATTTTTCAATAGATATATTTCTTTATTTCAATCAAAAGGAATTATACCACAATTTAATAACTGATAATAAACTAGAATTAATTCTAAAAAAGCCAAAAAGGTTAACAGATGGTGGCATGTAGTAAGAAAGGTACAAAAGACAAAATGGAAAAGATTAAAAATGCAGAGGAAGCCGGGTATCTTTCTAATTTTAACCCCTTAACCCCAAATCTGCCCTGTGTCACTATAAATGGTTTTAACTTTGAAACGCTTTAACATATCCAAGTGATTTTAAAATTTTCTCGTGACACCTTGTACTTCATGTTAGTTGAAAAATTTTGGTGGTATGTTTTGCATTTATCTATGAGAAAATCAGATGTTTGGTGAAAATTTGGAAAAATTCTCAATTTTCGAACTTCAAAATGTTCTACTTTTTCCACACATGCATACTCTTATTTTTGTAAGATGTTAAGGGTCTTTGAACATTTGGTGCGATTTTTCACATTTTCATAAACGCAAAATCCTGCTATTAAGGGGCCTGCTCAGTTTTCAAGTCACTTTGAGAGGCCTAAATAAAAGTAAAACCCCATAAATTATCCCATTATAGAAAATACACCCCTATGTACGTAAAACAACTTTTATGAAGTTTGTTAACCATTTAATTGTTTTACGGGGCTTAAAACAATTTTTTTTTGGCTAAATTTAATGTGTTTTTCAAAATATATACAAATTCTCAGTGGATAAAATACCAAAACGCTCCACAAAATTTGATACCCAATCCCTCCCATGTATAACAATACCCCATATTTGGTGGAAACCTGCTGTATGGGCACACGTCAGGGCATCTAAGGGAAGCTGCACCATTTAGAGCAGATTATCCATTGTCACTTTTAATTGGCTATACCATCTTTATTTTTTTGGCAATTTGGACATATAAGGGCTGCGACATGAGATGCACTTTACAAATGTTTCATTTTAGTGGGTCATTAGCTTATTGATGAGATTTTATGTATGGAGGAAAAGAAAATTGTCAATTTTGGTTTCCTTTGTTTTTGTATTTTTTGGGGGTCATACACTGTACACTAAAAATACTATTATCTTTATTCTATAGATCACTACAGTTACAGATATACCTTATTTATATAGTTTTTCATTTATTTTTACAATTTTACTGGAAAAAAACTAATATAGAGGAAATCTCATTTATTTTTGCATCGCCATCTTTTCGGAGACGTAATTTTAATATTTTTTGGTTTACAGAGCTAGTTTAGGGTTTATTTTTTACAAGTTGAGTGGTCCTTTCCAGTGGTACCATTTTGGCTTTTTTTTAATAACTTTTCAGAACATTTTTGTGAAGAGATTTTATAAAAATTTGACATTTTTGGCGAGTTTTTCGTTTTTTATAAGCCGAGAAAAACTCAAACGCAGCTTATACTCGAGTAAAAAAAATAAATAGCTCAAAACTCACCTTTCCGGCGGTCCCCGCAGGTCTTCTGTGCGATCTGCGCAGCAGCAGGTCACATGGTATGTGTGTGCCAGCAGCCGGCACACACTCTTGATGTCAGCGACTGACGTCAGAGCTGTGCGCCGCACGGACCTGCCACCACTGCCGCGTGGATCACACAGAAGACCTGAAGGGGCCACCGGAAAGGTGAGTTTTGATTGATTTATTTTTTTAATCATCTAGCTGTACCACGGGGGAGCCGCGGACCGAAGGGGCAGGGGGCTGGCAAGCTGTATACCGGGGCAGGGGGCTGGCAAGCTGTATACCGGGGCAGGGAGCTGGCAAGCTGTATACCGGGGCAGGGAGCTGGCAGGCTGTATACCGGGGCAGGGAGCTGGCAGGCTAAATACTGGAGGCTGTGACCAATGCATTTTCCACCCTCAACTTATACTCGAGTCAATAGGTTTTTCTAGTTTTTTTGTGCTGAAATTATGGGCCTCGGCTTATACTCGGGTCGGCTTATACTCGAGTATAATACTGGCAATGGCTCCTAATTGTATGGTTTTTAAACAGTGCCACTAAGAATGCTGTCCCTTTTACAAGGCAAATACACAGGTGTATACCAGTATAGCCAAATCGCTTCAATTTACCTGTTCAATATAGGTGTAATAGCGAGGAGCCAATGTGCAGACCCAAGAGAGAAGGCCCAGCATCCAGGGATACAGCCTCGACGCGAGTTTCGCCGATTGGCTGAGTCAGGAGGCATGTAGTGGGTGGGGAGGTATGTATATTTATACTGTTGTGTGGCCAATGGATGTAGAGGGGGGCAATTATGGCAATTGACCTGCCTGATATCGGCGCACGTGATCTTCCCAAAACCCCGTCAGACCGTCCTGGCGAAGCCAATCGGCGAAGCGCGCGTCAATGGTGTATCCCTGGACAACGGGTCTTCTCTCTGGGGTCTGCACGCTGGCTCCTCACTATTACACCTATATTGAACAGGTAAATTAAAGCAATCAGGTTATACTGGTAAACATCTGTGTATATGCCTTGTAAAAGGGACAGCATTCTTAGTGGCACTGTTTTATAAACCATGCAATTAGGAGCCATTGCCAGTATTATCTGTATCTAACTGCAGACCCTCACACTTATCTTAAAATAAAAAAGATACTCACCTTCCTCTGCATGTTTTAATCTTTTCCATTTTGTCTTTTGTACCTTTCCTACTACTTGCCACTATCTGTTAACCTTTTTTAGAATGAATTCTAGTTTATTATCTGTTATTAAAGAGAACCCGTCATGCAAAATAACCCCCCTAAAATAAATATATTTTCATAAACTGCCATTAGAGAGCATTGCCTCTATCCCTTCATTGTCCCTCTACATGCCTGTAAACCTAAGCAATGAGGTCCTAAAGCTGTATCCAAATGACCTGTGAAATGTCCAATGAAGCATTAGCATATTCAAGCTGTCCACTCTATTCATGAGTGGGAGGCACAGCCACACCCCCAGTGCTTGACTGACAGCCTGTATAATGATGTGAGGCTGTATAATGATGTGCTTCCTGGTGCTGGTGGCCACGCCCCCTGCAGCCTGTGTGTGTATAGGAGAGATACAGCAGCTCCAGGCAGCCATGTTACAGCAGATCATGTCAGATTCATGTGTAGCTGTTGTCTGTGTCTCTCATCTGTATATTAGGAGGATGCAGCATGTCAGCAGATGCAGCACAGATACCAGCAATACTTTACTATACATTACACACAGACATGAGAAGGGGGAGGAGAGGGGAGGGGGAACAGGAGTGACATCACTGCCTCTGACCATGTGACCAGCCTCATTTACATGATAAAGAATAGATGATTTTACAATGAATAATGTATGAAATAACTAGATAAAGGCTGGGATGGGATCCTTGTGAGCTGCTCCAACAGGTAGAGGTGACAGGACTAGTGACACAGACCTGATGACAGGTGTCCTTTAAATTGTGGTATAATTCCTTTTGATTGAAATAAAGAAATATATCTGTTGACTTTATTCATGTTTATTTTTAAAATTCCATCAAAATGGGCTCACATATCTTCCTTGGCATAACATGCATATGGAAAACAGGTAAGATCTATGCGTTTCAACCTATATGGCCTTAGCCATGATCTTTTGTGCTTTCCCCTCTATTCATTAAAAAAGAAAAGCAAGGCACACTCCACCCCTTTACTTCCCCTGACATCGTGGGACAGGGTTGTCAAATAATTAATACCTTAGATTGAAAACATGATTCCATAGCAAAATGACATATCTATATATCTATAACAGATTGTTAAATATACATAGTATCAACCACTATAGTTTGATCAAAGCTCAAACATATATTAATTCATGTTATTAAACCCAGACACACAAACGTAAGATGAGATCCTGCTGTAGGTTCTAAACCTTCTAGACAGGGGTGAGTGGAGAGCTGGGGCAATGTGTTTGGGACACTTCTGTGCTGAGACCACTATTATTTAATATATTTATTAACGATATAGAGGTAGGAATTAATAGCACTGTGTCTATTTTTGCAGATAACACCAAGCTGTGTAGTGTAATACAGTCTATGGAGGATGTTCATAGGCTGCAGGGTGACTTGGACAAACTGAGTGTTTGGTTGTCCACTTGGCAAATGAGGTTGAAGGTGGATAAATGTAAGGTTATGCACCTGGGGGCTAATAATCCAAAGGGAAAATATGTCCTTGGGGGAGTCCCTTTTTAAAAAGGATCTGGGTATACTAGTAGAGCATAAATTGACATTGCATGCTGTTATTTGATCAGCTGCTTGTAAAGCCAGCAAGATTTTGTCATGTGGTATGAACTCTTTAGAGAAGGATGAAATGTTACCACTGTACAGGGCATTGGTTTGGCCTCACCAAGAATATGCAGTCCAGTTCTGGGCACCGGTCCATAAAAAATTATGCCGAGGAGCGGGAGAGGGTACAACGAAGAGTCACAAAAATGATAAGGGTGGAAGGTCTCAGTTATAAAACAACTAGATTTATTTAATATCAGCAAAAAAAGAGCTAGGTAAATCGTTACTTGAAGAAAACACATATCTTTTTATTCATAATATTCCAAGTCAAACACATATATATATATACAGATCATATTAAAAATATACCAAGGGAACCAGGTGTCCCAGATGACAATTGGGACCACACAGAATACCAGAACGCCCCCCCTCCGTCTAAAGCCCCATAGGTAAAAATATGTAGATAAATATGGTAACGGTGCCCAATAGTAGGGCCAATAAAATAGAAGAGGGTAAGTGGCAATGCAGTCCTAGCCTGTTTAGTACCCCGGAGGTACCTTCCGGTGTATATAGTTAATGGCTTTACATATTGCACTTACCCGCAGGCATGGTGAAATAGACAGAGGGCAGACAGGAGGAAGACCGAGCAGGCACACCCCGACGCGCGTTTCGCTGATGCTTCGTCAGGAGGTGAAGAGTGTGTGTTGTGTCCTCCTATATATACATCTGAACGGCGTGTCTGCTTAAAGACGCGCCCACCGCGTGACGCATCGGACCGGCGCACGCGCCTAGGCGCGTCAGCAGAACGTCGGGATGTATATCAACAGGTACGTATGAATTGAAAATACAATACAATACATTAAAATAATAATATGATAAAATAGCCTGTGGATGTTTTAGCATTAGAGGGTTTGGAAGACAGAAAAACCAAGGGATTATTCAATATGCATTATGCATGTGTTATCCAATATATCCGTCCTTCAAACTATGCTCAATCCCTTATGCTGAATGAGTAAATACACATACGTGTTCTATGACCAGTGGGTACATAAATAAGAACATATTTATAGTTATACATAACAAAAATAGATGAGCAGATACACCGGTACATTAGTATATGACAGGATACCCTTACAATTTATATTCTAGAAAGCCAAAAGAAATGTCCCAGGTGTCCTGGTGTATGTGCAAGCGAAAGAGCCATT
Organism: Engystomops pustulosus; assembly: GCF_040894005.1. NCBI lineage: Eukaryota > Metazoa > Chordata > Amphibia > Anura > Leptodactylidae > Engystomops > Engystomops pustulosus. Next base: position 170,907,987 of record NC_092411.1, on the reverse strand, counting down.
GCCATAATATAAAGTGCATGATATAATTATAATGTGTGTAAACACTGGTGTTAAAGTGCCCGTGCATAAAAAATGGGGTTAAAATGTTAAAAAATGGCCACATTTAATATAAAAGCCATAAGATACATAACTATCAATGTGAAATAAAGTGTATATGAGTGCACACAGGCGGGACGCGTCTCCATGGCAGCGGCGACCTCACCACGTGATCGGGTCGGGCGCACCATGGTGACGTATGCCCAGTGCGCAACCTCAGTGGACCGATGCGTCACGTGGTGGGCGCGTCTTTAAGCAGACACGCCGTTCAGATGTATATATAGGAGGACACAACACACACTCTTCACCTCCTGACGAAGCATCAGCGAAACGCGCGTCGGGGTGTGCCTGCTCGGTCTTCCTCCTGTCTGCCCTCTGTCTATTTCACCATGCCTGCGGGTAAGTGCAATATGTAAAGCCATTAACTATATACACCGGAAGGTACCTCCGGGGTACTAAACAGGCTAGGACTGCATTGCCACTTACCCTCTTCTATTTTATTGGCCCTACTATTGGGCACCGTTACCATATTTATCTACATATTTTTACCTATGGGGCTTTAGACGGAGGGGGGCCGTTCTGGTATTCTGTGTGGTCCCAATTGTCATCTGGGACACCTGGTTCCCTTGGTATATTTTTAATATGATCTGTATATATATGTGTGTTTGACTTGGAATATTATGAATAAAAAGATATGTGTTTTCTTCAAGTAACGATTTACCTAGATCTTTTTTTGCTGATATTGACTATTTGAATTGTTGGGAGCTGTGTTAGTGTATTCTATACCGGGGCATTTTTTGGTTTTGCTGTTTAAATGTTTGTTCATCTGAATTTTCAGATATAGCCCCAGACCATATGGATTATAAAAAATGTGACTTAACGTGGGTCACGAAACTAGGAACAATTTTCGGAGAACAGGATAGCACAGAGACCGAGAATCATGACATTAAGGCTTTAAAGCAAAAAATTAGAGACCTTTTGAGAAAACGTACTAGAGTCTGGTGGAATAAGGCCGCCTTGGAAAACTATTTACAAAAGAACATCATCCCGAGGGGCCTGCGGGTACAGGTATTCCCTGGCTTTGAAGTTGAGGATCAGACCTTCATTACGAAGTGGGAAGAGTCTTTGACTAAATGCTCCAGAACACTCCTGGAGCTCCTCATCGGGGCGGATAGACGGTCGCTGGAGCAAATAGAAAAAGATATTGACCAATTGAAACTCAAATTTGAACAGACCACGAGCAAAGAGGACTGCGAGGCGTTCAATCGAATATTAGAGAACGACCTGGATAAGTGGGAGAAGGAGACTTTGGAGTTAAAAAGTAAGAAATTCAAGAGGGATCTGACTGATTTCCAGAACAACCAAGTTTACCGTTGGAGATCTAGGAGGCAAAGATCCAGATCGATTACGAGATCCATCTCTAGTGCCTCACTCCATTCCGAAGAAGGATGTGGAGATCGTTTTTTTAGACAGACGCCGGGACTCTGGAGATGTGGGAAGCCTAAGGGATCTGGTTCCGACCCCAAGAACCCCGACTGTAAAAAGAAAAACAGGAGGCATGTACAATTGGGAGAAGAGGCCAAAGAAACACTGAAGGTAATTAATCTATCCCCTATCCCCATAACAAGAGAACAGGAAAATGTGTTACAGAAGGGTTTATCCTTTGCACCGGCGGCAAGATTCGACTACTTCACAGCTGTGAAGGATGTCGAACTCTTTGCGCGTAAGCTTATTTTTAAAAAACACTTCTCCAAACATCAGACGGGGGATCTCTCAGGTGATGAACAGGACCAACAGGTCATCTCCATACTTGAGGCCCTCTTGGAAGAGCAGGAACAGGCAACGGAATCTAACCTCCCCGTGCATCTTTACCGCCGCTCGCAACATTGCCCCCCTTCAACCCTGTGCCCTGCAGTTGAGATTTTCACTAAACTGGTTAGGAGGGATTTGAAATTGATATCCGAAAAAATTTCGCAGGATAATGTCACCCCAGCACAGAGACGAGCCATTAGAGAACTTAGCCAACGCAGGGACATAGTGATTAAACCTGCGGATAAGGGGGGCAATGTTGTGATCTGGCCAACGGAGATGTACAAGGAGGAGGTCTTCCGACAATTGAGTATGCCACAATGTTACAGGAAGCTATCTTCTAATCCCCTGTCAAGTTTTAAGAAAGAAATGGATTTTTTGTTACACATGGGAGTGGAGAATCACATAATTGGACCTAAAATGAAGAAGGGCCTGTCGGTGGATTTTCCAACTATACCGACCTTCTACCTATTACCCAAGGTCCATAAAAATGCCATAAAACCCCCAGGTAGGCCGATTGTATCGGGAATGGGGGGGACTATGCGAAAAAGTATGTCAATTTATAGATTTTTACCTGCAAAGTTGTGTGGAAACACTCCCCTCCTTTGTTAAGGACACTACGGATGTTCTGCGCCGTCTGGAGGGAGTTCATCTCGATCCTGATATGTGGCTGGTTACATGTGACGTTGAGGCCCTGTATACATCTATATGCCATGACCACGGGATGCGGGCGTCTAGGTATTTTTTAGAAATGTCCAATCTGGACGCCGACCTGGTGGAGTATATCATGCTTCTTTTGGATTTCATTTTGAAACATAATTTTTTCACCTTCCGCGACCGATTTTTCCTACAGCTCCAAGGAACGGCTATGGGGGCGACTTGTGCTCCCTCATATGCCAATCTTTTCCTGGGGCTGTGGGAGAGAGAAGTCGTTGACAACACCCCAGGTATATAGATGATATACTATTCATTTGGCAGGGTGCCGATACTGACTTGGATTTATTTTTGCAGGGCCTCAACGTCAATCAACAGAACATCAAACTCACCTGGAAGTACAGTCGGGACCAGATAGAGTTTTTGGATGTCCTCATTGGAAAAAATACAGAAGGATTTGTCACCACCAATGTCTTTCGAAAAGAGACATCCGTGAACTCTCTCCTTCATGCATCCTCCTCCCACTATCCACAGTCCAAGAAAGCTATCCCAGTGGGACAATTTTTAAGAATGAGACGGATTTGCTCCAGCGACCAAGCTTTCGAAAAGCAGGCCAGTGATTTGACCAAACGTTTCCGGGACAGAGGCTACAGAGAAGCCACTATCCAACAAGGATATAACCGGGCCAAGGGAGAGACTCGTAGCTCCCTTCTGGTAAGTAAACCCAAGAAGCGAAATGCAACTGAAACTGTGAGACTAATTACCAACTTCAATTCCCAATGGAGAGGCTTTAGGGAGATTGACAGGCATTGGTCCATACTACAGACAGACAAGGATTTAGCACAGTGTCTCACAAGAGATCCATCAATTACGTGGCGCAAATCACGCAACTTGCGTGACATGATGGTGCGGAGCCATTATGTTCCCCATGTAGAGAAGAGCTGGCTAGGGAGAACTGCCCAAAATGGGGGTCATACTGTTGTGGGAAATGCAAGGCCTGTCAATATATGGAGCGCACACAGGGGTTCACCGACTCCTATGCAGAGAAGGAATGTAAAATTCTGCATCACATCAACTGCAATACGGAGTTGGTGGTCTACTGTTTACGCTGTCCCTGTGGAAAGCTATATGTCGGTATGACGACGAGACCCCTAAAGGTAAGGGTCCTCGAACATGTGCGGAGCATTAGAGCAGCCAGTCCTGACAACAGTTTGGGTCTTCCAAAAGACTTCAAATTGCAGCCGGTCCCCAAACACTTTCGGGAGAAACATAACTGTAACCCAAAAGGACTCACAGTATGAGGAATAGATAGGGTCCTTAGGGACTTAGGGGGGGTGACGGGAAGAAAAAACTTTTGCAAAAAGAATTGAGGTGGATCACCCTCCTGGACACCATACAACCAAAGGGTCTCAATGAGGCAACTAGCTTTAAACCTTTTTTATAATGTTTTTTATATAGTTACTTTGATGTTGTGTCTAATCTTTGTTTTTGTTCTTGCCTGTAGATAACATACAATTTCTAATAAACACAGTTCGATTTATATACAGTCTCTCCATCTTGGGACTCCCGGTACTTTCAAGAAGAAGAAAAGCGTCTGAGTGGCGACATCCTTTGTATTTTATACACACACTCTTTAATTATAATTTTCTTGGGGGGGCATAATGTACATCTATGCCCCATTGCATGTATACATGTGATATGTTCCCCTCATGCTTGGTTGTTTTTTTGCTCTTTTTTTGTTTTTGTGTTGTGGTACTATGATGTTTTAGCCATCCATACGGGTTGTAACAGGTGTCTATGATGGCCTTCTTTTTTCCCTATGTTTATTACACTGATTTTGGCACGTGCACTTTGTTGCACTCATATACACTTTATTTCACATTGATAGTTATGTATCTTATGGCTTTTATATTAAATGTGGCCATTTTTTTACATTTTAACCCCATTTTTTATGCACGGGCACTTTAACACCAGTGTTTACACACATTATAATTATATCATGCACTTTATATTATGGTAATGGCTCTTTCGCTTGCACATACACTAGGACACCTGGGACATTTCTTTTGGCTTTCTAGAATATAAATTGTAAGGGTATCCTGTCATATACTAATGTACCGGTGTATCTGCTCATCTATTTTTGTTATGTATAACTATAAATATGTTCTTATTTATGTACCCACTGTTCATAGAACACGTATGTGTATTTACTCATTCAGCATAAGGGATTGAGCATAGTTTGAAGGACGGATATATTGGATAACACATGCATAATGCATATTGAATAATCCCTTGGTTTTTCTGTCTTCCAAACCCTCTAATGCTAAAACATCCACAGGCTATTTTATCATATTATTATTTTAATGTATTGTATTGTATTTTCGATTCATACGTACCTGTTGATATACATCCCGACGTTCTGCTGACGCGCCTAGGCGCGTGCGCCGCGCCGGTCCATGGGGGAGTGCACACAGGCGGGACGCGTCTCCATGGCAGCGGCGACCTGACCACGTGATCGGGTCGGGCGCACCATGGTGACGTATGCCCAGTGCGCAACCTCAGTGGACCGATGCGTCACGCGGTGGGCGCGTCTTTAAGCAGACACGCCGTTCAGATGTATATATAGGAGGACACAACACACACTCTTCACCTCCTGACGAAGCATCAGCGAAACGCGCGTCGGGGTGTGCCTGCTCGGTCTTCCTCCTGTCTGCCCTCTGTCTATTTCACCATGCCTGCGGGTAAGTGCAATATGTAAAGCCATTAACTATATACACCGGAAGGTACCTCCGGGGTACTAAACAGGCTAGGACTGCATTGCCACTTACCCTCTTCTATTTTATTGGCCCTACTATTGGGCACCGTTACCATATTTATCTACATATTTTTACCTATGGGGCTTTAGACGGAGGGGGGCCGTTCTGGTATTCTGTGTGGTCCCAATTGTCATCTGGGACCCTTGGTATATTTTTAATATGATCTGTATATATATATGTGTTTGACTTGGAATATTATGAATAAAAAGATATGTGTTTTCTTCAAGTAACGATTTACCTAGCTCTTTTTTTGCTGATATTGACTATTTGAATTGTTGGGAGCTTTGTTAGTGTATTCTATACCGGGGCATTTTTTGGTTTAACTAGATTTATTTAGTCTGGAAAAGACACGACTATGAGGGGACATGATAAATTTATATTTATAGCGTTATAGCGTTGCCCGGGATAATGAATAACTGTTCCTAGCGTCAACAAAATAGAGTAGGTTAAAAAGAAATATTTAATATGTATCTATATACTGTCTCAGACTGTCACTTACCATCCCTTTTTTATAAACTTTTTTTTACACTCTTATTCAGCAACTGTCTGTCCCTGCCAATCTCATTCCAAGGACTGTCCTTTCCTGACGCTCAGCTGATGTCTGATTTGTTGCCATGTATAAGGAACAGTTTTACCTCAAACGTTTCTAATACATCTCCCCCACATCTGTCTCTACCTATCTTACCTCACGCATAAGCGTCTTACACTCATTTCCTATAGTAACCAATCACAGCTCAGAGCTCATATTAATGACATGTGACCGAACAACAACCAATCACGTCTCAGCTTCCAACTGCCACCGCAGCAGCAACAGACAATGGCTTCTGTATATGGTGGATTTTGGAAAGTGTGGGGTGAAGATTTCAGCTCAAAACCTAGTCTAAGATGTTCCCTAAGTCGACGGTGACAAATTTGGTTATTGTAAACGAGACGGTACAGATTACTTTAGGAGACAAACACAGACACAAGGACAGACATACGCCGTAAAATTTTGTGATGAATGGTCTATACAATAGATATGGTGGTAAGATGTTCCAGATTAAAGCAAGTCAAAAGATAAGGGGGCACTGTCTCTGTCTAGAGAAAACAAGGTTTAATCACCAGAAGCGACAGGGCTTCTTCACTGTGAGAACACACGGACACACACTCACTTCCTGCCGGCAAACAACACATCGCAAGGAGAGTAAAGCTACAGAGGGATAAGATCTTTAACTGGGGGAAGACAGGCAGCAGATCTGACAGTATGTGTTATAGGTGAGATATAGCAGAGCTGTGTATGTTATGCCTGTAATAGTAGAGCTGTGATATCATGTGTAATATCCATCTAATGGATGCCATCATCTCTCTTTCTATGTGTCAGATACTAGGGAATGTTCAGAAGCTAATTGAAAGTGTATATAAACCTGTTCCGTGACAATCTAACCCCATTGTCAGCACACAGAATTAGAGAAATCATGAAGAGTCTGCTTAGAAAGTCTTTTCCCAAATTTTACACTGACCCCCACTGAGTTATAGGCGCTAAAACAGCAATAAAACCGAGTAAAATTGTAAATTAAGGGGTATAAAAAAAAATATTTATTGTGTAAACATCACTAGGGGGTTGAAGTTTGAGAATTTTCTTGGGCAAACCCCTTTAAGGGGTTAAGCAACCTCTTGCCTACACCTGCTCTAGACTTGAGGTTATTTGCCATCTCCACATCAGAGACATATTACAAATCAGCTGCTCCAATGAAAAAAAAATGACAAACTTTTTGAATCTGCAACAAAAGTCTTAAATCCCTAACGAAAAAGTGAATGGGTTCCCAGCATTCAGCCCCCACCAGTCGGATTGCTATCCTGTGGATACAGTATAACACAGCTTAGCACATCCCACTGCGCCACCATCGGCACTCCCCCACCATCCCATCGCCTGCACCACCTTTACCTCCGCCACCTTCACTATCCTCACCCACCCATCGCCGCCACCTTCACTATCCTCACCCACCCATCGCCGCCACCTTCACTATCCTCACCCACCCATCGCCGCCACCTTCACTATCCTCACCCACCCATCGCCGCCACCTTCACTATCCTCACCCACCCATCGCCGCCACCTTCACTATCCTCACCCACCCATCGCCGCCACCTTCACTATCCTCACCCACCCATCGCCGCCACCTTCACTATCCTCACCCCCCCCTTCAATATCCCCAGCCCCATATCGCTGCCACCTTCACTAACACTGATCACTGCTACCTTCACTAACACTGATCACCATACCTCCCAACCGTCCCGCTTTCAGCGTGACAGTCCCGTTTTATGGGCTCTGTCACGCTGCCACGGAAGGGGGAGATAATGTCCCGGGCCCCGCCCACTTTTTCCGCTTTGTCCCGCCTCCTCCAGCCCCCATAGTTTAGAGCTGCAGAGCAGCCAAGGCATGGGGGCTGGGAGGAGGCGGGACCAGCCCCTGCTCCCTCCTCACATGATGTCTGCACCAATCATGTGAGGAGCGAGCTCCGCCCCCTGCTGGCCACGCCCCCTCCGCGAGTCCAGGGGAGAAGATGGAATGACAGAAGGTAAGAGAATGAGGGGACAGGGGGAGCACAGGGAGAGGAGCCAGGAGGAGGATGGAGGCTACAGAAAGGACAGGGGGGTGCTGGAGGCTACAGAAGGATAGGGGGGTGCTGGAGGCTACAGGGGGGTGCTGGAGGCTACAGGGGGGAACTGGAGGCTACTGGAGGAGGAAAGAGGGTCTGGGGCACAGGAAGAGGACAGGGGGTGCTGGAGGCTACAGCAGGACAGGGAGGGGGTGCTGGAGGCTACAGGGGGGATCTGGAGGCTACTGGAGGAGGAAAGGGGGGCTGGGGCACAGTAAGAGGACAGGGGGGTGCTGGAGGCTACAGCAGGACAGGGGGGTGCTGGAGGCTACAGGTGGGTGCTGGAGGCTACAGGGGGGAGCTGGAGGCTACAGGGGGGAGCTGGAGGCTACTGGAGGAGGAAAAAGGGTCTGGGGCACAGGAAGAGGACAGGGGGTGCTGGAGGCTACAGCAGGACAGGGGGGTGCTGGAGGCTACAGGGAGGAGCTGGAGGCTACTGGAGGAGGAAAGAGGGTCTGGGGCACAGGAAGAGGACAGGGGGTGCTGGAGGCTACAGGGGGGGGGGGCTGGAGGGTACTGGAGGAGGAAAGGGGGAGCTGGGGCACAGGAAGAGGACAGGGGGGTGCTGGAGGCTACAGGGGGGGGCTGGAGGGTACTGGAGGAGGAAAGGGGGGGCTGGGGCACAGGAAGAGGACAGGGGGGTGCTGGAGGCTACTGGAGGAGGAAAGGGGGAGCTGGGGCACAGGAAGAGGACAGGGGGTGCTGGAGGCTACAGGGGGGGGGGGCTGGAGGCTACAGGAGGAGGAAAGGGGGTGCTGGAAGCTACAGGAGGACATGGAGGCTGGAGGCTACAGGAGGACAGGGGGGGCTGGAGGCTACAGGAGGAGGCTGCTGCGGGACAGGAGGAGGCTGCTGGGGGACAGGAGGAGGCTGCTGGGGGACAGGAGGAGGCTGCTGGGGGACAGGAGGAGGATGCTGGAGGACAGGAGGAGGATGCTGGAGGACAGGTGAAGGCTGAGGACAGGAGGATGCTTGAGTAGGCTGGGGGACAGGTGGAGGCTGTAGGGCAGGAGGAGGAGACTGGGGGACAGGTGGAGGCTGCTGGGGGACAGGTGGAGGCGGGAGGAGGCTGCAGGAGGAGGAGGCTGCAGGAGGAGGAGGCGGCGGCTGGGGGACAGGTGGAGGCGGCTGGGGGACAGGTGGAGGCTGAGGACAGGAGGATGCTTGAGTAGGCTGGGGGACAGGTGGAGGCTGTAGGGCAGGAGGAGGAGACTGGGGGACAGGTGGAGGCTGCTGGGGGACAGGTGGAGGCGGGAGGAGGCTGCAGGAGGAGGAGGCGGCGGCTGGGGGACAGGTGGAGGCGGCTGGGGGACAGGTGGAGGCGGCTGGGGGACAGATGAAGGCTGGAAGACAGGAGGAGGAGGCTGGAGGACAGGAGGCTACAGGAGGAGGCTGGAGGACAGGGGGCTACAGGAGGAGGCTGGAGGACAGGGGTCTACAGGAGGAGGCTGGGGGACAGGAGGAGGAGACTGAAGGACAGGAGGATGATTGAGGGGGAGGTCGGAGGACAGGAGGATTCTGGAGGGGACTGTGGGACTGGAGGACAGGTGGAGGATGCTGAAGGAGGAGGCTGGAGGACAGAAGGCTACAGGAGAACAGGGGGGGCTGGAGGCTACAGGAGGACAGGGGGGGCTGGAGGCTACAGGTGGACAGGGACGGGTGGGGCACAGGAGCAGGACAGGGGCTAATGGAAGCTACAGGAGGACAGGAGGAGGCTGCTGGTGGGCAGGAGGAGGCTGCAAGGGGACAGGAGGAGGCTGCTGGGGAACAGGAGGAGGCTGCTGGGGAACAGGAGGAGGCTGCTGGGGAACAGGAGGAGGCTGCTGCGGGACAGGAGGAGGCTACTGGTGGGCAGGAGGAGGCTGCAGGAGGACAGGAGGAGGCTGCTGGGGGACAGGAGGAGGCTGCTGGGGGACAGGAGGAGGCTGCTGCGGGACAGGAGGAGGCTGCTGCGGGACAGGAGGAGGCTGCTGCGGGACAGGAGGAGGATGCTGGAGGACAGGTGGAGGCTGAGGACAGGAGGATGCTTGAGTAGGCTGGGGGACAGAAGGAGGCTAAAGGACAGGAGGATGCTTGAGGGGGAGGTCGGAGGACAGGAGGATTCTGGAGGGGACTGTGGGACTGGAGGACAGGTGGAGGATGCTGAAGGAGGAGGCTGGAGGAGAGGAGGCTGGAGGAGAGGAGGCTACAGGAGGAGGCTGGAGGACAGGAGGTCACAGGAGGAGGCTAGAGGACAGGAGGCTACAGGAGGAGGATGGAGGACAGGAGGCTACAGGAGGAGGCTGGGGGACAGGAGGCTACATTATGAGGAGGATAGAGAACAGGGACCCCACCATGTGAGGAGGGGTGGGGGTAGGGGCACAGATAATATTATGTGTAAGTTTGGGGAGATAAATAAAAGTGGAAAACGAAATGTCAAGGGAGGATAAAATTAAAGAGGGGTTTTATATGTTGCAGATTTGCTTTATGGGATAATATATGGGTCCATGGGGGTGGGGGTTGGCCAAAGTAAGGGGCACTGTACTATGTGGGGACCGTCAAGGTTGATATTATACTATGCTTGTGGGTGGGACAATGGGTGTGGTTTAGAAAAAGGGGGAGGGGCTTTTGTCCCTCTTTCCCTTGTCCAAAAGTTGGGAGGTATGCTGATCACTGCTACCTTCACTAGCCTCCCCCCCCCCCCCCCCATCGCTGCCACCTTCACATTCGACCCCACCCCCCATCGCCACCCCTTCAAAATCCCCCTATTGCTGCCACTTCCACTATCCTCACGGAACCATCGCCGCCACCTTCACTATCTTCACCCAATCATCACAGTCACCTTTGCTATTCCCACCCCTCATGACTACCACCTACGCTATCCCCACCCCAACATGGCTGCCTCCTTCATTATTGACCACACCCTCCCATTGCCACCACCTTTACTATCCATTCCCCCATTTTCATTGCACCCCACCTTCACTTCCCCTAACCCCTGCCACCTTCACTACCCACCCCAACGCTACCCTCTTAATTATCGACCTCACCGCCCCATTTTTAAAATCCCCCACATATTTACTATCCTCACCCACCGATCGCCACCACCTGTGCTATTCTCCATCTTCATTCCCCGCCATCTTCACCCTCCGGCGGTGTCTTCACCGACCCATCTGTGAGTACATCACCCCAGATGTGCACCCAGTACAATTACTTGCGGTAAAGACCACACTGCAACAGCCATTATATGGTAAAACGAGGCTGCGAGGGAGCTATGCAAGCATTCAGCGGTTTCGCCGAGGAGTCACATGATTTCATAATGTCACGTGACTCCGTGACGTCAGAAGGTTCTTTTTTCGTTGTAGGAATTGGCGGCTTCTCGTTTCCGTTTACAACGAGCACTTGTTCCTTGCGAATCTAGAGGAAGCGGAGTTGGGTGTTAAAAGAAGGTCAGTCTTACGGTAACGAGCCACACGTTATGAAAAGATATACAATCTTTTTATCGTTAGCACCACTATATTCTCGCTCCATGTAGCTGGTGGTGTCTCACCACCGGACATTTAGTGGTTGTTACTGGAAAACCTGTGTTTAGGTTTTCAGCAGGCGTTATAGTGCTTTATTACCTGTGGGCATACACCTTTAGGTGTGTGATTTGTAGTCAGGGGTGAACGTATCCTCTCTATACAGGATTATATTCCAGATTCCCAATTATGGCCATCACACTTTGGACTGTATCACATTACACATTGATCATGGCCGTGTTGGGTGTCCCGTGCCATGGACTGATCTCTATGGTGGGGATAATACTCTGTGCATTATATTGATATTTGATGCATGGAGTTCTTGTTTCCCAGATATGTAGCAGAGCCATCAGTTTATGGCATGGCACTTGTCACAGCCGTGATCATAGACTTATAACGGAATAGTGTGAAACAGCCCTTTGTAATATACCCCTTTTTACAATTAAGCCCCAATTATACTTTACATCACACCCCACTCTTGTGTCCCTCACACTTAGTAAAGTGGCCTGACATGTAAAAATGCCACTCAGAAATGGGTCCCCCACCTCACATCCAGTAAGAGCCTCAGCACACTCAACGCACTCAGTAACAGACAGCCCCTTCACTTCACTAATACCCCCTCCCACTCCTTTATAACTTCTTACATTCAGTAGTAGCCCCCATACTCAGTAACAGCCATCCGCACGATATATTAGCCCCCCTCACACACTCATGATTAGCCACACACAGTAATAACCATCCATTCAGTGATGGCCTCCACAATTTATTATACCTCGACCCCCCCCCCCCCCCACACACACACACTCTCACCATTAGCCATATTTAGTACAATCCCCGATATTCACTTATGGCCCCCATATTCAGGAATAACCTCCTCACACTCAGTAATAGCAGTTAATTAGTTTAAAGCCTTCCCCTAATGGATAGCTTCCACCCCACGGTAATGCCCCCAAAACCCCATACATACTGTATAACAAAAAAAAAAACTACTAATACTCACCTCTCTTCACTCGTGAATGTCTTTTTCTTCCTTGTGTGTGAATGAGAGGCGCTGTGACGTCACTACATCGCGTCTCCGCTCCAGGTATAGGGAGCTGCTTGAAGCAGGAGACGCGATTTCTATATGTGTCCAGAGGATGGAAGTAGAGATGATAGTAGAGAGAGCCGATGGACAGGGACATTCAGGGCTCTGGCCAAAAGATCTTTTGATCTAGCAACGCCCCTGGGGCAGATCATGTAGCAGCAGACAGCAAGTCTTGGGCTGATAGGTTCAGGGAGTACGTGAACAGCTGCAGCGCTTTAGTGACCTGGCTGCGCTAGTGATTCTGCTCGCCAACAACTATGCTTGGCTGGGACACTTCGGGCTGATTAGGCCGCTAACTCGAAAGGCACTCGTGACAATGTACACCTGTGCAGGTGTGGACTGGGAATTTAAAGAGGACCTGTCTCCATAAAGTAAGCAGCTCCCTAGCCCTACCTGAGTTATAGCAGTTACACTGCAGCATAGAGTGGCCCGAACGCCAGACCAAGCTTACAGCGGTACAGCGTATTTATTATGGGAACAGTCCGAGGAGGCTGTGACTGCAGATTGAAGTTTGTCAGTCACCACTGGCATATGGTGTGGGAGGGGTGGTCTGAAGCTGAGGAGAGGGGAGTGCCACGTACCACCCCCTTAAGAATACGCCGGACCTCTGTAAGTTTTTGGTCCGGTGTTCTGAGAGCTATGTACTGCAGTGTTTGCTAGCTTAAACGGTATGTTCCGATTAAGCTAGCGATTTAACACTGCTATCACTGGGGTAGGGCTAGGGACTAAACCCTAGAGGGTTTATTTAGTGTGTCAGGTCCTCTTTGAAGTGGCCCCTGGAAAAAAAATCTGAAAGTAGTCCCACGTTTTACAAATTGCACTCTATCCTTCCATATGATTACTACCTTTTTTTCTCCACTGACTTTGTCAGTGTAAATTGTCAAGTGTAAATTAAGAGGCAGTAGTCCTGTGTAAGATACAAAAGCAGGCAGTTACGTGCAGTCCTGTGTAATGTATGGAGATACAGGCGGTCCCCTACTTAAGGACACCCGACTTACAGACAACCCATAGTTACAGACGGACCCCTCTGCCCACTGTGACCTCTGGTGAAGCTCTCTGGATGCTTTAAAATAGTCCCAGATTGCAATAATCAGCTTAAAATTGTCTGCAATAAAGCTTTATTGATAATTCTTGGTCCTATTACAGCAAAAAAATTTGAAACTCCAATTGTCACTGGGGCAAAAAAAAAAAATTGTCGGGAACTACAATGATAAAATATACAGTTTCGACTTACATACAAATTCAACTTAAGAACAAACCTACAGTCCCTATCTTGTATGTAACCCGGGGACTGCCTGTACAGTGTACAGCAGTTTTGTTACAGTAGCATACAGGCCTCTTGCTGTGGCCCCACATTGTACACAGAACTGCAGCCTTCTCCGCCGTTCATCTTCTAAAGGATTCTATGTATATCAGACAGGTCATTCAGATGACCACAACTATGTATTCATGAATGGCATCATATGCAATCCTCCTGACAGTTCCTTTAACTGTTGATATCTTTAGTTCTATAGGACCTAAAAACATGAATGAGTTATAAATTCATGGTTATAAACATGAGATTCTATGTTTAACCCCTTAAGGACATAGCCCTTCAAAAATCTATAACTTTTTTTTTTTTTTCCCCATGTAAAGAGCTGTGTTTGGGCTTGTTTTCTGCATAACAAATTGCACTTTATAGTGACAGTATTTATTATTCCATGCTGTGTACTGGGAAAAAAATTCTGAATGCAGTGAAAATTATGAAAAAATGCATTTGCGCCATATTTTTGTGGGCTTGGATTTTACAGCTTTCACTGAGTGCCCCAAATGACAAGTCTACTTTATTCTTTGGGTCGGTACGATCATAAGGATACCAAATTTGTATAGGTTTTATAATGTTTTCATATATTTACAAAAATTAAAACCTTCTGTACAAAAAAATTCTTCATTTTGCCATGTTCTGGCGCTAATAACTTTTTCATATTTCAGTGCCTGGAGCTGTGGGTGGTGTCATTTTTTGCGACTTTTGATGACATTTTTAATGTTATCATTTTGACCACTGCACGGCCGTTTGATCACTTTTTATAGAATTTTAAATATTTTTCAAATTGGCAAAAAAGTGGCACTTTCAACTTTGGGGGCTGTTTTCTGTTATGGGGTTAAAAGCTGGGAAAAATCGTTATTATATTTTAGGTCGGACAGCACTCATCTAACCTTAAGCCTGCTTTGCTGCCTGCCACCTCCTGTCGGACCGCCTCCCGTCCAGCCCCGAGGACCTGTCACCGCCATGGTTATTTTAATGCAGCATGTCCTCATTGGATTACGCTACACGGCCAGTGTTCCTCAGTCCTGCCGCCCCCATATTTTCCACCAGGGGGGGGTATCGCCTGAGGTGCGATTCTAAACTCGTTTCATGGATGGTGCGTCGCTGTTTGTGGGTTATATTGAGTGTCCTCGGAAGAACACCTATTCATTAGGCATAGTCAGATGAGGGCTTGTTTTCTGCATAGCTAATGTCATTATTTAACTGCTTGAGGACCTGAGACGGTATAAATCGTCCTCATTAGTGGGCCGTTGCCGCATGAGGACGATTTATGTAGTCTTTGGGATCGTGCTGGCACAAACTCCTGCTGCGGTCAGTGTGATCCGCAGCAGGAGACCAGTTGTTACATAAAGCCTGGTCCCTACTGTGTCTGCTCGACATGGAGATTACTCTGTGCCGGGCACTTTAACACCTTAACTGACACGATTGAGTATGAATGCGGCAGGTAAGGAGACAGACAGACAGACAGACCAGGGTTCCCTTTGTTACTCCCCCGCAGTGTGATCGCGTTTTGTTAGGGGGTTGCCATGGCAGCCAGAGGTCTGACATGTACGGTGGCCTTTGAGGTCCAGTCCAAGACTGGGTGTCAGGCAAAATGTCGGTAAAACACTGACAAGTACAATCCATTGCAGTAAGGACGTACTGCAATGTATTGTATAAGGGATCAATGTATCCCCATTGTAAGTGCCCTAGTAAGACAGTAAAAAATAAATTAAGTTAAAATAAAAATGTAAATGCATAAATAAAATATTTTTAAAAACACGACTAGTTTTCCTATATGCACTTATATATAATATAATTAAAATGACCCCCCTAAAAGCAAAGGAACTAACCAGTAATAGTCCATAACTAATGTGGGAGCAGCGAGTGACCTTGAGGGTTACACCCTGGAGCTCTCATGCCTGATTTAAAAATTTTTATAACTCATTTTTCTCTTCTATTATACAGTTTCATGTTAACCTCTTAAAGGGGTTATCCGGGTTTAAAATTTTTTTTATGGCCTGGCTGGGGAGGGCTATTTAAACATAATAAACATGTACTTACCTCCTCCGGTGCTGCCGATGTCCCGCGCCGCGGCCCGTCTTCTCCGTGCGCCGGTTTCAGTACAAGGGCGCACAGGGAGCTTCCGGCTGGCCGGAAGCTCCCATGCGCACCATCTCCCAGCGCTTACAACGCTGAGAGATAGGGACGGATGGGAGGAGCCGTCCACAACGCGGACCGGAAGCTCCCTGTGCGCGGCTTCCGTGCCCCTGTTTGTTTACAGGGGCACGGATCGAAGTGACCGCGGCGCGGGACATCGGCGGCGCCGGAGGAGGTAAGTACATGTTTATTATGTTTAACTAGCCCTCCCCAGCCCGCCATAAAAAATTTTTTAAACCCGGATAACCCCTTTAACGCCGAAGCCACTTTTCACCTTCCTGACACGGCCCATTCTTTCAAATCTGCCCTGTGTCACTATAAATGGTTATAACTTTGGAACGCTTTAACATATCCAAGTGATATTGAAATTTTCTCGTGACACTTTGTACTTGTCAGTTAAAAAATTTCGGTGGTATGTTTTGCATTTGTTTATGAGAAGATCAGATATTTGGTGAAAATTTGGAAAAACGTAATAATTAACATTCACCGAATGTCTACTTTATGCCTGCATGGTTTTTTATACATACTCTCATTTTTGTAGGATGTTATGGGGCTTTGAACGTCAGGTGCAATTTTTCACATTTTTATAAAAAATGCAAAATCCTGCTATTGAGGGACCTGCTCGGGTTTCAAGTCCCTTTGAGAGGCCTAAATACAAGTAAAATCCCATAAATTACCCCACTATAGAAACTAGACCCCACAACGTATGTAAAACAACTTTTTGAAGTTTGTTAACCCTTTAATTGTTTTACAAGGGTTAAAACAAAATCGGATGCAATTTCAAAATGAAATTTTTTTTTGGCTAAATTAATGTGTTTTTCGTAAAATGTACAAATTCTCAGTGGATAAAATACCAAAACGCTCCACAAAGTTTGATACCCAATCTCTCCTGAGTATAACAATACCCCATATGTGGTGGTTACCTGCTGTATGGGCACACGCCAGGACATTGAAGGGAAGCTGCGCCATTCAGAGCAGATTATGCATTGTCACTTTTTATTGGCTATACAATCTTTATTTTTTTGGGCAATTTGGACATGTAAGGGCTTAATTTTTGCGACATGAGATGCAGTTTACAAATACTTCATTTTAGTGGGTCTGTAGCTTTTTGATGAGATTTTATTAACTCTTTAATAATAATAATAAAATAATGTATGGAGGAAAACAAAATTGTCAATTTTGGGTTTCTTTTTTTTTGTATCTTTTTGGGGATGTACACAGTACACTAAAAATACTATATTATCTTTATTCTGTAGATCACTACGATTACGGTGATACCTCATTTATATCGGTTTTTAATATATTTTTACAATTTTACTGGAAAAAAACGAATATAAAGAAAATCTCATTTGTTTTTGCATCGCCATCTTTTCGGAGATATAACTTTTATATTTTTTGGTTGACAGAGCTGGTCTAGGGCTTATTTTTTACGTGTTGTTGTCCTTTTCAGTGATACCATTTTGGCGCACATAGCTTTTTTTGATCGCTTTTTGGAACATTTTTGTAAAGGGATTTTATGACAAATTTACATTTTGGGGCGAGTTTTTCGGGTTTTGGTTTTTACGGCGTTCACCATACGGGTCCAGTAATGTTTCTGACTATTTGTACAGATTGTTACGGACGCGGCGATAGCAAATATGTGGGGGGGTTTTGGTGATTTTCAGTTCTTTTTTTTTACTTTAATAGATGTGTATAGGGAATGTTTGTATTTAGGGGACATGCTCAGTATGCCACAGCCGGGTCCTGCTAGAAGGCAGGACCTGGCACCCCGGAAGAAGATCACGCAGCCCCGGGCAGTGGCTGTGATCGGAGCCGCGCGGGGGGGGCGGTGTCCGATTCCATTTAACTGCCCCTGACACGCCACAGTCAGTGCGACCGCGGCGTGTTGGGGGTTAACACCTGCAATCGGAGAAATCTCTGATCGCGGTTTTAAAGGCGGGTGTCTGCTATCATATACTGCCGACACCCGCAGCTTCTGGCGCTGAGTGAGCTCAGCTCAGAAGTGCTTATACAGCAGAAAGAAAATTCTCAAAATTAATCCCCCTAGTGATAACACAATAAAGATCATTTTAACCCCATACTTCATGGTATCATAGTTTATATGGTTGAAAAAAGACACATGTCCATCAGTCCATCTAGGCCCTTCTTGAATCTCTATATGAATATCCGCCATAAGTCTTTAAAAAAAAACCAACCAAACCTATACTCTTCTTCCGGCTTCTTTTTCCCTTGCCCCAAAGCTCCGTCTTCTGCTCGGGTGCATCATTGTAACGTGGCGGTGTCACGGCCGCATGACATCATATTGTATGCGCCGTGGGGGCCCTTACACTATGACGTCACGCTGGTTGCGACACCGCCACGTTAAAGTGATGCGTCCGGGCAGGAAGGAGGGGACGGGGAGAAGAAGCCGGACGGTGAGTATAGATTTTTTTTTTTTTATAAGTGGGCCCTGCCCACATTACATTAAAAAGGGACAACTGGGGGTGGACATTTTTATTAAAGGGGGGCCATCTGGGGGGGGGACATACGTGGACATTTAGTTAAAGGGGGTCATCGGCTGTGGACATTTCATTAAAGGGGTGGCATCTGGGATGGACATTTTAGTAATGAGGTGCGGCTGCTGTACATTTTATTAGAGTAGCAGCTGCATTTACTACTCTAGGCCTATATTCCATTCAATACATTTTTTCTATTTTTTTTTTTTTGTAGTAAAATTAGGAGCCTCTGCTTGTACACGAGTATTTACAGTATGAGGGGGAGTTCAGTTACATTGTAAAATTCGTTTTTAAGAACCAGAAATACATTTGAGCATAGACTTTCAGGTTATGATCAAGAGATTTTTTTAGGGTAATATTAAACCCCCTAATGACGTGCGCCGTAATCCCGCCGATCGCTGACGGGAAAGCTGCTAACTGCTTTAAAAAGATGGCGGCACATGGGCACCGCCATCTTGCCGAGGATCGTCGCTCTCCGTGACGTCATCAGGGAGCAGTGATTCGTCACCATGACAGCCTTGGGTGTTCTATCAGCACATTGTAATAAATGATGAGGAAAATCCCCGTATACTGCCATACTGTAGTATTACAGTATATGATAGGATCGATCCGACAACCTAGGGTTAAAGTACCCTAGGGAATCTGAAAAATTAGTAAAAATAATTCCCTATAACTGATATAAATAAACAGTAAAAATCATAAACACATTATATATCCCAATGCCCGTAACCCGTAACAAAAAATAGCAACCAAAGTAAAAAAATGCCACTTTTTTTGCCATTTTGAAAAATATATTAAAATCTATAAAAAGTGATCAAAAGTTATTGGCGCCAGAAGATGGCAAAATCCTGCCCAAAATTTTGTGTTGTAAATGTATGAAAACATTGTAAAACCTATACAAATTTGGTATCCCTATAATCGTACCGACCCAAAGAATAAAGTAGACATGTCATTTTGGGCGCACAGTTAAAACTGTAAGATTCAATAAAATAAAACTGTATGGAATAAAATAAAACGGTGCAAATGCATTTAGAATTTTTTCCCACTTCCCAGTACACGACATGGAATATTAAATACTGGCACTATGAAGTGCAATTTATTACGCAGAAAACAAGTCATCACACAGCTCTTTACTTGTAAAAATAAAAAAGTTATACATTTTTGAAGGTGGGTAGTGAACAATAAAAATGAAAAAAAAGGGCAGTATGGACAAAAATGACGCATATCACTTCTTTTCCCTCTCGGAGCACACACAGCATGCTCTTTGAGAGTGCAGTCACACGTTGCAGTAAAAACTTCATCGTAATTAGTTTTGTGGTGGTTTTAGGTGCAGTTTTGTCAATTTCACAGGTAAAAAACATGAACTGAATGGGTGAATTTGATTTTCAAAGAGAAAGCTGTTCCACAAATTTCATTCATCTGCTAATTTGATGTCTTTCACTTAATACTAATACCACCTAAAACCAACCCAAAATGTGTGTCCGCACCCTGAGGGTATCTTCTTGAGTAACGATATGCTCACATAAATCTTCAGTTTAACCCCTTCCCGCCAATGTCCTTTTTCGTTTTTTGCATTTTCATTTTTATTCCCCACCTTCAAAAATCTATAACTTTTTTTTTTTTTTTCCATTTAAAGATAAATTCCAAATGCAGTGAAATTGGTTAAAAAAAACGCGTTTGTGACATTTTCTTGTGGGCTTGGATGTTCGGATTTAAATGCCCCAAATGACATCTCTACTTTATTCTTTGAGTCAGTACCGTCACGGGGATACCAAATTATAGGTTATATTATAGTATAGGTTTTATAATGTTTATGTTTAATTTACAAAAATTAAAACCTCCTGTACAAAAATAATAATAATAATAATGTGGGTGGGGTCTTTTTTTTGTGACTTTTGATGACGTTTTCAATGCTTTTATTTTTAGGACAGTACACCCTTTTGATCACTTTTGTTTTATTTTTATAGAATTTTTTTATGTTGTTCAAAATGGGAAAAAAGTGCCATTTATATTTATATCAGTTCTAATTTTTTGTTTTTTAATATAATTTTTTCCCCCCCTACTTTTTTTTAAACCCCCCCCCCCCCCCTGTTGTCTGATTGATCCTACCGTATACTGCCATACTAAGCTAATTGCACATTTTAATGAATTGGTTAAAACAACACAGCCGCGGAAGACCCGAGGCTGTCATGGTGACTGATTGCTGCACCCCATGACGTCACGTCGAGCGACAATCTCCACCAAGATTGCGGAGCCCATGCTTGGTGCAATATGCAGCAAAGTCTTACCGGCTATGGAAATGGCTCTCCATGCACCTGCATGACTATTACGTCATGTCAATTGTGGGCGGAAGTCGTCACTATGTTGTGGTTCCGCTCCGTGTTGTCCGGAAGTGTCACGTTACTACGACGACCGGAGTGTATAGAGAATTAGTGCATGCGCACTCGAGTATCAAGTGCCGGCGGCCATCTTGGATTTGGGCAGACCTCTCCCAGCATCGTACCGGGGGCCCCTGCTGCATTCTAGACATTCCGGATAGCCTATATAGGGCCATCGAAGTGACAGAGGTTGTCTCCAGGAACCGGGTGCATATATGTGATATCCAGCAGTTAAGTCACCGCTAGTCTCACTATGCACGGACCGGGGCATTGTCTCGCGGGTTCATCCACCCCGGTCATGTCTCGAGCATACAGGCATTACTCCTGTTTTAATTTTTTTCTATGGTGTACATGGTTTAACGCTTCCTCTAATTTTAAATACTCAAATATATCTTTAATGTTTATGGTGATGACCTCTGACGGGAACCCCTGTACAAGACACCATGAGGTTTTTACCTTTTTTTTTTTTTTTTTTTGTGACCACATCTCCGTTAGGTTCGGGTAGGACGAGGGAATAGGATTGCGATCATCCGTGTGGACATGTTTCAGTTTGTGGGCACCCCCTTGTCCTTCTATGTGGCGTCTATATCCCAGCCAATACTCGCCTCTCCTGGCTTTGCTCTGGGTCCGACGAGGCCGCACGCCTGCTTCCGGACTAGGGCTTGCGTGCGCCGACTCGTCTAGCCTAAAAGGGCCAGCCTCCTCTTGATTAGCGCTGGCTAATCCGGCTCACCCTTATAAGCTGGTACCTTCCTTCACTCGCCGCCAGTTCTTCTCCTAGGATCTCTATAATTTCTATGCCAGGCTTCCCTAAGCCGTTCCTGCAGAAGTTCCCAAACGCTGTGTCTCCAGTGTTCCTGCGTGTTCCTGTCTCCAGCGTTACCAGTGTTCCTCTGTGTTGCTGCCATTCCTGTGTCCTGCTGTACCTTCCAGGGTTCCTGTCCAGTATAGTATATATATCTCACCAGTTAGTCCTCAGTATAGTACATATGTTATATTGTATGGGGAAAAAATATTTTTAAAAAAACTGTTACGGTAAAGCTGTCTATATTGCCACTAGCAGCCAATCCTAGATCATATTTAATTTTTTATATGGGTTTGAAAAAAGTATAGCTTAGCTATTATTAGCTGTATTTCATATATATTGACAAGGACTGAAAGGCATTTCTATAGCGGAATCTGCTGCACTGGGGATCAGTAAGTGTAAGGACTACTTGAACACAGCAGGTGGAAGCATACTCTAAAAGCAGTGATGTAACAACGGTGGAAGGTAAGTGAGAGAGAGGCGCCAGCAAAGCATTATAGGACTTGTGGTTAAACTGCCTCTGTCAGTGCTGTGCATGTGCCCGCTAGGCCCCTCCCATATCTGCTTTTCTGTGACACAGAATAGATGCTGCACAAGCATTAAACTAACAAATAAAAAAGTATTTATAACTCCAGGTTACCATTATGAACTGGATTTTGAAATATTTTAACCTCTATGGGAGATTTTTACATAGTTTTGTGGCATAACCCCTTTAATACTTGCAGCGTGAAAGGAGCCCGCGAGCTGCGATCCCAGTGATACTTTTCCTCCACGATCGTTCCACACGCTGGTCTGCTTATTCAGCACTTTACAGGGGATAATTGCCAAGCGTACTTTTAATTATTCTGGGGAGTAATGGGGCCTTATGACGCTTGGAGAAGCGTTAACGCGACCTCTGACAGTGGAGCAGGCGTACTCCATGTTATGCTCGGATTGAAGAAGGGATACCAAAACTGCGTCTGAAATGAAAATGTTTTCCAGCAGTGACGGCAATTATAGTGATTCGCTTTCCCAAATTGCTAGTTCGACTACAGCATCCACAAGTACTGTGCACCCCCGTTTTGTGGTTCTCATTCAACATGCAGTTATTTAAAGGGGTTTCCCATGGGAAAGGGCCTAACTTGCTGATCATTGGGGGTCTCAGTGCTGAGTCCCTGCAGATCAAGAAAACGTGGTGTCCGACCGACCCCTTGTCATGGTTCTGGCACCTGCTCCTGAATGGAGCCGGTACCAGAAGCAGCTGGTGTCAGCTGTCCCGTGCGCCAAATCGCCCCCCACAAGTGCCCCAGGGCTGCACGGCATCGTCCTTCTGGCAGGACCCCGGCTGTAACACACTGAGCATGCGCAGCACATACATCTGTATTACACTGTATTAGGTGAAGAAGAGCTTGAGCAAGTGATCAGAGCATTGCTTGTTCAACCCAACTTGTTAAAGTAAAAAAAAAAAAAAAGTTTACAACGCATATTAATCCAAATAATTCATTTAATAAAGTTAAAGTCCTCTAAACACAAACATTCCTTATACATATCTAATAAAGTAAAAAAACAGAAAATCACCAAAAAAGAGAAGTAACACAGTATTTGGCAATACCACATATTTGGTATTGCCGCGTCCGTAACAATCTGTACAATAACTCAGAAACGTTATTGGACCAGCTTGGTGAGCGTTGTAAAAACAAAACCCGAAAAACTTGCCAAAATGTACATTTTTCATAAAATCCTTTCACAAAAATGTTCTAAAAAGTGATTAAACCCTTAAGGACGCAGGGTATTTTCGCTCATTTCTCGCTCTCCATCTTCAAAAATCCATAACCTTTTCATTTTTCTGTGTACAGAGCTGTGTGAGGGCTTATTTTGTGCGTAACAAATTTTACTTTCCCATGATGTTATTTATTATTCCCTTCCATGTAGTGGGAAGCTGGAAAAAAATGTGGAAAAATAAAAAACGCGTGTGGGCTCAGTATTTTACGACTTTCGCTCTGTGATCCAAATAACACCTCTACTTTATTCTTTGGTTAGGTACAATCGTGGTGATACCAAATTTATACAGGTTTTATTGCGTTTTAATATATTTTCAAAAATTAAATGAATGTGTAAAAAAAAGAAACATTTTTTTGCCATCTTCTGAGGCTAATAACTTTTTCCTACTTTGGTTTGCGGAGCTGGGATGTGGTGTCATTTTTTGCAAAATGAGCCGACGGTTTCATTGCTACCATTTTCAAGACTGTGCGACATTAAAAAGTTATGGATTTTTGAAGGTGGAGAGCGAGAAATGAGCGAAAAAACCCTGCGTCCTTAAGGGGTTAAACAAGCCTGGGCAGGGAGGTATGACAAGGCATCACTCACGGCGACGGGCCGTTTTGCACAGTCCTGCGCTTCCTCTAGCCGTGAGAGACGCCGGCAGTTGTAACAAGTTAAATACTCAAACCAAAAAAATTTTAATTTCAAAATGGCATATCCAATTTTGTTTTATCCCCTGTAAACAGGGTCAAACAGAGGGGGAGGGTTTGTGAGACACTGAAGGGGTTAACTGTGGATGGGCGGTATGTTTCCCCTAGGTTTTGCTATTATGCAAGGCCTTAGTGCTGAGGTTGGGTGTCCAGCACCTTGGACACAGGTGATGGGAGCAGCCCAATCAGTTTTCTTTTTTTAAACCGCTCAGCAGAGCTGGAAGTGTTGTCTCTCTCTGGAAGGAGGCTGGAGAGCACACAGCCCTGACCTCTGTGCCTGGAGCAGCCAAGTGATTTTGTATAGTGGTGAGTTAGTGAACACCTGTATAGTTAGCACCCTGACGGGTAGGATTTTGTTTGTTTAATGCCTGAATGTAAAGGCTGTTTTATTTTGCTGCTACAATAAACGCAGGCGAGACCTGTTTTGGACTGTACCTTGGTGTCACTGTCTTGAACTGCATCACAGCACCCCGCTACCACGGTCTCTACTGGGCCAAATCTCCCACATATGGTGCTTTGGATTGCGGGCAGTTCAAAAAGACACACACCTGAAAGGCTCGCTACATCCTGCAACATTGCATGGCCTGGGTGAAAGCAGCAGGCAAATTGCAGGATACAGCCAAGATGGAGGACTTTATTAAAGCCATGCTCCAGCAGCAGGAGGAGAGGTCCCGCCAGCAGCAGGAGGAGTCCCAGGCTAATCGACAGCTGCAGCAAGCCATGCTCCAGCAACAGGAGGAGAGATCCCGCCAGCAGCAGGAGGAGGCCAGAGCTAATCGGCAGCAGCAGCAGGAAGAGTCCCAGGCTAATCGACAGCTGCAGCAAGCCATGCTCCAGCAGCAGGAGGAGAGGTCCCGCCAGCAGCAAGCCATGCTCCAGCAGCAGCAGGCAGAGTCCCGAGCCATGTTCCAGCTGATGATGGAAAAGTTTTCTGGCGTTATGGCAGCACCGCAAGCGACGACTACTGAGGGGTCCCATACTGGTCTGCAAGGGTACCCGGTTGTCCAGCGTTCCGCACGGGCTGCAGTGCAGAAGGCTTTACAAAAGATGACGGCGACCGTCGACGTGGAGGCTTATCTCACTGTGTTCGAGCGAGTAGCTGAGCGAGAGGAGTTACCAGCTGAGCAGTGGGCAGATGTCCTGGCACCGTTCCTGACCGGCGAATCGCAGAAGGCCTACTACGACCTGAGTGAAACGGAGGCCCGTGAGTACCCCCAGCTAAAGGCGGAGATTCTGGCTCGTCTTGGGGTCACCGTTCAAGTTCGTTCCAGCCGGGTCCACCAGTGGGCATACTCTGAAAAACTACCCCCGCGCTCCCAAATGCATGACCTGATCCATCTTGTCCGGAAGTGGCTACAACCCGATGACTGCACCCCAGCACAGATGGTCGAGAGAGTGGTTCTTGACAAGTTCACCCGTTCTCTGCCCTCTCGGCTCCAGCGGTGGGTTGGACAGGCCGGTCCCACAAATGCTGAGGAACTCGTGTCCCTAGTAGAGAGATATCGGGCTACGGAGGATCTTCTACTTATCCCTCCCACACGAAGCAGTGCCAGTGACAAGGCCATTAAACCATCTGGTAAGACTGCTACTGCAGAAAAAGGGAAACAGGTCAGGTTGGGATGGGGTACACTGGGGGGCTTGGATACACAGAAACCCAGTGAGGCTCGTGACCGAGGTCATAGCCGTATCCAGTGCTGGCGATGCCATGAAATGGGCCATATTGCTGCCAACTGTCCCCTGTCAGTGGAGCCAATGGACTGCAACCAGACCCGGCGAATGTCACTGTTTGCCCGGCCGGTTCTGGCTGCCGAGTCAGTCACGGATGCAGAACCCCAAGTGTGTATGGTCACAATCGGTGGTCACACGGTGGAAGCCTTGCTAGACTCAGGGAGTCTGGTTACCCTGGTGCGGGGAACTTTGGTTGATCCTGGACTGTACAGTGGGCGTAAAGTGGGAGTGTTGTGTATACATGGGGACACTCGCGAATATCCCACTGCTGTCATCAACCTACATACACCTTGTGGTACTATTACCCATGAAGTGGGGGTGGTGGGGACCCTGTTTCATGAGGCTATTATCGGCAGAGACTTACCGGTGTTTTGGGACCTCTGGAGACGAAGACCCACCTCAGGTGCTGTTGCAGATAATGGACGTCAGGTATGTCCGGCCTTGGCCCCTGAACCCTTTGAGGCCGATGTACCCACACCAGCAGTAGGGGTGACCCCATGTGATGAATTCTCTCCCCTAGAGGTCCTAGCTGGTGAGGTCGAGGGCCACGAGGAGGTGGCCGACATGCCGGACCTTGAGATTTCCCGTGAGAATTTTGGGGCTGCACAGCTACAGGACCCTACCTTGTTTAAAGCACGGGAGAATGTTAAGGTGATAAATGGGGTACTCCAAATACCAGGGGCTGACAAAATATACCCCCGAATGGTGATTGTTGGGGAGCTGTTATACAGGGTCGACCAGATACGGGGTGAGGAGGTTGAGCAACTTGTAGTACCCCAATCTCACCGTAGGCTGGTGCTAGATTTGGCACATAAACATGTGCTGGGAGGGCACTTAGGTGCTGAGAAGACCCGGGAGAGGATCCTGCAGAGATTTTTCTGGCCCGGGGTGTGGGAGGAGGTAAACCGGTATTGTAGCTCCTGCCCTGAGTGTCAACTTACTGCCCCGGTGTCCCACTTCAGGAGTCCTTTGGTCCCGCTACCAATCATAGAGGTGCCATTTGAACGGATTGCAATGGATCTGGTTGGCCCGATAGTCAAATCCTCAAGGGGGCACCAATACATCCTGGTTATCCTGGACTACGCTACGCGGTATCCCGAGGCGATTCCATTAAGGAACACCTCCTCCAAAAATATTGCTAGGGAGCTGTTCCAGGTATTCTCACGCACAGGCCTCCCCAAGGAAATCTTGACTGACCAGGGTACCCCATTCATGTCTAGGGTAATGAAGGAGATGTGTAAGTTACTGCAGGTTAAACAGCTCCGCACCTCTGTGTATCATCCTCAGACAGATGGCCTAGTCGAGAGGTTTAACAAGACCTTGAAGGGGATGCTAAAGAGGGTGGTCAGCAAGGATGGGAAGGACTGGGATTGTTTTTGCCCTATTTGATGTTTGCCATACGTGAAGTTCCCCAGTCCTCCACGGGTTTCTCACCCTTTGAGCTGTTATATGGCCGTTCCCCACGTGGGCTTTTGGATATAGCCAAGGAGACCTGGGAACAGGAGAGGACCCCCCACCGTAGTGTGATAGAACACGTCTCCCTTATGCAGGACCGCATAGCGGCGGTAATGCCCCTTGTAAAGGAGCACATGACAAGGGCACAAGAGGCCCAGTCTAGGGTCTACAATAGGTCAGCCAGACTCGGGACCTTTAACCCAGGCGACAGAGTGCTAGTTCTGGTGCCCACCGTTGAGAGCAAGTTCTTGGCAAAATGGCAAGGACCATATGAGGTCATGGAGAAAGTGGGGGAGGTTAACTACAAGGTATCTCAGCCAGGGAGGAGGAAACCCGAACAGATATACCACGTGAACCTCCTAAAGCCATGGAGGGAAAGAGAGTCCCTGATAGCCGTGGGAGTAGAAAAAGCGTCTGTCCCCAAGAAGGTGACACCGGAGGTAGGTGTACCCGATGCCAAGGTGCCTGAAGTACAGATCCCGGAGTCCCTCTCCAGGGCCCAGATTCAGGAAGCGAAGGAGTTTGTGCTCCGAAATGTGGATGTGTTCTCTAAGTTACCGGGACGTACTTCAGTCATCAAGCATGACATCGTAACCGAACCCCACATCCGGGTACACCAAAAACCCTACCGGGTCCCGGAAGCGCGCCGGAAAGCCATATCCGAAGAAGTCAGGCAGATGTTAGACCTGGGGGTTATCGAGGAGTCTAAAAGTGACTGGTCGAGTCCTATTGTGTTGATTCCCAAACCTGATGGTTCCCTACGGTTCTGCAATGACTTTAGGAAGTTGAACGAGGTGTCCAAATTTGATTCTTATCCCATGCCCAGGGTTGACGAGTTGATAGAACGACTTGGACAGGCTAGGTTCTTCTCCACCCTTGACCTGACGAAAGGGTATTGGCAGGTACCCCTTACTGACAGGGCCAAAGAGAAGACCGCTTTTGTTACTCCTGATGGGCTTTTTCAGTACGTGGTACTCCCCTTTGGGCTACATGGGGCTCCCGCCACATTCCAGAGGTTAATGGATCTCGTGCTAAAACCTCACCGGAGATATGCCTCGGCCTATCTGGATGACATCATAGTTTATAGTAACGATTGGGAGAGTCACCTGGCCAAGGTGCAAGCAGTGGTAGACTCCCTGAGGGCAGCAGGGTTGACAGCGAACCCCCAAAAATGTGCTCTGGGTCTGGAAGAGGCCCGTTACCTGGGGTACCGTATTGGGCGAGGTGTCATCAAACCCCAAGTAAATAAAGTGGAGGCGATCCAGCAGTGGCCACGACCTATGAGCAAGAAGCAAGTGAGGGCTTTCCTAGGCATAGTGGGCTATTATCGCCGATTTATCCCCGATTTTGCTACCATAGCGGCACCCCTGACTGACCTGACCAAGGGTAGCAGGGCGGTGATGGTAAAGTGGAGTGAAGAGGCTGAGGGGGCGTTTCAGCGACTTAAGACGGTTTTGTGCAAGGGACCGGTACTGGTCACCCCTGACTTCACCAAGACCTTTATTGTGCAGACTGACGCTTCTGACGTGGGCTTAGGGGCTGTCCTGTCCCAAGTAGTTGAGGGTGAGGAACATCCCGTGACATTCCTGAGCCGCAAGCTCACACCTCCTGAGAAGAACTACAGTATAGTTGAGAGGGAGTGCTTGGCGATCAAATGGGCTCTGGAATCCCTGAGGTATTACTTGATAGGGCGACAGTTTACACTAGTGACCGATCACTCTCCCCTCACCTGGATGAGTCAGGCCAAAGAGAGGAACGCCAGGGTCACAAGGTGGTTCCTAATGTTGCAGAATTTCAAATTCACGGTAGAACATCGAGCGGGAAAGCTGCATGGGAATGCCGATGCCCTATCCCGTACCCACTGTCTGATGGCCAAAAGTGTTCGCCCCCACAGGGTCAAACAGAGGGGGAGGGTATGTGAGACACTGAAGGGGTTAACTGTGGATGGGCGGTATGTTTCCCCTAGGTTTTGCTATTATGCAAGGCCTTAGTGCTGAGGTTGGGTGTCCAGCTCCTTGGACACAGGTGATGGGAGCAGCCCAATCAGTTTTCTTTTTTTAAACCGCTCAGCAGAGCTGGAAGTGTTGTCTCTCTCTGGAAGGAGGCTGGAGAGCACACAGCCCTGACCTCTGTGCCTGGAGCAGCCAAGTGATTTTGTATAGTGGTGAGTTAGTGAACACCTGTATAGTTAGCACCCTGACGGGTAGGATTTTGTTTGTTTAATGCCTGAATGTAAAGGCTGTTTTATTTTGC
Source organism: Engystomops pustulosus (assembly GCF_040894005.1). Taxonomy (NCBI): domain Eukaryota; kingdom Metazoa; phylum Chordata; class Amphibia; order Anura; family Leptodactylidae; genus Engystomops; species Engystomops pustulosus. The sequence continues at coordinate 170,878,446 of NC_092411.1, read as the reverse complement.
TGCTACAATAAACGCAGGCGAGACCTGTTTTGGACTGTACCTTGGTGTCACTGTCTTGAACTGCATCACAGCACCCCGCTACCACGGTCTCTACTGGGCCAAATCTCCCACAGGTTTAATGAACTTCATGAAAGTTGTTTTACATATGTAGGGGTGTAGCTTCTATAATGGGGTCATTTATGGGGTTTTGCTTTTTATTTTTTTAGTCAAATTTTATTTTTATTAATTTTTATAAACTTGTACAAAAACACACAACAATTATCCATTTCAGATGGTTTTACTTTTATTTAGACCTTTTAAAGTGACTTGAAATCTGAGCAGGTCCCGCAAAAGCAATGGTTTTTTTTTTTTTAATGAAAATGTGAACAATTGCACCTAAAGTTAAAATCCCTATAACATCTTATGCATAAAGAACCATGGAGCCCTAAAGCAGACACTTGCTTAATGTTGGTTATAAAGTTTTTTTTGCTGTTATGACTATGTATGGAAAAATTAGGACATTTTTCAGTTTCAAAAATCGACTTTTTCCAAATTTTCACCAGTTTTTTTTTTTTATAAATAAACGCCACACATATCAACAAAATTTTTCAATTAACATGAAGTACTATGTGTCACGGGAAAACAATTTCAAAATCACTTTGATATGTTAAAGCATTCCGAAGTTATAACCACTTATAGTGACACAGGGCAGATTTGAAAAAATGGGCTGTGTCAAGAAGGTGAAAAGTGTACACAAGAGGTGGACCAGTACTGCCCAACTGTAACCACTGATCAAAACATGCCAAAATATATAATCAAAAGCCACAAAAAGAACAGAGGCATGAAAAATAGATCAAGCAAATAGTATCTTTATTAATAGAAAAATACACCACAAAACATGCTTAAAAACCTTTAAAAATTGTGAACGAAGTCACAAATGAATGACATCTTCGGGAAAGTGCTCAACACATGATAATGTGCACTGTTCCCGGAACTCCAGCTCCCCCTACTGGCCACAATATAGTATACAACAATGTACAGAAATAAATATTATCAATGGTGAGCTAATCAAATCTTTAGATAAGTCCATACAAATGCAGGATAACAACAAAAAGTGGGGTGAAACACAATAATGGATGGACACATAATTCAAGGATCAGCACAGAACCATGTACAAATAAGAAAGTTGTATACCTAAATGCTCAGGCCATGAGAGCGGGGTGCTGGGGATAGATGCCCCACGCGTATCGCTACCTCGTGGTAGCTTCCTCAGGGGTAATCTGTTGGTGTGATGCAAGCTTCTTTTAAACTTCCTGTGTTGACCGGAAGTACTATGTGTGCCCATTAAATCAGTCCATATGGAAACAGTGATGCCTGCATAGTGCACATTTGACCGGAAGTACTAGGTGCGCCATTAAATCAGTCCGTGTGGAAACAGTGATGCCTGCACAGTACACATTTGGATTGCTGTGACATGATAGTACCTAGCTCATGTGCAATGAATGAGTTTCACACATATGTATCAGTCACAGATAAGAGTAAGGGCGCATACATGGACCAAGATACAGGGAATTATAGGTGCTTTTAAAATATGCACATCAAATTAGGATGAAGTGTTAATGACAAAATTAAATCCTCTAACGCGGCTCTAAAAATTGTGTATGCACATACACCAATAAAATCTCCTGGAAACAAATTAATGAATGATGATAAGTGAATAAATAAATAAATAATGAGCACACTCGCAGACATCCACCTCATGGGCCCATGAGCCATTCACACCATAAACACTCCATTCATACCACACAAATATAATCATAAAGTGTGAACCCTACCATAGTGTGAAAAATTCATATCTAAATTATATGTATTATTGAGTAAAGAGTTTTATCAGTAAAACATGAAAGTGCTGGTGCTTCTTAAAGTTATAAAGTGCTAATTTATTATGTATATAATGGATCACATATTGAGGGCCCTTGATATTAGCAGTCAAGGGCAAACCATTTTTGTATATGCTCTTAAAGAGCGGGAGCTTGAAAAATATTTTTTAGGAATAAATTATAAACTATTATCAATGTCTATAGTAATGAATCATAATATAAATTAAACTGGAAGAACCATGCGCTGAGAAGTAGATAGATGGATGGAGAACCAATAGGAGAAAATTCGATCATGGATGCGAAGATAAATCCCATTTTTCTGAGACAACCAGTACAAGAGAAGAAGATCATAGGCCAAATCTAAACTGGTGGGAAGTAAGGACATCTAGTAAACAAGGGATTACAAAATAATAGAAATACCCAACCTGTATTAATTTAAGCATGCGCCAAAAACTATTGAGGCAGTGGGCGGTAAGCCCCGCCCAGTGCACAAAGTTGTGAAATGTGACCCCAGATTGTGAAGTGTGAGTGTATATTCTCACCTGTAAGGGAATACTTACTAACCCTTAGTCAAGAAAACACATGACAAAAATTTAAAAGAAAAATTGCATAACCCGTAGGGGTGACAAAGAACACACAAATTGTACAGGAATATGGCTCACCATTGATAATATTTATTTCTGTACATTGTTGTATACTATATTGTGGCCAGAAGGGGGAGCTGGAGTTCAGGGAACAGTGCACATTATCATGTGTTGAGCACTTTCCGAGGATGTCATTCATTTGTGACTTCTTTCACAATTTTTAAAGGTTTTTAAGCATGTTTTGTGGTGTATTTTTCTATTAATAAAGATACTATTTGCTTGATCTATTTTTCATGCCTCTGTTCTTTTTGTGACTTAGGAAGGTGAAAAGTGGCTTCAGCATTAAGGGGTTAAATATGGGATTAAAGTGTACAAATTGGGCAAAAGCGGTATAGGCTGCACCTTTGCCTTCTAAATATATGAAGCCAAAGACCGCAATATAACCCCCCCCCCCCCCCCCACTATGCCCCAGTGCCATAGGATGTAGTGGCAAAATAGTGTGGGACTTGATGTGGCCTCTGTTAAATAAAGGCCATCTATAACTCCCTTTGTGTACAAGCACCTACATTCTGCTGCTACAGGGGTTTGTGGGACAGTCCGGTGGATAGGGCCTAACTTGCCTAACCCCTTTAACCTGCAAAACAGAGGAGAAATCAAAGTGTCCATCCAACAGGAGGTAGAACAGCAAGAAGGAGTTCAGGTCCATCTTTTCTTCGAGGAACTAACTTTCAAGAGGAGTTAAAGCTCAATGTCAGATCCATCCGTAGCAGGAGTAGAAGATGTTGGATTTTAGAAATCATAGGAATATCTGTCCCAATTTCTTGGTCTGGTGTGTTAACAGCAAGTGGAATGGGAAGGCCTATGCAGAGGCTTTTTCCAGGAGGGTATTACTACTCCTCTTGCTCCTCTACATTGCAGTACATAGTAGATAGACTAGACAGCAGTAGTCTAGGGAAATCTTGTACTGCTTTCCATATCAGAGACTGATTTGGGCAAGCCCCTGATTCTGAAATTGACTCTTTTGGGACCTGTTTCCAAGGTTTTGAAGCTTGAGTGGAGACTCTTCAAGTTGAGCAAAGAGGTCCACTGTACAGTCACCATTTTGATTAACAGCAGTTTCTGTTTTTCATGGTTTCAAGGCCATTTTTTTATTCTTCTCTGCTTTGGCAGAGAGGTTACCTTGAAACTCTCTGGAATGTAAAATCAGCGCATACTGAGTAAAAAAACAGATGGATAACTGATGGCACAAACTGTTTTCTATGGATGACATATGGTCTTGATTTTTATCAAAAAATTGCTTAGCAGTTTGCATTCTACTATCCGCTTAAATAACATAAGATATATAAACTGATATATACGAACACTATTCCAATTCCATTGAAATCAATGGGTAAAAAACGTATCTGAAATTCACCTGTTTTAAATGTAAGATTAGATTATATTATAAACCATTGCATTACTATTGGGTCACATACTGTTTTGTGCTGCAGATTTCTGTACTAAAATCTGGTTGGGTTGTGCAATGAAGGGGTTAAGCGCATCCTTTCCAATTTTGTGACATTTTGTGTAATTGATATATCAAAGAAAGAAACTTATGACACTTTTTTTTAAATAAATTGCAGGTGGCTATGGTGCATTTTAATTGGATATTTTAGGCAAGATCTCTGGTACTCATGGCTACCTATAACCTGGCAAATGAAAGACTGCATATCCTGGAGGAGATTGAGAGAGAAATAGCTGCTATCTTATCAAATGCAGGTAATTTGGTGAAAGGAAAATTAATATTTTATAATCTTTCCAAAGTTTTATGTATTTTCTTTTAACAAACTCACACGCACACATATGTATATCTAATGCATTCTTGATGACATTTCATTCCTTTTTATGAAATAGTGTAATGTGAACTACCGTATATACTCGTGTATAAGCCGAGTTTTTCAGCACAAAAAATGTGCTGAAAAACGTCCCCTCGGCTTATACACGAGTCACAACGAGTTAAAAAACACTTAAAAATAATAAACTTATATACTCGCCCTCCGGTGGCCCCGATCTGCAGCGCTGCTCCCCCGATGTCCTCTTCTGGCTTCCCGGCGCCTCTGCTGCCTCCTGTACATCGCGCCCGGGAAACAGCAATGGCGGCGCCCAGCGCGATGTACAGAGGACGGGCGCGGAAGCCAGAAGAGGACCCGCGCGGACATCGGGGGAGCAGTGCTGCAGATCGGGGCCACCGGAGGGTGAGTATATAAGTTTATTATTATTTTTTTTAATGCTGGGCTGTATACTAATGGGAGCAGGCTGGGCTGGCCTGGGCTGTATACTACTGGGGGCGGGCTGGGCTGTATACTACTGGGGGCAGGCTGGGCTCTGCTGTATACTACTGGGGGCAAGCTGGGCAGTGCTGTATACTACTGGGGGCAAGCTGGGCAGTGCTGTATACTACTGGGGGCAAGCTGGGCAGTGCTGTATACTACTGGGGGCAAGCTGGGCAGTGCTGTATACTACTGGGGGCAAGCTGGGCAGTGCTGTATACTACTGGGGGCAAGCTGGGCAGTGCTGTATACTACTGGGGGCAAGCTGGGCAGTGCTGTATACTACTGGGGGCAAGCTGGGCAGTGCTGTATACTACTGGGGGCAAGCTGGGCAGTGCTGTATACTACTGGGGGCAGGCTATATACTATAGGGCAGTGGTGGCGAACCTATGGCACTGGTGCCAGAGGTGGCACTCAGAGCCCTTTCTGTGGGCACCCAGGCCATCACCAGAGATGAGTCCAGGTATCTTCCTGCAGTCCCTGACAGCCCAGGACTTGCTGTGCACAGAGGTATTTTAAAGTGACAGCTCTACCTGGAACTATTTTCTGCTTTATTGTTGTCCTCAGAGTGCTGGTATCAATGAAAACTGTGACAGAGAAGGGAGTATAAATCGCAAATTAAATCTCTGTGTTGGCACTTTGCGATAAATAAGCGGGTCTTTGTTGTAGTTTGGGCACTCGGCCTCTAAAAGGTTTGCCATCACTGCTATAGGGGGCTGGCTGGCTATATACTGGGGGGGGGGGGGGTCTGTGACCAATCCATTTCCCACCCTCGGCTTATACTCGAGTCAATAGGTTTTCCCAGTTTTTGGTGGTAAAATTAGGGGTCTCTGTTTATACTCGAGTATATATGGTAACTGCTTGTTGCCTATTAATAGATATTAATAGCTGAAATGTAAGTGATACCAGGATTCTAAGGTTTAATCAGCTAAATTCTGAAAACATCATTTAGTGTAGGAATGCCCTTCACAAAAAGTTTAATCCGTGTTTTCTTTTTTTTGCCAAGGCAGCTACATATCTCCCATGCAATGCAGTAGTTATACAGAGTTGTATGATGGCCATATTTGGGTTGGATGTGCTAGCTCAGACAGGGAAAATATGCAAAGTTTTCCAGAATGGGATAAAGAAAACCACACCTCTTTTAGCTACCTTGTAAGGCAGCTCCCTTGACATCAAGCATGACCTACAAGAGGCATTATAACATAATGTGGTATTAAAACCCCCCTAGTGGAGCATCCATGGCCAGAAGATTCCACATGGTCTACATGGTGGCCTTAATTGTCAGTCTCCATAGAACTCTTACTTCCCGACCCTAGTCTCAAGCCTCTCCACCAGCCAAAACAGTCCCCTACCCCAGGGGTCAGGAACCTTTTTTGGCTGCGAGAGCCATGAACGCCACAAATTTAAAAATGTTATTCCGGAAGAGTCGTACCATGTGTACATGCCCCCCAGTAGATAGGTAGTCCCAGTGTCACGGGTGTCCCTGCTATCTAGGTCTTGGATCGCAGGTATGCCCATGCCCCTCTCTGTAGCGGCGCCCCTTTCCGAGCTCACTCAACCCACCACTTTCCGTCTCCCATCCTGGCTGGCCAGCACGTGCGCCGTCACTCGCGGATTTAAAGTGGCACTGTCCACTTTCGCTGTACCTATAAGGACCGGGGGCTACCAGATAGGTAGCAACAGCACATGCCCCCAGTATATAAGTATCTGCAGCACATACTCCTGTTACATAGGTAGCCACAGCGCATACTCCTCTTACATAGGTAGCCACAGCACATACTCCCAGTAGAAAGGTAGCCACAGAACATGCCCTCCAGTAGATAGGTAGTCACAGCAAAAAAAAACGAGTCTTCACTTACCAGCTTCTCATCGCTCTTCTCTTCTCTTTGACCCAGGCGATGGTGCCTGGGTCATACAAAGGATGTAGGCTGCGGTAACATAACTGCCTGTGTTCAGTGATCAGCTTAAGAGACACACAGCAGCCATCACTATGTATTAAAGATCTGTCCGAGAGACAGATGCAGCCAACAAAAGAGACTTATCTGGCTCCCGAGCCATAGGTTCCCTGTCCCTGCCCTACCCTGTACTGAGGAGACCCAATCAGGTTGAAACAGTGCTGTCTACAGTTGGGAATCTATTTTTCTGGAATAGATATACTGGTTTGGTTTTAATCCTGCATCATGTCATAAGGCCTCCCTTGACATCATGCTTGATGTCAAGGGAGCTGCCTTATAAGGTAGCTAAAAGAGGCGTGGTTTTCCTTATCCCATCCTGGAAAACTTTGCATATTTTCTCAGAATCCCCCTAGTGGAGCAGTCTATAAGACTCCACACTCTTAATTGGCTATCTCCGAAAGGAGAACTCTTACTTCCCGACCCTAGCCTTGACAGAAAAGTCTTTCAATAGATCAGCTAGAGAAAGGTCATTGATGTTGATGCCATCAAATCTCAGTTGAGCCAGAGAAAGGCGAATACTATATTGCAATCCTATCATAAAAATCAACATTTGTTGGCATTTAATCAACAAAATATTGACACTGGGAAGTTTTTAACTAAAGATATCTTATCAGTGCGTAAATTGATCCAGTTGTGTGGGGACATGTATCTTTATTTTTACACATTTTTTTTGCTTTTTGTGGGGTTGTTTTTTGTATTTTTTGGGTGCATGTTTTAAATTTCTGCCAGTGGCTTAAAAAGTTAACTGGAGGGTGTGTCTGCTGCATTGTTCCTAAATGATCTTTCCAAGATGTTTTCTTTAGTTTTTTTTACTTTTTTAGAGACTTTTAGGTGAAAAATGAAGTACAACTGACCCCATGCTTAGTTCTATAAATGCACCTAAAGAGGCACAAAAATTAAAAAAAAAAACCCTGCAAAACTGAGACCAAGAAAAAAGACATGCATTACAAAAACATATAGCCCTGCTAAAGTAAGCAAATGATACATGCCAATGAGTGCAAAATATTATACTCCTCAAGTAGGGGTGCATTGAAAAGTAAATTCAGTGGAAACTGGTTTATTACTAGTAATGGTTTTCATAACGGTCTGTCGACCTTGTGGCTTGGGCTGGTGTTCACAGTACTAATGTGCGATGACCAAAAAAAACACTTTTGAAGGCTATTTACTTATGGCAAATTCTAACTGAAAACATGGTTATCCTACAGTGGGCATGGATAGTATTCAGACTCCTTTTAAATTTATTGTACACTGTGTACCCCATCTTGACACAAAAAAGCAGATGTAGATATTTTGGTCATAAGTATTTAGACCATTTGCTCTCAAGTACACAGATGGAGCAGCACAGCGATGATGGTCGCTCTGTAGCTGTAGGGGAGCAGGATGCCAGCCTCACAGGTAAAACTTAGGGAATCACAAAACAATTGAGGCAGCACATCCGTATGAAAAAATGCTGTTTATTCTCCCAAGCCTGCGGTGCGACGTTTCAGCCCCTCAATGGAGCATTACCATTTTTATTAACACAGATAGGCCTTAGAAAAGACCATGTACTTCAATCAGACAAACGACTATCTCAACCATATTTTCTGTCAAATCAAGAAAGCGAAGCAGATCATCCGCATATAACATGACATTCTCAACTTTGGGACCCCTGACAAATCCCGTAAGCGGACTACATGATCAAAGAGTCCAAGCCAACGGCTCCAAGGCCACAGCATAAATAAAGCAGAGATAAGACATCCCTGACTCGTTCCTACTGTAGAGGCACACTCCCATTAACCCTTACTCTAGCAGTTACCCCAGTGTATAGCAGTTTCACCCACTTCACATAATGGGCACCAAACCCCATTCTTTTCAAGATAAGCTATATGTAATCCCACTTGACACGGTCAAAAGCTTTGGCCGCATCGAGTGAGACCACAGCCTTGCATCCCTTAACCTCGCATGGAGCATGCAGGTTCCACCATAATAGTTGGATATTATACCTGACCAATCCCTGCGGCATGAATCCAGATTGATCATTATGAACCATTGATCTCACTACCAGCGGTAGTCTGAATGCTAATGCTTTTGCTGGTATTTTATAGTCAGAATTGAGCAGGGAGATCGGCCAGTAACGGTGCATTTCAAGGGGGCATGTACCCTCTTTCAATAACAGAACAATAATTGCTTCCCTCATTGAAGCTGGCAACATACCCACCTCAAACGAGTAATTTAGTATCTCCACCTTGGAACATAAGGACCACCAACACTCTTGACTCTTCCATTTAAGGATTATAGTGGTCACTGTGCTCTTAAGAACCTCGAGTGCTGCAGAAATTCTATGTAACCTTGGCCAAATCTGTGCTTTGCCATAATTCTGTCTGTGCGCTCATTGGGCAGTTCCTTACACTTCATGATTATCATGTTCTCTAGCATGTACTGTGAGGTCTTGTACAGACAGGTGTGTGCCTGGACTCCAATGAAAGAGTAGAACCATCTCAAGGAGGATCAGAAGTAAATGGACAACATGTAACATAAATTAGTGTTACACTTAAGGGTTTAAATACTTTTAGAGTCAATAAACATTTATTGAAACATACAACGTACAATAAATCACAACGTAATTAGTCATAAGATGGAAGCAAATACGATATGAATGATACAGATGAATTGTGAACTAGGAGAATATAATCTATAGGACCACTTGTCGTATATGGCAGAGTACAAAATATAAACTTGATCCACATATAGCTTCTGAGTAAGACCGTATTGCTTCCTATAAACATTTTGATAACAAAGACGTGGGGGTAGGGTAAGACGAAAGGTCAAGGGGTAGACAAGGGGAGTGGGACTGAATAAGCGGTGAAAGAGTCTAGAGAGAGTATATTAAGAAAAAAGTAGGGAAGGAGAAGGGGGGAAGTAGGGGGGCAAGAATCAGAAGAGAGATTGAGACCAACACCAGACCACTCAGGAAAATGATCCCGATGTAACCCAGGTGGCGAAGGAGGGAGACTCCCTGAAGGTCACCCAGGGAGACCTGGTACTATGAAACTGAGTAATTCTGTCATTGTCAATAGCCCTTAATTCCTCCATTCTAAATAAATGATTCAAGGCAGCCACCCAGTCTGCTCTAGAGGGAGGAGTCGATGATCTCCAACAGCGGGGAATAATCTGGCGGGTAGCCACGAGAAAATGGCGTAGTAAACCCTTTTTGATCTTAGAGACTGGTCCCGGGAGAGCAGAAAGAAGGGCCTGTTCCGGGGTGAAGGTCACATGGGATCTGGACAATTCATTATACAACTGGTTAACATTCTGCCACAAGGGAGCAATGAGAGGGCAGCTCCACCAGATATGTAGCATGGAGCCAATGTCACCCTCGCACCGCCAGCACCGGTCTGAGATCTGAGGGTCAATTTGGCTCCGCTTAACCAGGGTGCGATAGCAATGTGAGAGAATTTTAAAGTTTAGTTCTTGGAGTCTGCAGGAAGAGGAGAGGACATGGGTTAACATAAATACTGTTCCGTAGTCAGTTCCTTCTCCAGTGCGGTTTCCCACGTCCCCTGTCTCCCTTGTCAAAAATACGCCATACAGAAGTGATATTGTATGAGTTAGTTGGGTGTTAGTGAGGCATAACTCTTCAAATGTAGTGAGGTTGGCTGTGAGAGCTGATGTGGGTGTCAGAGAGGAAACAAAAAGTGTGAGTTGTAAGTACATTAGCCAGGATCCTGGTGTGTTCCCACTCCCTAATTCCGTGAGGGGGCGGAGCCCGTTTTCATCTACCACATCTCTTATTCTAGGTAACGTGTTATCCATTCCCAGGGAGGACCGGGCACTGATCCCCGGGATGAATTGCGGATTGCCCAGGATCGGAGTCATAGGGCCTGGTACGGACACTATTCGCAGTTTAAATGGAAATTTCCTCCATGCCTTCAGGATAGTCTGCAGAGTATGTGGCAGATGAAAGGGTTGTAAATTGACGGATTGTGGCAACCAGAAAAAACCAAGTGCCTGTGGAGGGGAGATTTCCAATACTGATGTAACCAATAGTTTCGTTGACTTATGATGAAAATAATCCAAGACACATGTACCTATTGCTGCTCTATGGTAGGATATGAAATCGGGCATCCCCGCCGCCCCATTTATTTTAGATCGTATAAGAAGGTTCCTTCTTATACGAGGTAAGGAACCCCGCCAAACAAAGTGGCGGGCTAATTTTTGAAGGGATAAGAAAGTCACGAGCTATATCCCAGGGCACAGTCTGGAAAAGGTATAGAAGCCTGGGTAGGATATCCATTTTTAGAACATTGATTCTCCCAAACCAGGACAAGGTCAGTGGTTGCCATTTAGTCAGGTCAGCCACTATGGCTTTCAACAAAGGTTCATGATTGAGAAGGTATAGGCGTGAGAGATCCGAGGGAATATGGACACCCAAATACTTAATGGACGTATCAGACCAGCGAAAAGGGAACACCGATGTCAGGTGAGACACCTCCCCTTGGGGGAGTGACACGTTCAGCATCTCCGACTTCTGTAAGTTAACTTTGAAATTACAGAGTCTCCCATATATGTGAAATTCCTTCAATATTGCTGGGAGAGAAATACAAGGATTGGTGACATAAAGGAGCAGGTCATCCGCAAATAGGGACAGTTTATGGTGAGTTTGTCCTATCCGTATTCCTTGGACATCGGGGTTGCTACGAAGCGCCACTGCCAGGGATTCCATTACTAGGAGATATAAATAGGGCGACAGAGGGCAACCCTGTCTTGTCCCATTAGATATAGACAGAGGCAATGAAAGTGCACCATTAACTCTAACCCTGGCCGAAGGGCTTCGATATAAGGCCATGATTCTCTCTCTTATATGAGGGCCAAGGCCGACGGAGCGCAAGGTAGCCTCCAGGAACCCCCAGTGTACTCTGTCAAAAGCTTTTTCAGCATCGATGGATAATAGGCACATGGGGGTTCCGGAGGTCTGAGCCCTCGCTTTCAAAGATGTAGTCTTAATCGTATTGTCCCTGGCCTCTCGCCCCGGGACAAACCCCACTTGTTCCTGGTGTATCAAAGAAGGAATGAAGGGCTGAAGTCGGAGCGCTAGGAGTTTAGAATATATTTTGGTGTCCACATTCAGCAGGGATATCGGACGAAAGTTCCCACAATGAGTCTGATCTTTTCCTGGCTTGGGGATCACAGTAATGTAGGCTTGCAGTGCTTGGTTTGAAAATGGACTATTCTCTGAAATGGTATTAAAAGTTTTGGTGAGCAAGGGAATCAATTCCAATTTGCATTTCTTGTAAAACCTAGGAGTAAATCCGTCAGGGCCTGGACTTTTACCCGTTTTGAAGTTTTTGACAACAAATGTGACCTCTTCCTCCGAAAAATCTTCTTCTAGAGAGGAGGCCTCAGCATCCGGAATAGTGGGTAATGAGTTCATCTCTAGATAACTGTTGATCTCCTCTGTGGAGGGTTCAGAGGATCTGGATTGATTACCTCCAAGGTTATATAGCTCTGAGTAGAATTTGGAAAATTCATCTAAAATTTGGTACTCTTTATGCACCAGCCCCTTTTCCGGGGAATTTATCGCAAAAATATGAGTGGTCGGGTTGCGGGGGTGGAGTGCTTTAGCTAGCCATGCTCCGCATTTATCACCATATTCAAAGAAGCCCTTCTGCATGCGCTCCCTAGCACACCGGTATTTTTGGTCTAGGATAGACAAGATCTCCTGGCGTATGGAGGAGATCTCTGCTTTTAAGAGCTCCGAAGGGGTCGCCTTATTAACGCATTCTCTGTCGGCTAAGGATCTTAATAATGTTTTAAGTTTATGCGCTCTCTCTCGTTTCAATCTTGTCCCATGTGAAATGAGAATGGATTGTAGTTTACTTTTGAAAGCATCACATGTAGCTGGGAGTGTGGAGGCATACTGCATGGGATTCTCTGAGGCAGAGCGGATTGCTGCTTTCAACTCCTCACAACATAATTGATCATCCAATAGATGATCATTAGGCCGCCATGTGCCTTTCCGGCCTGGGAAGGGGGAACCCTCTAGGGAGCCAAATTCCGGGGCATGGTCCGACCATAGGAATGTATCAATGGAGCATCTAGGTAACATATCTAGCAACCTGTGTGAGAGGAAGATGTAGTCTAATCTATGGAAGGAGTTGTGAGCTAGAGAGTGGTAACTATACTCCTTGGTGGAAGGATGTAATGTGCGCCACATGTCGACCAGATGAAGAGCTCTGAGTTCAGTTTTTAGTCTACGGCGTTTGGCAAAGGAGACAGGGGACTTGCCTGTGGTTGTGTCCAGATCAACGTCCATCACCATGTTGAAGTCTCCCCCCAGAATGATGTCCGACCCATTTGCAAATTCCGCCAAGGATCGAAGCGTTGAGACTCCAAAGGAGACCTGGTTAGAGTTAGGGAAATACGCATTAGCAATGGTAAATATAGCACCTCCAACACTGATTTTTAGAAACAGAAATCTACCCCCTGAATCGTATTTTGAATCTATCAGGATGTATTTCAGAGTTTTATGAAAAGCAATAGAGACCCCCCCAGCCTTCTTATCCGGGTGTGGACAATGGAACCATTTGGAGTACAAGTTGGTTGGGCAATTAGGTATCGCGTTCGCCACAAAATGAGTTTCCTGAAAAAGAGCTATAAGAATTTTCTGTCTATTAAGCCTATATAATATTTGCCCCCTTTTTGCCGGGGCATTGAGACCTTTGACATTAAAGGAACAGAAAGACAGCCCGACGTTATGCATGACCAGTACATAGGGATAAAGATGAGAGAAGAACGGCTAGAGAAGGGAGGGTAGAGGGAAGGGTTGGGATGGTTGAGGGAAGGGTTGGGAGGGTAAGATAAGACAAACACGCCAAGCAAAAATTACAACAACAAACCAATAAGCCCTAATCTATATAAGTTCAAAGATCAGGGTGGGGTGTAAACTATGTATACACGAACGGGCCTGCCGTACGTGTAAACCCCAATGGGAAACGGGTAAACTAGAGAGGAGGAGTACGCGAATACAGCATCAGCGACCCCCTATTGCCGTGAATGAAGGAACGTGAAAAAGAAAGAGAGAAAGCTATCTAATTTTTGCAAGAAATTTTAAAGAGGGGGAAGATCACATGGACCACCCCCGCAGGTGTAGGTTTTTCCTGATAACTGAAAAGTATTGCAAACCTGCGACTAAAACACAATAGAATGTCAGTGCAAGACTTTTGGCAACTTGACAATATACAACACACCATCAAAGAACTCATACAGACATGATATATCACTGGTTATCTGGTGCGCCCTGACGCCCTCTTCTGCCTCCGCAATCCCGGCGTCTTGGAGGTCTAGCCGGGAGTGGGGGGACACCCCCCAACCCCTCCGGTACAGGCAACCTGGGCCATTCAGCGATGATCGGGGCCGGGAAGCCCAAGGCAGCCGCTAGATCAGGAGTCTCAGCCGGATGTCTTAGAGTATATCTGCCCCCTTTGTAGCGGACATGGAGACAAAATGGGAATCCCCAGGAGTATGGAATGTTCCTGTGGCGGAGCTCTCCAAGTAGAGGTTTAAGGGCCCTCCGTTTAAGCAGCGTGAGACAGGACAAGTCCGGGAGTAGTTGTAAGTTTGTGCCTTGGAACTGGATGTTTTCCATATCCCTGGCTTTGGACATTATAGCATCCTTGATTTGATATTTATGAACCCTGCATATGACATCCTTAGGTGGGGCCTGGTCACCGGGTTTAGCTTGTAGGGAGCGGTGCGCCCGGTCCAACTCTAGAGGCGTATCAACCGGGACCTCGAGTATAGAATTAAATATCTGCCGAAGGGTGTCATTCAAATGAGAGGTTTCTACTGTTTCTGGTAAGCCACGGACCCTTATGTAGAAATTGTAATTGGAAGGAGTGCAGAGACAGGGTAGATTCAAGATTGTCCATTCTGTTAGAGATGGATGCCTGGCTGTCTTCTGCAGCAGAGACTCTAACGGTGAGATTTTGAACGTCCTCTTTCACTACCCCTAGTTCCGCCCCATATGACTGTTCCAGTCTCGCCATGTAACTTTCCATGTCCTCCCTAGTAGGGATAGAGCGTAGGTGAGCGCAGAGGGCTCTCAATTCCGCTAGTGCCCCCAATTCTTGTGATAAAAGGACAGGTGGAAAGCCAGACATCATCATCTGTGATTGTTGTGGCAGCAGAGAGGGATGAGTGGAGCAAGGAGACCTTGCAGGTGCCGATCCACCAGGGTAGAATGATGCTGACAAAGAAGGTGATGGAGGAGATGCAACGGCTGCTGGAGAGCAATTCCCAGGTGTGGGTGGCCATTCCTCGCCCTGAGAGGACCAGAGGGCTGGAGAGTGTGGGTTATCCAGTCCCTGGGGTAGGGAACAGTCCAGGATCACATTTTGGTCCGGAGTTGACCCATGGTGGACCCCCTGTGGAGGACATATCATATCCTTCTGGGTGGCTCCCCCTGCCCAGCCTTAGCAGCAATTGCTGACAATAGCCCCAAGTCCTCATTTCTGGGGGCCACGGATGGCCCTATCAGCTGGTCAACCGCCTGGGGGCCCGAATCCACTTGGCCAGAAGAAGCTGCCTGATGTGAGGGAGCGTTAAGTGAAGCAGCTGTGCTGCTATGTTCCTGTCTGGTCAGTCCCGTGCTCACCTCCGGGATCTCTTCTGAGCCCCTATGTGCCTGGTTAGGCTCTCCGTCCTCCGGATGACATTGCGGCTTGTGCCGCTTCCTCCGCTGAGCGCCCGCCAGAGACTCGGGAGCCTTCTCTCGGGGAATCCTCCCCACAGGCTACGGATCCATCCCCGGTACCTGGTGACTGGTGAGTACGGGGCCATAATGCCGCTGTAGAGGGCCGCGTGGAAGTTCCCGCTGCCATGTCCGATCCACGTGTCGCAGGCACTGAGGCTGTCAGGGGAGACAGAAATCTTCCGATCCCTCGAGCAGCTGTCTTGGGAACGGTGGCACTCGGTGCCTGGGGTGTTCCCCTTTTCTTGGGACCCATCTGGAGAAAATTCCTAGATAGCGGTGTGGTACAGCTTTGAGCGGGGTTTCGGCTGCGGGAGCTACTCTGAAACACGTCTAGCCTCCTCCATAGTTCGGCCACGCCCCCCAGGGTTTAAATACTTTTAACCATTGTTTAATATATTAACAAAAATATCTACATTTCTGTTTTTCTGTCAAGATTGTGTGCATTAATGAGCAAAAGAAGAACTTTTATTACCTTACTAATTGAATGCAATTAATAATATTTGTATAGCACCATTAAATTCTGTAGCGCTTTACAACACATATACATATACGCATATAATATTGCATTAGAGTACAAACAGTCATATGTAACAATATGAGTGAGGGCCCTGCTTGCACCCTTCATCCTCATTGAATGTAAGCTCTTGCAACGCAAGAGGTATTAGAGCTTGTATAATGGTCCAGCCATTTTTTATAAGGGAACAATCTAAAATAATTTAATAAAAATTCTGCTGCTTGAACCAGCCACCATCCTATATACAAAGTCCAAGGAGAAAGTGACTGCAGAGAAGCCTGGAGCTTAGTATATATCTGGTGGTTCCTGCTTGATGTGCATGAGTGGTTCGAATTAAGGTAGAGATTAATATCACTGGCAGAACGAATAGCACAGGTTGGGCGATTAGACGGAAATGATAGAAGAAAGATCGGGAGGTGCAACATTATGCAGAGCTTTATGGATGAGGGTTATTATTTTAAACTGAATTCGCAATGAGATGGAAAGTCAGTGCAATGATTGGAGCAAGCTGGAGGTTGAAGATTTTAGTGAGGTGAGAAGTGACTGCTGGATAGACAAGACTGTACGAGATGTGAGAGGATGGGGTCAGTGATATGGGTAGTGGGGCGAGTATAGGAAAGGAGCCTGGACACTTCTTCTTCTGTGGAGTGAGCAGATTGAGAAATTATTTCAGGTGAATGCAATCAATTTAATCTTTAAAGTAGTTGGCCAGATCTTCAGCCTCAAGGTCTGTGACAGGTGGTTGAAACTTTTGGCGTTAGTAAGGAGTAAAGAGTATCAAAGGGCCTTTTGGGGTTGTTAGAGAGAGTGGATATTAGATTAGTAAAATAGACCTGTTTCGCAAGGTAAAATGCAGAGTTATAAGTTTTGAGCAATTAAATAAAGAGTGAAACGTTTAAAGGGGTCTGAATACTTTCTGTACCCACCATATGTGGGTACCTGCTTAGTGGTGGTTTGTGGGTAAAAATTTGCATAAATAGTGCACTTGATGATAATAAACTAAGTTTTATATACTTTGTATATGTTTTATATATCCATACTCAAACACTGACAGCTTGGAGATAAAGAAACCTGATAAAATGTTTAACCCCTTAACGCCGAAGCCACTTTTCACCTTCCTGACACGGCCCATTTTTTCATATCTGTCCTGCGTCACTATAAGTGGTTATAACTTTATAACGCTTTAACATGTCCAAATGATTTTGAAATTAGTTTTTTTGTGACACTGTGTACTTCATGTTAGTTAAAAAATTTTGGTGGTATGTTTTGCATTTATTTATGAGAAAATCAGATATTTGGTGAAAATTTCCACACATAGTTATAACAGCAAAAAACGTAATAACATTCACCGTATGTCTACTTTATGCCTGCGTTGGTTTTTTATACATACTGTCATTTTTGTAGGATGTTATGGGGCTTTGAACGTCAGGTGCAACTTCTCACATTTTCATAAAAAACACAAAATCCTGCTATTGAGGGACCTGCTCAGGTTTCAAGTCACTTTGAGAGGCCTAAATAAAAGTAAAACGCCATAAATTACCCCATTCTAGAAACTACACCCCTCAACGTAGGTAAAACAACTTTTATGAAGCTTGTTAACCCTTTAATTGTTTTACAGGGGTTAAAACAAAATCGGATGCAATTTCGAAATGAAATTTTTTTTGGCTAAATTAATGTGTTTTTCATAAAATGTACAAATTCTCAGTGGATAAAATACCAAAATGCTCCACAAAGTTTGATACCCAATCTCTCCCGAGTATAACAATACCCCTTATGTGGTGGTTACCTGCTGTATGGGCACATGCCCGGGCATCTAAGGGAAGCTGCGCCATTTAGAGCAGATTATGCATTGTCACATTTTATTGGCTATACCATCTTTATTTTTTTGGCAATTTGTACATATAAGGGCTTATTTTTTGCGACATGAGATGCAGTTTACAAATACTTCATTTTAGTGGGTCATTAGCTTTTTGATGAGATTTTATTAACTCTTTAATTTATGGAGGAAAAGAAAATTGTCAATTTTGGGTTTCTTTTTCTTTGTATATTTTGGGGGTCGTACACCGTACCCTAAAAATACTATATTATCTTTATTCTATAGATCACTACGGTTATGGTGATACCTCATTTATAGAATTTTTATATATATTTTTACAATTTAACTGGAAAAAAACTAATATAAAGAAAATCTCATTTGTTTTTGCATCGCCATCTTTTCCGAGATACAACTTTAATATTTTTTGGTTGACATAGCTGGTTTATGACTTATTTATTACGTATTGAGTTTATCCTTTTCAGTGGTACCATTTTGGCGCACATAACTTTTTTTGATCACTTTTTGGAACATTTTTGTAAAGGGATTTTATTACATTACATTATTATTACATTTTTGGGCGAGTTTTTCGGCTTTTGTTTTTACGGCGTTCACCGTACGGGTCCAATAATGTTTCTGACTTATTGTACGGATTGTTACGGACACGGGGATACCAAATATGTGGGGGGTTTTGGTGATTTTTTCCAGTTTTTTTTTTTGTTTCATTAGATGTGTATAGGGAATGTTTGCGTTTAGTGGACTTTAAAGGGGTGTTCCAGGAATAAGCATAATTCATATACAAATGGGTACTCAAAATATAAGCTAATGTGTAATTAGTTGTTATTTAAAATTTTACTCCCCTTAGCAGAAAATGCTGGTAACATTCAATAATGAAGAATTAATATGCTACTGGCCCTTTAATCAGTCCGTTAATTTCCTCCGCGCGGTCCGTTGCGGAGCAGACACAGGACAGAAGATGGCTGCTGGTCACATGTCCACATCACATGTCCTGCACCTGCCTGGACAGGTCATGTGATCACCACTATGTTGGTTGCAGTGGATCCAGTATGGCCGGTGTTGTGGTGATGTGCAGCGAAGGCAGTTACACATCATTACTACGGTAACAGAGCAGGAAAGTCTGTTATATCATCATCGGGAGCAGAGCATAAGAGGGAGGAGGAGTTACTGAGAACTAAAGGATCATGGAACTTGTAGTTTCTAGTGGCGGCCATCTTAGTGATAACTCCACCTACTTTAGAGAGGCCATAAATTTTGTAAATCATAAAATCAAACTATTTAAGCTCCGTTTTGTGACTAATGACATTGAGTATTGTTGTATTCATTTATTTATAGTATTATGGGTTTTTGTGTCAGACGTTCATATTCACGTAATACCCCTTTAACTTTATTTAATTCTTTTTATTAAAAAGTGTGTTTTAATTTAGTGTTTTTTACTTTTTTTCTTTTGCAGGTTGGCTTGAACAAGCGATCCTCTGATCGCTTGTTCAAGCTATTCTTCACCTAACACAGTGTAATACAGATGTATTACACTGTATTATGTGACATGTGCATTTTCACTGCGTCACAGGAAGAAGATCCCAGGCAGTCCCAGGGTTTCGATCAGAGCCACAGCCCCCCCCCCCCCCCCTAGGTAAGCGCCACGAGGGGGGTCCGATTCCCTGTTATATGCCCCTGACACGGTCGGGAGAAATCTCCGATCTCGGGTGTTAGAGGTGGGTGTTGGCTATAATATACCGCATATTGTGGGAACGCACCTCCCGCCATGCAGTAATAGTACGCCAAATGTCGGGAAAGGGTTAAACAGACACTAAAGGCACTCTTCTATAAACAATGGGGCACATGTATCCAAGTTTTGGTTTGGCCTTTTCTTTCTTTCTTTCTTTGCAGCTTTTTGTGGTGCTTGTGCACATTCAAAGCCACTGTCTGGTTTTCTCCAGTGTTCACTGAGTTATTGAAATGAATAAGTAAATCCAGCACGATGGATGGAATTAAAATTAAAAACTTGTCTTTTTTATTGGCTCTTAATCATGGTTTATAGCACACACTTTTGTAGTGTGATTCAGCAGGTGAGCATAATTCTATACCTCAGGAGTTTTCAAATTTCTTCCAGGTGATATGTTCTCCAAGTCAGTTCCACAATTTCTCTATTGTTGAAGTGGATAAACCACTGTGTTGTCTAATTCAAAACATTTTTCCCTGTAAAGTCCCCTCAACTAGGAAATCTGGAACAGTAAACACGCATAGTACAGTACTGTATGATAAAAATTCAAAAACTTGATTTATTTATAAGCTGTAGATTTTACATATTATTTTGTACTCCTGCCTTATGCCACTCACAGCCTTTATAATGGTATATTTCTGTTAATTACTGTAGTATTGCATGTGTCTGTTTTTCTCTAGCATTTGACCCTTTTCTGTCCTAACTGATTTAATGTTCATCAAATGAGTTTCAAATGAGTTTGTTTTTCTCTGTTAAGAACTTAACCCACATGGTTTAAGTTTCCTAGATGAATTGTTTTACAAGCTGAATTAGGGCCTTGTCTCTTGTCTTCTCTGGGTTTAAGTTTTATTGGTAGTATAAGATTCTTGGTGCTAAATATAATATTCTGACAAGTATGAGACTACAGTTATACATTGCAGTTAGACAGGGCAGGAGACGGGTAAGATGGCAGAGAAAACTAACAATTATGTTTGTCTACAAACTTTTGTTTTCTTTTTTGTTTTGTAACCATACTAATAACTAATACATAGAAATAACTTCTTATGAATCTCTGAAGCATCTTTTGTCTCTTCCTCTTGCTTACTGCAGGGGACATCTCTGTTAACTGAGACCCACCTTCTGTTCATTTTATCACTTCACACAGAAACCCTGCCAACCTTATCAAGATTTAGTGTATTCCCTCTTCTCCACTACCCATAATGCACTTTCCTGGCCATTTCCCTGTACCCTCTCATTTTCCCATCTTTTGAGGTCCACACCCTCAGACTTTTCTACCCACTCTCTTTGTGTGGATGTAGTATACCATCCTCCTGGCTCACCCTACCAGTTCATGTAATCTCTTTGCCTCTTGTCTCCTTTACTTTCTATCCTGTGAGATTCCAACAACTATCATGGGAGACTTTAACATACCTATTAACACTGATTTCCCTTCCTCCCTCTCAGCTCTTATCAGCTCTTAAAGGAAACCTACCACTTAAAAGTGGTAGTTTTTACACACATGTACATGGCCCCAGCTCAGGGTGAGCTGGTGCCAGAGCATATTTTTATGAGTAGAATAAAGCCCCTATCACGATTTATAAGTTATATTAACTTATATCTCAGCGCACCGCACTAGGGCACAGCGCACCATGCGCGCGCCCGTGCGTGCGCCGGATTCTGAAGTGCTGGAGAGCCGGTGACGTCACCGAGCTCTCAGGCATACGTGCGCCTGCACAACTTAGCACGGCCTGTTTCCCCCTTATAAATCGCGATAGGCGCTTTATTCTACTAATAAAAATGCTCCGGCACCAGCTTACCCTGAGCTGGTGCCATGTATATGTGTGTAAAAACTACCACTTTTAAGTGGTAGGTTTCCTTTATCTCTATGACTCTCCCACTATTAATGAGGGAAACATCTTTGACTTGGTCTTCTCCAGACTTTATTCAATATCTAATTTTAATTTAATATAATCAATTTATGCTTTAGAGTTAATGAGTGACAATTTCTGTATGAATTCCTTTAGAGGACACCATTTTGTGGTTAGATCAAGTCTGGATGATCTGTTGACAATGGGATAAATTGAAGACCACATGGCAGCAATACGTTTAAATTGGGCAATGGTATATGTTATTGCTCTTCTTTATGTAGATAGATGAAAATTACTCTTACAGGTAATTGGATTTTTTAAACCTTATGTTTAAAGAAGGTTGTAGCATTTTTCCATGTGGCCACCATGCAAGTCTGCTCTTTTGATGGCAATGCTTTTTCTGCCCAGGAGGTAGAAACGGCCCATGTAGAGTGAGCATTAAGTTGAGTGGGGATAGGTAATCCCTCAAGTTGGTAAGCCGAGGATATGATAGTCTTAATGCATGAAATGAAATGGTAGATTTCCTTTTATGAACCAATCCAATTTTATGAATCCCTGAGCTGAGTGGTTTTGCTGAAAAAAAACATAACATTCAGGACCTTGGGAAAGGTTGCTGGCTGCCATACATAAACACATTACATGTATGTGGATTTCTCCAATCCTCTTAGCTGTTGTAAATGCTAGTAAAAAGGCTGTTTTTAAGGAAAGCTGTTTTGAGAGAATTTTTTTTCTACAGTTTCAAAGGGAGCAGTAGTCGGATGACAAAGAACTACCAAAAGATCCCAAGGAGGAATGGTCTAATTCTTTCTGTTGCTTTCAAGAATCTTTTAATTAAAGAGTTTTCAGATAACTTGATGTCCAGAAAGGCGCTACTTGTTCTTTAGAAGGGTGGAGATCACTGTCTCAAAGCCCACTGTTTTTCTGGGTTACGATTTCAACCTCTATGCTGTTAGTTGTAGCTGAAGAAGCTCTGGATGATGGGTTGGCCCCTGAGACGAGAGATCTGGAACTTGTGGGAGCATTAAGTAATCCCCTTTTGACATTTGAAGAAGTATCCGGAACCATTGTCTTGTTCAAAAGGGCGCGATGAAGATCACTGATGGCTGTATTTGTTGGATCTCCTTTAGGGTCCTGGAAATGAGGGCGAAAGGATGGAACACGTACAGCAGGCCTTGGGGCCAGAACTGGGCTAGGACATCTACCCCATGGGGAGGAGAGAGCAAAATTGGAGTATTTGCTTGTTCTCCCTTGTGGCAAACATATCCATCACTGCACCAGGAGGGAGAAGATATTGGGGTTGAGTTTCCACTCTCCTTCCTTTACTTAGACTAGGGGTAGCAAACTCACTTTCACAGAGAGCCACATGAGCCTTATGGTTGCCTTTTAAAAAGGCCAAATATAATGTAAAAATGTAGATGCTTCTCAACCGTTAGGTGAGCTGTTTAGTAAAATTAATACAGCAATACCATCACAATGAGCCCTTTGCGAACAACCAGAAAGCTGAACATAATGTTAAAAAGAATCTGAGAAACCATCAAAAAACAAGCACAGCAATTCAGCTATATTACAATTAAGGTTTTAGACTTGCCTATTTTGTTTTCTAACCATCTCTCACAGGGGTAGCCCGGGAACCCATATCTTACAGGGGTAGCCACTTGGGTGTGGATATTGCCTTTATATGACATTGGGTTGTGGCTACTGTCTGTATATTCTACATACACTAGCCACACCAACCTTGTAATAGGGTTGTGGCTACTACCTGTCTATGTAATAAACAGTAGCCACAGATCCGGTGTAGAGCCACGTAGGTACAACTGTACTTATTTACTTTGTGTACCTCTGGTTTAGATGGATCGCTGTGGCTCCGAGGCAGCATGGTGGCGGGGATATGGAGTGGTGATGAGGGGGTAGGCGTGCCGCACAGCCAAAGTGAGGTAAAAATGGTGCAGGTGTGACACTCATTCGAAAGTGGCGCAACATGGCGTTTCTACGCATAAACATCAATACAGACGCACTCTACTGTGTTTGACACCTGTGACTGCTTAAGTATTCTTTCTCGAATAGCTTGCCCTTCAGGTGCAAGGCTGAGGTGGAGAGGGCATTCTCTGCCCACTGGAAGATGTTGTCTGTTATCTTGATAAGATGTGTGCTCCTGGTGCCTCCTTGTTTGTTCAGTTAAGCTACCACCGTAAAGCGATCTCCAGGCCACTCTGCTTCTTAGGGTTTCCTTTAAGAACCACCAGTTCAAGCTCTTCTTTGGGGAGAAGGACCTTCTTCTCAAATGATAAAGGACTTTTGGCCCAGAAAAGACTGTAGAGTCCTTGTATGGGACTGAGCCTATTGATCTGCTGGCAACATTAAAGTCTCAAGCCCCAGGATCTTCATTATCTCCCTTCTTGAGCAGACTAAATCTTCTGGAGTATTGAGATTACTTTCTCCTCTGAAAGAAAAGCCATTAGAATGCTGGAGACTAGAAGGATTCCTAGAAATAGGATTGTCTGAGAAGGAATGAGATTGGATTTTTCTCTGTTCAGTAGCCAGCCTAGAGATGAAAAGGTTTTCCAAATCTTCTAGTACAGGCAGTCCACGGGTTACGTACAAGATGGTTTCCGTATGGTTGTTCTTAAGTTGAATTTGTATGCATGTTGGAACTGTATACTTTATAATTGTAACTCCAGACAAATTCTTTTGGGTCTCTATGACAACTGGATTTTAAAAATGTTTGATTATCATAAGCTTACAGACTCCTCTGATAACTGTTATGACTGTTTATTATAGCTTAGGGCTAAAGTATAATAAATTACCAATTACCAGAGGTCCGTTTGTAACTAGGGATTGTCTGTAAGTCAAGTGTTCTTAAGTAGGGGACTGCCTGTAATATGGAAGGCCTGTAGGCCGAAATAAGAAAGCATTATTTGGATCCTGTTCATATGAAGAAACCCCACAACTTCCGGAATCGCTTTTGTAAATTTTCTCTGAGCAGCATTGAGCCTGAATGGTAAGACTTTGTATTGGAAGTGAAAGATCTTGCTGTTTTACTGCTAACCTTAGGAACTTTTGGTAGTGGTTATGAATTGGCACATAATATGCATCCTTTAGGTCGCAAGTTGGCATAAACCACAAGTTGTGGTTTATTTCCATCTTTTATTTTTTTTGTAGGTGTTCGTTTAGTTTTCTTAAATTTATAATTGCCCTGAATGTTACATTTGGTTTTCTCCTTAGAAAGATAGGCAGAAGAACCCCTCATCTGTTGAGACTGTGGTACTTGAATAATCTTTTTTTTTTCAGTAGTAACACAATTTTGTTACTCAGGAGGTCCTGATCTGCAGGTTATACAGATATATGAATTCCAGCTTGTATCCAACCTTTATCAGGTCCAATATCCATGGACTATTTGTAATGTTCTCCCACCCCTGGTGGAATTCCTTCAGCCTGCCTGACCAGAAGCCTGGTATCATTGGGACTGTGATTTATAGGTGGATGGTTTTTTGAAGCAAATATTGTTAGGCTTTCCTCTGTAGAGTTGGGACTTTTTGTCCTTGGTTGATTGCTGGTTTTATTCTAGTTGGTAAGGCCCGTCTTTGATTGTTAAATTTTTGCTCTTGTGGAAATTTTACTTTGAGGCCTTTCCAGGATGTCCTCCAGTTCTGTTCCAAAAGGGCAGTCACCTTCGCAAGGAATTCCACCGCCAGCTTGTTTTTTGAGCCCACATCGCCCAACCAAGTCCTCATCCAGGTACATTTTCTTGCCATGTTGGATAAGGCGGCTGCTCTAGTGGACAGTTTAATCACATCTGCTCGTATCTGCTGTGAAATTCAGAACTTTTTTGAATATTTGAAAAGATGTGAGAATCTCATTCCTGGGAGTTCTTTTGGCAATTTGTCCTTCTAGCTGTTCCAGCCATAAGGAAATGGACCTAGCTGTGCGATTTGCACATTGTAATGAATTGAGGAAAATCCCATACCGTAGTACGGCAGTATAGGGCATGATCAACCAGGAAAACTAGGGTTAAAGGACACCTGCCATCAGGTCTCTGCCACTAGTCCTGTCACCTCTTCCTGTTGGAGCAGCTCACAAGGATCCCATCCCAGCCTTTATCTAGTTATTTCATACATTAATCATTATAAAATCATCTATTCTTTATCATGTAAATGAGGCTGGTCACATGGTCAGAGGCAGTGATGTCACCCCTGTTCCCCCTCCCCTCTCCTCCCCCTGCTCATGTCTGTGTGTAATGTGTGCTGTATCTGCTGACATGCTGCATCCTCCTAATATACAGGTGAGAGACACAGACATCAGCTACACATGAATCTGACATGTTCTGCTGTAACATGGCTGCCTGGAGTTGCTGTATCTCTCCTATACACACACACATGCACACACAGGCTGCAGGGGGCGTGGCCACCAGCACCAGGAAGCACATCATTATACAGCCTCACATCATTATACAGGCTGTCAGTCAAGCACTGGGGGTGTGACTGTACCTCCCACTCATGAATAGAGTGGACAGCTTGAATATGCTAATGCTTCATTGGACATTTCACAGGTCATACAGCTTTAGGACCTCATTGCTTAGGTTTACAGGCATGTAGAGGGATAATGAAGGGATAGAGGCAATGCTCTCTAATGGCAGTTTATGAAAATATATTTAGTTTAGGGGGGTTATTTCGCATGACGGCTTCTCTTTAAAGTACCCTGGGGGGATGGGGAGGTCTGAAAAATATTGAAAAAAAACCCAAACATTAAAAAAAAAAAAAAATAAAAAATTAACAAACCTTAAAAAATTTGAAGTTATAATATTAATAAACAGTAAAAATGATATTTCTGTGAGGTATCGCCGAGTCCCAAAACATCTGATCTATTAAAATATAATAAGTGTTTCACTGCATTTAACCCCGTAACGGAAATTAGCACCCAAAGATGAAAATACCACTTTTTTTGGCATTTTGAAAAATATTAAAAAATCTATAAAAAGTGATCAAAAGGCCATACTTTCCTAAAAATGGTAGTATTTAAAACTTCAGAAATGACACCACCCACAGCTCCGAACACCAAAACATAAAACTTATACAAATTTGTTATAATTGCGCACAATCGCACCAACCCAAAAAATGAAGTAGACCTGTCATTTAGGGCACACAGTGATAGAGGTGAAATCCAAGCCCACAAGTGTAAACTTTATTATCCCAAACGGGAACTTAAATGTGTCTGCTCCTTTCGAAAGGCCCCATTATGACTACGTAGGTTCATCGTCAATAATGTAAAACTGTTCTCATTACATCCATGTGAGACAATTGACAATTATGGGCACACAGGGAAGCTTCCTTGGAGTCGCAGCTTGTGCACTAGCATCATACGAAACATGAACTAAGGTCGCGATAAATAAAAACTTTTAACCATTCAAGACCTCTCCTCATCTCGCTCCATATCACTGGCGCCAGTTCTCGTTCCTCTCCTCTTCCCTACAGGACTACGTATACACAAGTGTAAAGGGCATATGCATATTTTCACAGCATTTGGCATTTTATTTCCTGCTTCCCAGTACATTGCATGGAATATTAAATACCATCATTGCAATTTGTTACACCGAAAACAAGCCCTCATACTCCTTACATGGAAAAGTAAAAAAATGGAAACGCAAAAATTAAAAAGGACATCAGCGTTAAGGAGGCCTGCATCCTCAAACGCTGGACGCTTTTCTTGAGATGCCCGCAATAGGGGTGTCTACCTTGGAGATTTTGTTCCAGTGGTCAGTATTTCCTTTTGAAGTTTTCAGTTATGGTAGGCCTTTTTTTCCAGATCTTTCCACTCTTTGAGGATGAGGCCTGATATATTTTCATGTACTGGGAACACTGTGGATTCCTTTGTCAAGCTAGATCTGGAGTAAAGTTTACATTACTGGAATCCAGATACTTTAAATGTGCATAGATAATGCAATAGGACAATAATTATAATATGTAAATAAGGAGGAACTTGGGCATCCGAGTCGGGCAACACTGACTCAGCCGAGTTCGCCAACTTGAATAAAAGCCTGCACACCTCTGAACTATTTCTCTATCTTTCCACCAGGCCATGAATAGGATTTGCACACTGTGAGTGATTATGCTGATACAATTGTGCCTCATAAAACTACATGGTTGTCATTACATCCAAGCTATATTCTCATTGTCTGATCTCTGTCTTCTTTCCCCTGCACTCTCTCTCAAACTGCTACCATAATTTCCCTTCTTTAATCCCATAGCGCAATAAGAGGGTTCACGGGCTTGACTTCGATCGTCACTCCCCGTGACGTCATCGGATGTCGCACAAAGATCCGAGGCTATCATGATCTAGGGCCAGTGATGGCGAACCTTTTAGAGACCGAGTGCCCAAACTACAACCAAGACCCACTTATTTATCACAAAGTGCCATTCAGCTCACTGAGGACACCAATAAAGCAGAAAATAGGAGAAATTGGATGATCATTGTAGCTTCCCTCAAGGATCCCCTAGACCTGTGATGGCGAACCTATGGCACGGGTGCCAGAGGTGGCACTCTGAGCCCTCTCAGTGGGCACTCAGGCTGTTGCCCCAGCACAGAATTCACCAGACAGGACTTGAGGGATCCTCTTGCAGGCCCAAGTAGCCCAAAACGTGAAGCATCTTGGTCTACCTGAGACTGCAGGAAGAGAAGGTGAGGAAATGGTCAGATTATCATTGGAGCCATGAAGCTCCTGCTCTTGGCCCCACAATTTTTCATGTTCAGGGAAGCTCTAATGGCAATCTGAATTTTCCCACCTTCTGTCAAAGATATTGGCGTCCTCAGGACCCTTGAGAGCTGTGGTATAGCACGGAGCAAGAAGATTTTTATAATTTAATGCTAGAATTGTCGTGTTGGCACTTTGCAATAAATAAGTGGGTCTGGTTTGCATTTTGGGCACTCGGTCTCTAAAAGGTTCGCCATCACTGCCCTAGACAGAAAGAATTGTCAAGGCCAGAGCAGGAGCTACAATGATAAATCCAGTAGTCCCAGGTAGTCCTGTCACTTTAAAATAGCTCTGTACACAGCAAGCCCTGGGCTCTCTGGGTCTGCAGAAAGATACCTTGAGTCCTCTCTGGTGCCCACAGAGAGGGCTCCGAGTGCCGCCTCTGGCACCCGTGCCATAGGTTCGCCATCATTGATCTAGGCTATCTATTACAATGTGCGATTTGCACATTGTAATAGATGGTGTGCAAAATCCCCATATACTGCCATACTGCAGTATATGGTAGGATCAGTCAGACAACCTAGGGTTAAAGTACTCTAGAGAGTCTGAAAAATAGTAAAAAAGAAAAAGTTATATTAAAAACCATAAAAATTCAAATTTCCCCCCTTTCTCTAGAAGTCATATAAATATAAAAATCTATAAAAATATAATAATGTTTTTCACTGCGTTTAACCTTGTAACTGAAAATAGCGCCCGAAGTCGCAAAAAGCATTTTTTTTGCCATTTTGAAAATAGAAAACAAATCTATACAAAGTGATCAAAAGGTTGTACAGTCCTAAAAATAGAAGCATTGAAAACGTCATCAAGTCACAAAAAATGACACCACCCACAGTTCTGTACACTAAAGTATGAAAAAGTTATTAGCGCGAGAAGACGGCAAAATGAAGATTTTTTTTTTTTTTTTTACAGGAGGTTTTAATTTTTGTAAATGTATGAAAACATTATAAAACCTATACAAATTTTGTATCCCCGTGATCGTAACGATCCAAAGAATAAAGTAGACATTTGGGCCATACACTGAAATCTGTAAAATCCAAGCCCACAAGAATACAGCACAAATACATTTTTTTTTTTCCCCAATTTTACTGCATTTGGATTTTTTTTTCCCGCTTCCCAGTACACGGCATGCATTATTAAATGCCACTATTTTGAAATGTAATTTGTTACGCAGAAAATAAAACAATAACACAGCTCTATACATGGAAAAATAAAAAAAGTTATAGATTTTTGAAGGTGGGGAGTGAAAAATAAAAACGCAAAAGCAAAAAAGGGCTGCGGTGGGAAGGGGTTAAAATGATAAATTCACACTCGCTTACTACATAGACTATGCTAAAAATAACTTCAGGTAATGTAATTCCCTCCGGAGACTCAGATTCTTTAAGGCTACAAGCAGAGGCTTACTAAAGTTAACACTTTAATATACATAAAAAATACAGTACACTCAAAGAATAAAATTGTCAGATAAAATGAAATAAGTTAAAAAAAATACACATACAATACTTACAAACAGTTAAGGAAGGAAACGGAAAAAAAAACTCTTGCTTTTGAAATAGGTAGAAGTTCTTTAGCCAGACAGCGATCCAGTCTTCTATTGAATAGAATCCTCAAACAGAACCAAAGCCATATGGCTGCTTCACTAATTTAAACCCAGGGGATTTTTGACCCCAAACCATGGCTGTGATGTCACTGTGAGGGGGAGTTTTTCTATCCCCCTCCCATCAGTGAGGTACTGGGTCTGGGGTTTTATTAAAACCCCATAACATTTGATAAGAAAAACATGCTCTTCACTAAGACTCCTTGGGGTTCAGAGGCTCCCTGCCCAGCCCCTCTTCCTGGCTGATTGTAAAGCAAAGTTCCCCTTCAGCCATTTGCTCTGGCCAAATGGGGCCTTATGATTTATAACAGCACATAATGAAACAACACAAAAGAAAGAAAAAGAAAAAACAAACTGTTGAGTGGTCATATTATCAAAAGCACCCTCCCAACATTTTGGAGTGCGATACCTCTGTTTACCCAAGGCTCTAAGGATTTCGTCTGCATGGTCCATAGAACACAGGCAGTCCAGTAGGGTCTTCTTGACCTTCTTCTTCTTGGGAATCAATTTCCCCTTCATCTAGGAGATGCTGTTTCACAGGTTCTGGCGGTTGGATGTATGCCCACTCGTGGATGTGGAAGGGCCACTTGTGTCATCTTTAACGTTTTTCAAAGCAGCTGCAACCTCATCTTTGATCGTACTTTTGATGCTTTTTAGGAATAAGGGCAACTCATCCACAACTTTTTTGGATATACTTTGTACAAGGTGCGATTTTATAGGATGAAGAAAGCGATTTCTTGCAAATACTTCATTTTTTTTTTTTTGCTTCAGATGACAGGAGAGATCAAACAAGGTATTTTTATCAGAAAAATTGCCTTTAAACAAGGATCCCCTTAAGGGCTTGTTTAACAGTATGGACATACCTGGGCAGTGGCATCACCAGGCTCCGAGGGATTATGGGGTTAAGGATCCATAGCTAATCTGGGACACAGTATCAGCAACACACACCAGCAAAAAGCTTGCTTATATTTTAAAATGTGGTGCCAAACCTCTAGATGTCATCCTGAGCTCCTCACTCTTGAGACATGGCGTTGGGATGGAGGATGTTGCCCTGCTTTGCCTTCCCCGCTTGCCGCACAAGCGCGACGGAGCCACCACAAGCCTGCTGGCCTCCTAGGGAGGACTTACAGTCAGGAGTCGAGGGGGGGCACCCACACCCACAAGACCTCGCTCCCTGCATCAGCCCGGCTGCTGACACACACTCTGATGTCAGAAGAAGCAAAGACCAGCGAGGTGGGGGTGGGGGGTGGCATCGGAAAGGTGAGTATTGTGTTTCTTCTTTTTTGAATTGGGCAAACAAGTCTGGCTATATACAGGGGCTGGTTGTACATGGTGGCAGCTGTATACTGGGGGAATAATAGTGGCTGGCTATATAAAGTACTGGGGCAGGGGGATGGCTCTGGGCTTGTTAAATACTGGGGGAATGCTGGCTGGCTGTATACAGGGGTTGGGGGATGGCTGACTATATACTGGACTGGGGGAAAGCTGTGTGGCTTTATACTGAAGGGCAGGCATTGACCAATGCATTTCCTACCCTACGCTTATACTCGAGTCAATAGGTTTTCCCAGGTTTTTGTGGTAAAATTAAGTTTGGTCTTATATTCCGATCGACTTATACTTGAGTATATGCCGTGTGTACCTTATATACTCGAGTATAAGCCTAGTTTTTCAACACAAAATTTGTGCTCAAAAACCCTAATTCGGCTTAGACTCGAGTCAACTAAAAAAATAAAATCAAAACTCACCTTTCTGACATCAACTGTAGGTCCTCTTCTGTCTGAGACAGAAGAGGACCTATGGAGGACGTCGGAAAGATGAGTACAGTGTTATTTTTTTTCCTACTACAGGGGCTGGGCAGGCTGTATGCTACAGGGGCTGGGCAGGCTGTATACTACAGGGGCTGGCAGACTATATACTGGGAGGCTGTAACCAATGCATTTCCCACCCTCGGCTTATACTCGAGTCAAAAGTTTTCCCCAGTTTTTTTGTGTTGAAATTAGGGGTTTCGGCTTATACTCGGGTCGGCTTATACTCGAGTATATACGGTATGTATGTATGTATGTATGTATATAAGTGTGTGTATGAAACTATTACTGGATTCACTCATGATTTTAAAAATCCAGCATAGTGTTTTATCTTATTTTTTTATATAGTCTTATATTAGTGTGTGTGCTGTAGACATATGAGTTTACAATATGACAAATTGTTATATATACGTTTTTAAGTAGGGACATGTTAGTTATGAATATTACGGGGTGAGTCTATAATGCAAGGGAAAAAAAAGTAGTAGAAATATTGAGTGTAGTGATGTCAGGGAGTATCTAAGAAATTAGAATAAATAGGAATTAACACACAGAATAATGTTGTATGACCAGAGAGGGTTAAAGTACAACTGTAAAGTACAAAACTTTTTGCTTAGCTCAGCACTAAGCCAAAATAAGCATTTTTACACTTATTATCTGCAGCCGCTTGGTAGCTAGCAGTTACCTTCTCCCTCTGGCTGTCTGGCCTGTTCCTTGACGGAGAAGAGGAGGATAGGTGGTGTTGAGAGGGTTAACTAGCATATGCACGCTCAGTAGCAGGAGAATATAGGAGCAGGAGAATGTAGGAGTGCCTTGTCTGTGCTGATGCCACAGGGTCACATGCATTCCCTTCTCATGTGACCTGCTGTGAGCCCGGAACAGTGTATCATAGTTTCACAGTTATGGTTGAAAAAGACACCTGTTCAACCAAGGAAGGGATTGGATGAGGAAGGGATTTAGGGGAAACAATTCTATATAATTTAACTGTCAATGTTATTTAGGTGTAAAACGGCATCTAGACCCTTCTTGAAACTCTCTGCTGTGATCAGCGCCTGAGGCAGGCTATTCCACAAATTGACAATTCTCATAGTAAAAAAGCCCTGTCACCTCTGTTGATTTAAAGCTTGATTTCTCCAGATGAAGACCGTGCCCCCACGTCTTTTGATTTGATTTAATCTGAAACGACTTGCCACCATATTTTTTGTATGGCCCATTCATATATTTATATAAATTAATCATGTCCCCTTGTAGTTGTCTCTTTTTCCAGACTAAATAAATCTAGTTGTTTTAATCTTTCGTCATAACTGAAACCCTCCATACCCCTTGTCATTTTTGTGGCTCTACATTGAACCCTCTCCAGCTCCAGGGCATCCTCTTTATGGACCGGTGCCCAGAACTGGATAGCATATTCCAGGTGATGCCCAACCAATGCCTTGTACAGTGGTAATATTACTTCCCTATCATGAGAGTCCATACCACTTTTGATAGATGACAAGATCCTTTTGGCTTTAGAGGCAGCTGATTGACATTGCATGCTGTTATTTAATTTATGATCTACTAGTACCTCCCAGATTTACTCCCCCCGGACATATTGTGCCTGTGCATTATTAGCCCCCACGTGCATAACATTACATTTATCCACATTGAACCTCATTTGCCAAGTGGATGACCAAACACTCAGTTTGTCCAAGTCACCCTGTAGCCTAGGTACATCCTCTATAGACTGTATTACACTACACAACTTGGTGTCCTCTATCATTAACCGGTTCGCGACCGCCCGCCGTGTATTCACGCATATTGCAGCAAAGGCTTACCGGTAACACCCGCGATCGGTGCCGGCACCGATCGCGAGGGTTTTCTTGCTGATCGCCGCAGGCAAAGCTGCCAGCGGCTTCAAACAGGATCGCCGCTCCCCATGACGTCATCGGGGAGCGGCGTTCCGTCGCCATGGTAGCTTCGGGTCTCACTAAGACCCGAAGCTACTTCGGGTTAACCCATTCATTACAATGTGCTATCAGCACATTGTAATGTATGAGGAGTAAAATCCCCATATACTGCCATACTGTAGTATGGCAGTATATGGTAGGATCGATCAGACAACCTAGGGTTAAAGTACCCTAGGGAGTCTGAAAAATAGTAAAAATAATAATTAAAAAAAAGTAAAAAAAAAAAAAATTATAATAAAAAAGCCTAAAAATTCAAATCACCCCCCCTTTCCCTAGAACTGATATAAATATAAATAAACAGTAAAAATCATAAACACATTAGGTATCGCCACGTCCGAAAATGCCCGATCTATCAAAATATAATAACGGTTTTTCACTGCGTTTAACCCCGTAACGGAAAATCGCATCCAAAGTCAAAACTGGCACTTTTTTGCCATTTAAAAAAAAATTTAAATTCTATAAAAAGTTATCAAAAGGTCGTACAGTCCTAAAAATAATATCATTGAAAACATCATCAAAAGATGATACCATACAACTCAACTCTATACAACGAAGTATGGAAAAGTTATAAGCACAAGAAGACGACAAAATAAAAAAAAAATTTTGTTCATGAGGTTTTAATTTTTGTAAATGTATGAAAACCTTATAAAACCTATACAAATTTGGTATCCCTGTAATCGTACTGACCCAAAGAATAAATTAGATGCGTCCAGAGGTCGCACTAACATTTTTCCAGAAGGGTAAAAATACTCCTCTCACCATTTTTGAGGAGTATTTTTACCCGAGGAGGAGTATGAAAATTTCTGTAATACACATAGCACACATAGCGCGCACACACACTACGCTCACAGGACACTGCACACTCACACACACTACTGCACGCTCACAGGACACTGCGCGCACACACACACACACACACACACACTACTGCACGCTCACAGGACACTGCGCACACTGCGCACACACACACACACACACACACACACACACTACGCTCACAGGACACTGCGCACACACACTACTCACACAGGACACTGCGCACACACACTACTCACACAGGACACTGCGCACACACACTACTCACACAGGACACTGCGCACACACACTACTCACACAGGACACTGCGCACACACACTACTCACACAGGACACTGCGCACACACACTACTCACACAGGACACTGCGCACACTCACACAGGACACTGCGCACACTCACACAGGACACTGCGCACACACACACAGGACACTGCGCACACACACACAGGACACTGCGCACACACACACAGGACACTGCGCACACACACACAGGACACTGCGCACACACACACAGGACACTGCGCACACACACACAGGACACTGCGCACACACACACAGGACACTGCGCACACACACACAGGACACTGCGCACACACACACAGGACACTGCGCACACACACACAGGACACTGCGCACACACACACAGGACACTGCGCACACACACACAGGACACTGCGCACACACACACAGGACACTGCGCACGCACACACAGGACACTGCGCACGCACACACAGGACACTGCGCACGCACACACAGGACACTGCGCGCGCACACACAGGACACTGCGCGCGCACACACAGGACACTGCGCGCGCACACACAGGACACTGCGCGCGCACACACAGGACACTGCGCGCGCACACACAGGACACTGCGCGCGCACACACAGGACACTGCGCGCGCACACACAGGACACTGCGCGCGCACACACAGGACACTGCGCGCGCACACACAGGACACTGCGCGCGCACACACAGGACACTGCACGCGCACACACAGGACACTGCACGCGCACACACAGGACACTGCACGCGCACACACAGGACACTGCACGCGCACACACAGGACACTGCACGCGCACACACAGGACACTGCACGCGCACACACAGGACACTGCACGCGCACACACAGGACACTGCACGCGCACACACACACAGGACACTGCACGCGCACACACACACAGGACACTGCGCACACACACTACTCACACAGGACACTGCGCACACACACCACTCACACAGGACACTGCGCACACACACCACTCACACAGGACACTGCGCACACACACCACTCACACAGGACACTGCGCACACTCACACAGGACACTGCGCACACTCACACAGGACACTGCGCACACTCACACAGGACACTGCACACACTCACACAGGACACTGCACACACTCACACAGGACACTGCACACACTCACCCGGTCCCATCGATCACATAAACGCAGGCAGCATTTGGAGCAGGACGGGGAGCGGCAGCCCCGCTGCCCACATGCCTCGCCCGGGGCCTGCGCTCTCGCTGCGGGTCTCTCCTGCCCGCCCCTGACACTGAGTCACGTGTCCTGCTGAGCGGTCCAGCGCGCGCTGCGATCGCTCTATAGACATTTCCCTCATTTGCAGCGCACGCTGAACCGCTCAGCCTGCGCGCTACAGGGAATAATTGCCATGCGTTCTTTTACGCATGGCAATTATTTTGGGGGGTAATGGCGCCTCATCACGCGTCTATGACGCGTGGTGAGGCGTTAATGCGACCTCTGGATGCGTCATTTGTGGCGTGAAGTGAAAGCCGTAATATCCAAGCCCACAAGAATACGACACAAATGCGGTTTTTTCACCATTTTCACTGCATTTGGAATTTTTTTCTCGCTTCCCAGTACATGGCATGGAATATTCAATGCGATCACTATGAAGTGCAATTTGTTACGCAAAAAACAAGCCGTCACATAGCTTTTTACGTGTAAAAATAAAAAAGTTATAGATTTTTGAAGGTGGGGAGTGAAAAATGGAAATGAAAAAACGGGAAAGGGCCCGGTCCTTAACCGGTTAATAAATATATTAAATAGCAGTGGGCCAAGCACTGAACCCTGGGGTACACCATTCATAACTGGTGACCATTCCAAGTAGGAATCATTGACCACAACTCTCTGGACACGATCCTTCAGCCAGTTTTGAATCCAATTGCAAATGATTCCTGCCAAACCAATAGACCTTATTTTACCCATCAGGCGTCTATGAGGGACAGTGTCAAATGCCTTCGAAGTCCAAAAACACAATATCCACAGCAGCTCCTCCATCCAGGCATCTGCTCACCTCTTCATAGAAGCATATCCGGTTAGTTTGACAACTTCTATTCTTAGTAAACCCATGCTGGCTGTCACTTATTATACTATTTGATGTCACATACTCCAGTATATAGTCTTTTACTAACCCTTCCAATATATTGCCCACAATGGAAGTTAAACTTACAGACCTGTAATTGCCTGGCGAAGTTCTAGAGCAGTGATGGCGAACCTTTTAGTGACTGAGTGCACAAATTACTTAATTTGTGATTTATACTCCCTGCTCTGTCACAGCTTTCATTCATACCAGCACCCTGAGGACACCAATAAAGCAGAAAATAGAAGAAATTTGGACGATCATTGTAGCTTCCCTCCAGGGTCCCATAAACAGGAAGAATTGTCAGGGCCAGAGCAGGAGCTACAATGATAAATCCAGATCTGCCCCCCCCCCCTCCACTCCTCCAGTAGTCCCAGGTAGCGCTGCCACGTTAAAATAGCTCTGTGCAGTTTCAGAATACGACATGCCGATTTTCAGAGGTTACAGACGGCTTATGTACGCTTCCTGTGGAAGGGCAAACGTCCCAGAATTGCCTATAATAAGTTAGTCCAACCTAAATATGATGGAGGCATACAGTTAGCGCTACTGCGATGTTATAATCTAGCGGCACAGTTTAGACACATTAGGGACTGATTTCATAATATAAATTTCCACTCCAATGTGGCTCTGGAACAAGAACTAGCGGGAAAGTATAGTTTGGCAACATATCTAGTTTGCTTACATCTAAAATGGTCGGAACTCCCCTCTAATATAAAGAAGAGCTATCTACTGAAAGATACAGTGGGAGCATGGAAAGCAATCAGAAAGATTAAAATATACCCCCATACAGCGGAACCCGATATACAAACAAACCAGAAATAATAGACTATTTAGGGAATTTAAAGACAAATATAGACTGGGCATTGCACAACACCTGCAGTTTTTTAAAATTCTAGAGACCAGTAAAGCAAGGGTCAGAGAAATGCCAGAAGCAGAAAGGTCAGGCTCGTTTGATACTTTGGTAGGCACGCCTCAACGCCATGATTCTTTGTTGGAAATCCATGTGAGAATGAGGGAACAAATGCTACACAGATGGAAAGGGACCTGCTTTCAGGGATGGGAAAGGGAAATAGACACCACAGACTTGCATGACAAAATACCAGCTGGTTGGGAAAAGGTACGGAAAGCAATGATAAATGAACAGTGGAGGGAAATGCAGTACTGTTTGATGCACAGAGCTACGTATGCTTTCAACTTTGCCCCAAGAGACGCACCAGCGCATTATTTAAGAAGCTGCCCGAAATGTGGCTTGTATAGAGCAAATCTATTCCACGCTATTTGGTCATGTCCGCATCTGGAGCCTTTCTGGCAAGCCGTTAAAGTCATGATAAAAGAGGTGTGGAGGCAGGAGGTGATAATGGCCCCAGAGGCAATGTTATTCCACCACATAGCTGTAGATGGGAATCCAGAGGAGACGTGTATAGTGGACAAAAAGCTAGTACATATAACTATACAGGTAGCTAAGAAATGTATTTTACGCCACTGGCTAGTGTCGACCATTCCTGACATACCAGAAGTGATTAGCACCCTTAAACCGCTTCTATTATATGATAGAATAGAAGCAGAGAGACATAGAGAAAGAGATTCTGAAAAATTCTTTAAAAAATGGAAGGAGTTTATTTTAAAATATTATACAGAAGCAGAGGTACAAACACTTATGAAAACTTTTCAATACACCACATGGTACAATAATCAACAACTGAAGGGAAGACTGGGAGCCTTGGAGTAAAGAGGTTAGGGAAAGAGATCTCCTGGAAAGGGAAGGGGGGGGGGTGTTACAGACGGGGGGTACCAGCAGCTGGAGGGCAAGGTGGAAAGCTGGAATCACAGGCTGAGTTTGTTCCATTTATTGGTTTCGGATAATAAAAAAGTTGTAATAATAAAAAGTTTGCATAACTGTGCTGTACTATTGTGAAAATTGACAAATATGTATCTGTCCGCTTATGGATAATACTGTAAAACTGTCTTATTTTCTATGGCTGCTTTATTGTAAACTATGCAAAGACAAATAAAAATTGTTGTTAAAAAAAAAAAAAATTAGCTCTGTGCACAGCAAGTCCTGGGCTGTCTGGGACTGTAGGAATATACCTTAAGTCATCTCTGGTGATGGCCTGAGTGCCCACAGAAAGGGCTCAGAGTGCCACCTCTGGAAACCATGCCATAGGTTCGACACCACTGTTCTAGAGCCTTTTTTATATATTGGCACCACATTTGCCTTGCGCCAGACACTTGGCACCACACCATTAGGCATTACGAAATCCCTGAAGAATTTAGACAACGGTACAGCAATAACAGAACTGAGTTCTTTAAGAACTCTGGGGTGTAACCCATATGGTCCAGGAGCCTTGTACACATTGATTTAATTCAGCTGAGATAGGATCAGCTTAGATTTTTTGCATTGATATAGTTAGCAAAAGAAAGTTTTTTTGTTTTTTTTTGTTTTTTTTTAACTTTAGCCACCTGTCTTTCATTTTGTATTTGTATTTTATATTTTTTAGATTTATATATTTTTTTTAATATTTTATCATTAATTGCCCTATTACTGTACCGTTAAGCCATGCGGGGTGTAATCTAGCCTGTCTATACTTGTTACCTATTGGAATAAATTTTGTATAAAATAGTATAATGACCCAGGATAGATTTGAATTTCTCCCATTTAACATTAGTATCATCACATGATAGTATTTGATGCCGGTCTATAGCCTGTAGTTCAGCCCTGAATTTCTGGAAATTGGCCTTCTTAAAATTCAAAGTTTTTGATTTTCCCACCTGTTTTTGCTTTTTACAGTTTAAGAGAAAAATAATTATGTTCTGATCGCTGTTTCCAAGGGTTTCCCGGACACTGACATTTTGGACAATCTCCGCACTACTAGAAATCCCAAGGTCCAACAATGCATCACCTCTTGTGGGATCTTCTACAAGCTGCACCATAAAATTATCCTGCAGAAAGTTGATAAAATTTCTCCCCTTCACAGATGAAGAAGAGCCCTGAACCCAATTTATATTTGGAAAGTTTAAGTCTCCCATTATCACTACTCCATCTGTTTATATTGGTGACCTTCTATTACCTCAGAGATGTTAGGGGGTCTATAAATACATAAAAATGATTTTCTCTACGCTTTTTTGGTTTTGAATTTGAAGTTTCAGATTCCTCACATTCTTCTGAGACCACTGTCTCATTCACAATCGCCTTTTAAGTCTCTTCTAATATACACATGTACACCACCTCCACTCCTATTTGCTCTGTCTTTCCGAAAGAGTGTAAAACCTTGAATATTAACACCCCAATCCTGTGCGGCATCGAGCCATGTCTCCGCTACACCAACAACATCTAACTGTTCCTCTAATACGAGAGCCTCCAGCTCGCCCATTTTGCCTGTGATACTTCTGGCATTTGTGAACACACACTTTTCTTTAAATCAGATAAATAACTGTGGAAAATTAATTTAACTAGCACATTTATCAGCACTATTGATTTGGATCAGGTGGATCTGATCTACTTATCCACTGCCTTAGTCCTACATACACTACTCCACCACCCACCAACATAACCTGCCATGACCTGTCTACCCCTTTTGTGTCTTCCTTTTCCTCCTCCCCCGATCCTAGTTTAAATACTCAATCACACCTGCTAGGATCTTCTCCCCCAGCACAGCAGCCCTCCTTCCATTTAGGTGCAAGTTAACTGCAGAGAACACCTTCTACCCTAATGAAAAGTCAGCCCAGTGCTCTAGGAACCCAAATCCCTCTGCTCTACACCAGGATCTGAGCCATTCATTTAGCTGCTTGAGCTCCCACTGTCTGCTCTGTGTAGTGCGTGGCACAGGTAGAAATCTGGAGAATACTACCTTGGAGGTCCTTCCCTTAAGCTTTGAACCTAATCCTTTAAAAACTATTCTTCAGGCTCCTCCACCTATCATCTATTATGTCAGTTGTACCAACATGGACCATGACAGCAGGATCATCCCCAGCCCTCCCAGTAATTTATCTACCCTTTCCACCACATGCTGAACCCTGGCATCAGGGAGACCGCAAACCATTCGGTTGAGGCGGTCTTGGTGACAAATTATTCTATCTGTCTGGCTGATTATAGAGTTCCCTACAACCACTAGCTGCCTTGGCTTACCTGCACTCCCAGTGGCCACACTTCCTGTCCTCCAGTGAATTCTACAATTTTTCTACCATAATTCTTTAATGTAAATTTTGACTATTGTAATTTATGGTTATAAAACAATTTTTATTAAAATGTTTATGGGAATTTAAAGTGACCCTGGAAAAAAATGTGAAAATGGCCCCATTCTGTGGGCAGGGTCAAAACAAGTAGGCGTGACCATGTGATGTGGGTGGAGTTACTAAACTCCACACAAACTGTTTATAGATTGTCTAAATCAACATGAAGGGCGCAGAGAAAGAGACTTATACTGCCTCCCTTGTACAGGAATAACGCTTCTTTTTTAACAGAAGACAACTTAATACTGACTTATATACAGGTAGTCCCCTACTTAAGGACACCCGACTTATAGACGATCCATAGTTAAAGACGGACCCCTCTGCCCACTGTGACCTCTGGTGAAGCTCTCTGGATGCTTTACTATAGTCCTAGATTGCAATAATCAGCTGTATGGTAGCTGTAAAGAAGCTTTATTAATAATCCTTGGTCCAGTTACAGCAAAAATTTTGAAACTCCAATTGTCACTGGGGCAAAAAATTTTTTTTCTACCATTATAAAATATACATTTTCGACTTACATACAAATTCAACTTAAGAACAAACCTACGGACCCTATCTTGTACGTAACTGCCTGTATACAAAATACTGCCCAAAACTAAAATATATTATAATACTGCATTTTGTGTACAAGAATATAACTACTATAATACTACCCCCTGTGTACAAGAATATAACTACTATAATACTGCTCCCTATGTGCAAGAATATAGAAATACTATAATACTGCCCCTATGTACAAGCGTGTAACTACTGTAATACTGCCTCCTATGTAAGAAATATAACTGCTATAATACCGCCCCTATGTACAGGAATATAATTACTATGCCACATAACACAGCCAGCCGGCCCAGTATACAGCTAGCCCCTCTATATATAGCCAAACCTGCCCCCCAGTATACAGCCAGCCCACCCTTTATATAGACCACCAGTTCTCCCAGTATACAGCCAGCACCCCCCCCCCTGTATATAGCCAGAAAAAAGCCCCTCCCCAGCAAAAAGCCAGCTCGACTTCCTCAGGTGTAAGTGACCATTTGGTTGCATGTTCACGTTCCCCCCTTTCCACTTTTGGATTCCAAAAGGCTTGCCTATGTGGAAGCTTGCACTACCAAATATTATATCATAAACTCAAAGAAGAAAAGAAGATGCAATAGAGGACCAAAAAATAGGAGAATCTTTATTAAATATATACAGCATACAATTGATAAAACCACTAAAAAAATGTAACAGACGTTTCACCAAACCAAAAAAGGCTGGCACACACAGACAGGCTTATGATACACGATGCCCCAATGTCCCTTAGAATTATCATCCTTCGTTCAAGATTGCATCATCTTGGCTATATACACCTTTATGTAAATGAATACGCTCATACAAATCATATATTTTTCTTATCTGCAGGTAATGTCATGTTGGAACTCTCCAAAGAGAAACCAAATGAACGCCTTTTAGACAGGCATTCCTCTCAATTTAGTACATCCATGCAGAAGGTTGAAACTGAACTATCAGGACAAATACGTTACCTTACACAGGTATGTTTTTCTAATTTTACTTGTTTTTAAGTTTTCAAATTTTAGATTTTTTCTTCTATTTTCTGTCTGATTATAGTGTTTGCCTCCGACCTGTCATGGCAAAAAAAATTGCTTCATTCCCCATGATGGCTTTGGGAGCAATGGATTGAAGTTGTGTGACTATTCCGCTATATAGTTAACTGAAATTTAGTAAAAAGCTTAAGGAATTTACCATCGGTTAAGCATGATAAACTAAGGCCGCTTACTCCTAGATCCAGGCAGAGTGACACTGGTAATTTTATATTTGTTATACAGAGAAAAAGGTCTATTCTAGCAGATTTGTTTTCTTGAGGGCCTTCCCGGTGTACACAACTAGAAATTACTAGTAGTTTGTTAAGGGGGAAGAGGAAAGAGGGCAGGCTAAAAATTAACTAATACATGAAAATAGAAATAGGACAGAGTGGCAGTATTGGTAGGGAAATGCAAAGCTGCCTCAGGCAGAGAAGATACCCATATCCGGACAAGCAAAATTGTATCTTATTATAAAACGTCACTTTTATTAAACATCAAAATAAAATAAAGAAAGAATTGTGTGGACGTGTTTACTGCAAAGCACTTTAAAAAGTTGCAATTAAGAACACAGTAGAGTCGGCTCCATGGGTCAATAAGGAGTATACACTCGCTATTAGTATGTCACATAGACATCATGCCTGCATTGTATAAACTCA
Source organism: Engystomops pustulosus (assembly GCF_040894005.1). NCBI lineage: Eukaryota > Metazoa > Chordata > Amphibia > Anura > Leptodactylidae > Engystomops > Engystomops pustulosus. Next base: position 170,835,344 of record NC_092411.1, on the reverse strand, counting down.
AAGGCATAGCTATAACGTGAGGGGTAAAGTAATAGACTCCGCTAGATCTCCAGCACTCGGGGTGAGCCCCTACATAGCTCGGTCTAAAAGGTTGTGGCAAATAATCGCCTATTCCTGGTTGTCACACAGGCAATGCTATGCTACTTAGATTTCATAAGGCGTTGATACTAATATTCATGTATGAGAGTCAAAAGACCGATTAGTTCTGGCCCCCTTAGGTGTACTTGGGTTGGTCATGTAAAGTGACCAGAGCCCTACACAGCAGGAGTCTGTAAATTAGTAGCGTAACACTAGCCTCACTAAGCTAAGACTGAGGGCAGGAAACTAGATGTACATATACTGTGAGTTTGACTCAGAGCCTGACTAATACTGCTGATTAAAAGGAAAAAACACATAAGCCCCCCGACATGTTTCACCAGCAAGCTGGCTTCATCAGGGGTAGGGCTATTAGTGTCGGCGGCGAGACAACGCCGGACATTTAAAGGTGACACTCCTCCCATTTTCAATTCCAAAGGCCTATAGACAAAGGTAAGTAAAAGACGCCTCCCACATAACAATACCTGATGGGTCCGAATTGTGATGACGCCTATAGGAGGGCGGCGATCATGGGCTTAGTGATGATGCACAGAACGATGTGACAGGTCAGCTGATCATAGTGGATCAGCTGACTGTGTCAGCTGACACATTGTTGTTGACATCGGGGCTGGCGCCATGTGCGCATGCTCCTGGACTTAGAATAGTCAAGGAGTGCGTAGTTGAGGCAGTGCCCGCTACGGGACTCAGGTAAAGACAACTGAAACCTTATCTCTTCAGAACATATGGGTAGATATACTAACCATGAGTGTATACTGTTGTAGGAAGTGCTGATATATATATATATTGTAATGTACACACTATGCAAAGTGAGCCATTCCAGAAAAAAGTTAGTTAATTATGTAGATGCCAATAGTACTTAGTACTTTATTTAGCAATTCTCATATACGAGCAGAGAGCGCTTGAAGGCAATTAAAAGTTCATGCATGCCTGTAAGGCAAAGGTATAGCGTATATGAGATGATAGTACTCCAAATAAAATGTAATATTATTGACTTGGTTTGGAGAGTATTCTGAATCAGACTCCCATGCTTGGTATATATAGACAACAGATAAGCCACAGATTTTTTGATCAAGAAAAAGGTTAATGTGGAATATTAGGGAGGAAGAACGGTATGTTTTTGGAAGAAGGGAGGGGGTAAATACCAACAATAAAGTGTTGCAGTAATAACTAGTCAGAGAGATTATTTGTATTTATTTGAAAAATATACAAAAGGTAAGTATACTCGAATATATTCCTTATAAGTACGCGGAGAAGGTAAATCCTTCATTCAAGCCTTTTGGGCTCAAAGATCTCAACCTGTGAATCCATCTAGCTTCCATTTGCAAAAGCTTGCGATCACTATTTCCTTGACGCGGTCCTGTTTGGATCTGATCAACGGCCCAGAATTTGAGGGCATCTGTCTTGCCCCCATGATGTAGTCTTATTTGTCTGGAAATAGGTGTATCCTTGCTGGTTGTAATGGAGCTAATGTGATTGGATATTCGCCTCCGTAGTTGTTTTATGGTTTTGCCCACGTAAATACGTGGGCAGGTACATTGTGCCACATAAACTACTGCTGTGCTTCTGCAGTTCAAGTAGCGCCTGATTGTAATGGTGTCACCATTGGCCGGATTCACAAATGATTTAGTTCTAGGCATGAATGAGCAGAAAGCACAGGAACCACAGGGGTAAGAGCCAAGAATGGTGTTTGTGGGTCTTTGGGTTGGTGTTGGGGTTTCGCTAAAATGGCTATGTACAAGGAAACTTTGGAGATTAGGACCTCGACGGTATGTAACTGTCGGTCTAACACTTAATCTGGTCCTCAGGTCCGGATCCGCTGTGAGTATGGGCCAATACCTGCCCATGATCTTTTTTAATCATTTCAGCATAGGCATCATATGTACCGATGCATCTGATAACTTGCTGCGTGGATTGTTGTTGTTTATCCTTGAAAAGAGTATTTCTCTCCGTATGCTTAGCTTTGGCATATGCCTTGTAGAGACATTTTTTAGGGTAGCCTCGGCTCCTAAATCTCTGATAGAGGGTATCGCATTCCTTCTTGAAGGATACTTCATCAGAGCAGTTTCTACGTGCTCTTAGATATTGGCCGATGGGTATACCAGTTTTCAGGGGTTGTGGATGCCAGCTCTGCCATTGCAGCAAGTTATTTGTAGATGTAGGTTTCCGGTAGATGTCAGTCATAAGGTGTCCTTGTGGGTCAATGTAGATGGTTAAATCCAGAAAGTTAATCTGGGTATCGTTAATCTCTGATGTAAATTTCATACCGATGTTGTTGTTGTTAAGTACTGTGACGAATTCCTCAAAAAGTTGTTTTTCACCCTCCCAGAAAATAAGCACATCATCAATGTACCTTCCCCAGTACACTATGTGTTGGGTGTATTTGGTACATGACTCAGAGAAGACGATGGTATCCTCCCACCATCCAAGAAAGAGGTTGGCATATGAGGGCGCACAAGTCGCCCCCATTGCTGTCCCTCTAACCTGGTGGTAGAAGGAGCCCTTGAACAAAAAGTAATTGTGTGTGAGCACAAAGTTTAAGAGCTTCAACAAAAACCGGTTATGCTCTCTGAATTGTATCCCTTTCGTGTTGAGAAAATAGGCTACCGCTTCGAGGCCTAGATGGTGAGCAATATTACTATATAAGGACTCAACATCCAGGCTGGCAATGAATACCCCAGGCGTGAATGTTAGGTCCTGTATCTTTTTGATAGTATCTTTTGTATCTCTTAAATATGAAGGGAGAGCGCACACGAAGGGCTGTAGCAGCTTGTCTATGTAGACACTGCATGGCTGGGTCAAACAGTCACATCCGGAGACGATCGGTCTCCCTGGGATAGGTATTCGCCCTTTGTGCACTTTCGGTAGTGCGTAAAACGTAACTACCGTAGGTCGTTTGTTGAACAAGACCTTGTACTCATCATCACTCAGCAAGGAATCGTTTTTGGCCTCCATTAGGAGTTGCTCCAATTCATTGATGTACCTAGGTGTAGGATCAGTGCGGAGAATCTCATACGTATGTTTGTCAGAAAGTAACCTCTGAACCATATCAACATAATCCTTAGTGTCCATCACAACCGTGTTGCCCCCCTTATCAGAGGGTTTCACTATTATATCAGGATCTGCCTGTAGTGCTTCTAATGCCTGGATTTCATCGGCGCTTAGATTCTTGAATTTTTGCTTGCTGTCCATTTTAAGCTTCTCTATATCATTAGAGACGAGTTGCACAAATGTCTCTATATTCCGATATTTGGAGAAAGGCGGAGTATGTTTGGATCTAGGTCTCATGTCTGTAAGTGGAGCTTGAATTTTAGAGGGACCTGACGTATTTTCTTCCTCCAAGGTGAGGAGTGCCTCAAGTGCTTGAGTCTCCCTCTGTTTTAGTCTTTTCTTATCTGTTTCTTCCGCCACATGCATCTTATGTAGTGCTAGCTTGCGAGCAAAAAGATTTATGTCTTTAATCCACAAAAATTTATCACTGAGGGGTGTGGGGGTGAAGGTTAGGCCTCTTTGTAATAGTGTAAGCATTTGTGGAGAGAGTGTCTTGGATGACAAATTCATGACTAAGTTCTTTGGGGGATTTAGTGCTTCATGTGACATCATTTCCCATTGTACCCCCATTTCTCCCTGTCCCTGAGCTGGACGCCCGGGATTTGTGCACCTAAAAAAGGAGACGAAAAAGATGTAGTCGTCAAGTGCGGTATGATAGACGTTTGTGTGTTGTGCAATGGCAGTTGTGCCAGGGGTAGAGTTGTGCATGTAGGCATATTTTTGGATTGTGTTGTTACAGTGCTTGCAAGACTGTGTTGACTGATGGATGGTACTGCAGAGGTAGAGGAGGAGGAATACGTGCCTAAAGCTGGAGAGGCGCTCATTTCCATACATGGTGGCACCGCTATGGTGCGGGTTGAGTTATTATAGTTCCCTGTGGGTCTCTTGTATTGGGGTGAGTTGCGATTTCTAAAATTCTTACGTTTAGTGCCCCCTTGTGAGACAGATCTGGTTGATCCTGTGTCTTCCGTGCTTGAGATATCGGACTCAGATATATCTGTGTAGAGGGGTTTGGGATTCGGATTCTTGTTGCGTCTTTGAGTGTTTTTACGAAAGTAGACTTGACCTGTCTCAAAATCCCTCCTGTCCCTCATGTATTTCTGATGTTTTTTTTCCTTAGTCTCCCTAGTTAGAGTGTCAATGTGTTTCTGTAATTTGGTTTCAAGCAATGGGAATTCAGGATGTTGATTGAATATCTGTATGCCCTGAATTTCTTTTTGAAGTTTTTCTTGAAGGTTATTTTTTTCGTAGGTACAAAGATATTCAATCATGCGCAGAGAACTCTCGGTTAGTATGGACTGCCAGCCTCTGGTAAACTCAAGGTCTTCTTGGTGCGAATTTGGGGTTAGCTGTGTTCTTAGGCCCCTATATACCAGTTTCTGGCTTAGATAGGTTTCAAAGCTGACTACTTCCCAACTTGCTCTTATAAACTGTTTATAAGTCTTGCCAAGATCATTAAAGGCAAGATGAATATTACTTTGATCAAGGGGTAAGTCTTCAGTAGAGAAGACCTGTGAGGCCTGTTGTACAATGCTTTCTAGATTGATCACCTGTGATAGAAAGCCGGCCATGACCGGCTGTGTAATATCCAAAGAAAGGGGGGGGGGGCCCAGTCAGAAGAATGAATTATTGACAGTATAGAGATCAAAGAGGTATGCCGGTTAGAGGATATATAGAACTCGAGTATATCCTATGCTCCTGTAATTCTTAGGAGCAGATGGTGGGACAGATAGGTCCCTAGGTCCTAATATGGAGAGATTAAACTCCTGGAGAAAGCAAATTATATTACAAAAAAAGGGGACCAATTGTCACGGCAGGGAGTTAGTTACATAGGGAAATGCAAAGCTGCCTCAGGCAGAGAAGATACCCATATCCGGACAAGCAAAATTGTATCTTATTATAAAACGTCACTTTTATTAAACATCAAAATAAAATAATGAAAGAATTGTGTGGACGTGTTTACTGCAAAGCACTTTAAAAAGTTGCAATTAAGAACACAGTAGAGTCGGCTCCTTTCGTAAAAACACTCAAAGACGCAACAAGAATCCGAATCCCAAACCCCTCTACACAGATATATCTGAGTCCGATATCTCAAGCACGGAAGACACAGGATCAACCAGATCTGTCTCACAAGGGGGCACTAAACGTAAGAATTTTAGAAATCGCAACTCACCCCAATACAAGAGACCCACAGGGAACTATAATAACTCAACCCGCACCATAGCGGTGCCACCATGTATGGAAATGAGCGCCTCTCCAGCTTTAGGCACGTATTCCTCCTCCTCTACCTCTGCAGTACCATCCATCAGTCAACACAGTCTTGCAAGCACTGTAACAACACAATCCAAAAATATGCCTACATGCACAACTCTACCCCTGGCACAACTGCCATTGCACAACACACAAACGTCTATCATACCGCACTTGACGACTACATCTTTTTCGTCTCCTTTTTTAGGTGCACAAATCCCGGGCGTCCAGCTCAGGGACAGGGAGAAATGGGGGTACAATGGGAAATGATGTCACATGAAGCACTAAATCCCCCAAAGAACTTAGTCATGAATTTGTCATCCAAGACACTCTCTCCACAAATGCTTACACTATTACAAAGAGGCCTAACCTTCACCCCCACACCCCTCAGTGATAAATTTTTGTGGATTAAAGACATAAATCTTTTTGCTCGCAAGCTAGCACTACATAAGATGCATGTGGAGGAAGAAACAGATAAGAAAAGACTAAAACAGAGGGAGACTCAAGCACTTGAGGCACTCCTCACCTTGGAGGAAGAAAATACGTCAGGTCCCTCTAAAATTCAAGCTCCACTTACAGACATGAGACCTAGATCCAAACATACTCCGCCTTTCTCCAAATATCGGAATATAGAGACATTTGTGCAACTCGTCTCTAATGATATAGAGAAGCTTAAAATGGACAGCAAGCAAAAATTCAAGAATCTAAGCGCCGATGAAATCCAGGCATTAGAAGCACTACAGGCAGATCCTGATATAATAGTGAAACCCTCTGATAAGAGGGGCAACACGATTGTGATGGACACTAAGGATTATGTTGATATGGTTCAGAGGTTACTTTCTGACAAACATACGTATGAGATTCTCCGCACTGATCCTACACCTAGGTACATCAATGAATTGGAGCAACTCCTAATGGAGGCCAAAAACGATTCCTTGCTGAGTGATGATGAGTACAAGGTCTTGTTCAACAAACGACCTACGGTAGCTACGTTTTACGCACTACCGAAAGTGCACAAAGGGCGAATACCTATCCCAGGGAGACCGATCGTCTCCGGATGTGACTGTTTGACCCAGCCATGCAGTGTCTACATAGACAAGCTGCTACAGCCCTTCGTGTGCGCTCTCCCTTCATATTTAAGAGATACGAAAGATACTATCAAAAAGATACAGGACCTAACATTCACGCCTGGGGTATTCATTGCCAGCCTGGATGTTGAGTCCTTATATAGTAATATTGCTCACCATCTAGGCCTCGAAGCGGTCGCCTATTTTCTCAACACGAAAGGGATACAATTCAGAGAGCATAACCGGTTTTTGTTGAAGCTCTTAAACTTTGTGCTCACACACAATTACTTTTTGTTCAAGGGCTCCTTCTACCACCAGGTTAGAGGGACAGCAATGGGGGCGACTTGTGCGCCCTCATATGCTAACCTCTTTCTTGGATGGTGGGAGGATACCATCGTCTTCTCTGAGTCATGTACCAAATACACCCAACACATAGTGTACTGGGGAAGGTACATTGATGATGTGCTTATTTTCTGGGAGGGTGAAAAACAACTTTTTGAGGAATTCGTCACAGTACTTAACAACAACAACATCGGTATGAAATTTACATCAGAGATTAACGATACCCAGATTAACTTTCTGGATTTAACCATCTACATTGACCCACAAGGACACCTTATGACTGACATCTACCGGAAACCTACATCTACAAATAACTTGCTGCAATGGCAGAGCTGGCATCCACAACCCCTGAAAACTGGTATACCCATCGGCCAATATCTAAGAGCACGTAGAAACTGCTCTGATGAAGTATCCTTCAAGAAGGAATGCGATACCCTCTATCAGAGATTTAGGAGCCGAGGCTACCCTAAAAAATGTCTCTACAAGGCATATGCCAAAGCTAAGCATACGGAGAGAAATACTCTTTTCAAGGATAAACAACAACAATCCACGCAGCAAGTTATCAGATGCATCGGTACATATGATGCCTATGCTGAAATGATTAAAAAAGATCATGGGCAGGTATTGGCCCATACTCACAGCGGATCCGGACCTGAGGACCAGATTAAGTGTTAGACCGACAGTTACATACCGTCGAGGTCCTAATCTCCAAAGTTTCCTTGTACATAGCCATTTTAGCGAAACCCCAACACCAACCCAAAGACCCACAAACACCATTCTTGGCTCTTACCCCTGTGGTTCCTGTGCTTTCTGCTCATTCATGCCTAGAACTAAATCATTTGTGAATCCGGCCAATGGTGACACCATTACAATCAGGCGCTACTTGAACTGCAGAAGCACAGCAGTAGTTTATGTGGCACAATGTACCTGCCCACGTATTTACGTGGGCAAAACCATAAAACAACTACGGAGGCGAATATCCAATCACATTAGCTCCATTACAACCAGCAAGGATACACCTATTTCCAGACAAATAAGACTACATCATGGGGGCAAGACAGATGCCCTCAAATTCTGGGCCGTTGATCAGATCCAAACAGGACCGCGTCAAGGAAATAGTGATCGCAAGCTTTTGCAAATGGAAGCTAGATGGATTCACAGGTTGAGATCTTTGAGCCCAAAAGGCTTGAATGAAGGATTTACCTTCTCCGCGTACTTATAAGGAATATATTCGAGTATACTTACCTTTTGTATATTTTTCAAATAAATACAAATAATCTCTCTGACTAGTTATTACTGCAACACTTTATTGTTGGTATTTACCCCCTCCCTTCTTCCAAAAACATACCGTTCTTCCTCCCTAATATTCCACATTAACCTTTTTCTTGATCAAAAAATCTGTGGCTTATCTGTTGTCTATATATACCAAGCATGGGAGTCTGATTCAGAATACTCTCCAAACCAAGTCAATAATATTACATTTTATTTGGAGTACTATCATCTCATATACGCTATACCTTTGCCTTACAGGCATGCATGAACTTTTAATTGCCTTCAAGCGCTCTCTGCTCGTATATGAGAATTGCTAAATAAAGTACTAAGTACTATTGGCATCTACATAATTAACTAACTTTTTTCTGGAATGGCTCACTTTGCATAGTGTGTACATTACAATATATATATATATCAGCACTTCCTACAACAGTATACACTCATGGTTAGTATATCTACCCATATGTTCTGAAGAGATAAGGTTTCAGTTGTCTTTACCTGAGTCCCGTAGCGGGCACTGCCTCAACTACGCACTCCTTGACTATTCTAAGTCCAGGAGCATGCGCACATGGCGCCAGCCCCGATGTCAACAACAATGTGTCAGCTGACACAGTCAGCTGATCCACTATGATCAGCTGACCTGTCACATCGTTCTGTGCATCATCACTAAGCCCATGATCGCCGCCCTCCTATAGGCGTCATCACAATTCGGACCCATCAGGTATTGTTATGTGGGAGGCGTCTTTTACTTACCTTTGTCTATAGGCCTTTGGAATTGAAAATGGGAGGAGTGTCACCTTTAAATGTCCGGCGTTGTCTCGCCGCCGACACTAATAGCCCTACCCCTGATGAAGCCAGCTTGCTGGTGAAACATGTCGGGGGGCTTATGTGTTTTTTCCTTTTAATCAGCAGTATTAGTCAGGCTCTGAGTCAAACTCACAGTATATGTACATCTAGTTTCCTGCCCTCAGTCTTAGCTTAGTGAGGCTAGTGTTACGCTACTAATTTACAGACTCCTGCTGTGTAGGGCTCTGGTCACTTTACATGACCAACCCAAGTACACCTAAGGGGGCCAGAACTAATCGGTCTTTTGACTCTCATACATGAATATTAGTATCAACGCCTTATGAAATCTAAGTAGCATAGCATTGCCTGTGTGACAACCAGGAATAGGCGATTATTTGCCACAACCTTTTAGACCGAGCTATGTAGGGGCTCACCCCGAGTGCTGGAGATCTAGCGGAGTCTATTACTTTACCCCTCACGTTATAGCTATGCCTTTGAGTTTATACAATGCAGGCATGATGTCTATGTGACATACTAATAGCGAGTGTATACTCCTTATTGACCCATGGAGCCGACTCTACTGTGTTCTTAATTGCAACTTTTTAAAGTGCTTTGCAGTAAACACGTCCACACAATTCTTTCTTTATTTTATTTTGATGTTTAATAAAAGTGACGTTTTATAATAAGATACAATTTTGCTTGTCCGGATATGGGTATCTTCTCTGCCTGAGGCAGCTTTGCATTTCCCTATGTAACTAACTCCCTGCCGTGACAATTGGTCCCCTTTTTTTGTAATATAATTTGCAGTATTGGTAGTGCACCTAGTGGACCCCTGTCAAATTAATAGGTACACGGTCCCTAAACATTTTATATTTGTGATTGGGAGATTTATGTTGAATCAAGTTTATTGAACGATGAAAGTCACAAGTCCAAAAACCCAAACATAACTTGCAATAAGAAACATACGTACATATATCCATATCATATATTTCTTGTTCAGCAAAGCCCTGTGGGAGTATAGAGGCCTCCAAGGTGATGAGGAGGCCAGACTCAGAGGTAAAACCATTAAAGATATACGTGTCGCCCCCTTTCCTCTTCCCCACGAGGCCTGTTATCTCTTGACGTATATATTAGGGCATAGTATGAAACCATATGTCTGCTGGGAATAAAATGCCAGTAAATGGCCCAAGAAGGACAAACTCCAAGAACACAAGACAAAAACACACATTAGATAGACAACATTCAGGGAAGAACACAGTGGAAGGAGGGTTCTAGTGGGTGTTACCCCTTGTATCATGAAAAGGGATAAGTGAGGAAATGGTCAGATATTTTCAACCTTTATAATAGAGTTATAAGTGCCCCTTGAAAAGAGAGCCGAGGGAGCCCATCAAGTGGCCTGGGCTTCGAAAAGAGCTTTGAAATACTCGGAGTCCCTATAGCTCATCCATGGGGACCACACACGCAGAAACCTTTCATGAGCCTCCGGGGTTATAATAGCCAGTTCCTCCATGCGGAAGAGGTGAGACATTTCGTTGGCCCATTCGGCCATAGACGGGCATGTGGTGGAGCGCCAGTGGCGCGGGATTACCGCCCTGGCCGCGATTAAGCAAAAGCGCAAAATATCTCTTTTTTGGGCCCCGATCTGGCCGGGAAGAATTGAGAGGAGAGCCACGTCTGGGCTAGCAGCCACCTGTTTGCCTGAAATTCTGCGATATGTTTCGAACACCTGGTTCCAAAAGGGCTTGAGAGCCTCGCAACTCCACCACACGTGCAGCATGTCTCCCTTGTTAGTTCCACAGCGCCAGCAAGAGTCTGAGACCGAAGGGAAGGCTAGATGTAACACTGTCGGCACCCGGTACCATCTTGACATAATCTTATATCCCTTCTCCTGGGCTGAGCAGGATTGGGAGATTTATATGAAGAACTTCTTTATCAACAAGGATACAAAAATGTCCATACTGCATGATATGCAGCAATGGCTGTGGGTCAATTAGTTTCAACGCAAAGCATCTTAATCATGACCTGAGATTCCGGAGTACATAATAGACTTTTAGGGTGCAGACACACGTTGCAGTTAAAACTGCATCACAATCAGATATAAGGTAGTGAAGTTTTGTTAATTTTACAGGTAAATGACAATTGTGGATCAGGTTTCCTCCTTCAAAATCAAATTCACCCATTCAGTTAATCTCTTTAAATTTACAAAACTGCACCTAAAACCACCTCAAAACTGATTGCAAATGCAGTTGTAACTGCAACATTTGACTCCACCCTCAAAATACCCGCCTGTTAAGTCAAGTAATAGGCGGATCAGAGTCAAATCGTTTCCCGGACCCACTCATTGATTATGCCAGGTAAGGGTTTACAAAACAAGTAACATCATATGTATTAAATTATGTATCAAACAAAGGGAAATATCAAACCTTTTTTTTCTGTCTAACCCAGTGAGCCAAAAAATTTATACTAAAGATTGTAACTAGTCAAATATAGCATAGTTCTTAGTAATCCTCTACTTTTCTTAAAGAGGAACACAGTGAACGGATATAAGGTGTTGAAATAAGTATATCTCAATTGCCCCATTTATTGTGTGTACTTTGTGCATCCCCGGTGTGGATAAAAGAAATGTTTTTTCGATTGATAGATTAATAAATTATCTGGTATGGGGTAGGAAACTTGTTCGAATTAGGATTAAATATTTATATAAGGGAAGTACAGAAGGAGGCCTTTCCATACCCAACTTTAAATTATATTTTCTTGCGGCTAAAATTCTTTTTATAAACAGATGGAGGGACTGATGGAGGTGGTACGTAAAAACATCATAGTAGGGCATAAAATGTCCCTGTTTGAGATACTAGAAGCTGGGTTATTGGGAACAAGAGGAGCTAGGAGGATGCCAATGTTTAATGAGAATTGGAAATGTATTAGGAATCGGTGTATAGATCCTTAATCTATACACCGATTTGGCATAATCACAATTTAGAGGAGTTTCTGATACCCAGTGACTCCCATATCTGTATATCCCTAAAATAGAACAATTATTTGTAAATTGAGCACTGATCTCTTTGCAAAAGATAAAACACGACTCATGGCTTCTTATAACACTATTTTTTATTTTTTTATTTTTTTTTTTTAATTGTACAGACAGTCTCACTGTTTCTAAGGTATATAAGATATTGAACACTGGAAATTTTAAGGGACATTAAATTTAATTAAGAAAAACCATGGCAAAGGGATATTATTTAGAACACTGTTATTCACTGGTCAGTAGTAAAATTGTATACTCCTCCTTAAATATGAACCATAGGCTGATACAGTGATACAGCATAGTCGTACGGCTAAGATTGGGTATAGGGCGGTATGTCCCAAGTGCAATGAAAGACAAGCCGACTTTTTGCATATGAGTTGGGGGTGTACAGTCCTAGAAAATTTCTGGGCAGAGGTACATGTCTCTATAACTAACACTCTGGGTATCCTGTTACCGTGCTCTTTTGAGGTCTTAGTGATTAATGATCTCGTTAATGAGGAAATCTTAAAGATATCAAAACAACAAAAAATAATTATCTGTAGGCTATCAATGGTGGCAAAAGTATTGATCGCAAGAAATTAGATGAAGCCCGTACCACCAACTATTGCGGACTGGAGATCCCTAATGAAAATAATCAGGAATTGTGAAAGAATATATTATGAGAAAATGGGATATCCAGGGAGGTGGGAAATAATCTGGAAAATGGCTTTGTAGCTTGGGAAACAGATATTAATGAGGGATGTTTTTTTTTTTGTTTTTTTTTTTACCTTTTTTCCCCCCTTTGCAGATTAGGGTTGGGGGGTGGATTGGGGTTTGAATTATATAGTAATTTAAAGATAGATGGACATTTGATATAAGAGGTACAGCTGAATAAACTGTCAATCATGTGAAAAAGGGGGGATATTTTGTAATATGTTTATTAATGTATTATGTAAGTTTTGTAAATTGCGTATGGAAAATTAAATAAAAATTTCTATTAAAAAAAAAAAGTATTTCTCTTTTTACAATACAGGCGGTCCCCGGGTTACATAGGTTTGTAGGTTTGTTCTTAAGTTGAATTTGTATGCAAGTCAAAACTATATATTTTATAATAAACACTGCAAAAATCAACCCAACAGTGTATCATATAACATTGCAACTCATGATGTATACTGTGTCTATTTGTGATTGTCGACCATAAGTAGGTATGTGCACGTTGTCAGGCTTCTGGGGTAGTGCACCACCACAGACGATGACACAAGCCGACACCTGGGACTGGAATCTAAGTGGCATCCGGTTATCACCAGAGCCCGCCGCAAAGCGGGTTGGTCTTGCTGCGGTGTGGTGCCACCAGGTTGTTCCACAGGCGCGACTTGTCCGCGGTCGTGCCAGCCTGTCGGAGCCAATGCTGGATCCAGGATAGGTGAGAGCCGTGATGGACTCGGGAGCACGCGGAGGAGCACGGGTTCTCCCTTGACCCGAGTGATTTGGTCACGGGAGCATCTGTGACAGTACCCCCTTCCCCCTCCGGTCTCCCCCTCTTCTTGAACCGGATGGATTTCTGTAGAAGACCATGGTCCAAGATGTTATCCTCCACTTCCAAGGATCTCTCCTCTGGCCCAAACCCCTTCCAGTCGACAATATAGAATTGCTTCCCTCTGACCATCTTCATATCAAGGATTTATTTTCCCTCAAAGATGTCAGTAGCATGGGCTTCAGGAGCAGGCGATTCAGGATGACTGGTTTCAGCATGGAAACAAGGAAGTAATTCCGGATGCGTGTGGTGGGAGGAGACGTAACTTGTAAGATATACATAGATAGAGAGAGGATATAGATAAATAGAAAGGATATACATAGATAGATATGAGATATGATATCTTATGATATGAGATATTAGATAGATATGAGCTAGATGGTTACATAGGATATAGATAGATATGGTGTCATTTGTCAACAGAACGCGCTGGTTATGAGGTGACAGGAGGCAGGTCCCGCCCCTACATCTTGCTATTTGTAGTTTTTTTGAGAGCTGGTTGCTATGGGCCGAAAAAGGTACTAAATGAGGACCGAGAGGCAAAATACTTTGAGGAATAATTCCCAGGGACACCTGGAGCAGAATTTATGTTTCAGTTTTTGTTCAGAATGACGGTTACACTTTAAAGCAAGATGGCTTATTACGAGAACAGGAAGTGCAGGAACCCACATCTTTGGAACATCTTTGACTAGGTCAGCCCACCAGTAGAAACAGGAGATGAGGGCCACCGAGCACTGTACCCCAGGTCAGACGGGAACAATGTCCTCAAGTCAATATCCTCTTTTGTAGTGCCGGTCGGACATACATCTTGTTTGGGGGGAAGCTGCCGAAGATCCACCGGAGCAGCAACAACCAGTTGTTCAGGAGAAATAATATGCCGAGGGACCGGCTCTTTTGCAATGACTTCAAAGGCATGGAAAAGGACATCAGCTTTGATGTTCTTCTCCGCAGGACAGAAGTGGATCAGTAGGTTGAAAAGTGAAAAGAAAAGTGACCTGCGTAAGGTTGAGACGTTGGGCTGTCTGGAGATGCAGGAGATTTTTAGGATCTGTATATATGCAGACTGGGTGGTGAGCTCCCTAATTCCTCTCTGCAGAGGAAAAAGTCTTAGAAAATATTTATTACCTAGTAGAGTAGAAATTGGAGGAACATTTGGCTATGGCTCCTTCCACAAAGTGCGTCTCTTGGAACATGGCAATGATCACCCGCTTCTAGTGCATACGGTACAATATTTGACATCATTTGGTCAGTATGTAAAGCCCCCTCACGTTGAATGTGCAGAAGGACAGATGTAAGCTGCTCATGTTGGGGAGTGTTTACTGAATCTGAGGGCGGTAGGAATAAACAACAGTTATGTTTTTAACAATGTATTACAAAGAAGGCATCTCTAGGAGAGGGAAACCGAGATATACACTAAGGGAAAGTATGTAGAGAGAGTATTAAAAGACCTAGACGACAAGTGCGTCTGGTGTAGTCTCATGTGTGGGTAAGAAAATATGCACACAGACCAGCTGAGTGTGTGAGTCCCCAGTTAGGAGGAAAAACTAACTGCGGAGGAGGCCCAACCCAGAGGCCGCCGTGTGACAAAGGAAGGCTAAATACAGAATATGTATGAAGATTTTGGCTAAAGATTAAGAACTTAATAAGTGCTATTCAGTAAGCTGAAGTAACTAACATATGGTTATTCTATATAAAACATATATGGTAAGATATTTATGAATGTAGGTGTGAAGAAGACGCATGTTTTTTTTTTATAGTATTGAAAACTGGTTTCCTGTAACTCTGGTTGTGGTACATTAGTTTCCTGGTTGGTAACTTCTGTGTGAATGACTTCTTATTCTACTTCTCTCATTAGGCCGGCCACCTAATGCTCTACTCTCTTCTGTATAGTATTACCACCTGGGAGCTGTGTACCAAAACCAGGGAATGTGCTGTTACAATGTAAAATTATGTAATATACTATGTAATATATATTATGTTCTACTTACCTGCAGCATGGTGGGTCTGCTCTGACCTTATAAGAGGCAGGCCAGCAGCAGCTCTAGTGTTTTATAGGGGATGCTGCAGAGAATTGTGGGTATTTCAATTGTTTAAAAAGGTGTCACTGACCAGCAATCTGGGGGATTATGATTGTGGAGATTTGTGTCTTGCCTTCTGCTGGTCTGTGGAACTACAAGAGCCTTGTGTTTATTGAACCTATTATGTTATATATGGACTTTTCAAAATAAACTCCTTTTGGATTATTTTCATCAAGCAAAGCTTGGTTGTGCATTGAAAAGCCTATACCTCACAGTAGGCAAACATGGAAAGGTAACATGTAATTTATATCACCCCTGAGAACCAAAATGGAGTCAGTCAGGTGGCTCCTGTTCTCGCCTTGGTCACCGTCTGGGGGTTGCTGGGGCTGAGGTGGAGCCGCAAGACCCAGTGGAACCGGAAGAGCTGGCCATTTTTCTATGTTAGCAACAGCAATATTGAGGTCTGCAGCTACTTGTGATGTTGTGCTGGCTCAACTGTTTCTCGCAGGGCTTTATTTTCTCCATCTAGCTGATCCGCTAGGAACTGTGGTTGATATGTGTTAGCTTCAATTGTGAACGCCTGTGTGCCCATTCGTTCTTGCAGGGTATTGTGTGCCACTTCCGAGCCGTTTGACTGTTGTTGGACTTCTTCTCTAACCCCTGCTATCTCCAAACTATATGATTGTTCGAGATAGAGCACCCCGTGTCTTCCTTTGTAGAAATCGCCTTCAAGTGAGATTTGAATGATCAGAGCTGTAAAGTATGCTGTATAGTGTTTATATAGAGTTGCGATCAAGCTGTTTGTGACAAGGGATGCTTCGGACTTGATGCCAACTGGTTAGATGTAAGAGGAGAGTCTGGGGGAAATATGTCTAGGTGTCGGGGAGCAGGAGGCCCATATGGTTGACCTTTTTCCAGCCATTCTGGTTATCAGCATGGCCTGGCCCTGACTCTTGATTGGCATGGCACAGGTGCTGTAGGCTGGGAGTACTCCCATGGATCCTTAGCCATATCTTAATTCCATGACCGGGTTAGCCGACCAGAGGCAAACGGAGAAGCGTCCAGTGACTCCTTCCCTGGGGTTCGAGGGTGATCCTGACGGCCCTGACAAGCTCCCTGTGTTGATCTGAGCATTGTCAGGGATTGCATGGTACCCATGGGAAGAAGGAAATGGCAACCGTATGGAGGCGGAGGTGTGAGGGCCCCTTTTGTATTTCGCAGCACATTTCTGTAGGATCTGGTGCCGCCGGGGAAGAGGGGCCTATTTCAGAGTGCAAGTGTCTCTGGGAGAGAGGGCCTGCGCATGGAGCCGGGCACTGTTGCTGCTTTTCCTTATTGTCCCCATGTCAGGTGTCTCTGCTCCCCCTAGGTACCAGTGTGTTCTTGGTCCGAGAGGTGGACGGGACCTCAGGTTTGTGCAATGCGGCATTGATCGGGCCCTGACCTGGTTTACACGACAGCGTAGGCCCACATGGCTGCTCGACTCCAGGTGCCACGTCCTCAGCTCTGTGTTCCTATGGGGCAGTGATGGCGAACCTTTTAGCGACGGAGTGGCCAAACTGCAACCCCAAACCTCCCTCATTTATCGCGAGGTGCCAGCCAAAAATTAAAGCAGTAATTTATTGCTCCCTGGACAACTTTCAATCATACTGGCCTCCTGAGGACACCAACACAGTAGAAAGAAGGAGGGAAAATTTCCATCATTGTAGCTTCTATCCAGTGTCCCTCTGTACACAGAGAACCAATGGGGCCAGCAGTAGCTTCTCCAAAGATAATTTGTCTCTGTCCACACATTCTCCCTCTTCCTACAGTCCCAAGCAGCATCTTTTAAGTTGTTTGGAACTACAGTTAAATTCTTTGAGTCCTGTCTGGTGTCCTGGGGCAATGGCCTGGGTGCCCACAGAAAGAGATCAGAGTGCCGCCTCTGGCACCCGTGCCATAGGTTCGCCACCACTGCTATGGGGCGATAGGGACCTCGCTCTTGGGCAGTCAAGAGCAGAGGTTGCCTTACCTGCGTGTGGCGTACATGCTGTGCATGCCTGTCAGCCATTACTTAAAGCGGAGCTGTTGGATATTTATTATTCTTTTGATAATCTGTTTGGCTTGTTCATTCTCCAAACTGTACTCGGTGGAAAAAGTAATTTTGTATCTGTCCTCATTGACCAGATATTTTTTATTCCTGTTTTTGTCCCTATTATTATTGCTGGCTAATAAATCCGAGCAATGTTTGCTCATGGCTATGTAAAAACCCTCTTTTGAGCATTCATTCGGAGTAACCCAATCTGGACACAAGATGTTAAAACTGGCTTCTAAAATTTTCTGTATCAGAACAAGCCCTTCTGAGTTGTATTGCTTCTCCCACAGGTATTGATTTTGTGTGTGTGTGGGGGGATGATTACTGTGGGCATGTAGTGTGGGATTGCCAGCTGTCTCTTTTCTGTAAAGGTATGCCCCTACTAGATGACCTGGACTGCCCGTTAGGATAATGTCCAAGAATGGAATGCTGATCGGATCAGTATAAGATATGAATTTGTGGTTCAGGGAATTATTGTTCAAGTATACAGTTAGGTTTGGTATGGACCACACTCCCCCCTAAAGGAATTGTTAGGGGAGTAAATAAACTCCTCCCACCAAGCAATATAGAGGTTCGCCAATGAGGGCAAAAAAATGTGCACCCATTGGTGCCCCCCTAAGCTAAATATAATAGATATCATCAAAAGCTTAGTAGTTGTGTCCCAACAGAAATTTTGTTACATCAAGAGCGTGTTCACACAATTCCTTTGAATAATTTCCATATTTGCACTAATGGTGCGCTAACGCTATTAATGCAAGATCATGGGTTGTACTTGTATATAAGGCACAAACATCACAAGTGATCCACATGTAATTCTCCTGCCATTCAATTTTATCAAATACCCGTAATACTTTTCTGCTAGCCAGGATGAGTGCAATAATCTGCCTAACCGTTGACACAAATATTCATTGAGCGAACCTATGTCTAAAATAATAGGTCTAAAATTTGGTCTGTATTTTGAACAGCCTGTGAAAAATGGGAATGATTGGAAACTTAGGACACATTGAATCTATACAATTGTCTTGTAAAATACCTAAATGAATTCCTTCTTTTAACAACTCTTTTACTTTCTCCTTGAGTGGAATTGTTGGATCACAAGACAAGGGATGATAAGTTTCACAGTCCATCAATATATCCAGGGATAATTTTTTATTATGACAACTTTACAGCCCTTATCTGCCATTTTGATTATGACATGTGGGCGCAGCTTGAGATCATTGATAGCCAGTCGTTGTTTTTGACTAATATTATTGTCAAGTATTGCATTATTGTTGGTGTCCAATAGTTTGACTAGATCTCTCTCAACTAAATGCTGAAATTGATCTTAAGCTGCAACCCGTGAATTAATAGTGTTAAAGGAGGGATTGGGTATAGAAAATGATACTCTGTATATGTCTTGATGGTTTACTATTATTGGTAAGACTTTCAAGATCCATTAGAATGCACTGATCGCAAAAATCAGGATTGGCATACCTGTTTTGGATCCTGGGTCATATCTGTAGCAAAATCCCTATTTTTGCAATCCCATTGTATAGCATCCAAATCAAGAAAATGTTTGACTGTTAAGTCTTGGAAATTTATTGACATCAATCGAGGTATGGAATAGCTTGAAATGATTAGTTGGTACAAAATTTAATCCCTTCGATATCACATCAAGTTGATCTTGGGAAAAGATGCATGCTGACAGGTTCAGAACACTATCGCACACATCAGCACAAGGAACAGCTTTTATGTTTTTTTGCTATCTCCTGTGCTTTCTACCTGCTTTGTGGCCCCGTTTTTTGATTTTTAGTAGTTTTTTTTCCCCTAATGAATCGGAATGAACAGAGGACGTAGACACACTCAAGTCTAAATTATAATCATCGGAATCCGGCAACTAAACTGAGCAACTAAAGGATACTTTACGTTGGGTACGTTGTTTTGCCCTTTTATGTTTTCTCCTTTAAAAAAAATAGACCAGGGGTGGTACCCTCCTGTTTCTTAGTGTAAACATGACCAAATCTCTAGCAAATTTGTGTTTTTTCACCCGGACAATAGAATTTTCTAGCTCCTCTAAATTTTTGTTAACATGTTCCCGCATATCATTATACTTAAATTAAAAAATGATATTATCTAATGAAGTCTCTACTTGAAAAATTTGTTCTTTCAGTTCTTTTATTTTAATGTCCTCTTCAAACAGTATATGTTCAATGAGTTTAAGGGAACACTCTGACAAAATAATATTCCATTTGACTGGAATTTCTTTATGCAAAGTCCTTTTGGGATCATAGCTTTTTTCCAAGTAAGAACTGAGAGTATTATGATCCCACCACATTTCTAACTTTTGTGTCAGCAATTTTTCAAGTTTAATCATGAAATCTTTAAATTCAATTGAGACCGGTATACAGTCTATGTTCACATTGAAAACTTCTACTTACAGTTCCTTGCGGCAAGTGAATCCGCTGTAGCTGTAGTCATGATGTAATAGGTAGCAACACATTTCCAGCGAGCAAGACCGAAGATTAAATGTCCCAGTGTCTTAGCGAACTTGGTTAATTATGGCATGATAATCGTGATAAAGGCTCAAATCATGCCGTAATATCAGTCACTGATGAAATATCTGAGTGTATGTGTTGGCAAGCAAAAAGACTCCAGTCCAGAGTATATGAAGCAAATATAGTTGCGAAGTAGCTGCTTACCAACCAAACAATTCCTAGATCGCCACACGGAATAACTTCAGACGGCAGCCAAAATCAGTATGCGCCCCAGGTGCATGCGAATCACTGTGGACCAGCAGGTGAATGTTCAGCTTTCAGTAATATTCAGGGGCTTATGGCTATATACTAGGGGGGCAGGGGCTTATGGCTATGTACTAGCGGGGAAGGGGCTGATGGCTATATATTATTAATAATAATAATGGTAGGGGAAGCAGGCTATATACTGGGGAGGCAGGGGCTGATGGCTTAATAATAATAGGGTATATACATGGGGGGACAGGAGCTGATGGCTAAATATTGATAAAAATAATGGAAGGGGAAGCATGCTAGATACGGGGGGCATGGGCTTATGGCTATATACAAGGGGGGCAGGGTCTGATGGCTATATATTAATAATAATGGCAGGGGAAGCAGGCTTTATACTGGGGAGGCAGGGGCTGATGGGTTAATAATAATAATAGTAGGGTATATACGCGGGGGGGGGCAGGGGCTGATGGCTTAAAATTATTGATAAAAATAATGGCAGGGGAAGCAGGCTAGATACTGGGGGGGAGGGGGGCAGGGGCCTATGGCTTACCGTACGTACTCGTGCATAAGCCAAGTTTTTCAGCACAAAAAATTTGATGAAAAACCTCGCCTCAGCTTATACAAGAGTCAATTTAAAAAAAAAAAGAACCTTGCCTACTCACCCTCTGGTGCCCCGATGCTCGGCGCGGCTCCTCTTCTGTCTTCTCACTGCTGTATTGGCCTGCAGAGATTCGTCCATGCGATCTGCCACCCAGCACACACTGTGATGCAGTGGTGTCGCTGCTGACGACGTCATAGTCTGTGCCAGGCGGACGCGTCTTTGCCGGCTAATACAGCTGAGAGAAGAAAGAAGAGGAGCAGTGGGGGCCGAAGCATTGGGAAGCTGCGCCGAGCATTGGGACCGAAGGTCATTATGTAAGTCTGTTTTTTTTTTTTTTTTTTTTTTTAATGTGCTGGCCATGTAAACTATGCGGGGCCTGGCTGGCCGCACGCTATGCGGGGCCTGGCTGGCCAGGGGCTGATGGCATAGTAATAATAGTAATATAATAAATCATACTACATGGGGGCTGTGACCAATACATTTCCCACCCTCGGCTTATACTCGAGTCAATAGTTTTTCCCACTTTTTGGTGGTAAAATTAGGGGTCTTGGCTTATACTGGGGTCAACTTATACTTCAGTATATACAGTAATAAAAATAGTAGTAATAATAGTAGTAGTAATAATAATAGGGGCAGAGTAAGCAGGCTATATACTGGGCGGGGCTGGTGGCTAAATTTAATAGTAATAAATAATACTAGAGGAAGAAGGCTATATACGGTGGGGCCAGGGGTAGCAGGCTATATACTTGGGGAGGCAGGGGCTGCAGGCTGTATACTGGGTGAAAAGGGCTAGATTTATACTGGGTGCAAAGGGCTTCTGGCTATATACTAGGCTTTTACTCGAGTCAATAGTTTTTCCAATTTGTGTGTTAAAATTAGGGGCTTCGGCTTATACTCGAGTATATACTGTGCCTTTTACTAAAATATGTTATAAATATGTACAGCATTATTCCTTCACCCTTTCCCTGGTTCAGCTTCAGATGCAGAGGGTGCATGTACTTCTGCAAAGAGAGTCTCCCACAGCTGCTTCTCCCACCTATAGCTTCTGAACATTTGCACATAGAAACACAATTCTGGGGTAATATTAAACAGAAGGGTCTCCTCTATTAATATGAGTGAGGGATTTTGCATGAATACTTAGCAGAACGGGATATATACACTCATAAAGTTGCAATAAGGAATAGAAAGCTGTACATAAAAATGATCAAAATCATTTTTTAGTACAACTTTAACCCCTTACCAACATGTGATGTAATAGTAAAATGTCACATGCCGGGTTGCGGATGCATGGAGGGGGTTCACGGGTTGAGCCCTCAACATAGCCGGTAAATCTTTGCTCCATATTGCAGAAAAAGGCTTACCGGTAACACCCGCGGTCGGTGGGCTTTAAAAAAAAAATTGTGGCAATCAGCACATTGTAATGAATGTGGAGGAAAATATATGATAGGATCGATCAGACAACTTTGGGTTAAAGTACTCTAGGAAGTCTGAAAATTGGAAAAAGGAAAATTAAAAAAAATTTAAATTTAAAAAACCCTAAAAGTTCAAATAACCCCCTTTCCCTAGAACTTATATAAATAAACCGTAAAAATCATAAACATTAGTTATTGGCGCATCCGAAAATGCCTGATCTATCAAAATATAACAGTTTTTCACTGCGCTTCACCCTGTAATGGAAAATAGCGCTCAAAGTTGAAAATGGCACTTTTTTGCAATTTTAAAAAATATAAAAATTCTCTAAAAAGTGATCAAAAGATCTTACAGTCCTAAAAATGAAAGCATTAAAAATATCATCAAAAGTAGCAAAAAATTACACCACACTGAAATCCTTAAAATTCAAGCCAAAAAGAAAACGGCGCAAATGTGGTTTTTCACCAATTACACTGCATTTGGATTTTTTTTCCCGCTTCCCAGTGCACGGCATGGAATATTAAATTACACCTTTTTGAAGTGCAATGCAGAAAACAAGCCATCACACAGCTCTTTACATGGCAAAATAAAAAAGGTTTATAGATTTTTGAAGGTGGGGAGTGAATAATGAAAACGCAAAAACGAAATAGGTCTACAGCGGGAAGGGGGTTAAAGATATTAATACATCAAGGGTTCAGGAGATATGACTTTTTGAATTTGGTCACTGTCGAGACGTTTACAAACGTGCTTTTTGCATGGGGCATGTGCAAATGCAATGGACGCATATAGCCGTGTGGATATCGTGAAGGGGTTATTAAAACTAATTTAACTTTAACCAACTCCTTGAATTTTTATTTGAAAACTCTTATCTGAAGTGCTATTAATAAGGGAGAGAGAAAAAAAATTTTTGTTGTGGCATTTGTAATTTCTGGCCTTATTTTCTAAAAGGAAAACACTTAAATGTTGGAGGCTGTGCACACTTAAACACTTTATTTCATGCAAAAATGCATTTGTGGTTTACGTCCTTTTTTGTCCATGTGGCAGGTTCTACATAGGATAGGTATTGATGCATGGACTAGCTAGCCTCACATCTCAATATCAAATGTATAACATGAGCTAAACAGCGGGAATGTGCATAAAAACTGGCCAAAAAAGGATAATCATCAAATATATTGTCACATAACTCCTTACATTATTGAAATGTAGTAGCACTAACATAAAAACATTTAAAATCGTATGGCCACATGTGCCATAACACAATGCATAAATACGTCCAATGTGCGTAATATGCTTACAGCCCCCAATAGGTCCAGTATGGACCAACACTGGTATCATAGTATCATAGTATATAAGGCTGGAAAAAGACTCAAGTCCATAAAGTCCAACCTTTAAGAATTAAATAAATTTTTTATCCCCATAACCCGTGATATTTTTTCTCTCCAGAAAGGTATCCAGGCCTCTCTTGAACATGTACATAGAGTCCGCCATAACAACCTCCTGCGGCAGAGAGTTCCACAGTCTCACTGCTCTTACAGTAAAGAACCTTTGTCTATGTTGATGGTAAAATCGCCTCTCCTCTAGGCGTAGAGGATGCCCCTTGTCCTGGTCACAGGCCTAGGTATAAAAAGATCTTTGGAGAGATCCTTGTACTGTCCGTTCAGGTATTTGTACATTGTAATGAGGTCTCCCCTCAGTCGTCTTTTTTCTAAACTGAATAATCCCAAATTTTTTAATCTGTCAGTGTATTCTAGTTCCCCCATTCCCCTAATAATCCTGGTTGCTCTCCTCTGCACCTTTTCCAGCTCTACTATATCCTTTTTATACACTGGTGCCCAAAACTGTACACAATATTCCATGTGTGGTCTGACCAGGGATTTGTATAAGGGCAAAACTATGTCTTTATCATGAGAATCTATTCCTCTCTTGATACATCCCATAATTTTATTTGCTTTAGCAGCAGCCGCCTGGCTCTGGTCACTAAAATTATGTTTACCATCCACCAATACCCCCAAGTCCTTTTCAGCTCCAGTTTTATTAAGTAATTGACCGTTTAGAACATAATTATACTTTTTGTTTCCATGGCCCAAGTGCATAACTTTACATTTATCTACGTTAAACCTCATCAACCATTTCTCTGCCCACTCCTCAAGCTTCCACAAATCCCTCTGTAATGCTAAACTATCGACCTCAGTATTTATTACTTTACACAGCTTAGTATCATCTGCAAATATTGAAACTTGACTGTGTAAACCCACTACAAGGTCATTATTAAAAAGAAGTGGCCCCAATACTGACCCCTGTGGCACTCCACTGGTAACATCAACCCAATCTGAGAATGTGCCATTAATGACCACCCTCTGTTTTCTATCACTAAGCCAATTACTTACCCAAATACACAGATTTTCTCCTATTCCCAGAAGTCTCATTTTATATACCAACCTTTTATGTGGCACGGTGTCAAATGCTTTTGAAAAGTCCAGATATACAACATCCACAGCGTCTTCCAGATCCAGTCTTGAACTTACCTCCTCGTAGAAACCAATCAAATTAGTCTGACAGGACCCATCTCTCATAAACCCATGCTGACACTGGGTTATAAGGTTGTGCCCAGTGAGATACTCCAGGATAGCATCTCTAACAAACCCCTCAAATATTTTCCCCACCACAGAAGTTAGACTCATGGGTCTGTAGTTTCCAGGATCGCTATTTGATCCTTTTTTGTATATTGGTACTACGTTTGCTATGCGCCAGTCCTGTGGAACATAACCAGTCCTCAGTGAATCTTCAAATATTAAAAATAACGGTCTGTCTATCACCGTACATAATTCATGCAAACCCGGGGGTGTATGCCATCTGGCCCCAGTGATTTATCTATCTTAGTGGTTGCGAGGCGGCACCATACTTCTTCCTGGGTTAAACTGTTGACATTCCAAAAAGAATTTACATTATTCCTCATTGTGTCTTACACCAGGGGATTTTCCTGGGTAAAGACAGTTGAGAAGGCGACATTCAGTAGATTGGCCCTTTCCTCATCTCCTTCCACCATGACCCCCATGTTATTTCTAAGGGGACCCACACTCTCTGCTTTTAGTTTCTTATCATTTATATACTTGAAAAATAATTTGGGATTATTTTTGCTCTCCCTGGCAATATTTCTCTCAGTCTCTATTTTTGCGGCCTTTATCTGCTTTTTACAGGATTTATTTTTCTCTCTATAATCCTGTAATGCCTCATCGCTACCTTCACGTTTTAGCACCTTAAACGCTTTATCTTTCTCGCTTATTGCTTTACTTACAAGACTAGTTAGCCACATAGGCTTTTTCTTGTTCCTTTTATGCTTTTTCCCATAAGGTATGTGTTTCTCACAGGACTTTTTAAGAATATATGAGAAAAAGTCCCATTTTTGGGGGGGCTTTTGTCTTTGAGAACATTATCCCAGTCTATGCCTTTAAGGTCTTCCCTTAGTTGCTGAAAATTTGCCCTCCTGAAGTTGAGTTTTGGTTGCCCCTTCACTAACGCTCTTAGTAAAGCGTAATACAAAATCAATGATATTACGATCACAATTCCCCAGTTTCCCCCCAACCTGTAGTTTTGATACACTATCAGGTCTGTTGGTAAAGATAAGGTCCAGCAGTGCCCCCCCTCTTGTTGGCTCCAGGACTAGTTGCGACAGGTAATTGTCTTTTGTTGTTGACAAGAACCTGCTACCTTTGAAGGACCTGCAGGTTTCTGCCCCCCAGTCAATATCTGGGTAATTGAAGTCCCCCATGATAAGTACTTCACCTTGCTTTGAAGCCGCATCCATTTCACTTATCAGCATTTCCTCTGCTGCCTCCATTATATTTGGAGCCTTATAACAAACCCCTAGTAATATTTTATTATTCTTTTTCCCTCCTCTTATCTCCACCCATAGGGACTCCACATTTGCATTTGCGTTACTGATGTCATCTCGCAAGACAGGTTTGAGGCAAGAATTCACATATAAACAAACCCCTCCCCCTTTTTTATTTATACGATCCTTTCTAAAAAGACTATAACCATCTATAGTAACAGCCCAGTCATAGCTACTGTCCAGCCATGTCTCGCTGATACCCACTATATCATATTTCCGCTCCAACATCAAGAGTTCCAGTTCCTCCATTTTGTTTGTGAGGCTTCTGGCATTTGTGTACATACACTTTATATGGTTTTCCCTGTCCGTATTCGTTTTGTCCTTAATCCCCAATCTCATTCCAGCCCCCCTTCCTCCCCCATGGACTATGACTCTTCCCAGCTCTCTATCTACACTGTCTATTTGCCCTGCACAAGCGTAGTTGCCCTCCCCCCAGGTCTCTAGTTTAAACACTCCTCCAACCTTCTAGCCATTTTTTCCCCCAAAACAGCTGCACCCTCCCCATTGAGGTGCAGCCCATCCCTACTGTAGAGCCTGTAGCCGACAGAAAAGTCAGCCCAGTTCTCCATAAACCCAAAACCCTCCTTCCTACACCAACTTTTGAGCCACTTATTTACCTCCCTGATCTCCCGCTGCCTTTCTGGTGTGGCACGTGGTACAGGCAGTATTTCGTAGAAAACTACCTTTGAGGTCCTTTCCCTGAGTTTATGGCCTAAATCCCTGAAATCATTTTAAGGACCTTCCACCTACCTCTTACTTTGTCATTAGTGCCAATGTGGACCATGACCGATGGTTCCTCACCAGCCCCTCCCAGTAATCTGTCAACCCGATCCGCAACATGCCGAACCCGAGCACCCGGCAAACAACACACTGTTCGGTATGCACGGTCCTTGTGACAGATTGCCCTGTGTGTTCCCCTAATAATTGAATCTCCCACTACCAGCACCTGTCTGACCTTGCCTGTGCTCTAATTACCCTTCTTACTGGAGCAGACAGTCCCCTGGTTGCTAGAGGCCACGTCTTGCTGCAGCATTGCTACCCCAAAGCTGATATCAATGCAAGAAAATCCCAACCTGCTAGGACTAGTTGTATAAACAATGCAAGATACTCCAGAGAGTAAAGTGGCAAGTGCCTGTTAAAGTGATAAATATGCATCTTATACCATAATCAGTCAAACACATAAAGTCCAAACAGCATAAAAGTGATATCACCGTGTTAACATTGGGGGGTCGAAGATTGTACCCCACGTGTTCCGCCTCCACGGGCTTCCTCAGGGGTATCATACCCAGTTTTTATGCATATCCCCGCTATTTAGCTTATAATGTAGGTTCAACATAGGAAAAAACATAAGAAAACATTCTGTATCGAGAACATCGAAATTTTATTAGGACTTGAGAAGGAGCACCACGTCTCATTGAACACATTAGAGAGGCACGTGCTAGTAACCCCAATACCATTTCTTTTGCAGACTTTAGAGGTCATCCCCGTACCTCCCAACGGAGGTAATAGACATGGCACCCTTTTAAGGCGAGAAGCCTCTTGGAGAATTAAAACTAATGCGTTAGGCCCTCTAGGTCTGAACGACAAAAATGAAATGGGGTCCTTTCTGTAATATTATCTAAATAATGATATTAATTGTTTCTCTTTCCCTGCTTCCTGTTATTTATCTTTCAGTTTCTCCCGTTCCCCTGTCTTATCGTTTCGCTTTTCCCTCTTTCCTTATTTTCTTTTTACTTGAGACTGTCTTAATGTTCAATATGTACATTCTGCAGTGTACCTGTATCGCGGTTTGTTTATACTGTACAGTTTGGGCTTATGATCCAGAACTACTTGCATGCACAGGTCTGGAACACAGAGGCGATAGACACAAAACCCTTCTGAGAAGAGAAGCTTGGTGGATCATTAAAACAGAAGATTAGAATCCAAAAATGATATGGGGTATTTTATGAGGCTGATTGATAATTTATCTTGAAATTGTAAGGATTTAATATGAATAGAATGGTTGTTTCAGATGGTACATTAAAATTGTCTGATAGATGCTATCGAAAAATAGCTGTACTCTATTGGATAGTATCAACACAACTCCTCCCCATGTTATGACGAACCCTGTGCTTCATGCCTAATTCATTTTACTATAGGTGAGCACTCAGTATTGAGGGCAAATGCAAAAAAGATTAAGTAGTGCGAAACGAGTCGTCCTTCACACTTTTTCCTGCTTCGTATGTCCCTCCCTGTATCGCTTAAAAAACAAGTGTTCCTCTTTTTGAATACTATCCAGAAGCCAGTCTTTATCAGACCCGAGGCTGTCATGGAAACCGACTGCCGCTTCCAGTGTAGTCATGTGTTCTCAACAAAGATGGTGCCGCCCACGCGCCATCGTCTGTAAAATGCCGGTGGCGGTGATCAAGGGGATAATATCTATATCACCCATCGCAGGTATTAGGGGTGGGTGTTTGCTGCAATATGTATGACCAGGGCTCACCTACGGTGAGTGACAGCTTTTTCCTTTTGAATACTATGAAGATTGTTGCTTTCACTATTGGAGTTAGAGCACCACCGCAACATTGTGTCACAAACCGCACATACAGCTAGGCCCATACATACTACAGATAAATCTCTGCATACAGTACTTTAGATGGTGCCCCTTATTAAACTAATACAATTTTACCTTTTTGGATGCTGGAGAATCCTATGTAAAAATGGCATATACTGCAATACAGTATACAGTGTAGGGTAAAAAAAACCCTAGATGGTCTAAAAAAAAATTGTAAAGGTAAAAAAAATGTATAAAATATACAAAATATATATAATACAAAATATAAAAACTGTCACCCGGCAGCGAACCCCATAACGGAAAATAGCACCCTAATGTCCAAAACGGCACTTTTACATAATTTTACATTGCATAAAAATGAAATAAAAAGTGATCAAAAGGTCGCACAGTCCTCTAATTGGTGGCAATGAAAATGTCAGCTCTTGCAAAAAAAATTACGCCTTACACAGAACCGTACACCGAAGTATGAAAAAGTTATTAGCGTCATAAGATGTTGAAGCAAATTTTTATTTTTGTACACTGTTTTAAATTTTGAACATTTTATTAAAACCCCATAAAAGCCATATTAATTTGGTATCACGGTGATCATACCGAACCAAAGAATAGAGTGGATGTGTAATTTGGAGCACACCTTGAAAGTGAGCCCATGCGAAAGTGACGCAAATGCGTTTTTTTCGGCAATTTCACTACATTTTGGAATTTTTTTTAAAAGCTTCCCAGTACATGACATGGAATAATAAACATCACTAAGAAGCTAAATTTGTTGCACAGAAAATTAGCCCTCACACAGCTCTCTATAGTCATGGCCATAAGTTTTGAGAATGACACAAATATTCTATTTTCACATGATCTGTTGCCCTCTGGTTTTTGTGTGTTTGTCAGATGTTTTTATCACATACAGAAATACAAGTGCAATCATATTATGAGTAACAAAAGCTTTTATTGACAGGCTCAAAGGGGGTGGTGGGCGGAAAAGTAGGGTGTGGAGAGGATAAGGGAAGGGATGGGTTTGTGGTGGTAGACATAAACCTATGCACGCTCTCATAGATAAGGAATATGTGTGCTATAAGTTCTCTGAAAGAAAAGCTATAGCACAGGATGTAACAGGGTCTTTAAAACCCATTCATCACAATGTAATGAAAAGTTGAGGCACAGACCCCCAAATAGTGACTAATTCTTCTGTAGCCCACCACAATGAATTGCTAATATAGTGATCTCTCATGGTAGCACTCATATTCAACTGCTCCTACTCCTATGAGGGGGACGGTGTTATACCATGAGAGGACACCCTAGACAATCATATAGTGCATGAAACAGGATTCCACCTGAACAAAGGCAGATTATATTTTACACTTTAAATCTTAAGTGATAACAGGTCAACCAATGAGAACTAAATGTGACCTTTATTAGAGAGATAAAATATCTCCACTACAGATATAGTCCTCAGCACTGCATATCATTAAATTAAGCGCTATGCACTCCTCATCCCGGTCCTTGAGACGACACACTGGATCTTGCTGGGCATCTATGTGTGACTCGGGGAACGATTCTTAAGATCCTCTATTCTAGTAGTAGCTGCCTCAAGTTGCACTTGTAGATCAGAGAAATGTCAAAAGTTCTGGTTAACTCTTTTGATTGTAGAATCTAACTAGGACTTCATGGTGGAGACACTTTCTTCTACTTTATATAATTCTTGATGTATTTCAGCA
Source organism: Engystomops pustulosus (assembly GCF_040894005.1). Classification (NCBI taxonomy): domain Eukaryota; kingdom Metazoa; phylum Chordata; class Amphibia; order Anura; family Leptodactylidae; genus Engystomops; species Engystomops pustulosus. The sequence goes on along the minus strand of NC_092411.1, from coordinate 170,804,964 downwards.
AGGTTAGAGCTGAGTTTCATGCAGGACTTCAATACGGTCCTGTGGCACTTGAACTGGTGGTGACATAGTAAGAGGTAAGGTTGTCTGGGGACACTGTTGAGGCACGTCCTTTTTTGCTCAATAGAACACGTTTCCTGCAGAGGCTGAGGAGAGCCAGGAAGGCATGTGTTGGCGACCCAGGTGCAGTAATGGCGCTCTGACCCGGGGCTAAAGATGGCATTTTGCCATGTGCTACTGTGTGCCGAAACTCTGTGACCGACTGCTGTGAGCCTTTGGCTGTGGACCTCTTTGTGCCTCCCCCTTTCATGTATTCTGAGTCGTGTGAGACTCTGCAGCTTTAGGGCCACCGCTAATCTGCTTTTGGGGAGGTGTTTTTGCGGATTATGCAGCCGTGCTAGTTTGCCGTAGTGCGGAGCTACTGACTCGTGCTTCTGCCTCTTCGGGCTCATTTGATTCATTTTATAAAGTCATACAGCTGTTCCTGGACATGCCAAAAGCACAGACGGACATAGCGAACAATTAAATCTGATGGTAGATGGTTGAAAGTATGGAGCAGAATGATAATGTAGAATCCGTACATACATCCCCACAGTCGGCAATAGCAAAAATGTACTACTACTGATTCATGAATTTGTGTAATATATGGATATTTGAGGAAACATGCCACTGTAGTGCACACATCAGTCAGTGTTTCCTACTGTTTTAAAAAATATAAATACATAAATTACAAATATACCTAACATTACACATAATTTTTAACACTTATTAACAGTGAAGTCCAGAGGGAATTGACTTTTATTCTGGGGGAATAGAGGAATAGAGCTCAAACAGCAACTGGTCAGAATGATTTCAGAGGAACTATGTAGGTTGTTTTATTTATTTTCTTTTAATTTGGAGAAGTGACAGTTATTACCTGCCATTGTTCGCTCATAATGCATATACATATTAATTCTACTACAAACCTCTTCAAGATCTAAATGCAACAGTTTTCCACTTTGAAGCAATCCATTGTCTTGCTGCTATCAAAATAGAAGTAATAATCCATTTATGATTCAAAGCAAATTTCTCTCTGCCTATGTGTAGTAGAGCTAAAGGAAAGCAGGGATCAATTTGAGTCTTCACAGCACTAGAATGAAGAGTGCTTGGGACCAAAATAGTACTAATTTCCAGCATGTCCACTACATATGCCCTAGGTCAGTGTTGGCGAACCTATGGCACGGGTGCCAGAGGCGGCAATCAGAGCCCTTTCTGTGGGCACTCTGGCCATCGCCCCAGCACACCAGACAGGACTCATAGAATCCTTCTGCAGTTTCAAGCAACTTAAAAGATGCTGCTTTCAGTGATAATTTGATACTTACTTCGCTACTTGGGGCTGTAGGAAGAGGGAGAATGAGTATACAAGGTCGATCTTTGGAGGACCTCCTGCTGGCCCCACTATTCTCTGTGTACAGAGGGACACTGGAAATAAGCTAAAATTATGCAAATTTTCTATCTTTCTACTGTGTTGCTGTCCTCAGGTGGCCAATATGATTGTTGAAGAACAGGGAGCTGTAAGTTACTGCTTTAATTTTGGTTGGCACCTCGCGATAAATAAGGGGGGTTTTGGGTTCCTTTTTGGGCACTCGGTCGCTAAAAGGTTTGCCATCACTGCCCTAGGTCCTCATCCTACTTACAAATACACTTCTGTTGATATGATTTTTTTTTATCCTTTGCGTTATTGAAGTTTTCTTTATTTTTATATTCTCTCACAGGTAGCCACAGGACAACCACATGAAGGTTCTAGTTATAGTGCACGTAAAGATGGAACAATGGCACTCAACAGAATTGACTATGCTCGTGTGAAGGTAGCAGAACTTGGTAGAACATGTGAACAGATGTTGGAGCAGCTTTGATCAAGCACAGTGCCCAATTTGCTTAAATGGCACAGAGTTACCCACTTTAGATCTTTTGTTTTATACTGTCATGATGTGCTTTTTATTCTTCTCGCTTATTGCCTTTTTGACTAACATCTCTGGTTGTGGGGTACATTTGTAATTAATTTCATTAAATATGTTCTTTTAGAATACAACATTGTGTAATATCTCATTTTATTGAGAAATTGAAAGTGATTAATTTGCAGTTATATATTTATCTATGTAAATTTCATTTACCCCGTCAGGATAGGAAACTGGGGGAAATTTGCGGATCATTGGAGATGGGCGAGTGCTCCTCACTCTCACCTCCATAGGTAGCCTGACCTCCTTCCTTCTAAAATCAACTTTTAAAATTATGCTCATGAGCCAGAGGGTCTATCCCGGCACCTTTGAGACTTGTGCAGTGAGCAAGAGTTGCTCACTGCTTATATACTATGATAAGCCTTTAAATCTATTTATCATTCCTGAATCCATTACTCGGCTTCTGCTTGAAACACACACAACTTTGAATAGCTATGTCTTTATTTAACTTCTAAAACCAGAGTGGTTTAAAAAAAAAAAAAAAAACATACAAACAATGAAAATGCAGATATGTTTGTTTTGAGTATAATGCGATCTAGAGCATAATGTCATTATCCTGAAATGTGAAAACCTGCTTACAGGTTCCCGTTAACTGTTTCTCTGCCAAGGATGTATGTCATACATACTCACGGGATGGCATTTGTTTGGTCGAAGGACTCATGGCGCCTGGAATCTAGGATGTATTGCATAATTTTGGACCCTCAGCACTTAAAATCAGGATTTTTTTTCCCCTTCACCAGGATGGCACCACCTGATAGAGGTATCCCCCCCCCCCCTCCCTAGAGACAGGAAACCTTTCACTTCCACCCAGAGGTTGTTCTGTGTGCCCGTGCTGGATTTCCAGCAGGGGGCTTGACCGGAATTTGCGATGAGCGACTTCTTCTGGTCCAGAGTTTCCTTCATGCTACACCATGCTGCCGGGAAGAAACTGGCAGCCGGCCTGGAATATGCACTAGCTAGTGTCACTTCCAGTCCAGATTGTTACTGCTCCTGGATACCTCAGTCAGACCAGTGGACGCAATGTGCGTCGCTTTGGGTTCTTTCACCCAGCCAGAGCCCATACAGGGATTCCAGGCCTGTTAGTTCTCCCTCCCAGGCTGTGTAGTTTTTAGTAATCCTATAAGTCCCGCCTACCCAGTTTTTGGGGGCTATTTATAAACCCATGAATATTCTTTGGTGTGGGTAACTGAGTGTACTACTACAGACTTGTGAGATTGTGGCTACTGTAAGATCTGACCCCAGTAACTATACTGCAGGGTGGTGGGTTATATCTTTGTACTTTGCTTTAATGAATGGCAACTGATTTACCATCTTTTACTGATACTTAGGCACCTCTTCTCCTTAAAGTAAGCAACTTGTAGAACACATCTTGGGGACAGCAGAGTGTGTAGCAGAAAGCTGCCTTGTAACTATGATGTTAAGGCCAAACAGTCCGTATCGGAGGATGAAGATACTATTTCTGATGGCAATTCTGCCGAACATGCTGGATGTCTTTTTTTTTTTTTTTTTTTTTTCTCAGCAGATGACACAGAACAACACAGATCATCAGTCACCATGGTCATAGAGGATAAAAAGGAATACAGATCTATCCATGTTATGTTTGAGGGCTTAGCTGAAAAATGCAAACATGTCTTTTTTCCACTACATAAAATTATTACATCTTTGGAAAAATCCTGACAAGATCTTTTATCCCTAGAGCAATAAAAAGGAAGTACCCCTTTTGATTCTGAAGCAACTTTGACATGGGATGATCCTTATAAGTTAGATTTGACCATAACTAAAGTTTTCCTAACACCTCCACAAAGGCACTTGACAGGAGGGATTCCCCACCTCTCCAGGGACGGGAAACAACAGGAATTAGGGAGCACCTGTGATGACGCCATTGGTCTGGCGGGAAATTTGAATTTCTTAAAACCCAGTGTGTTTTAGGTATGTGTTGCTTTGTTTGTAGAGCACAGCAAGGATGCCTGCTACAGAAGCTGAACCTCGCAGGTCTGTGGTGCCCCCAGAAGCTCATGCCCAGTTACGTCCCTCTTCCTTAAAGGGACTGAGGGAAATTTAAAAAAACAGTTAATGTCTCTAATATGTTTTTCCATGTTCAGTAGACTGCTCCACCAAAACCATGGTCCAATAAATGTGGCATTTGCAAGAAGTCTTTCCTCTTCCTACAAAAAAGCGCTTTGCACCAAGTGCATATTCAGAGTGTAGTAGCAGACGAAGCTCCTTCCCTCCTAACTACACTAAAAATAATTTTTTATCAAAGATGAAGTGGATGTTGAAGTGGGGAAGCGCAAAGACCCTAAACCTTCTATGTCTGCCACGACATTGGTGGAAGACATAGTTGGACCCTTGGATCTGGCTCCTTTGGATGAGGGAGAACTCCTCTCTCAAGATGACCTAGAAGGCCACCCCTTATGCCAGGCGGAAGATACAGAAGATTCTGAAAGCAGTTAAGATTACAATGAATCTGGAAGATCCAGTTGAACCTTTAACCGTGCAAGAACGCGTGTTTCAGGGGTTGGAAGAGAAGACATCAAAGGTTTTTTCAGTTCCCAGCAATATCCAAGGGTTGATTCATAAAGAATGGAAAGACTTGGAACAAAGGACATCTATTACGGATGCATTCAAGCAGCTTTTCTTTGGAACAAAATACCCCAAATTGATGCACCAATAGCCGGCATTTCGAAAAAGGCATCTCTTCACTTTGAAGACACAGGGACGTTGGAAGGCCCGATGGACAAGAAAGCCGAATCAATATTAACGCCTTAATGACCACCCTATCGTTTTCTACAGCAGTCATTAAGGGAACGTCTTCTGACGCGACACCTTTCTACGGCGGTGCGTCAGAGGAAGATTGCGGGACATTAGGTCTTTCTGGTGTCGGGCTGTGACAACAGCCCAGACCTGGCACTAACACCCGAGATTGGAAAAACTGGATTGGATGTTCCCCCCAGGTGAGCTTACGAGGCTGCCGACTCATCTTCTGGCAGGACCTGGCTGTAACTAACTGAGCATGCGCAGTGCACATTGTGTATTAGAGTGTAAGGACTTGAACAAGTGATCTAATGAATGTTTGTTCAAGCCCAAGTGTGGTAAAGTTAAATGTAAAAAACACATTAACAATCTTTTTAAAATGAAGAATTTTAATGACCTTTTGCAAAATTTCATTTTTTTTAGAACGAAACGCAAAACTTTTCACTTAAATTTTACAACTAACGAAGTACATTGTGTTTTGAGAAAACAATCACAGAATACCTGGATATGATAAAGCTTTCCAAGTTTTTTTTTTTTTTCACTTTTTAAAAAATTTTATTTATAAATCTTTATTATAATACTACTCGTTACAATAACAGGAACGAACAAAGAAACAGCAAATTGTGTTAAAACATATATCATCCATGTCATTCCTACAGAAATTCATTATTAGTTACACATAGGAAAACATTGAATGTCATAAAGTACACATCCCCCCTTTTGCAACCTTCTAAACCCTACTGGAAATGGTCAGAGGAAAGAAAAAAAAATCCCTATGCCTGCCATTGATCCCATCTATCCTTCAGTCTCCTTCCTCCTCTGTAACGTTTTTCATAGGCACATTCATATAATCTAATGCGCTCTACTGTATTTTGCTGTCGTCTTTCCAATGTTTGATCAACACCACCCTTGCCAGGAACAGGACCTTCAGAACCAAATCTCGTTTAGCTCTCGTTCCTACATTGGCTGGAATTAAACCCAATAGACCCAGAGTGACTGTACGCGGGAGAGAGCAACAGGCCCTGGCCTCAGTTATCTCAAAAATCTCTAACCAGTATTCCCCAATCACCGGGCAATGCCAGAGAACATGGAGGGCATCTGCATTGACTCTATTACATCTGAAACAATTAGAATTATTTCTTAACCCGATCTTATATATTAATTGTGGTGAAAAATACATTCTATATAAAATATTCAATTGTATACTTCTGAAAAATACATTCTATATAAAATATTCAATTGTATACTTTGTATACTTTCCCCCCATTGTTCTAAAGTGATCCCACCAACCTGATTTATCCATTTACTTTGACTAATGTGACCAATATCCTTATCAATGTGATTCCGTAAGAACCGATACACCATTGCTAAGTTTTTTTGGAAGCACCCCTAAATCTAAAATAATTGTGAAACTGTTACTCCCTTCTACGTTAAACCCATCAAGATTTTTTTCACTTCTATATGCGTGAAAAATTGACAATACCTAAATAAATCCCTTTCCTTGAGAGCACCAGAGTCTACCCAAAATTCAAACGTGGGCAATTCCCCATTATCACCCAAATGCTCCAACGATCTAATACCTCTCTTTTCCCAAAATCCGCAGTCCTCTATTTTATACAACTCTGGGAAGTTGAGTTTGCCCCCACAAAGATGTAAATCTAAATCCTCCCTCGATTCCTAACACCTTCTTTACCTCTCTCATGTATTCGTCAGTAGTATAGCCAAGTTGTCTTATATCCCGTCTCCTCAATTGTCCCGCCTCCAGTAGGGCAAACATTGAGTTAAACCGCCTCCCAACCACATTAGAAAGAATCTGAAAAAGCAAGCTTCCTTTATTTTCAATTATAAATTGGATCTGAGAGGCCAAAAAATAATGAAAAAATTACGGAAGGGAAAGACCTCCCTTACCTTTTATCCCTCATTAAAATATCTTGTTTAATATCTTCTTCCTCCCCCATAACTTTATTAATAATAGCCCGGATAAGGCCAAACCATTTGTCACGAAAGGCCCTCGTGATCAGAGAAGACAAGCACTGAGCGATATTTCTTCAGGTTTTATTCCAGTATAATCACAAGTTACATATCAGCTATGGCCTCAGGTAGAGTGCCGCAGCTTGCTCTCCTCACAAAGGTTCATCAACAACTCCATCTCCAAAACTGTTTCAAAAACACAGCCCCCACACCCAAGACCACCCCCACCTCCTCTGCTATCTGGTTATCACCTAGTAGGGGGGGGTGGGAATTTATTACCCTAGTACAGCAACCCCCACTGGAGCTTTGGGGTCACTGAGACCTCTGGAGGTGGGTAGAACATTCCAGGACTACAAACCTCCAGAGGTCCATGTTACTCACATGATTATATATATAAATTATTATAAAAGAGAATACCAATGGTTATATATATGAATGAAAAGAGAATACAAATGTAATACACTACCAAACACCGATTAGTGATATATATAATGAAATACGTCACAGCCTACTGTGACACCATTTCTTGTCAATCCAGCAAGCTTTCCAAGTTATAACATATAATTGTGACACATGTCAGATTCTAAAAATCAAGTCTGGTCACTAAGCAGAAAACAAGCATCAGTGATAAGGGGTAAAAAAGAAGCTGGGAAACCAATACCGCTATGCTTAGGCCAAGCATTGCAGCAACTTGTATGTCCAGATCTATGTCCATGTGGTTAGAACAACTGGGAGATCGTCTCTCAGCAGGTACACCGAGGGAGGATATCATCGCATCATTACCATTATTAAAGAAGGCAGAAAACTACATAGCTGATGCCTCATAAAATTGTTGGTGAGAGTAACTGCTTTATCAAGTTCCACAAGAAGATGCACATGAATGAGAACTTGTTCTGGAGACACAAGCTCTAAAAGTTAACTAGTAGGAATACCATGTGAAGGAGATTGTCTGTCTGTTTGGATCAACTCTGGACAACTTTTTTTTTTTTTGTATAGTATTTTAAGAAACAAGGCCATGGTGGAGTCCCTGGACTCAGTAGAGTATCCACAGAGGGCTCCCCAGGGCAATCACTAACTGTGGAATAGTGGGAGAAAGGAATGGAGGGTGGGGTGGGAGGGTAGACAAAGTAATGAGGACGTCCACGCGGGGGGGCTGAGGGGGGGAGGGGGTTGCGGAGAGCAACAACCAGAAAGGGCTGAAGAAGAAGCCACTCAAGTATGTAAAATGGATTGCCTGTATTCGGCCGATTGTTGAAAGAGGATCCATGGCTGCCGGTTTCGCTGAATTTTGCGTAAGTGCCGTGCAAAGAGGACATGAGGTCTTCCATATGCATGATGTCATTTACTATGGTGATCCTCATAGCAATTGTTGGAGGGGTGGTCTGCTTCCAGAGATTGGGAATGCATTATCGGGCCGCTACTATTAAGTATCGGAGCAGTGATCCTTTGTATTAACGTGCCAAGACATCACATTGGTGAAGGATAAGGAGGATCCAGGAAGGGCCCGGCGTGACCAAAACATATGAATCTCAATATGCATCTCCAGCATGTAGTGGGTACCAGTGGGAAGATGGTGTGTAATCGGGTAGGAACACTATACCACCTGGCCATGAGTTTGTATCCTGCCTCCTGGTATCTTAAGCTAACTGAGGTACTGTGACAGAGTTCGAAAATGCAAGATTTCCCTTCAGGCGTGAGAGAAATATTTATATTCAATACGGTTTATTTAATTGAAAAGTGCATGCATACAGTTAAAAAAAGCAGTGTAAAACAATTTTGTCAACAATGACCGTATGCATCGTAACAGCAGTGGGACACGCAGGAGCCAACGACAATAAATGTGAATGGGAAACCCCCGCACGCAGCGAACGCACTGCAGCGAAGTGGTAACATACCAAACCCATATAGAAAGACTGACTCCATAAAACACTTATGGCAAGTAATGAATAAGAGTAAAAGTACAAATAAGTATAGAGTCTTAAATGTTACCTATTTAATGTGTTCATGACACATAATGCCGACCGACTAACCAGTCCTCATGAAGCGAGTAATAAAGATGAGGAGAATAGAAGTAAAGAGAGGGAGGTTAAGTGGGGGGGAGACGGGGGAAACTAGGGAGGGACTAAGGGTAGGGGAGACAAGATGATGGGCTAGAAACACAAAACAACTGTCACTCGCCAAAGGCTTCAAGCAAACAGTGCTACATAATCTGGTGTGCCCTTAAACAGAAACCACGGTTGCTAGATTCTAGTGAATTTCTCCATGGTTTGATTAACCTCTGCCGAAAGCTCCTCCATGCGGCAGATATTACAGAATTTGTGGATCCACTCAAAAAAGGGAGTGGGGGGGGGATCTCCAATGACGGGGAATGACTGCGCGAGCAGCTGTGTGACAAAACCTCAATAAGCCCTTTTTCTGTGACCTTATTGTACCTGGGAGGATGGACAGAAGGTCTATCTGAGCTATGGTCTCCACTGAGCAGCCTGTGACCTTTTCGTATGTAGCAAACACTGTGTCCCAGAAAGGTTTGAGAGCGGTACACTCCCACCAGATGTGTAACATTGTTCCTCTGGAGTTTTGACGACACCAACATCTGTCGGACACTGTAGGGTAGAATTCATGTAAAACTGTCGGTATCTGGTACCATCTTGTCATAATTTTATAATTTTTCTCCTGTGCAGAGCACGCGGAAGATAATTTGTGGGTAAAGACAAACATTTTCTCTTTTTCCTGTGGCCCAAAGTCAACACCCAGTTCCTGCTCCCATCTTGTCAGAAATGCAGGGTCCTCCGGATGTAGCTCATCTTTCAAGTTAGTATAAATTTGATAAATAACATGCATAGGTGGAGTGGAAGAGTTGAGCATTCCCTCAAATGTGGTTAGATCAGCTCCAAAAGTTGCCCTGTCTCACTGTGAGCATAGGAAGGATTGTAGCTGAGAATATTCCATCCAAGAAAGCCTGGTGTCGGGGACCTGGGCACTCAGATCGTTAAAGTAGGGTAGAGATCGATCCTTGAGGACAGTGTGCATGCGTGGGCCACACCAGAAACGATTCCCTACCAATACCTGGAGGAAACATCGGATTCTTCAGCAACGGAGTTAAGGGCCCTGAAGGCCGGGAGAGAAGACCCCTCCGCCATAGCACCAGTGCAGCTCGTGCGTAGGGTGTATAACCCACTAACGATTGTGTAAATCCCCCTGTATCCAAGGCACAGTTTTCAGGGATATAGGTGCAGTATGCTGTTCTAAGAGTACCCATTGTTTAGAGGTAGAGTTATATGTCCAGTACACAAAGTGCATTACCACAGTCACCCAGTGATAAACCTGTAAATTGGGGAGGCCCGCCCCCCGGAGGATTTGGGGCGGGTTAAAATTTTCCACCCCACCCTGGGTCTTGAAGAACCCCACACAAAGCTACTTCGGGTTAACCCATTCATTACCATGTGCTGTCAGCACATGGTAATGTATGAGTAGTAAAATCCCCATATACTGCCATACTGTAGTATGGCAGTATATGATAGGATCGTACAGACACCCTAGGGTTAAAGTACCCTAGGGAGTCTGAAAAATAGTAAAAATTAAAATAAAAAAAATTAAAATAAAAAAACCTAAAAATTCAAATCACCCCCCTTTCCCTAGAATTGATATAAATATAAATAAACAGTAAAAATCATAAACACATTAGGTATTGCCGCATCCGAAAATGCCCGATCTATCAAAATATGATCAAAATGATCAAAAAAAGTGATCAAAATGTCGTACAGTCCTAAAAATGATAACATTGTAAACATCATCAAAATCCGCAAAAAACGACACCACCCACAGCTCCATACACCAAAGTATGAAAAAGTTATTAGCCCCAAAAAGTTTTGTACAGGAGGTTTTAATTTTTTTAAATGTATGAAAACATTATAAAAACTATACAAATTTGGTATCCCCGTAATCGTACCGACCCAATAAATAAAGTAGACAAGTCATTTGGGGTGCACAGGGAAATCCGTAAAATCCAAGCCCACAAGAATACGGCACAAATGCGTTTTTTTACCAATTTCACTGCATTTGGAATTTTTTTCCCGGTACACGGCATGGAATATTAAATACCACCATTTTGAAGTCTAATTTGTTATGCTGAAAATAAGCCATCACACAGCTCTGTACATGGAAAAATAATAAAGTTACAGATTTTTGAATGTGGGGAGTGAAAAATGAAAACGCAAAATCGAAAAAGGGCCGCGGCGGGAAGGGGTTAAGGACGTTGATGCGCCCAAACCAGGAGAGCCCTTTTTTATCATATATGGAAAGGTCAGACAGCGTGCGCTCAAGTAATGGGCTATAGTTAAGGGAATAAAGTAAGCTCAAATCTGCTGGGATTTGCAAGCCCAGATATTTAATAGAATCTGTATGCCATCGTAATGGAAAGTGCGCCATAGTCTGTAGAACTTCTGTCTGAGATTTTGTATAATTAATCTTAAAATTACTTACAAGGCTTTACCGCTCAAACTCTTGGAGTAAGGATGGCAATGTGATCGGAGGCTGGGAAACATATACTAAAAGATCATCAGCATACAATGCTATCTTACAATGTATGTCTCCCATGCTCACTCCATGTATATTTGGATTGTTTCTTATCGCCACGGCCAAATGTTCCATGACAATGGCATACAGCAAGGGGTACATCGGGCAGCCCTGCCGTGTCCCGTTATGGATGTGTAGGGGGGGGGGAGACAAGGCTCCGTTTATCTGAACCTGCGTTGATGATTTTGATGGTTTTGAATATAAAGCCGCATGAAACCCCAGTGCACCCTATCGAACGCCTTTTTGGCATCGATAGCAAACAGAAGGGTGCTTTGGATGTTTTAATGTGTGAAATCAAGTGTACTGTTTTATTGGTTGTCCTGGGCCTCAAGACCGGTCATTATGTATCACAGAGGGAAGAAGCGAGCCCAGTCTGTTCGCTAATGTCTTAGCATATAACTTTCCACGTTAATTAGCGTTATTGGCCTGTAACTACCCGGTGTCGCAGGGTCCTTGTCAGGCTTCGGTATAACACTAATTGTGGCTACTAAAGATTGGGAGGCAAACGGAGCGTCATTAGTGACAGCATTAAAAACCTTGGTGAGGAAGGGAGTCAGTATTTCCCGTGCAAATTTGTAGAAGGCAGGTGTGAACCCATCAGGACCAGGGCTCTTTCCTGCTGGGGTCTCTTTAATAGCATGGTGTATCTCACTTTCATTTAAAGGTTGTTCCAAGGATTCAATTGTTTCCTCTGATAGTGTCGGTAACGCAGTGTTACTACTAGCATTTATTCTATCTTTTCGCTGGTGTTGATCCATGTCTGCAAATTGGGTGTGGATGTTATACAGGTCTGCATAGTATGAACGGAACACATCTAGGATCTCAAGAGGGTGATGGGTAATGGTCCCCCCTTGTGTTTGAATTTTGGGGATAAAAGTTGCCATACTACGCGGGTGCAAAAGTCGAGCCAGGTAACGGCCACATTTATCAGCATGGTCATAAAGGTATCTAGAGAACTATGCCCTCTGCTGAAGGTGTGTCTGTTCAAGTAAAGACGTGAAAGAAATATTTAAATCCGTTTCCCATTGCGTCAAGTATTGTGGGCCAGGGTCGTCCGGGATGGATTGGAGACATGAGTAGGAAGAAGAAACCGCGTGACGTATATTTCCCGTGTTGGAGCAAAGACTTTTAAATGAGGTTGGGCTTTTAGAGAATTGAGAGCATGGAGGAAGGAAGGTAAAGTAATGACGTAATTGTTGCGCTTACCACGCTCCTTGTGGGCATGGGCCATGGTTGTCAACCATGCAGAGTCCCTGCTTAAGTGATCTGCTCTGGTCTTGCCCGTCCGCCTCCATTGTTTAAATGCAATGTCCTCACATCCTGGGGAGAAATCAAGATTCCCCAAAATTAGTGTCAACGGAAAGAGTTTGGGCAGCAGTCTTTTCCTGACTGTGTCTAGCTAATGGAGAACAGTTATGCCGAACCTGGGATGTGTTTTTAGGGCAGTAGTTTTTCCGGCAGGCAGCCACTGTAACACCTGTGATTGTTGTGAAGGACTGCTCCAGACGTACCCAGAGTTTCAGACTGGAGTTACAGCACCATGGGTGGTTCTAGCTACATGGGTGGCCGTGTGGTAGTCTTTGAAGTGTGGTGATCCAATACCCCCTGAGATCTTTGAGCGATACACAGTTCTACGCTTGATTCTTGGCTTTTCAGCCCAAACAAATTTATGTTGAATGGCGTTTAGGGAGCGGAAAGATGCTTTTGGTAATTTGTGCTTGAAAAAGATAGAGGAAGCGCGGGAGAACGTTCATTTTGAATATAAGCCCCTTGGCCCATCTGGAGCAGTCCTCTTGTACTCTTAAGTATCAGAAGGAAGTTGTGTGTAAAGTTTGGACGGGTCAGCAGGCAGCTGGGTTTCTAAGTAAGTGATACTCTGGGACGCCCATTTAAAATTGAACGATCCTGGTGTTTCCTGGAGATGCTCCGGGAGAGAGACATTTAAAGCTTCCGATTTAGCCCAGTTGATATGGAAGTGCAATAATTCAGCACATGTGTGTAATTCTTTCATTAAGTTAGGGAGGGAAATCTGAGGGTTGGTCAAGAAAAAGAGAAGGTCATCAGCGTAGGCTGCTGTTTTGTATGTAACCCCCTGTACTCCTATCCCTGAAATATCCTGATTCGAGCATACACAATGGGCACATGGCTCCAGGGAGAGAGTAAGGGAGACAGTGGCAAGCCCTGCCTGGTGCCATTTCTTATTTCAAAGCTATCTGAGAGAGTGCCATTCACCCGGACAGATGCTGAGGGGCCAGAGTATAGAGACATAATCCAGCAAAACATTTTGGTTTGAATACCAAAAGCACGAAGGATTCCGGACATATAAGACCAGTTTACTCTGCGTGGCATACTTCCATTTGGGCGTTGTATATCAGGTTGATGGCCTTTGTAGTGTTGTCTCTAGCTTCTCTTCCCAACAAAAAGCCTTCTTGGTCCGAGTGAATGGCACTGAGAAGGAGGGGGTGCAAGTCTCATCGCTATGACCTCCGCGGATAATTTAAGGTCTTGATTTAATTGCGAAATTGGGCAATAATTTGAGCATAGGGTGGTATCTTTTCCTGGTTTAGGTATGACAGCTATTGTTGCTCTCAATGCATCTCTGGGAAGAGAGGCACCCATAACTATCTCATTGAAAGCCTTTGTCCACCAGACTATTTTTGAATAGTCCACCTACCTCCAGAGGAACATCAATTTTTCTGATTAAGTTGAATCAACCTGAAATGAAATCAATACCTCCTATACTAAAAAATTGACGACCTATCTTCTAAACAAAGATGCTGTGGATCTACAAGACACAAATCACCATGTGCCAATCCACAAAAACTCTCAACGATTCCTGAGGTTTGCGGTCCAGATAGATGGTTTGGTCCGTCACTTTTAATTCAAAGTGCTCCCTTTTTAGCCTATGGGCAGCCCCAAGGGTCTTCACCAAAATAATGGCAACATACAGATAATTCCATATTTCTGGTGGCAGCACAGGCCCCATCGATTCTTCAAAACCTCGAATTCACCCTGAAAACCTTGTCCTCTCTTGGTTGGCCATGGACGCCTCTTACAAAGAGGCGTCCCCTGGAAACCATTTGCACAAGTTGTGATTACAACGGACACCAGCAAGAAAAGCTGGGGAGCCCAAGGCAGCTATTCCACAGCTCAGGGGGTCTGGAATCAAGAGTTAAGTTCAGCCTCATCCAACTTCCGAGAATCTACAGTAGTTCAGGAAGCCTTTTTAGCATTCTCTTTCAAAATCCGTTCATACCATGTAAAGATGTTATCGGACGGATGTTACCTAAACAAACAAGGGGGTACTCTGAGCGTGAAACTGAACAACCTGGTGTTTTAAATTTTCAGGTGGTAAGAAATAAACCTACTTTCCCTCATGGATGCACCTAAAAGGGGAATTGAACACCCAAAGCGAGTCCACCTGGACGAAAGGGAATGGTCGTTGTCTCCAGAAGTTTTCCACCAGATTACCCAAAAATGGGGAATGCGGGAACTGGATCTCTTTCCATCCTGGAAAAAACATTAGGTACTGAAATATTTCTCCTTACATCAAGAGGACAATTCTCAGTGAATAGAGAAGAGAGCCTGTTTCCCTCTGCTATTTTAAATGTCGGCAGGAGACTACTGGATCCTTCCTCCGAACCAAAAACTCCTGTCTCAAGGACCAGTCTAACACCCCTAAATCGGTCAAATGGAGTTAACAGCGTGGCTGCTTTCAGATCTAGTCATCTACACTGCTTCAGAGTAGAAAGAAGATAACATGTATTCTGGTCCTCCTGTGCCTTACCAAACTTCCGTTTGAACCTATACAAGAGATCCCCTTAAGACTGCTTTCCCAACAGTCTTCCGCAACGGTTGAAATTGTCGCTACCCCAAACATCTTTGTGGGGTGGCGATCGGTTGCCATAATAGGCTCGGGTCTTCAGCTGTGTAATAAAAAAATTTAAAAACTTAAAGATTCAAATCCCCTGCTCTTTTCCCTAGAACTGATCTAAAACATAATAAACAGTAAAAATCACAAACATGTTGGGTATCACCGCGTTCCAAAATGCCTAATCTATTAAAATATAAAACACTTTTACATCACACGAAAAATGTAATTGTAAAAGTGTAAGTGATCAAAACGTTGCAGACTCTTCAAAATTTTAACAATGCAATAGTTTTTTTGTTTTTTTTAAACTGACATTGTCTATATAGGCCCATTTCCAACAACCACCACTCTAGTGTTTTAATGGTACATTCAGGGCCAGATTAAGAGCCCCAGCGGTATGGAACACCTCATTTAGGTTGGGGCCCACCGACTCTGCAGCCAATACGGGACCCCCTTCCACAACAATATATCTAAAATATAGAACATACTTCTACAGTTTCAAATATCAGCCCAATCGATAAGGCCACCTAGACAAACCCCTGTCTAAAAACCCCTCGCCTCCACCCAACTAGACGCTTCCTCTGCTTTCTCAAAGAAGTGACTTTGATCTTGAAACACGATTCTCCATCGGCCAGGATACAACAGAGAGAATTGAATTTTCCTTCCCCTCTCTACTACAGATAAAATGGCTGTTCAATTCTTTACATGGAATGTGAGTGACTTAAATAATCGTAAAAAAAAGGGTATGGTGGAGAATCTAGTGACCCATGATTTACCGGGAAAACTGATGAGACGTCAGGGTAGCTGAATAAAAAATGAGCCTCGACCAGGTTACATGCATATGGCTCTGTGTTTTCTAAGGGGATCTCATTCCTTGTCCATAATAAGGTGGATATAAAAATTATTTCTAATAGGTGGAGAAGCGGGAAGATTTATTTTCATCTTTTGTTAATTATGTAAGACACTCTGTATTCTAGCATTCTTTTATATACCGCCCCCATTTTCATATGAAGTACTAAATTTGCTGTTTCAATTCATTGCAGATAAACCAAACTGTCCGATTTTGGTTTTAGGAGACTTCAACGCTTCTATGGAAATTCATTAGATAGTTTAAGTATGAAGACAATCGGAAGGAAAACAGGGCTGAAGGATTTGTGTGAGGAATGGAACCTTAAGGATGTTTGGCGAGTAAAATATTTAGACAAAAAGGCCTCTTGTATAAGCCGAACACACTCTACACTATCCAGAATTGACTTGCGTTTAGCAAATGATAATTTACTGACTTATATTGTCAGGATGAAATATGACTCTAATATAATCTCTGACAATGCACCGATTAATTTAGCTGTGAATATGGCTGAGTGGGCTTCTACAGGTGGGCTTAGGCCCTTCCGTTTGAATCCCCATTGGTTGATGGTACTGGACAGTGCGGTGAGGATGTTGGTACTTGTAACAGAGTTTTGGGAACAAAATAAAGGCTCCAATAATCCGCTAGAGTTCTGGGATGCGCTGAAACTATTGGTAAGAGGGATGTACTTCAATGACATCTCCTGGGCAAAAAAAAACTATTTTAGAAGGGAGGAAATATTTGGGAGATATTTGCAGCCTGTTTAATAAGTTTGGCCAGTTTTCAGGCCTAAAGATTAATTGGGAAAAAACTGTATTGCTCCCATTGGATGGCGAAGTCCCCAAGCTCGGGATACAATTAGATATTTTAAGCAGCGATGGTTTCTTTAAATACCTGGGAGTGATGAAAAAAATCAGACCCTGGCAGGTACCTGCATTTGAAAATCAAATGTGGCCGCATGCTCGCCAGAGCCCTCAGCCATCGCCTAACACAAACTTTTATCCCCAACATCAAATCCACCCAAAATAAGGTAGTTCACACCATCCCAGAAATATCGGACACCTTTCTCTCTTTCTACATGTCCCTTTACAATCTGCCAGTTGACCCTCAGGACTTGACCTCTTACACTTCAGCCACACACCCCCAGTCGCCATTCAGTACCCTTTCAGCAAGCACCATATCAGAGTTGGAGGAGCCATTCACTTTCCCAGGTGATTAAAAACCTCCCGGAAGACAAAAGCCCAGGCCCAGACAGATTTACAGGCAAATTCTTTTAGCATTTCTTAAAGGAATTCAATCCTATCCTGGTAAAGGCCTTCAACACAGTCTCTTCGGACTCCCCCTTCCCTGCACAGTCCACATCTGCTCATATTGCTATCATCCCTAAACAAGGCAAAGACCCACAATTGTGCTCCAACTACCGCCCCATTTCTCTTCTTAACGTAGACCTAAAAATCTTTGCGAAGCTTCTGGCTAACAGACTCAACCCATTACTACCGTCCCTCATCAACAGGGACCAGTGGGATTCGTGCCGGGCAGGGAGGGTCGAGACAACACCTTAAAATCGATTTGACATGCTTTGTGCTCTATATAAATAAAGAATTATTATTATTATTAAAAACGTTGGACATAATGCATTATGCCCAGTCACACCAGATACCTGCAATGATCATATCCTTAGATGCGGAGAAGGCTTTTGACAATCTCCTGGCCCTCCCACAGACAGACCCTTTCTAATATAGGATTAGGCCCGAATCTTACAGCCAAAATCCTCTACCGTAAACCCCTCGACCAGCCTCAAGATAAATGGCAGTCTCTCTTACTCATTCCCCATCCACAACGGCACTCGCCAGGGATGCCCCCTCATCCCGCTCCTATACATCCTGGTTATGGAGCACCTCCTGGCGATGATTCGAAATAATCCTGACATTAAGGGAATCAGAACATAAGTGTTCGGCCTTTGCGGACGACTTACTAGTTTACTTAACTAACCCTCATTCTTCCCTTCCTGCTCTGATGACTGAGCTGGATAAGTTCGGGAAATGGTCAAATTTCAAGATCAATATGACCAAATCTGAAGCCCTCAACATCTTACTCCCCCCCTCCCCCCCCCCCCCCCCGCTGACTTACCTCCCTTGATGTAGGGATTCCCCTTCATTTGGCCGCTGGGCGACATTAAACACTTAGGGATCAGAATCAGCAAGGACCTGTCTAAACTATTTGCAGACAACTTTGCTGCTTTACTTACTAAATTTGAACAGGACCCAAACCTCTTGGAAATAGAAAGAATTTTCCTGGTTTGGTTGGCTCAAGATCCTCAAAGTGACCCTATTGCCTTGTCTGCTCTACCTCATGCAGACTATACCAATGTTTATACCCCTCACCTTCTGGAAGAAGGTCCGAAAATGTTTTGGTTCAACAGCCGCCTGAGACTTCAGAGGAACACCTTGACCTGCCCTGAAGATATGGGAGGCATTGCCCTACCCGACTGTTGTCTTTATTACTTGTCAGCAGCCTACTCTCGGTGGACCTCTTCCATGCCAAAACCTCAAAAAGCTGGGTAGGGCTGGCCCAAGAAATCTCACCCAGAGACCTCACAACCCTCCAACTTAACTTCTGGGGATCTTACCTCCATCTCCTTTACTACAACACACATCTCTCCCTGAGAGACCTTAGGGGACCCTTGCTCCCAATTACAGACAACCCTGAATTCCCACCGGGACAATCCAAGGCCCCCTTTCTAGGCCGCCCTTGCAGCAAACCAATTAGATTTCCACAAGTGTTGGCAGGTTCCACATTAAAACCCCTACAATTCTTACTACCCCACGAGACGCTTACTCCCACACATTACCTCCAATACAACCAGCTCAAGCAGTTCTACGACTCCATTAAGAATCACAATAACCTGTTGCGCACCCTTTCTGACTTCAAACAGGGGTGCTTAAACCTCAACCTCACACCTCATGCTATTTCCTTCATTTACAAATTACTAATAGCCACGTGCTTGTCCTCGATTCCTTCTTTCTGTGCTGCCTGGGAGACTGAATTGAGGAAACATTTCTCCCAAGCACAATGGTCAAAATGTTTCTGCCTCACTCTCACTCTCCTGCCCTCGCCACCAGACACCAGGAGACCAGTTACAAGATTTTATCCAGATGGTACAGAGTGCCCGGTCAACTGCATCTATGGTATTCGGAGGTTCCTGATGTCTGTTGGCGCTGTGGAGCTAGTGGTGGCACCATGTCCCACATTTGGTGGTCTTGTCCGAAGCTCAATAACTTTTGGTCCACAATTCTCACCTATATCAAACACATCACGGGCACCACGATTCCGAACACCCCTGTTCGATATACTGCCACATACATTTCAGAAGTCCCTCACACCCCACGTAATTCAAGCAGCCAAGACAATGATTCCAAGAAAATGGCGCTCAGAATACCCTCCCACCATTTCTGAATGGTTAGCAGAAGTCGCTTTAATGCATAGAAAGGGGGAGCACATTGCACAATCCCCCACAGACTGCTCCCGTTTCTCCAATACTTGGCTACACTAACAATTATTTTTATCCTCCCCTGAATACCGAGCACTCCAAGACTGGAGACTAGATGGAATGTTCCCACCCTCTCCAGACCCTCCGGCTGCCTCCCCCTTCTGACACCATCCCATCCCTTCCTTCATCTCACTCTTCCCCCATCACTCCCCTCTTCTCCCTTCTCTTCCCTCTCTACTCCTCAGTTGCCCTTAGTTACCTATTTGATAATATAAGTTAATTCCTGTACCATGCCTATTTCACTACGTATGATTTGCTTTGGTTCCATAATGCCCTACAAGGCGCTACACTGTTACCATTTATCTATCATGCCGTTGATGATGTATCTTTGTCTAATGTCTAATAAAGTTTTTCTTGAATTGAAAAAAAAAGAATGGAGACAGCAGATTCAAAGTCCAAGGAGTTATAGGAAAATTCTGCCCATGGCAACAGGGTGGACTAGTCGTCCTGTTGGGCAGAGACAAAATGGAAGAGATAGCAGCCCAGGATCTGATTAACTTTCTCCACTTGTCCATTAGACTGTGGATCGTATGCAGAGGAAAAATCCAGTATCACCTGAAGATGGCTGTACAGAGAGCTCCACAACCAGGAATCAAACTGGACCCCTTGGTCCGGCACAATGGGGCTCATTTACTAAGGGTCCGAACGCCGCACTTTCATCAGGTTTCCCTAATATTTCCGTTTTGCGCCGAATTGCCCCAGGATTTTGGGGTACATGATCGGATTTTGGCGCATCGGTGTCGGCTTGCACGCAATAGAAATCGTGGGCATTGTCGTCTGCCAACCCGACGGATTCAGACAAACCGCAAAATTTAAAAAAGGTTTTGTGTCACAAGATCAAGCCCTCACATGTACTGGGAAGAAGCAGGTGAACTCCGGCGGACCTCGGCGCAGCAGCGACACATGCAGGAACTCGGACGCAAGACCTTAGTGAATCGTGCCGGACCTGAATCCACATCGGACAACGCACCGCGGGATCGCGACGGGATCGGGTAAGTAAGTCTGCCCCAAAATGCAGAGGGAGTCCATGAAGCTGGAAGACATGGACGAATAACAAGCTGGCAAGATAAGGAGTTGACAGTAGACCTGGCAGAGGCACAAAGTGGGACCTCTTGGAGAACCAGTCTATTACCACCCAGATGATAGTAAGGGAGGAAGATCTGTGATAAAGTCCATGGCAGGAGAATATCAAATGGTTTGAGACAAAATGGCATGTTTCGGGCACAGGAAGTGCAGGAGCCCACAAAATCCTGTACATCCTTGACCAGATTTGGCCAACAGTAGAAACGGGAAATGAGGGCGACAGAGCTGTACCTCAGTATGCCCGGCCAACGAGAACAATGTCCCCAAGCTAATATACTCTTTGGAAGGGCAGGTCGGACGTAGATCTTGACAGGAGGAAGCAGCCGCAGATCCACAGGAGCAGAGAGAACCAGACGTTCAGGTGGAACAATATGTCGGGGAAGCAGGGTCTTCCCCAACGAAATCTGACGAGAAATCACTATAAACGCACAGAACATAGGAATAAGCTTTTACTAAGGCACAAAGCTCAAAGATCCGGCAGGGGACACAGGAAGGGGCTGGGAATTTGACAGGAAAGCCGGCTGGCCCGTGCTAATTATTGGCACACTGGCCTTTTAAATCTCAGAATGCTGTTGCGCGTGCCCTAGGAGGCGGGGACGCACTCACCAGAGCAAGGAGACCACTAATGGAACAAGGAGAGGTAGGCTGGGCTGCTGCAGGGGAGAGGGGACACAGAGACACACGGGTGCGCCTGCGTCCAGGGAATGGGTCGCAGGAGAACCCATGACAGTTAGTAGAATAATTTCGCCAATCAGTTACTTTTTTAGGGGGTAAAAATTCAATCATTTGAAATAAATTTGATAAAAATTACAATTTTTTATAGCTGCCTTTTGCCATTTGTCTTCTTTACTGTACATTTCCATAATTTATTTTATATTTCTTTTTTTACGGATGTTGGAAGGTTTATAATTTTAGAAGCAAGTGTCACGGGTGCATCCGTGCTCCTCCATGTGCCCCCGCTGCAGCCCGGTCTCCTCACTCACCTCTCCCGGCTCCTGCTCTTCCCCGGAATGCCGTGCGTGCATCCCCGCCTCCTAGGCCGCGCGCGCCGCTCCTGCCAAAAATTTAGAGGGCCAGCCCACCGCTAATTGGTGCACTGGCTGAACACCTCACCTTTTAAGAATCCTGCCTCTTCCTGTGTCCCCTGCCGGATCTTTGTGCCTCACAGCCTAAGAGAAAGCTTCCTGGTGATTATTCCTGCGTTCCTGTGTATTCCTGCGTTCCTGTGTGTCTCCGCTTCTGAGTCCTGTGTAGCTGTGTTACCCGAGTTCCTCAGTGTTGCTGTGTTCCGTGTGCCTGTGTTCCCGTTCCCACCTGCCTGGACCTCCCATTGCTGACCCCGGATTTGGACTTGACATCGCATCTCTGCCGCCTGCCCTGACCCCGAGCCTGGACCTGACTACGAGACTGTCTTCTGCTAAGGTACCTCGACCTCGGCTGCCACCGCGGGCTAGTCTTACCTGGGAACGACCTGATGGTATCCTGCCGCAGCAAGTCCAACCCACTTTGCGGCGGGCTCTGGTGAAAACCAGTTGCCTCTTGGATTCCGGTCCCAGGTGTCGGCTAGTTCCATCTCCCTCGGTGGTCCAGAGGATCCACTGATCCTGACAGCAAGTTCTTAAATTTTCAATTTAGTTTGGAAGTGCCCTATAAAGGCTTATGTAATACAAACCCCCACAAGTAATACCATTTTATGAACCTAACATCTCAAACCATTAAAATGAGTATAATAGAAACCAGGAGAAGTGACGCAATTTTGGAAACTACACCCCTCAATGAATTTTTCTGGGGTTGTGGTGAGCATTTTGACCAGCATGTTGGGGATTAAAATGTAATACAAAGTAAATGGTGCAGAGTAAAAAGTGATTTTTTTTTTTCAAATATGCCATTATAGTTCCAAATATATTGTGCCCAACTAATGTCACTTTAGAAAAACACCCCAAATATCATTCTGAGGGTTGGTTTGCGTATTGAAATACTCCACATGTGGCAATAATAGACAGGCATTTTCGCACAGTACTTAGAGCTACCAGTACAAATGAAACCCCCGAGAAGTGACACCATTTTGGAATTTATCTGGGGTTGTGGTGAGAAATTTTAACCCCCAACATGTTGGTCAAAATGTAATACAAAGTGAATGGTGCAGAGTAAAAATTGAATTGCAATTTATCAAGTATGCCATTGTAGTGTATTTTGCCCAACTCATGCCACCGGGGACAAACACATAAAAAAATTTTCTGTGCGTTATCCTGGTTAAGGGCAATACTCCATTTGTGGCAATAAACTACAGGATAAGAACACAGCGGGGCTTAGGAGTAAAGGGGCAAAATTTCAAATTTTTTCACTAGATTGGTGTTGGGGTGCCCCTGATGTACCAGTACAATAGAAACCCCCAATAAGTGAGGCCATTTTGGAACGGGTACCCCTAAAAAATGTATGTAGGATTATATGAGCATTTTAACCCCCAATATGCTGGCTCAAATATAATACAAAGTGAATGGCGTAGAAAGAAAATTGCATGGTTTTCTCAAATGTGCCTTTGAAGTGACAAATGAAATCAGCCCAACTTATCCCACTGGAGACAAACACCCCAAAAATATTTCTGCGTCTTATTCCGGGTATGGCAAGATCCCATATGTGGCAATGATCTGCAGGATGGAGACATGGCAGGGCTCAAAAGGGAATAACTGGCTTTTTTTTCTTTTTGGAGTCATGAAGCATTTGGAGATGCCAATAGGGACCAGTAAAATAGAAACCCCTAAGAAAGGACACTATTTTGGAAACTACACCCCTCCACAAAATAATTTTGTGGTATAGTTAGCATTTTAATCCCACAGGCTCAAAAACGCGTGTTCTCCCGGGTACGGCAATACCGCATATGGGGCAATAATTTACGGGAAGGGTTTAGAAGGGAAGGTGCATCATGCAGTATGATGTATAAGCTGTGCATAGTACATCAGGGTAAAATCTAGATCTAAATGTCCAGGGATGTGTGAAAAATACGGAAGCACTCTTTCATGCATTGTGGGTTATTTATCATTACGCTGGCTCCTTGGGACAGGTCTATGTCTATTTTTGGAGCTCCGCTACCCATCAGATTTGCCCTTTTAATAAATGTTCTTATGGTCTACTTTCGGTTTAAGTTTGGGGAACTTGTCCTGGAAAGTGCTGCCCTGGTACAATAAGTATTATGGCCTCGCTTCCAGAAGTGCTGGCACAAACAAAATACTTAATAACCACCTCTTGAAATTCCAGGAAAGTTTCTTTGTGGCCTGCAAATCAATATAACATGTAAGAATTATATATCATCTGAATGATGTGCACGGCCAGCTTCTTGTACCACAACTTTGATTTCCACATGGCGTTGTATGTCTGAAGCACCTGGTCCGACAAGTCAACCCCTCCCATGTACTTGCTATAATTTAGTATGGAGTCAGGTTTGGGGGTTTCTGTACTGGTACCTCATTCTGGGTGGCTGGCGGTTGCGTCCTAGGCACGCTGATGTCACGGTGCTTGGTATGGGGACCGGAGGGCTGTCTTACAGCCTGGCAGGTCTCCAGCAGGTGGTGCGTGCTAGAAAGATGGAGGGAGAGACTTATGTACTGAATCTCCATGGGGCAACCCCTTTGGTGTCTGAAATGTGTGTCCCTGGGTAATGGATGGGGCGCCCTTGGTGTTACAGCTGTATCTAGGGAACAGACGGAGGCAACATTCTGCAAAATAACTCACGGTTCTTTATTAGGACAACTGCAGACAACGGACCAAACAATCTTGTTACAGATGCCGGATTGTTGGAGATTCTGAATTACTGGAATGGTCATCGAGAATGATCCTCAGGAATAGATTCACCAGCCTGGAAGTAGGTGCAGGCTGTGTCCAGATATGGAAGCTGCAGCTTCGTCCTGGGTGTTCTGTGTGTAGCACTGAAGGTATGCGTCAGGCTATCCCTCTCTGGTCACTGACCATCTGCAAGGTGTGCTCATTAGGGAGAGCTGTTGGTAAAAAGAGATGCTCCTATGTCAGGAGCTAGGGACTAAGAGATGACCTCTCTGGTAAGAGGTGGCTGGAAAGAGGCTTTTCTCATTTCTGTCTGGGGGTTTTTGTCATTCCCTGGTCAGGTAGTGGCTCCCTCTCCAATCACACTCCAGTGTACAGGTGGGAATACAATTGCATAATAACTTTAGCATAGTTAACCCTTGCCTGCTCAAGCAGGATCTACCACTGTTAACTCCTGATGACCAGGTCTGGAGCCTTCCTGGAGGGTTGGCGACTCCCTCTGTCAGCTCCTAACCTGGAGAGGGCACTGTTCACAACTACCCCTCTGACCATGTATTGGCAGGGGTGTTGCACATCTTCACACCACCAAGAGGTCTACCTGGACCTCTTATTGGGAAGGTACTGACGAAATTGAAGTCTCCCTTTAAATTGTACCAGGGACTTGTCTATGGCCACATGTTTCACGGGGGTATATGCCTCAACAAAATTGGCACTAAAATTGTCTAAATGGCTCTGACCTTAACCCCTTAGGGACGCAGGGTAATTTCGCTCATTTCTCGCTCTCCATCTTCAAAAATCCATAACTTTTTCATTTTTTCCATGTACAGAGCTGTGTGAGGGCTTATTTTGTGCATAACAAATTTTACTTTCCAGTGATGTTATTTATTATTCCCTGCCATGTAGTGGGAAGCCAGAAAAAAAATTCCAAATGTGGAAAGACGTGTGTGCGTCTTGTGGGCTCAGTTTTTACGACTTTCACTCTGCGCTCCAAATAACACATCTACTTAATTCTTTGGTTCAGTACAATCGCGGTGATACCAAATTTATACAGGTTTTATTGCATTTTAATACATTTTCAGAAAAGAAAACATTTTTTTTTGCCATCTTCTGACGCTAATAACTTTTTCATACTTTGGGGCATGGAGCTGTGTAACATGTCATTTTTTGTAAAATGAGCCAACATTTTAATTGCTACCATTTTGCGCGACATTTTGATAATTTTTTATTACATTTTTTATGTCATGTAAAAAGGTGTAAAAGTCGCATATCGGACATTTGGGCGCCATTTCCCGTCTCAGAGGTCACCGCCGGTTATAACCATTATATTTTGATAGATCGGGCATTTTGGGAAGCGATCACCGCAGCAAAGCCCATCTCTGTATGAAGAGGGCTCAGCACGTGAGCCCTCTTCATACACCCTTTATAGCTCCGTGGCGGATATATCCGCCGCTGAGCGTGAAGGGGTTAAACAAATGATCATAACTGGGTTCATCTTTGGGTGGGTGTGATACAAATGTGAAGCATTTGGAGTGTGAATGATAATTACATCAATTAGAATGTGACAATGTGGCCTATTAAGTTTCTAATAAGGACTATACAAAATGGAGTAAAACCTTGTCCTTTGTCTCATCCATGATGTGATCACGCAGTGTTAAAAGCGAGAATCACGCGCCGCAAAGGAAAATAACTAGTCTTCTGCACATACCAGCGCGTGATCATTGATACATATGTTACAAAATGATGATGTGACAGTATCTAGTATGAATAATGCCTTTGTTCATTCTATGTTCGTATATGATACAAAATGATGATGCAGCAGTATCTAATATAGATAATGCCTTTGTTTATGAAATGTTATAAAAGCAAGGGGATCCTGACAGGGGGCAGGGACTTTACAGACGGGACAAGTGGACGCACGTCTGTCTGTGATGCAAGCCGGGAAACTGCCTTCCTCTGTCGAGGTCCCCCGATAGGGAAGTGATGCTACAATATCCGGTAAATATATTGATGTTTGCTTCTCATGATTATAAGAATTATGTGATAAGGATATAATTATATGGTTTTATGTAATTTTAAATAATAAAGTATTACTGTTTTATTAATCCCAATCTGTGTGTTGGTGAGCGCTTCGTATGTTTGGGCAATGCCCGCACTTAGCTGACTCAGTAATACATAAATTGGCGTAGTCAAGGCAGGATATCGGAAGCGATATCTAAAGAACCATAGGGGATATCCTAAAACTAACTACATAGGGTGGAATATTGGACACCGTACATTAGTGCAAATTTTTGACAATTGGCACGGTGCCAAGATGTTCCGGAAAATGAAAGATACCAAAACCACGCCACATGTAGACGTCTCGGGCTGGTCCCAGGCTCCGTATGATAATGTGGTGCAGGAATTGTGTAGTTCAGGATTGTTGGAACCATGGGAAGCAAAATTAAAAGGGTCAGAACCCCTCGATCTAGTACACATACTAGAGGAGGTCCCTGTTAGGTCAGGTGATGCAGTAACCCCTCGATCTAGTACACATACTAGAGGAGGTCCCTGTTAGGTCAGGTGATGCAGTAACCCCTTCATCTAGTACACATACTAGAGGAGGTCCCTGTTAAGACAGGTGATGCTGTAAGCCCTTCATCTAGTACACTTACTAGAGGAGGTCCCTGTTAGGACAGGTGATGTAGTAGGCCCTTCATCTAGTACACATACTAGAGGAGGTCCCTGTTAAGTCAGGTGATGCAGTTGCTTTAGGCAGACATTGTTGGATATTGACAAGTGCCAACAGACGTATGCATGAGCGCAATCAACAACTTCATAGGAAAGAGTCTCAGTTAGAGCAGAAACTGAGTTGGGAGGGAAGAAGGTGGTGTTGGAGTGTAATACCCGCCTTCTGAATGATAAACTACAGCATTATAAGAGCATTGCAGAAAATACTGCTGTAAAAATAGCCCAGAATAAATACAGGAAAAGAAAGGGCAAAGTTAACAAAAACAAGGTACACAAAATTATTGCAGAAGCCTCAATAGATTGGAATCCAGATAAGTGGGATGGGGATGTGTGGGATTCTTCCTCTAATTCAGAATGGGAGGACCCCCCAGACCCTGTAATAGACCCCCCCTGAGTGTTTTAGCCAAACCTATCAGAAAAAGATTAGAGAGAACAGGAGAAAGTGAGATTCAGTGGTTGGTCAGAGTAAGTGAATATGGAGGAACAGGAGTAATGCTGGATGAGGGAGATGTGGGAAAGTTTATCACTCTATCCAAAGACCCTATTACACAGTGTTCTTTTAAGACCTACTTTGTGGATACCGGGATAAGGGTGCAGACTTTACTTTTAATTCTGGCTCACTGTTTCCAGAACAGGTATCCGGCAAAGTTAGATTTGCCGTTGAATGAGAAACCCTGGTATACTATAAGGGATGGTCTTGAGAGACTAAAAGAGGTGGCAATGCGTAGCGCCTTATCTGTATTAGGGATGGAAGATGATTTTCTGAACTACCCTCTCACAGCCAGCATAAGAAATAGTCACACCTCCAGCATATAAAGCAGTCATTTTAACCCTTACGGTAGCAATAACTGGAGAAGCTATTAGCACAGTGTTGGCCAGAATGAGAGCGTTGCAAGATATGAGAGATTAAAAAGAGCCTGCAGCCCCCAAACACTCGGGGAACAGTAAACCTTATAACTCAGATTGGAGGAAAAAAAAAAAAAAACAAGAAGGGGATTCTAGTAGGGTCTTGAGGAAAGATATGTTCCAAGCTCTGCTGAAAGCTGGGGTGAAAAAGAAACATATCGATGGGAAGGAAACTCAGGAATTATAGAGAACGTATAAACAAAAAGTATTATCAGTAAAAAAGGCTAGCACAGGAGAGCCCCTAAAAGAAGGACGTTCTTAAGACATAGGAAATTTCTTGGACAGATTATCAAGATGTGTATCCTTGGGAGGAACTGGCGACCGCGGTTGCAACCAAGGTAACACAAGAAATGGAGAAAAAGTCATTAATCACTGATTTAGGATCAGATAATAAAACAGCATGAGTAGCCAGCCAAACCCCTGTGTTTATAAAAAAGAGATGATCACCCCTATGTTAATCTTAGCATCCACTGGAACAGGGGTAATGTTCAAAGAGTCCCAGCTTTGATTCATACGGGGACGGAGGCTACTTTAATATGTGGAAATCCCAACAAATTTAAAGGTCCTAAAGTACAAATAGCAGGATTAGGTGGTAAGGTGATACCAGGGGTACAAACCAAAGTGGCCCTTAAAATAGATAACTTGCCCATTAGAAACTACCGCGTTTTGGTGGTCCCGATACCAGAATACATTATTGGCATTGATATTCTTAAAGGGATTACACTACATTTGAAAGAAGGAAAATTAGCATTTGGGTAAGAAAAATGGAAATTTAAGCATGTCCGGCATTGGTAGGGAAGGTAAAAATGCCCCCAATACCTATTCTCCCGGCTTCTAAACTAGTTGCCCTGAAACAGTATTGAATTCCCAGGAGATACAAATAAATTGTTGAATACACCCCTACTACTGTTTTTCATGTTGATGCTCATGTACCAACTGATTCACTTGAACGTTCGTTTAATTTCAAAGCAGATAAACAAGCAGTGATCAGAACAGCAGACACTTCTTCCGAAAAGAAAAGCAATCATGGCTTTAGGGTACACAACAAAAGTGGGCACTTGGGAGAAAAAGCTACTTACAGGTGGGCCCAAGAGAGAGGAATTCCTCTAACCCTTGACATAATTAAAGATACCATCCAGAATTGTCCAATATGTCAACATAGCCAGAAAAGAGAAGTTCCCCACACAGTAATGGGACACATAGGTCGAGGACAACTTCCAGCTCCTATTTGGCAAATTGATTTCATTGGCCCTCTGCCGGAAAGCAGGGGATGCAGGTATTTGTGTACGGCAGTGGATACATACTCAAGATTGAGGGTAGGATTTCCTTGTAAGTCTGCCACTCAATGGAGTACACTGAGAACTTTGGAAATTGTTACCCAGTATTATGGAGTCCCGTTGCAAATGCAATCAGACAATGGGTCACATTTTACTGGAGAACAGGTTAAAAAGTATGCACAAGACAACAACATCCACTGGATATATCATATGCCTTACTATCCTCAAGCAGCAGTGTTAGTGGAAAGGATGAATGGGTTGCTTAAAAGCACCCTAAAGAAGCTAAACCCGTCAGACAGTGCATATGGGCAATGGAGGGATCACCTTAGTGAGGCTCTACAGATTTTAAATAATAGGCCCATTACTGATTCAATGACTCCTTTAATGAGGATGTTGACCCTTAATATCACTGTAAAAGTTAATAATATAGTAGATTCACTGCTGTATAAGAAAATTCAGGAGAATGCAGTTACACCCATTCGAGCTACACCACTGTTGGCAGGTTTGGATCTCAACTCAATGGAGGTAAATCTTATCTCCTCAGATAAGGTTCAGGCAATAGCCACTTGTTTAGTATGTAAAATTCCAAAAGATCATTATGAGCTCTGAAAGGATGTGTAGTGTTGGGAGGCGTAATTGATGAAGATTATCAGGGTGAGATGACCAACTTGGGTACAGAGAAAAACCAAACAATTGCCCAGTTATTGCTTATTCCCATCAATAATGCTACTCTAATGCTAGAAGGGTCTTTCCCATCAGAAGTTAACATAAGGGGAGATAAAAGTTTTGGCTCTTCTGATATCAATTTTGGAGCTAAAATATGGGTTCTAAATAACCAAGGACCGCCCTCTCCCACAGAAGTGATAGCGGTGGGGAAAGCTATCATGAGACCTGGAGTAGAAAAATGGGAATATGTTCCACAGGAAAAATGTTACTTGAGAGAATGAGTAAATATAATGTTTATGTTTCTTTCCCTTAGACGTACCTAACTATTGGAATCCTTGGAGGCGGGTATTTGGCCGGAAGTAAACCCTGAACGCCTGGTGCCTTATTGGAAAAGACTAACATCACCACGCTAGGATGGAGTTGGAAAGGAAATCCTACTAATCGAACCTAGGATAATTTCACCTGTTTTGCAAAGAAAACATGTTTGGTTGCTGATATATCTTTTGAACAAGGACAAGGTTGGAGAGGACCACCGGAATCCCCCAGCAACCTATTTAGGCCTTGGTATTTGATGTACCAGGACAATTTGAATACAATCATTGATTCTAAAGTACAATTAAAATGTTGTGAACAGCTAGCAAATTAGCCATGTGCCATTAAGTGATAAGCGGCTAGTCCTAATAACAAAAGTAGATCCAGGACATATTAAAAGAATACCCTCTACTTGTGCCAAAGTGGGGACACAAACACAAAAAACTGTTATAATTACTGCAGTGACATTTCTTCCTCTACCTAATTCTAACCAGAAAAGAAAAAGAAGAGCATTGGCATGACACTTTACTGGGAGTATACGGTGCAGTAACCGGTACTCTCAACGGATTTGATATTGAGACTATAGCCAACAAGCTAAGCCAAGCTGGAAAAGCAATTCAAGATGCATTGACGCTACGGGGACAATGGATGCCTACCATATGGCACCCTTGGCGATAAGCCATTGATGTGGACACTTTTCTAATAAGGACTATTAATAGAACTGATAATATTTTAGAGGGTTTAGAGGTTGATACTGGCACAGTTTTGAATTTCACTCTACGTGCTATGCAAGTAGTATACTATATACAATAACGTGATGCTATGCAAACTAAGTTGATGACTGGGAATGAAGCAGTGTGGCGAGAAGTGTTTAAAACTGCCATACCGAGTCAATCCTGGCTCAAGATTGATGCTCCAAAAATGATGTGTAATGAAACATATCGCGCTGGTATAATCAATGTATACAATGTAACCAAGGTAAAAACTATGTGTAAATTTGTAGTAATGCCTTTACTGTTGGGGCCCCCAGGATCTCAGCACTATTGGATGCCAGAGTTCCAGGGGACCTACATAGATTCACAGAATTATACACATGATTTATCCTTTTGTGATGACACATTAGAGGGAAAGATTTGTAGATTACAATCCAAGACTTATGAATCATGCTTGTTACAGAGTTCTATTAATGTATGTAAATTTACTATATTGCCATTAACCTATCAGTTATTAGTTGAAGTAGCCCCTCAAGAAATATGTGTGGTCACTAATGTTCCTGTTATTCCAAGAATGGAAATGCCCTTTGTAGGATGCATGAAAAATGTATCTGTGTTAGTTTGGAATAATGAAACTTTCTTGTTAATTCATTATCACATCATATCCAAAGATATAAAATGGACTCCACTTCCTCTAGAAGTGCAGTCATGGTATTTGAATTTGACTAAGTTAAAACAATTGATCCAACATTCAAAGTTTGGACAACATTTGATTCAACAATTGAATAAGAGTGTGCAATACCATACTGTCACAACAACTATAGTAGCTGATAAAATAGTTAAGATGGGTTCTTCCATCCAAGAAGCTACATCACATCACTGGTGGGACATTTCCATGGGATATTCTCCATCTGCAGAGAGGATGTTAAATTGGTTGATACATCCTGTGATTGTAATTGCTATTATTGTAATTACATTATCTGGAATTGCTTTATGGCTTATAAATTGTTTACCAGACCACGAGTTGTCATGGTCAACTACAGAAACATCAAATAGTCTACATTGTCAAGGACCGATTGTGATACAAATGTGAAGCATTTGGAGTGTGAATGATAATTACATCAATTAGAATGTGGCCTATTAAGTTTCTAATAAGGACTATACAAAATGGAGTAAAACCTTGTCCTTTGTCTCATCCATGATGTGATCACGCAGTGTTAAAAGCGAGAATCACGCGCCGCAAAGGAAAATAACTAGTCTTCTGCACATACCAGCGCGTGATCATTGATACATATGTTACAAAATGATGATGTGACAGTATCTAGTATGAATAATGCCTTTGTTCATTCTATGTTCGTATATGATACAAAATGATGATGCAGCAGTATCTAATATAGATAATGCCTTTGTTTATGAAATGTTATAAAAGCAAGGGGATCCTGACAGGGGGCAGGGACTTTCCAGACGGGACAAGTGGACGTACGTCTGTCTGTGATGCAAGCCGGGAAACTGCCTTCCTCTGTCGAGGTCCCCCGATAGGGAAGTGATGCTACAATATCCGGTAAATATATTGATGTTTGCTTCTCATGATTATAAGAATTATGTGATAAGGATATAATTATATGGTTTTATGTAATTTTAAATAATAAAGTATTACTGTTTTATTAATCCCAATCTGTGTGTTGGTGAGCGCTTCGTATGTTTGGGCAATGCCCGCACTTAGCTGACTCAGTAACACAGTGGGCACAGTGTGTTGTCGGTGTAAAGCAAAAACGTATGGATGTGCATCTTGCTCATCACTGTGCAGAACATCAGGGTGTGGTACAGAATGTCTGTGCTCCAGTGGTCCCTGATTGATGGCTTCTTTACAAACCCCATACGAAGTATTATGCCCCATTAATTCTTCATCTCTGCTGCAGTCACAGGGGTCCACTTGTGCATAAAATGAAGTGAGGTTTTGGGCAATATTCTGTACAGCATAGAGATTTGTCTGAACTACAATTAAATTTTTTCATAAAAAAAAATACTAAAGTTCACAGCTTTGAGCTTTTCTATCTCAAATTTAATTACAGGTGGGCTCAAAAAGTCTGGGACCTGAGGGGTATTGTCAGGCTCAGTGGATCCTCTGGACCACCGCGGGAGATGGAACTAGCCAACACCTGGGACCAGAGTCTAAGTGGCACCTGGTTTTCACCAGAGCCCGCCGCAAAGCGGGTTGGACTTGATGCGGCAGGATACCACCAGATCGTTCCACAGGTGCGACTAGCCCGCGGTGGCAGCCGAGGTTGAGGTACCTTAGCGGATGACAATCTCGGGGTCAGGTCCAGGCACAGGGTCAGGGCAGGCGGCAGAGATGCAAGATCAAGTCCAAGTCCGGGGTCAGCAACAGGAGGTCCAGGCAGGTGCGAACGGGAACACAGGCACACGGAACACAGCAACATGGAGGAACTAGGGTAACACAGCAACACAGGACTCAGGAGCGGAAACACACAGGGATTCGGAAAAACTGCTGCATTTAAAACAAAAAATTGGTCGCACGGGCCATACTCACATGCACCACGATGAAGACGATGAACTCCGGGGCACCCCAGCGAACTTCGGCGCAGCAGCGCCACCTGGTGGACATTGGAAGCAGGACCTTCATGAATCGCCGGAAGACCCGAATGCTCGTCAGAGAAGCCGCCGCTGGAACGCGAATGGACCGGGTAAGTAAATGTACCCCAATGTGTGTGTGTATATATGCTGTATGTATACGCAGTATATGCGTATATGTGTTTATATGCGCAGATGCTGCATATACTGTATGTGTATATATGCTGTATATACTGTAGATGCTGTATATACTGTATGTGTATATATGCTGTATGTATATTTAGTATATATGCTGTATGCTGTGCTGTATGTATATTTAGCTGTCAGTGGGGCACTGTACAGTACCTTAATTACAGCCATTTTTCTGATATGCAAATGAGCTTTTCTAACTCATGTCTGGTGTATGTGACTCTTCTCTCTCCCATTCTGCCAGTGAACCACTTCACCCTTATTTTGATTGAAGGGTCTCGGCCTCTTCAAATCACTGCTCCGCCCTCTTCTACTTAAGGACTGTCTGTTAATATTCTACTACAGACATATAAAGCTCTATTTACTTATAGGAAATAGTGTAGATTTTTTACACTGTGCCTTATTTTACATTCATGTCATGTAACTAGAGTGACATCATCACAGGTCCTTTAGCCTTCTAACAATAGCATACTGTACCCCATGTATGTAATTGCATGAAATCACACCAGCCACCATGAAGGGTGGAGAGGAATAGAAGTCCATGGAGGCTTCTGTGACTTTATGTGGTCAGATACATGCATGGGGTACAGTTTGAACTGTGATCAGTAAGGAGGCATAAGGCATGGGTGGGATTAGATTTGAGGAGCCAGATGAGCAGGCCTGAGGTATCAGTAGCAGTATTGCAGGGTATTATCATGAGCAAGCAATCAGATGATTGCTTGTTCATGTTCAATGGTGGAACTAATAAAAAAAGGTAAAAAAAAAAAAAAATGTTATTCAGTAAAAAATAAAAATGCCCATAAGCCCCAAAACATATAAAGAGACATAATGCACAAAAAAAGTCTAAATAATAACACAAACCCCACATATATAGTATCACCGCATCCATAACAACCTGTAGAATAAAAGTAAATAATTATTGAGCCTGCACGTTGAACACCGTAAAAAAGTTAAAAATCCACAAAAAATTTATTATTTTTACCTATTTAATCCCTTAAGGACGCAGGGTTTTTCGGCTCATTTCTCGCTCTCCAACTTCAAAAATCCATAACTTTTTCATTTTTACGTGTACAGACCTGTGTGAGGGCTTATTTTGTGCGTAACAAATTTTACTTTCCCGTGATGTTATTTATTTTAACATGCCGTGTACTGCAAAGCTGAAAAAAAATTCCAAATGTGGAAAAATTGAAAAAAAAACGCATGTGCGTCACGTTCTTGTGGGCTCAGTTTTTACGACTTTCACTCTTCGCTCCAAATAACACGCCTACTTTATTCTTTGGTTTGGTGCGATCGCGGTGATACCAAATTTATATAGGTTTTATTGTGTTTTAATACATTTTCAAAAATTAAACTAATGTGTACAAAAAAAGAAAAATTTTTTTTTGCCATCTTCTGACGCTAATAACTTTTTCATACTTTGGCGCACGGAGATGTGTGATTGGTCATTTTTTGCGAAATGAGGCGACATTTTCCGCATTTCGGACATTTGGGCGCCATTTCCCGCCTCAGAGGTCACCGCCGCCCGTAACCGTTTTTATATTTTGATAGATCGGGCATTTTGGGACGTGGCGATACCTAATATGTTTGTGATTTTTACTGTTTATGATGTTTTATATCCGTTCTAGCGAAAGGGGGGTGATTTGAACTTTTAATATTTTATGAATTTTTTTTATTTTTTAAATTTTTTTTTTATTTTTTTTTTCACAATTTTTTAGACCATCTAGGGTACATTAACCCTAGATAGTCAGATCGCTCCTAACATATACTGCAATACTTCTGTTTTGCAATATATGGCATTTTTGCAGCACAATTTGCCGGCGGCGTTGAAATGGTTAATAGCCGCGATCGGTGCAAGCACCGACCGCGGTTATTAGCGGTGGGGGTTTGCTGCAATATGCAACAACCCCCACCTCTGTATGAAGAGGACTCAGCCCGCGAGCCCTCTTCATACATCCCTTATACCTCTGCGCCGTAGAGCTACGGCGCAGAGCGTTAAGGGGTTAAACCCCCAAAAAATGCAATAAAAAGTTATAAAAAAACATATATACTCCAGAATGCAGCATGAATTTTTACGATCTGAAAAAGAAACTAGCTAAAAACAGCCCAAAAACGCCATGTGTGACATCACCCTTGGGGTGAAGACACACATGGCGTTTTTGGGCCGTTTTTGGGCCGTTTTTACTAAGTGCGTTTTCAGATCGTTAAAAACGCATGCGTTTTCAAAAAACGGACGCGTTTTTTAACGCATGCGTTTTTAACGATCTGAAAACGCACTTAGTAAAAACGGCCCAAAAACGGCCCAAAAACGCCATGTGTGTCTTCACCCTTAGGCTGGTGCCACACGTAACGCTTTGTCTGCGTTTGAAAACGCAAACGCAGACAAAGCCGCACCCACCAGGGCGGGCCGCGGCCCGATTGCATCAGCGTTTTTATGGAAACACCTGCAATCGGGAACGAATGGCAGGTGTTTTGCATTAAATTAACACAAAACACCGGCGGCTCATTCACGATCGCAGGCGTTTCCATAGAAACGCCAATGCGATCGGGCCGCGGGCCGTCCCGGTGGGTGCGGCTTTGTCGGCGTTTGCGTTTTCAAATGCAGACAAAGTGTTACA
Organism: Engystomops pustulosus; assembly: GCF_040894005.1. Classification (NCBI taxonomy): domain Eukaryota; kingdom Metazoa; phylum Chordata; class Amphibia; order Anura; family Leptodactylidae; genus Engystomops; species Engystomops pustulosus. The sequence continues at coordinate 170,768,545 of NC_092411.1, read as the reverse complement.
TGTGGCACCAGCCTAAGGCCGCGGTCACACGATCCGCTAGGCGTCCGTTCATAACGCGACGCTAGCGCACAGGGGGCGGTCCTCGGCCCGAACGGACATGCTTATCAATCGCATGCGTTTCCCTGTTAACGCATGTGCGGTCGGGCCGAGGACCGCCCCCTGTGCGCTAGCGTCGCGTTATGAACGGACGCCTAGCGGATCGTGTGACCGCGGCCTTACGGTGAAGACACACATGGCGTTTTTGGGCCGTTTTTGGGCCGTTTTTACTAAGTGCGTTTTCAGATCTGAAAACGCACTTTGTAAAAACGGCCCAAAAACGCCATGTGTGTCTTCACCCTTAAGCTATAAACTGGCTGCGTCCTTAAGGAGCTGTGCACATTTTTTATGTTTCTAATGGGTCTGTAAAAACACATGCAGCAAAATGACTAATTGACTAAAAATGTCACTAAAGTGCATTTAGATTTCTGAATTTTCATACAAGTAATATATGCCTGTAACATTTTTAGAAGAAAATAATAAGCAGCATAAAATAATGAGTAATGCTTTAAAATACAGAAGTTTGATATTGAGTTATCTTACTTGAGGTATCCTCCAGGCAATGGTGGCTTCCAGGATTTCCCAAGAGGAGCTGCAACAGAACCACAAGTGTGAAAAAATAACAACTCTATGCCCTGCAGGTTGAAAAGATCAAGTCCTATCAGGTGAGTGGCCTAATGTATCTGAGAATTGGCACAGAAATATCAAAAGGAACTTGATTACTGCAACACCTGCATCCCAAGGTTTAACCCTTGTGACTGTAGTTAGAAGGAGGAAATTTAGTGAGGATGCAGAAGTGAAGACTGCTTATACAGTATGATGTGATTATGCTGTAATATTGGTACTACAGGCAGTCCCCGGGTTACATACAAGATAGGGTCTGTAGGTTTGTTGAATTTGTATGTAAGTTGGAACTATAGATTTTATCATTGTAATCCCAGCCAGAACTTTTTTGGTCTCTGTGACAATTGGATTTTAAAAATGTTGGGTTGTCATAAGAATCAATATTAACACTAAAGCTTCATTACAGACACATTTGATAACTGTTTATTGTAGCCTAAGGCTAAAGTACAATAAATTAACAATATCCAGAGGTCAGTTTGTAACTAGGGGTTGTATGTAAGTCGAGTGTTCTTAAGTAGGGGAACGCCTGTATATAGATGTGTTTAACCCCTACGGGACACAGCCTATTTTGGCCTTAAGGACGAAGACCCATTTTTCAAATATGCCCTGTGTCAGTTTATATGGTTATAAAATTGGAACACTTCAACTTATCTATGTGATTTTGAGATTGTTTTTTTGTGACATATTGTACATCATGATAGTGGTGTTTGTCTGCCAATATGTATTGTAGTTTTTTTTAAAAAAAGCAAAATTTGGCAAAAAATTTGAAAAATTTTCAATTTTCATAGTTTGAAATTTTTGGCTTGCCAGATAAATAATTTTACTTCACAAAAAAGTTTATATCCAACATTTACCATATCTCTAATTTATGTTTTCATCATTTTGACAGAGTTCTTTCACTTTTTTAGGATTTGAGAAGGCTTAAAAATATAACAGCAATTTTCCAAAATAAGAGAAAATTTCCAAAACCAAGTTTTTCTGGGACCAGTACATATCTAAAGTGTTTTTTTGAAGGCATATACATTAGAAACCCCTATAATTCACCCCATTTATAAACTGCACCTCTTCAACAACTCAAAACGGGTATAAGGGTGTCTGTTAACCCTTTAAGCATCTCACAGGAATTCAAATAAAAAAGAGGTAAAGTTAAGAAATTATAATATTTTTTCTATAACAGGTTTAATTAGTTCAAAAAAAATTAAATTTACAAGAGTAAAAGAGTAAATGCATCCTAAATTATGTTATGTGATTTCTCCTGAGTAAGAAAATATCCCACATGTAGATGTGAACTGGTTTTTGGGCACATGCCAGGGCACAAAGCAGAAGGAGGGCCACTGGGCTTTTGAAGAGCAGCATTTTATGAAAAAGCATTCACGTGTCATGTTGCTTTTGTAGATCCCCTGAGGTGTCAGAACAGTAGAAACCCCTGACAAAATGACCCATTTTGGAAACTACACCCCTCAAGGAATATATCAAGGGGTAAAGTGAATGGCTTGACCCTACAGGGGTTTCACAGAATTTATTAACATAGGACTGTGAAAATGAAAATTTACAATTTTTTCAAGAAAATCTCATTTTAGCCCCCAAAATGTCATTTTTAAAAGCAGTTTAGGTTGAAAAGTACCCCAAATTTTGTCACACAATTTCTTCTGAATACGGCAATACCCCATATGTGGTTGTAAGTTGCTGTAGGGGTATATGGCAGGAGTTGGAAAGAGAACAAGGCTTTAGGGCCTTTGGAGAGCAGATTTTGATGAAATAATTTTCATGCCCTATGTCATGTTTGAATAGCTCCTGGAGTACTGTAACAGTGATAAACCCCCCAAAGTGACCCCATTTTGGAAACTACACCCCTCAAGGAATATATCAAGGGGTAAAGTGAATGGCTTGACCCTACAGGCGTTTCACAGAATTTATTAACATAAGACTGTGAAAATGAAAATTTACAATTTTTTCAAGAAAATCTCATTTTAGCCCCCAAAATGTCATTTTTAAAAGCAGTTTAGGTTGAAAAGCACCCCAAATTGTGTCACACAATTTCTTCTGAATACGGCAATACCCCATATGTGGTTGTAAGTTGCTGTAGGGGTATATGGCAGGAGTTGGAAAGAGAACAAGGCTTTAGGGCCTTTGGAGAGCAGATTTTGATGAAATTATTTTCATGCCCCATGTCATGTTTGAATAGCTCCTGGAGTACTGTAACAGTGATAAACCCCCAAAGTGACCACATTTTGGAAACTACACCCCTCAAGGAATATATCAAGGGGTAAAGTGGAAGGTTTGACCCTACAGGCGTTTCACGGTATTTATGAACATAAGACTGTGAAAATGAAAATTTACATTTTTTTCAAGAAAATCTCATTTTAGCCCCCAAAATGTCATTTTTAAAAGCAGTTTAGGTTGAAAAGTACCCCAAATTTTGTCACACAATTTCTTCTGAATACGGCAATACCCCATATGTGGTTGTAAGTTGCTGTAGGGGTATATGGCAGGAGTTGGAAAGAGAACAAGGCTTTAGGGCCTTTGGAGAGCAGATTTTGATGAAATTATTTTCATGCCCCATGTCATGTTTGAATAGCTCCTGGAGTACTGTAACAGTGATAAACCCCCAAAGTGACCCCATTTTGGAAACTACACCCCTCAAGGAATATATCAAGGGGTAAAGTGGAAGGTTTGACCCTACAGGCGTTTCACGGTATTTATGAACATAAGACTGTGAAAATGAAAATTTACATTTTTTTCAAGAAAATCTCATTTTAGCCCCCAAAATGTCATTTTTAAAAGCAGTTTAGGTTGAAAAGCACCCCAAATTTTGTCACACAATTTCTTCTGAATACGGCAATACCCCATATGTGGTTGTAAGTTGCTGTAGGGGTATATGGCAGGAGTTGGAAAGAGAACAAGGCTTTTAGAGAACAGATTTTGATGAAATAATTTTCATGCCCTATATCATGTTTGAATAGCTCCTGGAGTACTGTAACAGTGATAAACCCCCAAAAGTGACCCCATTCTGGAAACTACACCCCTCAAGGAATATATCAAGTGGTAAAGTGGAAGGTTTGACCCTACAGGCGTTTCACCGTATTTATGAACATAAGACTGTGAAAATGAAAATTTACATTTTTTTCAAGAAAATCTCATTTTAGCCCCCAAAATGTCATTTTTAAAAGCAGTTTAGGTAGAAAAGCACCCCAAATTTTGTCACACAATTTCTTCTGAATACGGCAATACCCCATATGTGGTTGTAAGTTGCTGTAGGGGAATATGGCAGGAGTTGGAAAGAGAACAAGGCTTTAGGGCCTTTGGAGAGCAGATTTTGATGAAATTATTTTCATGCCCCATGCCATGTTTGAATAGCTCCTGGAGTACTGTAACAGTGATAAACCCCCAAAGTGACCCCATTTTGGAAACTACACCCCTCAAGGAATATATCAAGGGGTAAAGTGGAAGGTTTGACCCTACAGGCGTTTCACGGTATTTATGAACATAAGACTGTGAAAATGAAAATTTACATTTTTTTCAAGAAAATCTCATTTTAGCCCCCAAAATGTCATTTTTAAAAGCAGTTTAGGTTGAAAAGCACCCCAAATTTTGTCACACAATTTCTTCTGAATACGGCAATACCCCATATGTGGTTGTAAGTTGCTGTAGGGGTATATGGCAGGAGTTGGAAAGAGAACAAGGCTTTTAGAGAACAGATTTTGATGAAATAATTTTCATGCCCTATATCATGTTTGAATAGCTCCTGGAGTACTGTAACAGTGATAAACCCCCAAAAGTGACCCCATTCTGGAAACTACACCCCTCAAGGAATATATCAAGTGGTAAAGTGGAAGGTTTGACCCTACAGGCGTTTCACCGTATTTATGAACATAAGACTGTGAAAATGAAAATTTACATTTTTTTCAAGAAAATCTCATTTTAGCCCCCAAAATGTCATTTTTAAAAGCAGTTTAGGTTGAAAAGTACCCCAAATTTTGTCACACAATTTCTTCTGAATACGGCAATACCCCATATGTGGTTGTACGTTGCTGTAGGGGTATATGGCAGGAGTTGGAAAGAGAACAAGGCTTTTAGAGAACAGATTTTGATGAAATAATTTTCATGCCCTATATCATGTTTGAATAGCTCCTGGAGTACTGTAACAGTGATAAACCCCCAAAAGTGACCCCATTCTGGAAACTACACCCCTCAAGGAATATATCAAGTGGTAAAGTGGAAGGTTTGACCCTACAGGCGTTTCACCGTATTTATGAACATAAGACTGTGAAAATGAAAATTTACATTTTTTTCAAGAAAATCTCATTTTAGCCCCCAAAATGTCATTTTTAAAAGCAGTTTAGGTTGAAAAGCACCCCAAATTTTGTCACACAATTTCTTCTGAATACGGCAATACCCCATATGTGGTTGTAAGTTGCTGTAGGGGAATATGGCAGGAGTTGGAAAGAGAACAAGGCTTTAGGGCCTTTGGAGAGCAGATTTTGATGAAATTATTTTCATGCCCCATGCCATGTTTGAATAGCTCCTGGAGTACTGTAACAGTGATAAACCCCCAAAGTGACCCCATTTTGGAAACTACACCCCTCAAGGAATATATCAAGGGGTAAAGTGGAAGGTTTGACCCTACAGGCGTTTCACGGTATTTATGAACATAAGACTGTGAAAATGAAAATTTACATTTTTTTCAAGAAAATCTCATTTTAGCCCCCAAAATGTCATTTTTAAAAGCAGTTTAGGTTGAAAAGCACCCCAAATTTTGTCACACAATTTCTTCTGAATACGGCAATACCCCATATGTGGTTGTAAGTTGCTGTAGGGGTATATGGCAGGAGTTGGAAAGAGAACAAGGCTTTTAGAGAACAGATTTTGATGAAATAATTTTCATGCCCTATATCATGTTTGAATAGCTCCTGGAGTACTGTAACAGTGATAAACCCCCAAAAGTGACCCCATTCTGGAAACTACACCCCTCAAGGAATATATCAAGTGGTAAAGTGGAAGGTTTGACCCTACAGGCGTTTCACCGTATTTATGAACATAAGACTGTGAAAATGAAAATTTACATTTTTTTCAAGAAAATCTCATTTTAGCCCCCAAAATGTCATTTTTAAAAGCAGTTTAGGTTGAAAAGTACCCCAAATTTTGTCACACAATTTCTTCTGAATACGGCAATACCCCATATGTGGTTGTAAGTTGCTGTAGGGGTATATGGCAGGAGTTGGAAAGAGAACAAGGCTTTTAGAGAACAGATTTTGATGAAATAATTTTCATGCCCTATATCATGTTTGAATAGCTCCTGGAGTACTGTAACAGTGATAAACCCCCAAAAGTGACCCCATTCTGGAAACTACACCCCTCAAGGAATATATCAAGTGGTAAAGTGGAAGGTTTGACCCTACAGGCGTTTCACCGTATTTATGAACATAAGACTGTGAAAATGAAAATTTACATTTTTTTCAAGAAAATCTCATTTTAGCCCCCAAAATGTCATTTTTAAAAGCAGTTTAGGTTGAAAAGCACCCCAAATTTTGTCACACAATTTCTTCTGAATACGGCAATACCCCATATGTGGTTGTAAGTTGCTGTAGGGGTATATGGCAGGAGTTGGAAAGAGAACAAGGCTTTTAGAGAACAGATTTTGATGAAATAATTTTCATGCCCTATATCATGTTTGAATAGCTCCTGGAGTACTGTAACAGTGATAAACCCCCAAAAGTGACCCCATTCTGGAAACTACACCCCTCAAGGAATATATCAAGTGGTAAAGTGGAAGGTTTGACCCTACAGGCGTTTCACCGTATTTATGAACATAAGACTGTGAAAATGAAAATTTACATTTTTTTCAAGAAAATCTCATTTTAGCCCCCAAAATGTCATTTTTAAAAGCAGTTTAGGTTGAAAAGTACCCCAAATTTTGTCACACAATTTCTTCTGAATACGGCAATACCCCATATGTGGTTGTAAGTTGCTGTAGGGGTATATGGCAGGAGTTGGAAAGAGAACAAGGCTTTTAGAGAACAGATTTTGATGAAATAATTTTCATGCCCTATATCATGTTTGAATAGCTCCTGGAGTACTGTAACAGTGATAAACCCCCAAAAGTGACCCCATTCTGGAAACTACACCCCTCAAGGAATATATCAAGTGGTAAAGTGGAAGGTTTGACCCTACAGGCGTTTCACCGTATTTATGAACATAAGACTGTGAAAATGAAAATTTACATTTTTTTCAAGAAAATCTCATTTTAGCCCCCAAAATGTCATTTTTAAAAGCAGTTTAGGTTGAAAAGCACCCCAAATTTTGTCACACAATTTCTTCTGAATACGGCAATACCCCATATGTTTTTGTAAATTGCTGTAGGGGTATATGGCAGGAGTTGGAAAGAGAACAAGGCTTTTGGAGAGCAGATTTTGATGAAATCATTTTCATGCCCCATGTCCTGTTCGAATAGCTCCTGGAGTACTGTAACAGTGATAAATCCCCAAAAGTGACCCCATTCTGGAAACTACACCCCTCAAGGAATATATCAAGGCGTTTGGTTAATGGTTTGACTCTACAGGTCAAGTTTTACAGTATTCATTAGCATATGACTGTGGAAATGAAGAATTAGAATTTGTTCAAGCAAATGTCACTTTAGCTCCTGAAATTCCATTTTTACAAGGGGTGAAGTAGCTAAATGTCATTTTTAAAAGCAGTTAAAGGTAGAAAAGAACCCTGAATTATGCCACACAATTTCTCCTGAGTATGGCAATACTCCAAATGTGGTTGTAAATTGCTTTTTTAGTGAAATAGCAAGGTTCAGAATGGAGGGAATGCTATTTTTGAAGTTTAGTTTTGGCTGAAATATCTCGGAGTCATGTTATTTTTGCACATACCCAAAGGTACAGTGAAAGCCCCCAACATGTGATCCCTTTTTGAAAGTGATAAAATTTGATCTTGGTCACTTATGTAGAATTTAGTGAAAAGCCGAGGTTAAATTTTAGCTTTTCATTTTTCCACAAATGTTACATTCATAAGACACTTTTTCAGACACTGACCTGCGCATAAAAATGAAACAATACTTTGTAACATTTATCAGGCTGTATCTTATGTGTGGCATCGGATTTGTAATTTTTGGGCAGCACTGGCATAGGCCTATAAATGTGCAGATAACATCATTAGGTATTCATCTAAGGGTATAATGATGCTTTTAGTTTTGTTATAAAAATTAAAAAATGGGCAAAATAAAAAAAATGGGCAAATAACAGAATGGCACTGATGGGATTTTTCCAAATTACACTTCCAGGGCTGTGTGGTAGATTCGGAAGCAATCCTTCATACACAGCCCAGGTTTGGAAGGACATGTGTCACATTGGTATATGGTATCCTTGCGGATACCATTCTTTGTGCACACACGGCATCTTTTTTGGGCGTTTCGCTTTTTCTCTGTTGGTGGCACCACAGACGGAAAATGTTGCCCTGGTACTATTCGGGGAACATTTATTGATGAGGCAGAGCTTTCCCCTTCCCCTTCACCCAGGAGGAGTGATTTGATGATATTCTCCTGATACTCTAAGTATTTACCCTGGTGGCCGGCCTGTCTGAAAATGACAAAGGAGTTGTACATTGCCATCTGTACAAGGTGGATTGCTAGTTTTTTGTACCAGATTCGGTTTTTTCTAGTCGCTGTGTAGGGCTTCAAAATCTGGTCATTTAAATCAACCCCCCCCATAAATTTATTATAATCCTGTATACATACAGGCTTCTGGATGGTGGTGGAAGTGCCACGCAGGGTGACAGGGGTACAGCTGGCATCATGAACTGTTGTCAGCATCATCACCTCTTTTTTATCTTTAAATTTTAAGCACAGCACCCCCTCATTTTGCACTGCTCTGCTTTCGCCAGCTCTCAGCGTTTGACTGACAAAAGTTTTGGGAAGGGGTTTATGATTTTTTCGCACTGTCCCACAGGCCATTGTACTTTTGTCCATGAGACATTTAAACAGGGGAACGCTTGAATACCAATTGTCGGTATATAAGTGGTACCCCTGATTAAGTAGTGGGAATATAAGGTCCCACACAATTTTTCCATTTGTGCCAATGTGTGGTGGACATTCTGGGGGCTGTATTGTCCTGTCTTTGCCCTCATATACACGGAATGAAAATGTGTATCCTGTGTCTGCCTCACACAATTTATATATTTTTATTCCGTATCTGGCTCGCTTATTAGGCAGATACTGCCGGAATTTAACTCTCCCCTTGAAGCTCATTAGGGACTCATCTACTGAGATTTCCCTTTGAGGGGTGTAGACAGCTGAAAATTTTTCTTCTAAAAATGTTAGAACGGGGCGTATTTTAAAAAGTCGATCATAGTTTGGGTCATCCTGGGGTAGGCATAAGGAATTATCCGCAAAATGAAGAAATTTTTGTATAGCTTCGAATCGGGACCTGGACATTATTGTGTGGTACAGCGGGCAGTAGTACAGAACATCCGTGGACCAATAGGATCTTATTTTAGGCTTTTTTGTAAGGCCCATATTTAAAACAAGGCCCCAATACTTTAACATTTCCCCACAGTTTGTAGGGTGCCACCTATAAGGCCTGGCATAAAAAGAAGATGGATTTGCCCGTATAAATTCTTCAGCATATATATTGGTTTGTTCTACCATTAATTGGACCAAATTGTCCGTAAAAATTAATTTGAAAAAACCGAGGGCAGAGAGCCCTTCAGTAGGGACCTTAATCCCTGCTACTGCAGTAAATGCCGGAATTTGGGGGGTGTAATCTGTTAAGGGTTCCCAATCTAAATCCTCAGGCAGAACCTGAGCACTAACTCTCCTACGACTACGAGGGGGTTCTCCTGAATCGCTGGAGGAGGAATCACGAAAAAACTCAGGTTCTCCCTCACTGGCACTTTCAGTATCTGAGGCAAGCATGGCGTACGCTTCCTCAGCGGAGTACATCCTCACTGCCATTTTATAAACTACGAAACACGACACAACAATTATTTTTTTATTATTTTTCTTTTTTTTTTAACACTAACGCTGACTAACTAATGGACTGACAGGGACGGAATGACAAATGACAATGACAGACGGTGACTGACACTAATGAACGAACAACCTTTTTTTTAAATTTTTTTTAGTTTTTTTTACACTTACAGACACTGACTAACCCACTAAACCACTGACAAACTGACGGTAACTAACAAATAATACAGCTAACGGACAATGACTATCACTGTCAGTAACAGATATAATCTATCTAAAGCGACACTAAATAACTAATGTGACGGACTGACAGCGAACTGACACTAAGTAACTAATGCGACGAATTCACGGCGCACTGACACTAAGTAACTAACGCGACGAATTCACGGCGCACTGACACTAAGTAACTAAAGCGACAAATTCACGGCGCACTGACACTAAGTAACTAATGCGACGGACTGACGGCGCACTAAGACTAAGTAACTAACGCGACGAATTGACGGCGCACTGACACTAAGTAACTAACGCGACGAATTGACGGCGCACTGACACTAAGTAACTAATGCGACGAATTGACGGCGCACTGACACTAAGTAACTAATGCGACGAATTGACGGCGCACTGACACTAAGTAACTAATGCGACGGACTGACGGAGCACTGACACTAAGTAACTAATGCGACGGACTGACGGAGCACTGACACTAAGTAACTAATGCGACGGACTGACGGCGCACTGACACTAAGTAACTAACGCGACGAATTGACGGCGCACTGACACTAAGTAACTAACGCGACGAATTGACGCCGCACTAACACCTAAGCTACCTAAAACTTTTTTTTAGATTTTGAAAAAAAAAAAAAAAGAAGAGAACTCTCCCTTATGAATGGGAGGTGAAGGGGTCAGGTGCTGGGGGCACAAAGAAGGGCGATTAGGGGTTTATGGGGTGATTTGACGGTGTGGGGGCAGACGATTCACTGACAGGCTCTGATCTCTCCAAATTCTCTCAACCAACAGAGAGATCAGAGCCTGTCTGCACAGATACTGTGCCCGCCTGTGACCCTGCTTCACTGTGATTGGTGGGTTCGATCTGATCCACCAATCACAGTGATAGCCAGCGATGGACCACATCTATTGGTCCATCGCTGGTCACATGTCTGGGGTCAAGAATCGCCGGTGCCCGGTCGCTGTCTATGCAGACAGCGATCCTAGGCACCGGCAATCAGAATGTGACACTGCTGTGACAGGCGGTTCTGTGCAGAACCGCCTGTCACAGCGATCGTCGGCAGTGGACCCACAGCAGCGGTCCATTGCCGGTGACAGGGGAGTGCAGGCTGTCCGTGACAGCCGATCTCCCCGTTCCCGGACACTGTCTGTACAGACAGTGAGACCGGGAACCTCCGATGCCGGCTCCGATGCTGTGACAGCCGGTTCTGTACAGAACCGGCTGTCACAGCGATCGTGGACAATGGACCAATAGGAACGGTCCATTGTCGGCAAGCCTGGGAGGTCAGCTATACATCCCAGCTGACCTCCCAGGTCCCGGGCACTGTGTGTAGCTACAGTGCGCCCCGGGAGAGAGGACGTTATAGTGCGTCCTGGTGCGCTAATGAAGCTCTCACCAGGACGTACTATAACGTCTAGGTGCCTCTAGGGGTTAAATCTTTTAGTAAATAAACTTCTTATGTGTAATGGGTGAACACTGCTTTAACCCCTAGGCGCACCAGGACGTTATAGTACGTCCCCGGGGCTAGATGCTTAGCGCACGGGGACGTTCTATAACGTCCTGCTTCTGGCACCGGCTCACGACTAGTACAGCTGTCTAGTACAGCTGACAGCCTGCGCTAACACCCGCGATCGGAGCCGGCTCCGATCGCGGGTGTTAACCCCTTACACGCCGCGGTCAAACATGACCGCGGCGTGTAAGGGTGTTTGCCCTGTGTATCGGATCCCCCGTGCCGCTTACCGGGGGATCCGATCCACTTCTGGGCAGCTCCGAGGACTGGCATGTGCCCCGGAGCTGCCCGGTCTCCATGGCAGTCAGACCCCTTCCGGGTCTGACTGTAAACTGTCTGAGCATGCGCAAGCTTGCTCAGACAGTTTACACTGCTCTACAATAAAATAGTATTGTAGAGCAGTGTATTGAACTTAAACCAGTGATCAGAGCATCACTGGTTCAAGTTCAAGTATGTATAAGTAAAAATATGCAAAAACACTTAACACTACACATTATAATAAATAAAAAATAAATACATAAAAATATAAGCCCCTAAAATGTCACTTTCCCATAAAAACACTTAATGAAGTATAAAAAACGCAAAAACACAAAAAAACCCGCATATTTGGTATTGCCGCGTCCGTAACAATCTGTATAATAAAACAGAATCGTTACTGGACCCGCACGGTACACGCCGTAGAAAAAAAAAACGCAAAAACGTTCCGAAAAAAGATAATTTTTAATTAATACCCTATAAAAAAAGTGCTCTAAAAAGTAATTTAAAAAATGTTATGCACTCCAAAATAAGCCCACTAAAAAGAACAACTCTTCTCGCAAAAAATAGGTCCCTAACCAGATTTGTCAGCCGAAAAATAAAAAAGTTATGCATATGAAAAGATGGTGATGCTAAAATGAACAAGATTTTCTCCAAATTGGTTTTTATTCAGTACAATTGAATAAAATACACAAAACCCCCACATATTTGGTATTCCTGCGTCTGTAACAATCTGCATAATAAAACAGAATCGTTATTAGATCCGCAAAGTGAACCCCGTAAAAAACAAAACAAAAAAAAGCTCCAGAAAAAAGATCATTTTCAATTAATACCCTATAAAAATGCTCTAAAAAGGGATTTAAAAAATGTTATGCACTCTAAAATAAGACCACTAAAAAGAACAATCCTTCTCGCAAAAAATAAGCCCTTAAACAGATTTGTGAGGCGAAAAATAAAAAAGTTATGCATATGAAAGACGGTGATGCTAAAATTAACAACATTTTTGCCAAATTACTTTTTATGCAGTAAAAATGGGAAAAAATAAAAAATCTATATAAATGAGGTCTTTCCATAGCGTCCCCCATGACGGCACCTGGAGGTTGCACCTTGACCTTTGGTAGGGACAGGATGTTGCGAAGGTTATAAGGCCCCTCCTCTGCCGCTGTTCCCCAGTGTATTCCTGTCCCTACCAAGGGTCAGGGTTGCGAGACCTCGTCTCTCCCCTTGGGGGGGGGGAGGGATGGAATTAGAGCCCCCCAGGACTGGTCGCGAGCGGGGGTCCTACCTCCCTTCCTGGCCTGGTGTCCTGCGGTCCTGGCCCCCCTCCTCCTGCGGCCCAGAGCTAAAGCCGAGGGGGGCACGGGTCTCCGGACCCTGGATGAGGTGCCTCCCGGCCTCCGGGGGCTACCTCCCACAGCTATTTCCCCTCAGAACGCCGGCTGTTCATTTCGACGCGTACTGCGCGACGGCCGTGTATCGCCGGCCGATTCGCGCATGCGCAGTACGCTCGACTTCCGGGTTCGGGCCACGTGATCGCTAAAGAAGCCATCTGATTGGCTTAGGGGGTGGCGGGGAGCTTAGAAGTGCTTCCTGCTTAGTGTCAGCCTCTATACCACCAACGAGTTCACTACTGAAGCTGTGGAAATAATCCTTTACTATGGCGGACGACCTTGGTTCTTCCCCCATTGTCCCGGGTACCGTGAGTACAACCAAAAAACTTTTCTTAAAGGGGTAAAATCTTGTTGTGCACTATTTTGTGGATTTTAATATAGTCTGTCTCCTTGTCCTAGGACGACCCTTCAAGACCTAAGGACAAGGAGAGGAAAGACAAGGACCCCAAAAAAGGAAAATGTGTTACTAAATCAAAAAGATGCCTTTCTTGTAGCATAAGATTATCAGATTTATATCCAAAATCGCTATGCTCTGAATGCCTAGCCAGGGCCTTACAACAAGAAAAGGAGTCAATGTTAAATGAGCTTAAAGCGGCCATGCGGGAGGAATTCCAATCCTCCCTTATGATGTTCACTAATTTAAACCGACCGGTACCGGGACTAGGTCCTGAGCCAAATCCTGAACCTGAACCAGACCAGGATCCGGAATTATATCCAGAGCCAGCTCCTAAAAGACTTAGATCTCTAGATACTGATTCTGACTATGATAAACACTCTGCGGCTCCTACCTATTCTTGGAAGGACTCGCTTGAAGACGTCTCCTTGGTATCTGAGGACAAAGGAACCTCAAAATACCTCTTTTCCAATGATAAACTGGATAACCTCCTTAAAGCCGTACGCAATACGCTTAATGTGGAAGAGGTGGTAGAGCCTAAATCCATTCAAGACGAACTTTTTGGAGGGTTAAAATCCAAAAGGAAAAGGGTTTTTCCCATAAACCAAACCCTAAAGGATATCATCCAAGAAGAATGGAAGAATCCTGAGGGGCGGGCAAACATCACTAAAGAGTTCAGAAACAGGTTACTCTTTGACCCCAAAGAGACAGAAACCTGGGACAGCCCCCCCAAGGTAGACATCCAAGTGTCTAAGGTGGTGAAAAAAACGGACCTGCCATTTGAGGACTCTTCCCAATTAAGAGACCCCATGGACAGGAAGGCTGATGGCCTACTCCGTAGAGTCTGGGAATCTTCCATGCTTAGCCTGAAGTCTAACATAGCCGATACTTCGGTAGTGAGAACTCTGTTTTTTTGGTTGGGAGAATTAGAAGACCACCTTAAAACAGATGCGGACAGGAATCTCCTTCTACAGACGATACCGCTGCTGCGTTCAGCGACAGGATTTCTTGCTGATGCTTCAGCAGAAAACATCAGACTGTCAGCAAAAGAAGGGGCGCTATCTAATTCAGTCCGCAGGGCTATTTGGCTTAGACAGTGGGGATGTAAAGTCCAAGACGAAGCTCTGCAACATCCCATTCACAGGAGACTTCATGTTCGGCGCTGAACTTGATACTCTTCTGGAAAAAGCCTCTGATAAAAAGAAAGGGTTTCCGGAAATTAAAAAACCTCAGAAAAACTTTTCCTTTCGGAATCCCAAGGATCCTAAAGACTCCAGAGGCAGAGGAAAACAGGGCCGCTGGCCCTTCAACAAAGGTGGAAGAGGTCGAGGATACCTATTCTCCAACCTTCCACATCAATCAAAAAAACAGTGACTACCAGGTAGGGGGGCGTCTTCTTTTCTTCCTCCACAGATGGAAGACGATCACATCAAACAAGTGGATCCTGAGTATCATCAAATCAGGTTACCAGATAGAATTCAGCTCCCCTCCACAACAAAAATTTCTTGTCTCCAACCTAACATCTCGGAGAATGACAACACAGTTATTGAAAAATCTTCAAGAACTGTTAACAATGAAGGTAATTGTTACAGTTCCCAAAGAAGAAGAAAAGAAGGGCTTCTACTCCCCCTTATTTCTTGTGAAAAAGCCAAATGGGACCCTTCGACTTATTATAAATCTCAGACGGCTAAACAAAAACATAAAATACAAATATTTCAAGATGGAATCGGTGAAGACAGCCACCCCACTAATTCCTCCAGGCGCACAAATGTGCACCATCGACCTAAAGGACGCCTACTATCATGTCCCCATACACAAAAATCATCAGAAATTCCTAAGATCCGCGGTAGAATCGCCACAAGGGAAGGTCTGCCACTTTCAATTCAGAGCCTTGCCTTTCGGAATTTCATCAGCCCCAAGAACCTTCACAAAGGTCATGGCAGAAGTGACGGCATTCTTGAGGAAAGAAGGAATCTCCATTATTCCATATCTGGACGACCTCCTCATAGTGGCAGACTCGACCCTGACTCTTCTCAACCACAGAGATCGGACAATCCGAACCCTGGAAAATCTGGGCTGGATTATAAATCTCCAAAAGTCTCATCTAGACCCCCAGAGGGAGACAAGATTCTTAGGGGTGATGTTAGATTCCAGGCGCCAAGCTTCTTTTCTCCCACAAGACAAGAGAGAATCCCTTACCTCTTTCATAGACAAATTCCAAAGGAAAAAATCATGCAGTGTCCGTTCAGCCATGAGACTGCTAGGTCACTTAACAGCTTGCCTAAACTGTGTATCATGGAGCCAGTTCCATGTAAGAACACTACAGGCGTGGACATTAAAAATCTGGGACAAGAACTTGGAACATTTAGACTTCAAGAAGGTCATTCCTCTGGAACTCAAAAATTCTCTAAACTGGTGGAAACACCAGCAACATCTAGAAAAGGGAATACCATGGAACCCGATTCCAGTCCTGGTCATCCAAACGGACGCCAGTTCCTCAGGATGGGGAGCCGTTCTACCAGACCGTTACCTTCAGGGGTCATGGTCCCCTTGGATGAGAAGACAATCTTCAAATCTAAGGGAATTATCGGCAGTGTGGGAAACACTAAAAAGGCTACCCAAAACCCAGGTAAAAAATATCAGGATCCTGTCAGACAATGTGACTACAGTGGCCTATCTACGCCGTCAAGGGGGCACAAGATCCTCGGACCTGATGGAGGTCACCAAGAAGATCTTTTCCTGGGCAGAGAATCACCTAAATTCCCTAACAGCGGTGTTCCTAAAAGGGTCAGAGAATCAGTCGGCGGACTTCTTGAGCAGAGAAAAGATGGACCCACACGAGTGGTCCCTGAACAGGGAAGTCTTCCTTTCTCTAACCCAGAAATGGGTCTCTCCGTCAATAGATCTGTTCGCTTCAAAAAAGAATACTCAAATAGAGGTATTTTTTTCCATCTCACCCAAGGACAACCCTCTAGGACTGGATGCCTTAAGCCAGTCATGGAGGACAAATCTAGCATATGCTTTCCCTCCATTTCCCCTAATCTCCAGAATCTTACAAAAAATTCAATCGAGTCAGACGACAGTGATCCTAGTAGCACCATTCTGGCCGAAAAAACCATGGTTTCCACTTCTCTTAAAATTAGCAATCTCAGGACCCATCTTCCTTCCCTGCAGAAGGGATCTGCTACACCAGGGCCCTCTTCTTTACCCAGACCCGAAGTTTCTGAACCTAGCGGCCTGGCTCCTGAAAGGGAATTGCTCCTAGCTAAGGGAATTTCTCACCAGGTCATACAGACCCTAATAGCAAGCAGAAAACCAATCACCAACAAAATATACTACAAAATCTGGAAAAAGTATATATCTTGGTGCGGGGACTTTCCCCCGATTCCAGGCAAACCAAATATCGTTAGAATTCTTGATTTTTTACAGGATGGTTTTTCTAAAGGGTTAAGACCTAACACCCTTAAGGTCCAAATATCGGCCCTAAGCGCCTGTTTTGACTTCCCCTTAGCAGAGCACAAGTGGGTGAAGATGTTCATGAAAGCAGTCTTAAGACTGCGACCTACAATCAGATCCGATATACCTAAGTGGAACTTATCACTAGTCCTAAACTCCCTTATGAAGCCTCCGTTCGAACCACTCTCGGAATGCAGCCTGAAAGACCTATCTCTCAAAACTTCCTTCCTTGTGGCCATAACATCCGCCAGGAGAATTGGAGAACTTCAGGCCCTATCCTCCAAAGAACCCTTCCTGATCATCTCGGAAGACAAAATAGTACTGAAATTAGATACGTCTTTTCTTCCAAAGGTAGTCTCAGACTTCCATAGAAGTCAGGAAATCGTTTTACCATCTTTCTGTAACAACCCAAGGAATGAGAAGGAAGCACTCTGGCATACTCTTGATGTCAGAAGAGCTGTCATAATTTATCTAGACAGAACCAAATCTTTCAGAAAGTGCAGAAACCTATTTATTCAGTTTGGAGGAAAAAATAAAGGAGAGAAATCATCAAGTTCCACCATTGCTAGGTGGATAAAACAGACTATCTCTAAATCCTACCAGCTGCAAGATGTGAGTCTTTCAGAAAGCATAACAGCCCATTCTACTAGAGCTATGTCTACTTCCTGGGCAGAGAAACGGGGAGCATCCATCTCCCAGATCTGCAAGGCAGCTACGTGGTCAAGTACATCGACATTTCCAAAACACTACCGCCTGGATCTACCCTCTAGCCATGACTTGAGCTTTGGACGGAAAGTTCTCCAGGCCGTGGTCCCTCCCTGGTCTATTTATCTGGTAAGTCTCCAGGTGCCGTCATGGGGGACGCTATGGAAAAAGTGAATTAGTCTCACCGGTAATTCTGTTTCCATAAGTCCACCATGACGGCTATATATACCCTGCCCTGTGTTATTAATGATGTCTGGCTAATATCTTCTAGCTCTCTACCGGGACCTCCGGTGGTTATTTGGAAGACACTGGGGAACAGCGGCAGAGGAGGGGCCTTATAACCTTCGCAACATCCTGTCCCTACCAAAGGTCAAGGTGCAACCTCCAGGTGCCGTCATGGTGGACTTATGGAAACAGAATTACCGGTGAGACTAATTCACTTTTTTTGTAATCGTGGAAACCCAAAGAATAAAAATAATATACTATTTTTATGGTATGGTAAACAGCCAAAAAAAAAACCCCATAAAAATCTTCCTGAAAAGTGATGATTTTCATTTCCTCCACCAACAAAGAGTTAATAAAATCTCACCAATTAGCCTATAGATTCCCCCAAATTACGTACCAGAAAAGTGCATCTCATGTGGCAAAAGAAATAAGCCCCTATAGGTCCACATTAAAAAAAAAGAAAAAAATTATAGCTTCTACAAAATGACATAGCAAATCTGATCTGGATGGCGCCTCCTTCCCCTCTATGCCCGGCCGTGCGCCCATACAGCAGGTTACCAGCACATGTAGAGTATCCGTGTACTCGGGAGAAATTGGGTAACAAACTTTGTGGAGCCTTTATTCATTTAATCCATTGTAAATGTTTAATTTTCCACCCAAAATGGGTGTATTGTGAAAAAATATTACAATTTGCAGACTGCACCTCCATTTTGTTTTAACCCCTATAAAACACGTAAAGGGTTAACAAACTTCTTAAAAGTGGTTTTTCATACGTTGAGGTGTGTAGTTTCCACAATGGGGTAATTTACGAGTCTCGCTATTATTTAGGCCTCTCAGTGTCAATTAGAAGTTGAGCAGGTCCATCTAAATACAGGTTTTGGTGATTTTACAAAAAATGTGAAAAATGGCACCCAAATTCTGAGCCTCATAACATTCTAGTAAAATATGTGGAATCTTAAAAAAGCATGCCAACATAAAGCAGACATTTGGGAAATGTAAGTTATGAATTTATTTGGGTGCTATGACTATCTGCATCAAAAGTAGAGAATTTAGAACGTTGAAAATAAAGAATTTTTCCAAATTTTTGCCAAATTTTGTTTTTTTTCATAACTAAACACAAAAGATATCATCCAAATTTTTAAACTAATTTGAAGTACACTGTGTCACGAGAAAACAATCTCAAAATCCCCTGGATATCTCATAGCGTTCCAAAACTATAACCACTTAGGCCCCTTCTCCACTGGCGTTTTTCACGCGCGAGTTCTGCGCGTGCATTTGACGCTCAGAACTCGCATTGCACTCTGTCCCATTGTATTCAATGGGTCTTTCTCCATTTGCGTGGTTTTCAACGCGCGTGCTTGCGTTCGTTTGCACGCGCGTCAAAATCGCAGCATGCTCTATTTTTGCGAGTCACGCGCAATTTTCACGCCCCATTCAAGTCTATGGAGATGCATCAAGAACGCATTGCACTCGCAATCATTGCAAGTGCAATGCGAGTGCAATGCGTTTTAAACGTAAGGGTTGCTAGGTGACCAGTATAACAGTATTTCCCCTGCTCGCGAACGATCATTTAATTAAAAAAACACAATGAAGAACAGTGAAGAATAGAATAAAACCAGTGAACACAGTGAAAACAGTGACCACAGGATCATTTAAGATAAAAACACAGTGCAGAATAGATTACAGATGTTCGGCACATCTGCTTACTTGTCGGGAGATACGCGCGGAGCGCTGCGAACAAAATAGCATGTGAAGAACAATATATATGTGTGAAGAAGACATTGCAGATGTATGGAAACATCTGCAATGTGTTCTTTACACACATATATATTGTTCTTCACATGCTATTTTGTTCGCACCGCTCCGCGCGTATCTCCCGACAAGTAAGCAGATGTGCCGAACATCTGTAATCTATTCTGCACTGTGTTCTGCACTGTGTTTTTATCTTAAATGATCCTGTGGTCACTGCTTTCACTGTGTTCACTGGTTTTATTCTATTCTTCACTGTTCTTCACATCTGCTAACTTGTCGGGAGATAATATACGCGCGCGGAACAGTGAAGAATAGATCGCAGATGTTTGCAACTGATCAGAAGACATTATTTTTCAATTAAATAAAACATTTTATTCCCGAACCTTGGTCCCTTTGAAAAAGTCCCATGGACTTAAAAAAACGCGCGTGAAAAACGCACCGAAAACGCAAAAAAACGCGAACAAAAATGAAACAAAAATGCCAGTTTTTCACGCATTGCACCCTGACGTGAAACGCAACGCTAGTGTGCAAGAGGCCTTATAGTGACACAGGTCAGATTTGAAGAATAGGGCCGCGTCCTTAAGGCCAAAAGAGGCTGAGTCCCGTAGGGGTTAAAGCATCTATCAATGTGTTTATTGTGTCATATAGTATATGTATATACAAATATGTGTTATTGTTACTGCTATGAGGTAGTTTACAATACATACATTATGCCTTCATATTGTGCTTTTACAACATCAGCTGATGCAAGAGAGAGATAGAAGGATAATAAACCATGTTTTATAAGATGAGGGCACATTCACATGATGCATTGCGTCTTTTGCTGCCGTTTTGGGGGATTTTGGGCATTTAAATGGAACTCCTCAGGGCGCGTTCACACGTTGCGTTTTGACCTGCGTTTTCATTGCGTTTGAAATGCATATACAACAGCTGAGGAGGGGTGATTTGCCTAATCACATCACTGTTAACATTTCCGTTTACAAAACGCATTGTAAACGTGATGTTAACACATGCGTTAACAACGTGTTAACATATTCATTTTGTTAACACATGTGTTAACATTGCGTTTACAAGCGTAAATGGTAATGTAATTAGGCAAATCACCTCTCATCAGCTGTTGTATATGCATTTCAAACGCAATGAAAACGCGACCAAAACGCAACGTGTGAACGCGCCCTCAGGGTGCGTTCAAAGTTTAGTTTTTCAGATGCAGTTTTTGAAGTCCAAATCAGAAGTGGGGTTAGGCCTCATGCACACAACCATATGGTCTTTCCTCATAAATGGCTGTATTCTGGCCCTAAGGGCACATTCACATGGCCGTCTGCGGGGACGTACATGCAGCCGCATTTACGTCCCCATAGGCGGCAATAGCGGCGCGGCACAGATACATGTGTGGCACCGATCCGGGCCACACACCGCAAAAAGCATGCTCTATCTTTCGGCATGTGTGCGGACGTGCGCCGCTATTTTCTATGGAGGGAGGAGGGGCCGTCTCCTCCTCCTCTTCAACACATGGCGGTATGCCCCCACGGCGGGCATACCGCTGTGTGAATGTACCCTAAATACGAGACGTATTGCAATAGTATGGCAACATATTGCACCGTGTTCGTGCTGTTTCTGTATAAAATACGGAGGGCTGGCAAATGATAGATGGCTGACTATTGGCTGGATGACAGAATGCACTTCTCACTGGTTCTGGATACTGCACGTATAGACGGCAGCACACATCCGGATTTTTTTGCCTGTGCCCCGAATCTCCCTGTGCTGCATCAGCGATATCACCTCTTCCTGCATCCACTGCGGTGGAGCACAGAGCAGTAAGCTCCATGCACTGCTACAAAGTCCCTGCAGAGATAGGAACTCAGCAGGCAGGGCATCATGCTGTTGTGGCTGGTGGTGAGGAGGGAGGAGTAATCGCCGCCTGCCCCGCCCCCACATCGGAGTCTGACAGGAGGGAACAGCAGCCTCTCACTTGCAGAAGGAGAAGATGCCAGGACCGCGGGTAGTGGGTGGAGCTAAGAAGAAGGAAGTAGGAGAAAGCCAGCAGATGAGTGACACCTAGACAGGTGAATCAAAAGAGGTATCTGCAGGGATCAGAGGTGTGAGCATGGTTTCAGTGGATGTGAGCAGGAGGTGTAAACAGGGTCAGGAGGTGTGAGCAGGGGTCAGGAGGTGTGAGCAGGAGGTGTGAGCAGAGCTCAGGGGATATAAGCATGGACCAGGGGATGTAATCGTGGGCCAGGGGATGTGAGCAGGGGATGTGATCAAGGGTCAGGGAATGTCACCAGGGGTCAGAGGATGTAAGCATAGGTCAGGGGATGTAATCGTGGGTCAGGAAATGTGAGCAGGGGATGTGATCAAGGGTCGGGGAATGTCAGCAGGGGTCTGAGGGTGTGAGCAGGGGCCAGGGGATGTGATCAGGGGCCAGGGGATGTGATCAGGGGTCAGGGGATGTAATAATGGACCGGGGGATGTGAGCATGGGTCAGGGGATGTGAGCATGGGTCAGGGGATGTGAGCATGGGTCAGGGGATGTGAGCATGGGTCAGGGGATGTGAGCAGGGGTCAGGGGAAGTGAGCAGGGGTCAGGGAAAGTGAGCAGGGGTCAGGGGATGTGAGCAGGGGTCAGGGGATGTGAGCAGGGGTCAGGGGATGTGAGCATGAGGTGTGATGAGGGGTCAGGAGGTGTGGGAAGGGTCAGGAGATGTGAGCAGGAGGTGTGAGCAGGGGTCAGGAGATGTGAGCAGGAGGTGTGAGCAGGGGTCAGGAGATGTGAGCAGGAGGTGTGACCCGGGGCTCAGTGGATGTGACCCGGGGCTCAGGGGATGTGACCCGGGGCCAGGATGGGTGATTAGGAGATGTGAGCAGTGTTCAGGGGATGCAGGATATGTCATAAACACTGTAAGGGTACGAATATACCCCATGGCCAGGACACAGCGAAGATGCGATGTGATGCAGTGGGCTGGATCAATTAATGGATTGTGTCAATAATTCATAACAAAAATATTTAGTAACACTTTCATGTTAACAAGACATGAAATGGTTACTAAATGATAATGGTGTTATAGGTTATCGGCACAATCCATTCATTCATGTGGCTGGCTGCATCACATCGCATCTCTGCTGTGTCCTGGCCATGGGATATAGTTGCACCTTAAAAGGGTTTGCCCATGAAAGAGAATTCACAAATCTCAATCCCCTAGTGATGTTTACACAAAAAAGATCATTTTAACCCCTTACTTTACAATGTTACTCAGTGTTATTGCTGCTATCACTCAGTGATGGTCAGTGTAAAATGCCTGAGTGTGGGCAGGGACTCTCTAAGCAGACACTTCATGATCCCTCTGTGCTATGAGATGCTGTGTGCTGACAATGTGCTTAGATTATCAGGGTCCAGGGCTTAGCTACACTTTTATTTAACTTCTTAACATTCACTAGTATCTGACACATGGAAAAAGAGAGACGAGACGATGATGGATATAACACACAATGACACTTTCCAGCTCTTGCTACATCTCTGCTCTCAAACTATCAGAGATGATGTTCCTGCATCCCCCTCACCGTATAATGAACTTATCTTCCTGTAGCTTGTATTTCTCCTCTCGCTGCTGCTGTTGTATACCGGCAGGAAGTCAGTGTGTATCAGTGTGAGCTCCCCGTAGAATGCAGGGGGTATGGGTCGCTGCAGAGAACAGTTTACCTCCACAGCATCAGACATGATGGCTGCCGACCCGAAAGTCAGAAGACAGAGGGTCAGAAACCAGGGGCAACTGAAATTGTGTACACCAGGACTGATAGGTTGGACTTTTATCTGTGAAATGCTGTATTTTTGTAATTAACAGAGAATGTGCTATTTTGTATATTTAAGTCTTCGTGGGAATACCCCTTTAACCCCTTCCCGACATTTGACGTAATAGTACTGCATCGCGGGAGGTGCGTTCCCGCAAAATGCAGTACTATTACGTCAAGCTTCTGGCGCCGGCTCCTCAACGGAGCCGGCGCCAGAAGCTGCGGGTGTTGGCTATATAGTATAGCTGACACTCGCCACTAACACCCGCGATCGGAGATTTTTCCGATCACGGGTGTTAACCCCTAACACGCTGCGGTCGCGCTGACCGCGGCGTGTTAGAGGCATTTAAAGTTTATTTAAGTTGAATCGGACCCCCCCGCGGCGCTTACCGGGGGGGTCCGCTGCTCCGATCGCAGCCCCGGGACTGCCGGTGCCCGGGGCTGCGCGATCCTCCTCCCGGTGCCGGGTCCCTGCCTTCTGACAGGACCCGGCTGTAAGACACTGGGCATGCGCAGCATGCTCAGTGTCTTACATTACACAGTGCAATACATCTGTATTGCACTGTGTAACCTGTAAAAAAGATGTCAGTTACTGTAAAAAAAGTAAAAATAAATAAAGGTTTTTTACAATTAAAATAAATAATAAAAGAAAGTGAAAGTCCCCCCAAACACCACATTTCCCTTTACACAAGTAATAAAGTATAAAAAAAACACTAAATCACGAAAAAAACCCACTTATTTGGTATCGCTGCGTCCGTAACAATCTGTACAATAAATCCTAATCATAATTGGACCCGCTCGGTGAACGTGGTAAAAAAAAACCCCCAAAAACTGAAACTTTTTATCAAATTGCTTTACAAAAAATGTTCTAAAAAGTGATCCGAAAAAGTTACAAGCACCAAAATGATACCAATAAAAAGAGCAACTTGTCACGCAAAAAATAAGCTTACAACCAGCTCCGTAAACCAAAAAATACTATAGTTATGCCGCTATAAAAATTGCAATGATAAAACAAATGCAATTTTTTCTATTCTAGTTTTCCTTCAATAAAATTGGACAAATATAAAATAAACTATATAAATGAGGTATCACCGTAATCGTGGTGATCCGTAGAATAAAGATAATATATTATTGTTATGCTACAGTGAACACCCCCCCAAAAAAATGCTAAAAATCCAAAACAAGAATTGATGATTTTATTTTCCTCCACATGTAAAAAGTTAATAAAATTGCTTCGATAAGCTAAAACCCACTAAAATAAAGGTTTTTTTACAGTGCATCTCGTCTTGCAAAAAATAAGCCCTTATTTGTCTAAATTGCTTAAAAAATAAATAAAGATTGTATAGCCTATTCCCAACGAGCGTTGTTATAGAACGGTGCGGCGGGTAGTGACTTGCCCACACGGTTCAGACACAGTGGCGGCTATTCCTGACAGCTATCCATCCTGCCCCATGGACCAGAAGGGTTACGTCGCCCCCACACCCCCCCAGTTTATGATCGCTGCTATTGGCTCATCAATTCAGACCAGCCAATAGCAGCGAATTTACTTATGACGTCAGTAATACCGGTCACCATTTCTGTAGACACGGTGATCGGGGCAGGGTGGCGGCTGTTCCTGACAGCCACCAATTGTGCCTTGTGGTCCAGAGGGGTTTTGTTGCCCCCCTCTGTCCATGTTTGCTGCTATTGGCTGGTCGATTTGGTCCAGCCAAAGGCAGCAATATTCGTCACAATGGGAATGGCTAGGGTGAATAAGAGCAACACTTGGCGATAATTTCCCTACTAAAACGAAGATATGGTACAAAAGTGCTGGCCGTGCACATTGTACAGATGATGCTGTACAACTCTTACGAGCTGTTCCAATGTGCATGTCCTGCCGTATCATTTCTCCGTTTTTCAAGAGGAAGATATTAGGAAACTAATATTGGGACAAGAAGGACGGGGCCCCAGTACCTCTGGTTTAGATGTTCTAGGACAGCATTTTCCCAGTGAATTCTGCTGCTTCTAAAGGTAGGACTCAATAAAGAGTCTGTTCCAAAAGAGAAGTTAGGATGGACACTATGTACTAAGAGACCTGCGACAACTCCAGAGTGACAAAAGTTTAGTTGGTCCCTTGGTATATACTACCTCCTTATACACTAGACATTCACAATTCACGCCCAACCTGTTGTGAATTAATTTCGGTAAAATGAATAATTGTAACAACTGTTATGTCCCGTTGCTCCCTATAACCCTCCATTATTTCATAAGGGGCGCCACATAACGGGCACTGAACTTTCCAGAAATAATTGCAATTTCCATCTTGGACTCCATTGCACATCGTATTTGGAAACCACCTATATGTTCAAATGCTCATTTCACCACGTGTATTACACTACACCACATATTACACCTTGCTATATTCCTCAAGGGGTGTACATTCAACAATTAGGGTCACTTTTCGGGTTTTCCTCTGTTTTGGTACCACTACGGCTCTCCAAATGTATCCTGACACATGTGAAGGATTTCTTGCAAATTTGGCCTCTAAAAGACAAACATCCCTCTTTTCCTCTACTGTGCGCCCATAAAGCATTTTATATGCACATGTGGGGTACTTCTACACTCGGGAGAAATAGTTTTACACCTTTTTTGAGGTTATTTAATATATTATCCCTTGTGGCTTACATAAATTAGGGGTAAAGTGACATTTATAGGAAAATTTTCACCTTTTTAATGATTAGTGCCTAATTGGATCATTCACCTGTAGGGGCAAATACATATATTACACATTGCAAAATTCTCTAAGGGGTGTGCGTTCAAAAATTAGGGTCACTTTTCGGATTCTTCTCTGTTTTATACCACTAGGGTTCTCCAAATGCATGTCAAACATTTCTGTCAAATTTGGCTTCTAAAAGGCAAACATCCCCCTTTCCTTTTACTGTGCGCCCATACAACATTTTATATACACATGTGGGGTACTTCTACACTCGAGAGAAATAGGTTTACACATTTTGAGGGGTTATTACATTTTTTTATCCCTTGTGGCTATATAAAATTAGGAGTAAAATGACCTTTATAAGAAAATTTTCACCTTTTTCCTATTTAAGTCCTAATTAAATCAAACACCTTTACGGACAAATGCACATATTACACCTTGCTAAATAAAGGGGTGTGCTTTCCAAAATGGTGATACTTGTTGGGGTTCCGCTCTGTTTTGGTACCGCTACGGCTCTCTAAATGCATCCTGACACAGGTAAAGGATGTCTGTCAAATTTGGCTTCTAAAAGGCCAACGCCCCTCTTTCCCTTCTGAGTTTCACTGCGTACCCATACAACATTTTATTTGCATGTGTGGGGCAATTTTATACTCGGGAGAAATGCTAGTACACATTTTTTGGGGTTGTTTCATCTTTAATGCCTTATGGGATACAAAAATTAGCCGTAAAAGTGACTTTTTTGGGAAAATGTTCATCTTTTTCCTTTTAGGGACCTAATTCAAGCAAACACCTGTGGGGGAAAATACACATATTACACCTTGCTAAATTCTCCAAAGGGTGCACTTTCCAAAATGGTGACACTTGTTGGGGTTCCCCTCTGTTTTGGTACCACTAGGGCTCTCCAAATGCATCCTGACACATGTAAAGGATGATTGTCAAATCTGGCTTCTAAAAGGCCAAAGCCCCTCTTTCCCTCCTGAGCCCTACTGTGTACCCATACAACACTTTATATGCAAAAGTGGTGCAGTTCTGTGCTTAGGAGAAATAGTTTTACACATTTATGGGGTTGTTTCATCTTTTACCCCTTGTGGCTTACAAAAATTTGGGGTAAAAGTGACTTTTTTGAGAAAATTTTCACCTTTTATCCCTTTTGGGGCCTAATTGAATCAAACACCTGTTGGGGAAAATACACAAATTACACCTTGCTAAACTCTCCAAGGGGTGTGCTTTCCAAAATGGTGTCTCATGTTGGGGCTTTCCTCTGTTTTGGTACCATTATGGCTCTCCAAATGCATCCTGACACATGAAAACTTTTTCAGCCATATTTGCCCTTCAAAAACGAAACAACGCTCTTTCCATTCCAAGTGCCCCCATGTGCCCGTACAGCAAGGTACAGTGACAAAATGGGTATTGGCATACTCAGGAGGAATTGCCCTCAACATTGTAAAATGCATTTTCCTTTTTAACCCATTGTGAAGGTGCAAATTTTAGTGTTCAATGAATCTATAGTAAGATAAAATTACATTTCTGTAATTTCACATTCATTTATCTTTCACCCTCATGAAACGCTCAAAGGGTTAACAAAATTCCCAAAGGTTGTTTTGAATATTTTGAGGGGTGTAGTTTCTAAAATAGTGTCATTTGTGGGGGTTTTCTGTCATGTGGGCCTTATAAAGTCACTTCTAACTAAATTGACCCTCCAAAAGTAGGTTTTGATGATTTTCGTGAAAATCTGAAAAATTGCACCTAAAGTTATAAGCCTCCTAACATCCTAAATAAAGGAAAGGATGTTTGAAAAATGATGCCAAGTTAAAGCAGACATATGGAAAATGTTAGTTATCAAGTTATTTTAGTGATATGACCAACTTTCCAAAAAGTAGAAAATTTTGAATTTGGAAAACATTGTTTTTTTCAAAATTTTTGCCAAATTTCCATTTATTTCATAAATAAATACTAAATATATTGATTAAATTTCTCAACCAGCATGAAGTACAATGTGTCACGAAAAAACAGTCTCAAAATCAACTGGATATGTTAAAGCGTTCCAAAGTTATAACCACTTAAATAGACACATGTCAGATTTTAAAAAATGGGCCGTGTCAGGAAGGTGAAAAGTGGCTTCAGCGTTAAGGGGTCAAAGCTATTTCCACAGGTCGCAGATTTTACATGCAGATTTTTGTGTAGAAAATATGCAGCGTAATACAGTATCAGTAAAGTTAATGGGATTTGGAAAAAGTCATGTAGATGATGCTTAAGAATTCCGCAAAGAAATTGTTCCTCAGTGTGGAAAATAAATAATGATCATGTTACTTTTCTTGCGCATACTCTCAAATTTTTGCAAGCGTTTTTCTACGGAAGAGTAAAAATCTGCAACAAATCTGCGTCACCATGCTGCGGAATGTGATGCAGATTCTTGCTTGAAATGACATCAGATCAGGTGAAACAAAACGTAAAAAATTAATGTGGAAAATCTGCATGAAATCTGCAACATGTACAGTGGGGTCTCTCTTTTATTAAGACAGGTGTATGGCCTTCCTCTGGTCCTGTAGAAATATCACATATACATGAGAATATTCCAGCGTTGGGGGCAGAAAGATGGGCAATATTGGTGTTGTTGGCATTATTGTCATTTCACAAAAGGGCATTTTACAGTACAAGGTAGAATAGGGAGCATTTTAGAGTATTATTTGTGTAGTTCTCGTGTAACCCTATTGCAGTGTTTGGGGTAACTGTATTAGGGGTAGCAGCCGGAAGACAATGTTTAGTTACCACAATAGAGGGTATAATGAGAAAATGAAGGTGGGCCTGATGGAGAAAGCAGAGAACTACAATCCAAGAACACGTTACCTGCTGTCACTAATTAAACAAGTAGGTATTTTATATAATTAGTGCTACTGTTGTGACCAAGTGCATGTGGGGCGTAGAGCATGTAGGTGGACACTACTGAGAATTTGGTAGATATACATTGGGGCCCGTGCCCCAGATCTTTTGTGTAGCTAGGAACGCCCCTGCACACAGCCATATGCAACACAAATTTAGCCCGTATTTTATAGCTTTCCATTGACTTCTCTGGGCCCCACGAAGCGGAAAATAGGCCATGCTTTATATTTTTATACGGCTCGCTTATAGTACGGTACGGTGGACAATACAGTCATGTACATGGATGGCCGTATTGCCCATTGGAATGCATTCTGGCGTAATATACGCCTTTTTTATACGGTTGTGTGCATGGGGCCTTAGGGTGATGCCACACATGGCGTTTTGAACCCGTTTTTGGTCCTTTTTTTAAGCAGTCCGTTAAAAAACACATGCGTTAAAAAACGCATCAGTTTATGACAGGTTTTACCAATTATTTTAATTAAAAATGGTAAAAAACAGATGCCTTTTTTAACGCATGCGTTTTTTAACGGACTGCTTAAAAACAGCCCAAAAACGGTTCAAAACGCCATGTGTGGCATAACCCTTAAAAAAAGAAGAGCTTCTCTCAATGATATGTTCTCCCCTATTTTAATCCAATATTTTATTTAATGCAATAAATTTATTGGCTTCAAAGGCTGGTGTCACATGCACCGCTTTGTCTGCGTTTGAAAATGCAAACAAAGCTGCACCCACCGGCATTTCCATGGAAACGCCTGCGATCGGGAATGAGCCCCCGGTGTTTTGCGTTAATTTAATGCAAAACACCGGCAGCTCATTCCCGATCGCAGGCGTTTTCATAGATACGCTGATGCGATTGGGCCGCGGCCCGCCCCGGTGGGTGCGGCTTTGTCTGCGTTTTCAAATAGATCTGCAAAACTAAGAAATGATGGCTAGACGAAGCGCAGGAGTGCGTGAAATGGTCCGTCACCGACAATAGTGCCTTGCTACACCTCCCTGTTCTATGATTCACACAAAATAAAGAAGTGCCGCATCTTTTGTCTTTTCTTCCACAAAACTAAGAAATATTTCTCTTTTTTCTATTTGCTTTTTTATTTAATTTGATTATGATATAAAAGGATTCCTGGAGTGCAATCACCCAGAATTTCTTGGTTCTGCAATCATTTCTGCATGTCAATATCAATGTTTTTTATCTAAATGCAGAATTTCATGTGCAGTACTACTCCGTGAGTATCAACACCTTGTTAGCTCACATTTTCTGTAACCTGATATCGACCAGCAGGAGGAGTCAGTGAGACAGAAAGATTAAAGCTTGAAAAAAAAAAAAAACCTGAACACTTCTATAGACAGACTTTCCCTCCCACCTCTAGCCCTTCCTTCAAAAGAAACTCAATTTCTTCAAGCAAGGTTCTGGGTGGCCGAGAGGAGAAAGAATTAAAAAAAATAATCCTTCAGCACAAGAATCCAACAATCCTAAGAAGAAGTCTTCTTAGCTCCAATCACATTCTAATAAACCAAAACTGCACCGAGGAGTGACCCAGGGCTCATCGGGAGATTATTGACTAATGTTTGGGAGATTTCGAGAGCTTGAATTTAATGCACAGGAGAGATTAGGTGAGGTGGAACGCACGTGACATGCCTCCAAAGACACCTACATTAATCCGCTAATGAAGCAGCTCAAACTTCTGAGCTCTTGGATGGGCGGACAGGAAGAGGAATCACAACAACCCTACCGATTGGATTTTACAAGGAATTACTAGAAGACTAATCAAGGATTTTTACTGTTTAACGGAATTTCTAAGGAACTTTAAAGAAATGTTTTACTTGAAATAATCTAAATTGCATAAGACCTTGTTTCAGCTGTACACAGCGTGGGACATAATGACCACTCCGAGGCTGTCATGATTTTGGGCAGTTCCTTCCAGATGTTACAGCCTTGTTAGTCGTGTCAAAGTGCCCTTTGCAAAATCTTACGTGACTGTCCCAATGGAAAACGCAACTATTTTCCAGGTCAACCCATCTTTATGGCTTTGTGTTCTCAACAGTGGCTCTGATATGATTATTGAAGACTAAAATTCATTAGCAGTCTGGATGGTCCGGGCTAAAGGTAAGGTAAATAAAATAGGGAAAAAAAGCAAATGTTCTTATTAAAACATGTGTTTTTCTTTAACTTTGCTTCTCCTAAGATTGTAACAAACAGTAAACCGTTATAATTGAGAAAGCATGTGAGTGGAATATGCACAGCCTTCACTCTTTAGAGGTTCAAAATCCCATTAAACAAATGAAAGACTTTGTTTGACATGTTTACATTTTGAATTACAAGAAAACGAATTAATGCATGCACCAGCTATAGGCTGAAAGTGGTACATTTACAAACTCTGAAACCAGAGAGGTAAATACTTTACATGGTGTCACAGTAATGATCAATGTGTCAGGGTACCATCAGCAGAAGTTTCAACTAAGGATTTTACTGAACACAGTTCTGAAATGAATGTCCATTTGGCAGATGACTTGACAATTAGAATTTTCTTGTGTAATGTAAGTCCATTTGTACATTGTGTGTTTATCCTGCTGACTGGCTCCAGGATTCTCTTATAATGGAAAACAGTGTAGCACTTTATCATAATGCAGCCTTATCCTTCATGGGTTACAGTGTCAGATGATGATCCTGATTTTTATCACAGCACTTATCACCTGGTTATACCTTATCTAGGATATAAATAGAACAATATTCTTTAAAGTAAAACCTCAATGATCTTAACTTACAGTAAAAATTTGTGAATTTATGTTGTATATTTTTAATCTGTGGCAGAAGCTGTTTTTGCAGAAAAGATGAGGTTGTTTTATATCATACATATAATATGTTTGAAAATATAGAACATTTACTTTCGAGTACAAAAACAAGTGCATATTTGAGGTTTTGTTGTCATTGAATGCTTTTTAATTTAACAAAAATTATCAAGATGTAACTGCTAATGTAATTGCCTGAAACTGCAGTAAATTAGGTTTAATTAAAACAAATTGCTTTAATGAACAAATAAGAAAGTTTTCAAGAAATACTTTGAAACCACATTGAAAAAAAGTAAAGTAAAACTAAGAGATAAATTATGATGGATGTAATTGCATCTATCATTCACAAATTGCTGATAACCAAGCTGTGCATATAACATGATTTAGGAAATTACTGTATTCTTAGAGGCACTTTTTCTGCGTTTTCCTTTTCTAGGACAGTCGATTTTCCTGTTTTTCTACTATTCTATAAATTAACCACATTAACTTTTTTTTTGTCTGTGGAATATTCTTCACTTTTGGCTTGTTGTATATAAAATCCTTGTAAAGCAAATGATCCCATTTTTAGAAGACCGAACACACCAAGAAATTGTGTATCAAGGAGGCCATGGAGTTATGAATAAATACTGATCGGAAATCAATAACCAGAGAAATGACATGATATTCAGTAGTAAATGTATACAAGATACTGGACAACATTTACTTGTCATGCTTCAACAACTTTTGATAAGGCCTAAGCAACAACATCAACCAAGGGAATTTCAGAGCTGTGTGATTCTGACAGTGTGCATCTTGAGAATTGATTACATTAGAGTAGAAAGAAGGCTAATACATATTGCATCTATTCTTATCTGCAGCATGGCAGACGCACGCAACGGAAAAATAACACACTCTCTCAAAATTTCTGTTATAATCTGCTGTCCTAACTCATTACATACTGGAGGATGCCAATATTCTATGCTGATTTGGATATCAGTATTCTGAATTATATAATGCAAAGGCATTACATCTTAGGAATCTCATTATCATTACAGGGTGTTAAATAAAAGTAACCCTTTTCAAATGTATGGCAATTTCAATTGACTTACTTGCTTTGTGTACTTGAATGAATGTCTGGCCCAAACACTCAGCATGTCTGTTCAGTTCGGACTGGACATTCCAGCAAGCACCCATTGCGAGTCTGGTACGACTAATTCACTTTATGTGTTGGGTCTGAGAGCTCACCTTACAGGCCTCCTTGCAGGCAAGTGAAGACTTAAAGGGCATCTCCTACCAGGATGAAGGATTGTATGCAAAAGAGCCTGAGGGGCTCCAGGTTTCATAGTTGTTAATGAAGCCTGGAGCCCCACAGGCTAATATGCATACAGTCTTTTATCCTGGTGATAGATGTTCTTTAAAGCCTTTGATGCTCCACTTGGTGATTTGGGGAAATATGGAAATACTTTTTCCAGGATGGGATAAGGAAAAGATTGCCTCTTTTTAAGGTACCTTGAAAGGCAGCCCCCCTTAACTTCAAGCTTGACTTTCAAGAAGCCTATTGACATAATGAGGGATTAAAGCCAAATTACTATATTTATTCCAGAATGAACAGATTCCCAACTGAAGACAGCGCTGTTTTAATGTTTTAAGGCGCTGTCCCACGTTGCATTTTGGCTTCGTTTGCAAACACAGATTAGTTGAATGCAAAACACCAGTATCAGGTTCCCGATCGCAGGCGTTTCCAGGCGGTGGGTGCGGTTTGGTTTGCGTTTGCAAACGCAGCCAAAACGCAACTTGGGACAATGCCCTTAAAGCATGTCTTAAAATGTGTTTTAATCTTATCAGTACAGTGTAGGGAACTGGTTTAGCTGAGTGAGAGGACCTTTTTCCCCATTGTATGTGTTTTAACCAAAATAAAAGTTTTTTTGTTTTTTGTTTTTTTTTTCTAATTGGTGATAATACGAATTGCTATTTTGTAATAATAATGATTAAGAATGATAAATGCATGTTCCTACTTACAAAACCTGTGCAAAGGGCAAAACACAAGTGCATTTTATGAAAGCAGCCATAGCAATAATTGACATGCCAATGATTTTAAACCTGCTGCACAAAATGGTTTATGCTGCAGGTTTTTATACAGTTTGTGGATAGGGTTTGTTTGAATCTTATTTACTATGCTGATACCGCAAATAAATGCTAATATTTGCTTTTACAAAATCAACCCGTAACACAGTGTTAACACATGCATCGACATTGAAATGAAACACATGCGTTAAACGCCATGTGTGACTGCACCCTGTTAAATATAAGAAAATGTAACAAACTCTGCAGGAGGTTACATTTCCATTATCCCACTAGATAACAGTAACCTGCATAACACATCTAGTTTACGGTGTCGCTTGCATGACGCAGCTAGTTCACGGTGTCGCTTGCATGACGCAGCTAGTTCACGGTGTCGCTTGCATGACGCAGCTAGTTCACGGTGTCGCTTGAATGACGCAGCTAGTTCACGGTGTCGCTGGCATGACGCAGCTTGATCACGGTGTCGCTGGCATGACGCAGCTTGATCACGGTGTCGCTGGCATGGCGCAGCTAGATCACGGTGTCGCTGGCATAATTGTCTCAGTATATCATCTGCCCTAGGAAAAGGGTGTTGATTTTGTTTGTGCTGTCCATTTTTTACACCCTCCATGAGGTTTATGTTTGTTTTTTGTATGTTGTTACATAAAAATTATTTGAAAAAAAAAAAAAAAAAAAAGTATAGCATTTAGTGCAACTGTGCCATCTACTCAAGAAAATGGTTGTGAAATGTGCATCTTGGGGTCATTATGGACTGGTGATTTTGTGTCCAAAATTGTTATACATTATTTCTGTCTGGGTCTTTAACAAAAACCTTTATACTTACCTTTGTTTGGAGCTCTTGGTGCCTGCACAGTCATTCAGTAACACCTATGCAATGTAGTTGTTATATGCTGGCTTCAAACTACCCTGGTAAGGGCAAACCTGCTACCAGGAGCATGCTAACGGACCCTGCAAGGTGAGAGGGAAACTTACTTTGTCTAGCAGCTGCTGGATGGTGGAGGAAATCGGAGGTTACAGGAAAGTGGAGATAAACCAGTGTTCGCACAAGTACATAGAAACTTGTCAAGCAAAACCAAACACTAGTTTGAGTCGGTAAAAGCAGGGTCACACCGGGAGAGACAAGACGGAGAGGAACAAACAGTTAATGGCAAATTCAGACAAAACTGGGTCAAATCCAAGATGGTGGCTATGCACAGAGAATAGCAAGAGAATGGTAGAATAAAAGTAGCTGACGTTGGGTGCACAAAATAGCAAAGACAGAGTAGGACTGTAATAACCAGAAACCTTTGAAGGAACTGTGCAGAATATAAAGGAAATAATGGACTCTGCTTCCAGCAACTGACTGGTTCAGCTGACCATCACTCAAGCAAAAGCTGCACACAAAAATCTTGACAGAGAGCTGTCAATCACAGGTTAGTTTCAGACTAAGTGGGCCCTGGACAAAATTATCAGTGGTGCCCTAAAATCTCCAGAAATGCAATCATTTTAGAAGGTGATTTACAAAGAACTGCAGTAATTATATCTAGTACTTTCATTATATCTAGTCCACCACGCATATACAGCAAAATTTGCTACAACTTTTAAATCTTGTCACAGATTTTTCTGCTGCCCATTTTGCACAATGTAACAGCTCTCACTTCTGCTGTGGTTATAAGCTCGCCTGGGTTGAATATCTGTCCTAGTAGCAGTGGCACAGAGTTAAGTCCATCGCAGGCACATGCCTTTCTTCTCCTCCAGAATTTAGCCTGTGTGGGACTGAAAAATGTGCCACAAATAAAGG
This sequence comes from Engystomops pustulosus, assembly GCF_040894005.1. Taxonomy (NCBI): domain Eukaryota; kingdom Metazoa; phylum Chordata; class Amphibia; order Anura; family Leptodactylidae; genus Engystomops; species Engystomops pustulosus. The sequence continues at coordinate 170,733,012 of NC_092411.1, read as the reverse complement.
CAAATTACATGATCACTTGTGGAAGAGGAAGTCACATGATACCTCTGTAGCTACCATATATGTAAATACATTGCATGTATGTACATGTCCTTAAATATGCATGTAGACATAATACAAATTTATACAAGTGTATCAGCATACAGTACACACATACAGCACACATGTCAACAAATTGTATACATGTGTGAGAGATATCATATTTCTCACCAGATGCCATCTTGTATAATGTCATCCATTTCATGATTCAGCCACCATCTTGTGTATTCTGTTCTTACTTCAGTGTTTGCGCTATTTTTTTTTACAGAGACTTTACAATACAATTAGCCTTGCAGTGCTGGGGAACTGGGTTCAAGTCCAAGGGTCAACATCTGCAAAGAATTTATATATATTTTCTCCGTGTTTGCGTGGGTTTCCTCCGGGTTCTCCGTTTTATCTGGTTTCTTCCCACACTCCAAAACAAACTGGTAGGTTGTTTAGATTGTGAGCCCCATTGGGGACAGGGTCAGATTTGGCAAGCTCTGTGCAGCGCTGTGTAATCTGTGTGTGCTATATAAATGAAGGAATTATTAATATTCTATTAGACAAACGATACATAAAGGTCATCAATGTTGTTTTGGGAAAAGTAGTCTAATGGGAGTTGCTCAAAGTATATTCAAGCTAGCCTATGGTATTTCAGTATTTTATCACCTTTTCACACCCTCTGCAAATCATTTTATGTTTTCTATATACACGGCTGTGCGCCTGGCATGAGGTGTGATTTTAAATACAGCTTATGACCCGGTGTCTGTGTATTTTTTACTATTTATCCTAGCGCTGAGAACAAATACCTATTAATTTGGCAATCCCCTTATAACGTAGGGAGGGTTGTTGGAGCTGAATGCAGTCTGCTTATTTAGTTGCTGCAGAGAGAAAACTAGATGCTCCGATCCTCAGGGGATTCCTCCTCTGTCTCCTGCAGAGAGAATCTAGTGGCTCTTGGTGATGGGGGCCCTGAATAATTGCCCACTTTGCCCAACCCTCTTGTAGGCCCTGATTGCAGATAGCCGAGGGTGTGGTTTTCATGCAAGAAGCCTGAAACCTGATCCCATTCAAAGTAATTCAGTGACTTCTTATAATACATTTGCCAAATAAATAAAAAAAAAACTTTAAATTTTGGATATTAATCTATGGATTTAGTGTAACCCTGAGAAGCATAAATTAATTGGATGAAAATTTCTGTAATCCTGCTGACCACCCAGAATGTGCAGTTGATCAGATTACACTACAGTGAGTCCAAGTTTATTCAAAGCAAGTTTACACAAAAGAATGTTAAGATTACTTTGTGACTGTCTCTTACTTGAGAGTTTGGCAGTATTCCAGGTGGCAACATTTTACAATATACAGTTGATGTACTAAAATAGTATCTTTACTTACAAATGAAGAATATGATACATTTACAGTTAGGCTTGCTATGCATGGGTTAGAAACACTGAAGCCGCAGATTTCACAAAGGTGAACCTTACTTATAAGTAAGAACTGGTAAATAACCATAAGATTTTGAATGGTTTACCTCTATATAACCATATAATATGTCTTTCAGTATTCTTTTTCTCAGTCAGAGCCATGCTATGAGGATTTCTTCCCTTTTATGTTACATCTCACAGTAAACTATTTTACACACAAAAATTAAAGAGGACCTGTCACCAGATTTTGACCCCCTGACTAACAATGTCTGCTGATAAAGGGTTGCAAGCCCTCCCCATATCACCTAAAATTAGCTGCCAGTGAGGCACTGTACCTTAAAGACAGATGTTTTTGATATGCAAATTAGCTTTTCTGACTCTTGTCTCCTGGCTCTAACTCTCTCAGGCTGGCAGTAAACCACGCCCCATTGTGCTGACTGGCAGCTCTGTGTCTCTTCAAATCAATGCTCCGCCTCCTTGTACTTAGGGACCATCTGCTAATATTCAACTACAGGTATATAAAGCTCTACGTACAGATGGGAAATATTGGGGGTCATTTACTAAGGGCCCGATTCGCGTTTTCCCGTCGTGTTACCCGAATATTTCCGATTTGCGACGATTTTCCCTGCATTACCCCAGGTTTTTGGCGCATGCGATCGGAAAAAAGCTGCATTTAAAAAAATAAATGTGTCGCGAAAATTGCACTTACCTTTACCAGGTATAGGCCGGTGAATTTCAGGGCATTCCAGCGGGCCTCGGCGGACTTCGGCGCAGCAGCGACATCTGGTGGACGGCGGAGGAACTGCCTTAGTGAATCCTGGCCGAACCCGAATCCACCGCAGAGAAAGCGCCGCTGGATCACGAATGGGCCGGGTAAGTAAATCTGCCCCATTGTGTCAATTTTTTTACATGGTGACTTGTGTTACATTCATAACATTTGACCAGTGACATCATCACAGCTCTAAGCCTTCTAAGAATAGCAAACTGTACACCATGTATGTGATTACATGAAATCATAACAGCCTTCATGGAAGATGGTGAGGAGTAGAATTCCATGCATGCTGCTGTGACTTCATGTGGTCAGGTAAATGCATGGGGTACAGTTTGCTATTGTTAAGATGCTAAAGGACCTGAGATGATGTCACTCAGGTCACATGACATGAACTGTGACCAGTAAGGAGGTATAAGGTATGGGGAGGATAAGATGGGAGGGGCCAGCCAAGCAGGACATGTTCCCCTCGGATGCCAGGTAATAGAAGATAAAAGGTGATTTATGTGGATGTAAGCGAAACAATTTTAGCTAAAACAAGGGTGTCAGTTAGTTAATAGAGCTCTATAGGAACATGTCACTGGCTGTGCAAATGTGGTGATCGGTTCCCTTTAAGTTACAGAAATTATGAAATGATTGCCAATCCTCCCCACACCATGAAAGGGAATCAGCCATGAGTAACAAAAATACAACACTACAGACGGTGTTAGGTGGCCCTGTGTAGCTTTGTAACCATGTGTTTTTTGTTGCTGTCATTGTCAACAAGACGGTGAAAAATGCATTTATATTTCACGATTGTAGCGGGATCTTTTAACCACTTAACACAGACTCTTGTTTCCATCTTAATGACCAGACTCGATTTTTCGAATCTGACATGTCATATTAATTGGTTATAGCTCTGGAATCCTTTAACATATCCAGGTGATTTTGAGACTGTTTTCTCGTGACAAATTGTACTTCATGATGGTTTTAAAATTTGATAAATGAAAGTTCTGCGTTTCATTCTGAAAAAATGATAATTTGGCAAAATATCAGAAAAAAAATCTTCATTTTCAAGTTTAAAATGTTCTGCTTTCCAGGCAGATAGTTAAACTACCCAAAAGGCTAGATAACTAACATTTCCGGAATGTCTGACTTATGTTGGAATTATATTTTTTGCATCCTTTTTGAGGCTTAGAACTTGGTGCGATTTTTCTAATTTTCATGAAAATCGCCTAAACTAACATTTTAAGGGACAACTCAGCTTTCAAGTAACTTTGAAAGGCCTAAATAATTGTAAAACCTCATAAATTACCCCTCAACGTATGTAAAACAACTTCTATTAAGTCTATTAACCCTTTAAGAGTTTCACATTGGTTAAAACAACATGGAAGTGTGATTTAGAAATGTTTAAATTTTTTGACACTTTCATAATGGAAAAAAAGATGAAATGCTCTGCAAAGTTTTATGTCCAATTTCTCCCGAGTGTACTGATACTCCATATGTGGTGGTTAACTGCTGTACGGGCGCAGAGAGAAAGAAGCGCCATTCAGCGCAGATTTACTGTCACATTTTACTAGCTATAAAATGTAAATTTTTTTGGTAATGTGAACATTTGAGGGATTATTATTTGCGGGATGAGATACATGTATAGATAATTAATTTTGGGGGTCTATAGCTTATTCATGAGATTTTATTAACTATTTCAAGGGGGACACAAACAAAATCATCAATTTGCGCAGCCCATCGTAACTAATGTGCTGATGATATCTGGGCAGGAGTCTCAAGGAGGCTACTGGGGCGTGGAGTAGCCGCGTTGTGAAGCCTCAGCTCCGACTACTCCACGCCCCAGTAGCCTCTTTGGTAAATTAGCATATGACTACAATTAAAAAAGATAAAGGGGACTAAAGGATTAGCCCTTAGAAGGGGTATCTTTACATACATTAGAGGCACCTACCATCGGATCTACCTTAATAGGTAGATCCATGGAGGTAGGTTTACTTTAAAAATGTTTCAAAGTGGTATGCAACATCTTTTGAGCATGTCCTAGGGTCAACATCTGCAAAGAGTTTGTCGGTTCTCTTCGTGTTTGCGTGGGTTTCCTCCGGTATCCTCCCACACTCCAAAACGTACTAGTAATTTGATTAGATTGTAAGCCCCATCGGGTACAAGGACCAATATGGCATGCTCTTTGCAGCACTGCATAATCTGTGTGCGCTATATAAACATAGGAATTATTATTATGATCGCCCTTCTTCTCCAATCTGTGTTTATAAATCCATCAGCATCAGCGCAGGATGGTCTACTAAGCACCAATAAACTAGCCATTTCTGAATATGAAAATTCTGGAATAACTATTTTGCTGCCTGGTGATACTGATCATCTCCTAAAGATTGTCAAATCCACTATGAATATGGAGAGAATGGAATTTAACAGATAAGAAAACCCTTATTCAAATATCAGATAAAAGAAAGTACTCCTTTTAGAAAGACCATATCCTAAGACAATTCTTCCATGACTAATGTTTTTATTGCAAAAGTCTCCTTCTAATCATGTCTTATTTCTTTTGAGGAGACTGGGTAACTTAAGAATACCATGAACAAGAAGGCGGATAGTTTTTCCAAAAGACCGGGAAATTCTACATTGCCCCTTTCAAAAGTGGCAAGTTCTCTTATAAAGTGGCCAAATCATTAAGAATTTCTGCCATTATTCTGTACATCCAATTATATCCCCAATCTCCAACACATAAACATTCCTATAAGATGCCTTTTAGATACAATGGGGGCACATTTACTTACCCGTCTCATTGCGATCCTCGCTGTGCATTGTCCGACGAAGATTCGGATCTGCCACGATTCGCTAAGATTGTGCTTCCAATTTCCAGCATGTGTCGCTTCCCCGCTCAGGTCTGTTGGAGTTCACCTTCTTCTTCCTGGTGCATGTAAGTGTTGATCTTGTGACACAATTTGCTTTTTAAATTCTGCGGTTTGTCTGAATTAGTCGTGTTGGCCGACGTCAACGCCCCCTGATTTGTGTTGCATGCAAGCCGGCGCCGATGCGCCACAGTATAATCGTGTGTGCCAAAAACCTGGGGCAATTCAGCGCAAAACGGAGAAAAAAATGCAAAACCCACCAAATATGCCGTGTTCGGACCCTTAGTAAATGTGCCCCACTATTGTAAACAGCCAGCTCTGATGTATTTGTGTATTGTCCAATTTGGTAAGGCATGCTTCATGGCCAAAGAACTGGTTGGGAGATCAGGGTTCCACAAAAAATTGTTTGCAATGTTAGATGATTTACTTGGAGATATGGATGGAAGGCCCCCCCCCCATCCTATTTACAAGACAGTTTATACCTCTTTCAATCTTTCTACAGACCCAATCCTCTTTAGAAAAAGGTTGAGGAAAGGACTCCAATTTAATATAACACTTAGAAGAAACCCTACATTTCTCTTTAATCAGATACCCAAACGCTTCAATAAAGTCAACCATCAATGATGCCAAGTTTTCAGTCAGAGGGAGTTTATCCCATTTCTTCTCAGCCATTTCATTGGCAGACGCTTCATCAGACCATTTTCCATCCCTGTCTACAATGTTAGCAATGAGTTAGTATGTTAGGCACATACAAATATATATGTCCATAAACACAATGAACAGTATAAAATGGTAAAATAAGAATGTTGGTGCTTGTCAGTGTTAAATAGACAATTAATATTACCAAACCCCATGTGAGTTAATCACTCATTCCGTTCTCAACTAAGTCCACCCGTTTGCTCTAAAATTAGAAAAAGAACGGAAGAGAAGGAACAAAAATTTGTTGAGATATAATTACATGTATAATGTACAGTGACTTGCACCTTGACATTTTTCAAGTTTCATTGCCTTCTAACCTAGAATTTAACAGAATTTAAGGGTTTGCATCATTTCATGTAAAAAAAGATGAGAAGGGTGGCATAGTATAGTCGAGGATGTATGGAGGAGAACTCCCACTAAACTATCCTGTTCTATCCTCACCCTGTCTTCCCACACCACATTAATTGCTCAACTCCTGCTGCTTACTACTTGATGCCTTTAAAAACAGCCTATTGTTCTTCCTAACTGCTAGGAAGAGTTTTTGATCCAACAAAAAACAAAAAGGTAATAATACCAAAACCTGTGTAAGTAGTCAGAAAATATTTAAATCCAAAATGTTTATTAGTAAAGCAAAAGTACTGGTTAAAAAACTTGGCCCCAGCGCAGGAGGACACAAGGCAAAAAGTTGAATTCCAGACAAATAGATCAGGCAGATAAACAGCATAAGTGCATAATAAGGCTACAATGGCCGTAAACATATATGCACAATGTGGAATGGGAAGCATAAAGAGGTAGCAACATAATTATGGACAAAGGACAATGGTATGGTAATCATTTATATAAGGGCAGCTTACCCATGTTTAAACCTGATCGCTGCCTGGTGCCTTTAGTATCAACGGTGATGCCTTGATGCCTTTAGTATCAACGGTGGTGAATGCCACAGAAATAAGGGCCCAAAGGAGGAAACATTTGGAGTTACTCCTGCTTTGTCACCAGAAGTGACATGGGGTTGGAGATTGTGAAGCAGCTAGACCCCTTCGTTTATCTTTCCATGGTTATACCTACTGAAGCTACTCACTATCTTGGCTGCTCAGACTGGGGGGTAATGGGTGATGAGCAGCTTCCCTTAAGATCAGCAATGGCTGTGGAGACAGATTCAGTGCAATTTGCAGACTCTCTGCTCCCCCTCCCTAATGCTCTGCTTCTGCCCTTGCTGCAGCTATGCTTGGACCTACTCTTAATGTCTTTACTGCTGTTCTGCAGTAAAGCCCTAATCTCCCTCATTATGGCACATTTATATCATACATCATGACCTCAGAAAAGTGTCAGAGCGCATGGGTGCAATAGAGGGCACCGTTGGGAAGCTTGAAGACAAGGTTGCCCTGGTGAAACAAGATATAACTTATGTTACATGCTGATGTAGCTACCCTGAGGAACAAAGCAGAAACTATGAAGAACAAATTGAGGAAAACAATCTCTGTCTTGCCAGTTTTCCCGAAGGAGCAGAACCAGGGCAGATATGTTCAATATTCAAGCAGAAAGTTCTATAAGATCTAGCTGCCTGAAATGTTTGGTAAAGACACCATCACTCCACTGTTCACCATTGAACATAGAAAATCGGGTCCCTACCAGGCAACCTGCTTAGGCCTGTGCTACTTCAGATCCTGCATTAAAGATATTGTGACATTATTCTGTGCAAAGCAAGAAATAAAGAATGTCTTGTTATATTGTTGATAGTAAATTCTCCATTTTCCTGCACTTTTCCGCCAAAGGGTAACAGAGAAGAGCTCAGTTTTTGAGTGTTGAATGTCAACTTTACCCTCTTTGTCTATAGCACTCTTTGTTTTACCCAGTGAGACTAAAGTGATTGCCCTGCATACCACTCATTTCTTTGAAACATTAAAGGTCTGTGATTTTTGTGGCTGAACGCCAATGAAGAATACCTTTGTGGTAGTGGAGGATAATAGCTTACTTTGGAAGGGACTATATTTAGCTTGTGTTGCTTATTATCAGTTTGGTATCCTGGTTTATTTCAGTGGCATGCTCTTTCAAGTGTGACAGAAAATAACTGTTTCAACAGTGGGGCTGGATATTTAACTAGCCTCTGGTTCAGGATGGTGGTTACAATGTATGTTTGTTTGCTTCTATATGGATTCACATAGGTCAGTGATGGCGAACCTTTTAGAGACCGAGTGCCCAAACTACAACCAAAACCCACTTATTTAAATGCAAAGAGCCAACATGGCAATTTAAGCAGTAACATGTTGCAACCTGTTTTGTCACGGTTTTTAATTGTATTGGCATCCTGAGGACACCAATACAGTTGAAAGAGAGACGAGAAATTCAAATTATCATTGTAGCTTCCTTCCAGGGTCCCCTGAACAGGATTGTGGGGCCCAGAGCAGGAGCTCCAATAATAACGCAGCCTTGTCTGTACTTCCATGCTCCTCCTGTAGACCCAGACAGCTAAGGATGTGTAGCTTTAAAATGGCACTAATCACAGTACATCCTGGGCTGCCTGGGACTGAAGGAGGAGGTTTTGAGTCCTGTCTGCAAACTCTATGCTGTGGCCTGGGTGCCCACAGAGAGTGCTCAGAGTGCCACCTCTGGCACCCATGGCATAGGTTTGCCACCACTGACATAGGGTATTTATGGGCAGCAGATTTTTCTTTGCTTGTCTGGGGGTTAGCTGCTTGTGTGTCTGGAAGGCAAGAGTTTAAGTTTATCTATGTAACTAACTGAGAAGTCACCATGGCATCATCATGGTATATTGTAACATGGATTGTGCCAGGTCTTGGAGACTCCGCTAAATGGTATTCAGTATTTAATGCTATACAACAATAACAACCAGGTGTAATCTGTTTAGTTGAAACTCGTTAGTTTGAGCTTAACATTTGACCTATTCAACAAACATACCATGCATGTCAGTGTCCTGATTAATCAACGTATTCACTTTGAATGTCTCCGATCTTATGCAGATGCGGAGTATAGATATGTGGGTCTTCACTGCCAGGGATATAATATTGAGATTTTCTTAGTAACCATGTACATACCTTCAGCATACTTAAGTGCATATTAAACTCTGCTGTAGCTGTCCTTAGTGTTCTCATCCTAATTATATTCAGTGATCCTGGTTTTGATCGGTTCTCAGGGGGCTGGTAGACCTTGAAAATCAACACCTAATACTTTAGCACCCTTCCTACAGGAAGTAAACCTATATTGCATCTGGAGATCAGTAAAGTGCTGTTACAATAATATTCTTGCTTCTCCAGCTCTCATTACTCACTCTCCCGAATTGATCTAGTGGTTGGCCATTGACTTATTGTTGAGATATCTTACAAAATTGAAATATCCCTCTAAATCTCTGCGTCTGCAGCCCAAGGATGCTTTGTCTGTGGAACTTCAATCCCTTCTGGCTACAGTTTTTGCGGCGTGCAGACGTTTTCTGAGGCAAAATAAAATAATTTTAAGAAGTTAATAAGGGCACTGCCTCTTCTCCATGGGTATGGGATGCACTGGAGGGTTGGCTTTTTTTTCAGGGTCAGCTTATTGGAGCCATACATGAATACTGCCCATAAATACTGACAGGAATATCTTATGTGTAGTACAGTAGTTTTACTCAAACACATATAACAAAGTGTCATCCCATTGTGGTCAGAGATTTTGTAGCTCACATCTCTTTGCGTTCCTTAAATGCGGGGCAATAAGCTTAATTAGATAAACCTGGGACGCTCGGGCAGGGGTAAATCTAGTGTTTCTCTGCCTGAGGTAAAATGGAGAAGGATCGCCCTACCCTCATGTGATCCAATAGCTGTATATTGGGGGGAGATTTATTATCCTGTCTGCATCTTAATTTATTTTTTTCATATAGCAGTTTTTGGCATGTGACCAATAAGTCAGGATTATTTTTCGCAAGTAAGAACAGACGTTTCCGCTTGGTGAAGTTTGGGACTGAAATATGGATGGGCTTAACAGTTCTCAATATAGACCATCCTGAAATGGTCTAAAGGAGGGCAGTGGTCTAACTGCAGCTGGAAAGGATAGATTTCTTGTTCCTTTTTTTTCAGCCTTTAAGCAAAATTTAATATCTGTGAGGGCAGATCATTTTCGGAAAACATTACTACCTGATCATGGGAAAAAATGGTAGAGGATGCATTAACAATAGTAAATCCCCTCTCCCCCCCCTTATGTTAAGGCCTCTAAAAGCATTCACATTTAATTGATTTGCCATATGTAAACATTTCTTCAATTGGATGTCATTAAAAAATTTTTTTCCTGTGTGAAGATTATTTCTCATAAATGTTGCCATGTTGTCCCGAAACGAGACGGCTTCCTCTGATATGACCACCTCACATTTTGGCAGCGGTGGCCAGATATGCGCTATTGAGCCCTGCCTGACCACAGGCGTTCATTATAACAGGACGGCTGTGGGCCCTTGAGTAACTCCTCTGACATTTAATATTTAGAAACTTTTTGTTTCATTGTGCAATCCCTCCAGCAGAGGTGGCCGTAACCAAGGACATAGTCTTGTTTCTAAGAGACCATATGACTACATTTATGATAAATTTTCTCCACAAAGGAACATTTTTTTTAATAACATCTAATTGAAGAATTTTTTTATATGGCAGATTAATGAAACTGAATGTGAATGCCCTTTTAATTTTACCCCTTCCCAAAAGCCAGAGCTTTTCCATTTACAGAGCTATGTGAGACTTGTGTCATTATTAATATTCCATGCAATGTACTGGGAAGCTGAAAAAAAGACATGTAGCCATAGAGAACAGCACAAAATGCATGAAAAAGTCAAACACGGGTCTTACCCCTAGTGCGCTAAATCAAACACATGTCACTCCCCTGATACAGAAGATAACCCTACTTCCTGGCAAGATCACATGACTGGAGCAAGGCAGGCTGGAAGAATGACCATACCAGCCAAGGCAGGTGCCTACAGCCACAATGTTAACTCTTTGCACTGCAAAAGAAACACAGCTAATAGTGACAGCATAGCGAACACACAGTGGGTGAGGATGCAAAATTGGAAATGGTTTATAAAGACAGGGAGGTATTAGAGAGATGCACATAAAATACTACATATACCACATAAAAAACATTAAACTATATGGATGTTAATTAAGGTATACCTGCGGTAGTATAATATTAACAGCAGTAACAACAGTTACTCCCAACTTTTCTGGCCGAAAAAGTGACAAAATGACAGTACACACAGCAGGGGGCAATTTCCCCCTAAGCCACACCCCTAAGCACACCTTCGCCATGCCCCAAATCTGCTGAAAAGCACTACAGTTCAGTCGACAAACAAGGATTCCTTGCACAGAAATGACTCGCTTTAATCCCTTGCCGCATTATGACATTCCCCATGCAGCGGCAGAAGATGTATGAAGAGGGCTCTTAAGCTGTGCCCACTGAGTACAAACTTTGTGTTTGATGCATAATGTAGTAAACACGTATGATCGGTGCTGGCACGGATCATGGATGTCAACCGTTTACATGCCACTGGCATAGCCACCGATTGACATGTAAAAGCCGGCGGCACGTAATGTCATCAGAGAGCAACAATCAGTTTCCATGACAGCCTGGAGGTCTTTAAGTCCAGTGGCACATTGTGAAAGATCATGTACAAAATCCCCATATATTACTATACTGTGTTGAGGGATGTAGCAAAGATCTTGAAAGATTCTTTAGTGCCATGCCAGATGATGACTATATCATCTATGTAACTGGTCCACATCTCCACTCCACTTGTATTCACAATATTTTCATCACAAAAGGGGTGAGGAAAGGGTCAATGTGGAGGAAAAAAAGCCTGCTACACGGGGTACAGGAGTAGAGGGGGGTGTTTTGTTAGACAGGGCCTACCCTCTTGGCAACAGGCATGCATAGCCACACCAGCAGCAGCTCCCACCACTAACCCAGCACAGATAATTAACCTCTCCACCCATACTTTTACAAAGATTGAAATGGGTATACTGAGTAAGGGTCTATCGTTTGTGCCTAGTTCCAGTTTAATGTGTTTGAGTACACAAAGGATGTACATCTCTTTGCCAGGAAACTCAAGTGGCATAAATATATAAATATAAGCCACCAACAGGATGATCTATCTACAAGTCATATCTACAAGAGGGGTGTTGGGAACAGACTGACTTCCAACTCCCATATAGCATGCTACACTATTACCTACAATTGACGCTTACTTTAGAGTTACAAGGCCACTCTATCTCTTTAGACCATAGTCTCTCGTGTAGTTTTCAATACCTTGGCAATTGTAGTAGAATGATTTTTATAATATACAAAAAGCCTTTTACAGTATACCATAAAATGTTTACTCTAAGTTCTACAGTCGGTACGGACAGTATTCAGTTAGTACAGCCATGAGTTTTTTTGGGATTGATGCAGCAACTTTTTCACACCTGGATGTGGGGATCCTCTGCCATTTTTCTTTGCAGATGCTCTTCAGTTCTCTCATGTTGGTGGACGGCAATTTTCAAGTCTCTCCTGAGATGCTCAATCAGGTTTAGGTCAGGGGTCTGGATAGGTCACTTTGTCAAGTCAAGAATGGTCACTTTGAACCTTTATCCCAGTGTAAGGTCAAGAGCACTCTGGAAGAGTTTTTCATCCAGAATATCTCTGTACTTGCCCACATTCATCTTTCCTTTAATTACAACCAGTCTTCCTGTCTCTGAAGCTGAAAAAAGCATGGTGATCACGATGAAAGAATATCATAAAATGGAAGCAAATAGGCTATTGGGGAATGTAGATGCCTACTAGAAATTGAAGGGAGATCCAATACCTAAATATACTGAACAACTAAGGACTTTTTTAAGATCACGGGTAGAGAAAGGGTTCATGACTAGAAGGACAGCTAAAAAATGACCTCCCCCATGCCTAAATAACTGAACTGGTACTTTGTGCCAAAGGTTTATGAGAATTTAAAGAGACCCCTGGGCAATCCCATTGTAGCAGGTATAGGCTCACTGACTGAGCCACTATCCCAATATGTGGACTGGCTTTTAAGACCATCCACACGAAAGGGATAATACATGGAGGTAATATCAATATCCTTTTAAAAACGTCCTAGACAGAGAGGATCTCCAGTCCCTCAGAAATACTGCATGAACAATGTCCAAGAGACTTTATTCAAATTATTTTCATAATTTTACTTCATAGTTTTCCATCATTCACATGCAATTTCTTCAATAAAACGCACATTAGATCGAGTGCATAATAATTTAGCTTTCAGATCTTGAACAACAGTCCATGTGAGTACAAATATTTTAAAAACTTCTTTAGTAAATCACCAACAGCCTTCGCGTAAGAACTGATTCATGAAGATATAAAACTCGCATGTCTTGACTTGAGGTAGTGGACTTGAGGGGTGGTGTGAGCCACATACTGACATTTCGGGGGACACTCTCCCTTCCTTAGACATGCCCGGGACACGCCTACACAAGCTATTTATACCCCTACTCCCGGAAACACAATAGACATAACAACACAAATTCAATGTGAATACCTACAATAATAACACATACCGTATTTTTCGGACTATAAGGCGCACACTTATATATAAACCGTACTTCTAGACAACAGCTGCCTTGAACTGTGCACAGGTCTGCCACCTGCTGGTCATTCATCCTTATAATCAGGAGCGCCTTATAATCCGGTGCGCCTTATATAAGAACCTAGATGTTTTAGCAGGCATTTGTTGATGGTGCGCTTTATAGTCCGAAAAATACGGTAAAAGGGTACAATTAGCCAGTAGTTACAAATAAAATAAAAATGTTTTGCATATATAGTGTAGAAAGTTGCATGGGGTGAAAAACTAGATTTTTGGGTTTTTTATGTGAGAAAAATACAATATAGAATATACAACAAAAAACATAATGAGTCTGTAACATGTTTAGAGAAAGAATAGTGATTAAGGAGGTAGAGATGAAATTATACTGTATGAAGTAATGATATATGTACAATGACGTCAAAAGTAAAACAGGAACGGTGCAGGCACAGTCAGTCTTAAATCGAACAATATGTCACGGCTAGGAGGGTAGTGGGGAGGTGAGGGTATGACAACAATCACTATGGTCGTGCTTCGGCTTCGGAGAGCAGTCCAAGCATCAGTCAGGTTGACTTAGCGGCACTGCGTGCCTCCCTGTGTACCACTTGCTGTGAATAAAGAAGAATATTTTTCACGATATTGGTGAGTGCTGCTTCTTTCTTCTAATTGTATATATGTACAATGAGATGTAAGTAATGTACATTTTGCTGATCTGCTATTATATATTCAGAAATAATAATAGCTGCACACCACCGTTCTGCAGTGATGAGTCCTTGGTAGCATAGTTACTGGTGGTTTAATATTATGTTGCCTGGTTGCTGGGAGTACTGCTCCCTGTGTGTTGCACATTGAAAGCTTGTTGCATTTCACCGTAGTGACACGATTATCTGGGTACCCAGGGATACGATGCATCTGATGGTAAAGATGGAGCTATTAGGCATGCCCGCAGATAACTTCTTCAGGGACAGAGCTGATGGACAGCCAACCTCCGGTTCGTTATTGGAAGGGAATTTTTACAAAAACGCCAGTGTCCCGGCAGGGTTTTTTTAAATGAATTTTTACAGAGCTGCCTTTGGCAGATCAGACCACCCATATCCGGACAAGAAAGGAATTATAAAAATTATATAGATTACTTAGTGCTCAAGGGGTGTATTAAAAACACAGTGTAACATGTGTCTCTAGTCTTGTCCGCTCTGCTGTATATGGTGTGCAACAATATGAATCTAGATTTGGGACACTGCACATGTATTCAATGAGGGTCAGGGTTAGATAACCACACTTATGTACTAGGGCAGTGGTGGCGAACCTATGGCACGCGTGCCAAAGTGGGCACGCAGAGCCCTCTCTGCAGGCACGCGTACCATCTCCCCATTCTTATCAAAGTCGGAGCTCTGGCAGCCACTGCATCCTGAAGCTGATCGGCTCTGCTCTCACTAGTGATGCCTTAGTGAGACAGTAGCAGCCGATCAGTACCCGCCCCTCCTCCTCTTCAGCCCGGGAAGACAAGTACAGCAGTATGAGGAGTGAGAGTCCACAGAAGGAAGCCTGCAGCATCAGACCGGGGGGGGTCCGATCCACGGGGGACACACTTGCACGCCGCAGTCATGCTTGACCGCGGCGTGCAAGGGGTTAAACACCCGGGATCGGAGTTTTCCCGATCCCGGGTGTTAGTGCCGGGTCTGGGCTGTGATATCACAGCCCGACACCGGCACCAGCGAGACCCGGTCTCCCGAAAACTTCTTCTGATGCGCCGCCGTAGAAAGGCGTCGCATCAGAAGAAGTACCCTTAACGACTGCCGTAAAAACCCGATAGGGCGGTCATTAAGGGGTTAAGGAATAGAAAAGGGCCTTAGACAATACCAGCTACATAGATAAACAATAATAATTCGATCTTTTGATTAGTGGGCAACTGAACCTACTATGCCCTTTACCAAGACTGGACCCTTAGATATTGCTGAATTGGCTCCTTCACTTACAAGGGCATTACCTAGTGTATCCCTAAGATTCTGATAAATTGTTGCTATCCCTTTAAGAAGATCCTGGTCATCCCGACACATTTTCAGAATAGTGTAAAAAAAAAACAAAAAAAAAAACCTTTCATCAGGGGATATCGGGAACAGTAAACACAAAGCATCTTCTGTCTATAAGAATTATACAGAAGTTATATTCTAGTCTCACATCACTACACAGTGGTGTATGCTGGGTAAAAAGCATTTGTTGCCTCATAGGGCATAGTAGGTTTAGTTACTCAAAATATCTATCTGGATCCTCCTCCTAGACTCCTTTGGGTACAGCTCCTGATGCTCATAACTGGGTTTGGTAAGATCAAACCATTTATTATTATTCTATGTAGCCAGTTATGCCTATGAGCCTCTGATTTTTTTTATACTATATTTAGTGGTTTAAGCGTTTTTTTTATGTGGTGGCACTATTTTTGTAATTGTTTGGTCCACCAATACCTTTTTACCTGTTTAATGCAACATATTCAAACTATAGTTATGTAATGGATGTGAAAATCAGAATTTCATCTTTCATTTGAGGGTATCCACAATAAAATTTGAAGGTTTTGAGTTTCCGCTCCTTAACATGTTTTTAAAGTGACAAAAAGTAATTGGATAATTGACTTAAAGGCCGTTTCATGGGGAGATGTGGGTAATTCCTGCACACTGAGCCAAATTGATCAAAAGTAGTGCAAATGGCAGAGTGTGCTAGATCAAAAGTGGCGCACAATCTTCATTTAATATGGTGCAATCTGCACTGCTTGTGAAGGGTGCACCAACATTCGAGTTGCTGTGTTAAATGTGGTGCACGGTCCGACTCTGCACGTAGGGCATATGGCAACTGTGACACAAGCCTAGTGCAAACACTTCATAAATAC
The DNA here is from genome assembly GCF_040894005.1 of Engystomops pustulosus. Lineage (NCBI taxonomy): Eukaryota > Metazoa > Chordata > Amphibia > Anura > Leptodactylidae > Engystomops > Engystomops pustulosus. The sequence goes on along the minus strand of NC_092411.1, from coordinate 170,716,799 downwards.
ATGTGGAAACAGTTTGCTCATTCTCTTCAGTTCATAGTTAGACAGAAAAATGGTGCAAATGCTTTAAAGGGTAAGCGTCATTAACCATAACTCTGTACGAGATGTCCCTAGGAATCTTTCCTCAAAGTATTTTACACCTCGGTCCCAATTTAGTACCCTTTTTGGCCCATAGCTATAAAAAGATCTAGAATCAGCAAGATGGAGGGGCGACACCAGCCTCCTGTGACATCCTCATTGGCTGAAGCTTATGCACAAGCAGCTACCTACAGCTACACCATTTTTGACAGTACTTTCTATTAAGTGCAACTGCATTCCACTAGATTTAGATTAGGTTAGTCATTGAAGTACAGAGTTGAACGGTGGGACTTTTACATTTTGCAAGTGTAAGATGAGTAATAAAGTAATTTGAGTTTGGCATGTACTTTTAAAAAAAAAAGAGTCCTTTTTGTTCACTTCTGTTTCAATTCTGGTGTAATTCAGTTGTGCACCTACAGATGCACTTAAAAGGATGCATTGCTGACCGAAGTCTGAGAGACCTTAAGTCTGTAATTTATACACCTAAAAAAAATTTGTTATAACTACCAGGTTTTAACAAGAGGGTGGAGAGAAGACAGAGAAGGAGTCAGGATGTCTCCAGAAAACAGCAGGGAATTAGTTATGCATGTACACACCAATACACAAGAAAGTTTCAGATACAAGACTATTGCTTGAGATGGCTTGGACTTCTGGTACTGCGATAAGCACACATACCAATACACAAGAAATCATATATTATCATAGTATCATAGTATATAAGGCTGGAAAAAGACGCAAGTCCCTCAAGTCCTACCTTTAAGAATTAAATAAATGTTTTATCCCCATAACACGTGATATTTTTGCTCTCCAGAAAGGCATCCAGGCCTCTCTTGAACATGTACATAGAGTCCGCCATAACAACCTCCTGCGGCAGATAGTTCCATAGTCTCACTGCTCTTACAGTAAAGAACCTTTGTCTATGTTGATGGTAAAATCGCCTCTCCTCTAGGCGTAGAGGATGCCCCCTTGTCCTGGTCACAGGCCTAGGTATAAAAAGATCTTTGGAGAGATCCTTGTACTGTCCGTTCAGGTATTTGTACATTGTAATGAGGTCTCCCCTCAGTCATCTTTTTTTTAAACTGAATAATCCCAAATTTTGTAATCTGTCAGTATATTCTAATCCCCCCATTCCCCTAATAATCCTGGTTGCTCTCCTCTGCACCCATTCCAGCTCTACTATATCCTTTTTATACACTGGTGCCCAAAACTGTACACAATATTCCATGTGTGGTCTGACCAGCGATTTGTATAAGGGCAAAACTATGTCTTTATAATGAGAATCTATTCCTCTCTTGATACATCCCATAATTTTATTTGCTTTAGCAGCAGCCGCCTGGCTCTGGTCACTAAAATTATGTTTACCATCCACCAATACCCCCAGGTCCTTTTCAGCTCCAGTTTTACCAAGTAATTGACCGTTTAGAACATAATTATACTTTTTGTTTCCATGGCCCAAGTGCATAACTTTACATTTATCTACGTTAAACCTCATCAACCATTTCTCTGCCCACTCCTCAAGCTTCCACAAATCCCTCTATAATGTTAAACTATCGACCTCAGTATTTATTACTTTACACAGCTTAGTATCATCTGCAAATATTGAAACTTGACTGTGTAAACCCACTACAAGGTCATTAATAAAAATATTAAAAAGAAGTGGCCCCAATACTGACCCCTGTGGCACTCCACTGGTAACATCAACCCAATCTGAGAATGTGCCATTAATGACGACCCTCTGTTTTCTATCACTCAGCCAATTACTTACCCAAATACACAAATTTTCTCCTATTCCCAGCAGTCTCATACCAACCTTTTATGTGGCACGGTGTCAAATGCCTTTGAAAAGTCCAGATATACAACATCCACAGCATCCCCTAGATCCAGTCTTGAACTTACCTCCTCGTAGAAACCAATCAGATTAGTCTGACAGGACCGATTTCTCATAAACCCATGCTGACGCTGGGTTATAAGGTTGTGCACAGTGAGATACTCCAGGATAGCATCTCTAACAAACCCCTCAAATATTTTCCCCACCACAGAAGTTAGACTCACGGGTCTGTAGTTTCCAGAATCGCTATTTGATCCTTTTTTTGTATATTGGTACCACATTTGCTATGCGCCAGTCCTGTGGAACATATCAAGTCCTCAGTGAATCTTCAAATATTAAAAATAACGGTCTGTCTATTACAGTACATAGTTCATACAGAACCCGGGGGTGTATGCCATCTGGCCCCGGTGATTTATCTATCTTAGTGCTTGCTTGCTTGGGTTAAACTGTTGACATTCCAAAAAGAATTTACATTATTCCTCATTGTGTCTTCCACCAGGGGATTTTCCTGGGTAAAGACCGTTGAGAAGGCGACATTCAGTAGACTGGCCCTTTCCTCATCTCCTTCCACCATGACCCCCATGTTATTTCTAAGGGGACCCACACTCTGTTTTTAGTTTCTTATCATTTATATACTTGAAAAATAATTTGGGATTATTTTTGCTCTCTCTGGCAATTTTTCTCTCAGTCTCTATTTTGCAGCCTTTATCTGCTTTTTACAGGATTTATTTTTCTCTATAATCCTGTAATGCCTCATCGCTACCTTCACGTTTTAGCACCTTAAACGCCTTATCTTTCTCGCTTATTGCTTTCCTTACAAGACTAGTTAGCCACATTGGCTGTTTCTTGTTCCTCTTATGCTTTTTCCCATAAGGTATGTGTTTCTCACAGGATTTTTTCAGAATAAATGAGAAAAATTCCCATTGTAAGCGCTTTAAATAGCCTGCCCTACAACATAAATAAAATAATGGTTACTCTTAAAGCCCTTAGCTCTCAGCGTAGTACTAGTAAGGCGCTGAGCCGATGACGGTTGGGAGCCGAGCCAGCATTGGGAGTTGAGGGGGGTGTCAGCGGTAATCTACCCCTGAGTAAAACCTGTGGTTGGAGTGAGCTCCAATCGCAGGTGTTAACCCTTTAAATCCACATTCAGCGCGACCAACGCATTTAAATAGCTGCAGGGATATTCTTCCTGCTCGGTCGGCACCCCACCCCCCACAACGTTTTTGGGGGGTGCTAATCATTGCTATGGCAACCCCGGGTTCTGAGTAAAGACCCTGGGGCTGTTTATAGTAAATGCCTGTAAGGTCCTGTTACATACATCCCCCTAAATAACTTTCCGTAAAACTCTGTCTATCAGAGATCGCCTAGTGAACAGCCACTACGTAGCCCCTAAACCAGTGGTGGCGAACCTATGGCACTCAGAGGCGGCACTCAGAGCCCTTTTTGTGGGCACCCAGGTCATCGCCCCAGCACACCAGAAAGGACTCAAAGAATCTTGCTGCAGTTCCAAGCAACATAAAAGATGCTGTTTTCAGTCATATATGAAAGTGATACTTACTCCACTACTTGGGACTGTAGGAAGAGGGAGAATGAGTAGACAGGGGCAAATTATCTTTGGAGGACCTCCTGCTGGCCCCACGATTCTCTGTGTACAGAGGGACACTGAAAAGAAGCTAAAATGATGCAGATTTTGCATCTTGTCCTCAGAAAGCCAATGTGATCGAAGGTTGTTGAGGAACAGGGAGCAATAAGTTACTGCATTAATTTTTGGTTGGCACCTCGCAATAAATAAGGGGGGTTTGGGCACTCAGCTGCTAAAAGGTTCGCCATCACTGCCCTAAACCAAAAGGCACATGGTTGGAGAGGCGTATAACTGGGAGTTTTAAATGTGGAGGGTGTATAGCCTGTCCTTGCATCCAGACAGGTAAAACATTCACAAGCAATATTAAAGGTGATCAATATAGCATCATAGATTACATAAACTGCAAAAGTACCGGAGTCATTTATAAAGTTACCAGCAGGTGTGACCTCGAGTATGTAGGCAAGACCTTTAGGGAGCTACATAGAAGAGTTTGGGAACATCTGGGGGATATAATGCATGAGAGAGACAAACCAATATCCAATCATGTCTGGACGTATCACAAAGGTGATGCGACAGTTTTGCATTTTATGGGGATCGATAAAGTCCCTTCTCTTGAATGCGGAGGCAATTGGGATAAGATGATGCTCCAGAAGGAGGCAAAATGGATCTATAGATTAGGTACCATCCTACCTATAGCCCTTAATGACCAATTGACCTTTACATCTTTTCTTTAACGGGATGTGAATAAGGTTGACCCATATGGTTTCTTCCTGACTAGATATCTAAAAAGATACCCCATAAGTGGGGGATATGACATAAATGTTGCTATGGCTTTAATAAGTGAGGGTTAGCATTCCCCATGACTTATCATTAAATCCCGGCTAGCATATTGTGTAATATTCCCAATAATACTTTGAAGCCCTTTTGGGTTAACACTCGGTTTGTGAAGCAGATGAGAAGCGGACATTACACTGTCCTCATATCTGCCTCCTTTAAATTAGGGGGATGTACACCTCACTATTTATCTACTAAGACACATTGTATGCAAGACTGTCATGATCCTATAGCCTATTGTTGACCTGCCAAGGTATACTGCTGTATCCTCTAGTGGTAGACTGGTCCACACGATCTTCCCCGCCAAATCGATGCGTGCGCACTCCTGTCGGACCCTGATCCTGGCTGTCTACACTGTGGTCCGCTGCACTAGGTGCAGCGTACCGCAGTCAGTCAATAGGATCATGAGGTAAGGGAGGTGTGCCCAATCAGATGAGAGGGAGGAGGCGGGGCTTCTGATTTAGAGGCGGAAGTGCCTTCTACCCAGCCCGAACAGACTGCCATCCTACACACCATATTTCCGAGTCCACCATTAGGACTGGAGATGAGCAGTTTATATATTTTCTGTAGCTTAGCTTACAGCGAGCTCTTAGATATCCGCATTCCATTATATGCCTAATCCACATCAAGCCAGCTCGAAGGACGGCGAGTTTTAGCATTGGTACAGTAATCCCTCTGAAGACTCTGAAGACGAAACGCGTCTCAGAATGTGGCGCTTACAGGGGACATGCTTTTTAAGACAAGGACATTTGTGGACTACCCTTGTAAGGGCAGGAGTTAAAGGGGTCCTCATAGGGACAGGACAGTTCCGGGCGCCTCTTACACCCAGCCAAGGAGGTTGAGACGTCTGAACCATGGTAGGAGATAACCATTCATTTTGTGGCATATACTTGGTCCACTAGACATTTGTGCTCTATGAGATACTTTTAGACTGTACGCTTCCGCAAGGTGATTAACTCGGGTTTTACATATGGTTTCAACAATTTTGCATTAATTTATCTTAGTGCAGTTTTATGCATTTTTAAAAAAAATAAAAGCTATGTTTTAGCATTTCATTCCTCATTTCATTCTAGATGCAGAACTATATAGTAGATTATATGAGACCTAAATACAGTAGAAGAGATATAAAATATATCACACACAAAACAAAGCTCCCTTTTCTGTCAAAATCACATTTTTCCAGTAATCACCGTGTCAACAAGAATAACTTTTAAATTCATACACACTACCACCTTCATGCAAACCAACATGGGGAGAGAAAAAGAACTGTACCGCACATCCACACATAACACAATGATCTACTGCCACTAGGCTACAATTTAAACGAACTAGAGCTTCTTGGTTACGTTTTGATCAAATTGTATAAGCCCACTAACCAGGGGCGTCGCTAGGTCAAAAGATCCGGGGCTTGTGACCCGGATCTTTTGGCCTGTGCCCCGGATCTCCCCGGGCATCCTACCCTCTCTCAACACGATCCGTGTCCTGCACGGATCGTGATGAGAACGTTTGCTGTCACTGCTTTCCCCAGCAGCTCAGCCTCCGGTGAATAATAGTCACAGAGGCTGAAGGACCTGTGATGATGTCATGGTCACATGACCTGCCGGGGAAAGCAGTGCACACACAGAGAGCGAGAGAGAGAGCTGCGTCTGTGAGGTAAGGGGGAGACATGATAAGGAAGGGGGAGAATAAGGGGGGCTGTGTGAGGCACATTACTTAGTGGGGGGCTGTGTGTGGGGCACATTACTTTGTGGGGGCTGTGTGAGGCACATTACTTAGTGGGGGGCTGTGTGAGGCACATTACTTAGTGGGGGGCTGTGTGAGGCACATTACTTAGTGGGGGGGGCTGTGTGAGGCACATTACTTAGTGGGGGGGCTGTGTGAGGCACATTACTTAGTGGGGGGGCTGTGTGAGGCACATTACTTAGTGGGGGGCTGTGTGTGGGGCACATTACTTAGTGGGGGGCTGTGTGTGGGGCACATTACTTTGTGGGGGCTGTGTGAGGCACATTACTTAGTGGGGGGCTGTGTGAGGCACATTACTTAGTGGGGGGCTGTGTGAGGCACATTACTTAGTGGGGGGGGCTGTGTGAGGCACATTAATTAGTGGGTGCTGTGTGAGGCACATTACTTACTGGGGGGGGGGCTGTGTGAGGCACATTACTTAGTGGGGGGGCTGTGTGAGGCACATTACTTAGTGGGGGGGCTGTGTGAGGCACATTACTTAGTGGGAGGGCTGTGTGAGGCACATTACTTAGTGGGGGGGCTGTGTGAGGCACATTACTTAGTGGGGGGCTGTGTGAGGCACATTACTTAGTGGGGGGCTGTGTGAGGCACATTACTTAGTGGGGGGGCTGTGTGAGGCACATTACTTAGTGGGGGGGCTGTGTGAGGCACATTACTTAGTGGGGGGGCTGTGTGAGGCACATTACTTAGTGGGGGGGCTGTGTGAGGCACATTACTTAGTGGGGGGGGCTGTGTGAGGCACATTACTTAGTGGGGGGGCTGTGTGAGGCACATTACTTAGTGGGGGGGCTGTGTGAGGCACATTACTTAGTGGGGGGCTGTGTGAGGCACATTACTTAGTGGGGGGCTGTGTGAGGCACATTACTTAGTGGGGGCTGTGTGAGGCACATTACTTACTGGGGGGGGGGCTGTGTGAGGCATATTACTTAGTGGGGGGGCTGTGTGAGGCACATTACTTAGTGGGGGGCTGTGTGAGGCACATTACTTAGTGGGGGGCTGTGTGAGGCACATTACTTAGTGGGGGGCTGTGTGAGGCACATTACTTAGTGGGGGCTGTGTGAGGCACATTACTTAGTGGGGGGGCTGTGTGAGGCACATTACTTAGTGGGGGGGCTGTGTGAGGCACATTACTTAGTGGGGGGGCTGTGTGAGGCACATTACTTAGTGGGGGGGGGGGGGCTGTGTGAGGCACATTACTTAGTGGGGGGGGCTGTGTGAGGCACATTACTTAGTGGGGGGCTGTGTGAAGCACATTACTTAGTGGGGGGGCTGTGTGAAGCACATTACTTAGTGGGGGGGCTGTGTGAAGCACATTACTTATTGGGGGGGCTGTGTGAGGCACATTACTTAGTGGGGGGGCTGTGTGAGGCACATTACTTAGTGGGGGGGCTGTGTGAGGCACATTACTTGGTGGGGGGGGCTGTGTGAGGCACATTACTTGGTGGGGGGGCTGTGTGAGGCACATTACTTGGTGGGGGGGGGGCTGTGTGAGGCACATTACTTAGTGGGGGGGCTGTGTGAAGCACATTACTTAGTGGGGGGGGCTGTGTGAAGCACATTACTTAGTGGGGGGCTGTGTGTGAAGCACATTACTTAGTGGGGGCTGTGTGTGAAGCACATTACTTAGTGGGGGGCTGTGTGAGGCACTTTTCTTAGTGGGGGGCCGTGTGGGGCACTTTTCTTAGTGGGGGGCCGTGTGGGGACATTACTGGGGGGCTGTGTGGGGCACTTTTCTTACTGGGGTTCTGTGTGGGGCACTTTTCTTACTGGTGGGCCGTGTGGGGACATTACTGGGGGGCTGTGTGGGGCACTTTTCTTACTGGTGGGCCGTGTGGGGACATTACTGGGGGGCTGTGTGGGGACAGTACTTACTGTTGGGGCGTGATGGGTAACACGCACCTGGTTTTGTTTAAATGCAAGACAAAGTGTGAGCGCTGCCTTACAGTATTTGGGGGAGATTGTTAGCAGCAGCAGGATAACACTGCCAGGGAACCAAGATGTAGGGACAATGAGGAACATAAGGCACATTACTTAGTGGGGGGCTGTGTGAGGCACATTACTTAGTGGGGGGCTGTGTGAGGCACATTACTTAGTGGGGGGGCTGTGTGAGGCACATTAATTAGTGGGGGCTGTGTGAGGCACATTTCTTACTGGGGGGGGGCTGTGTGAGGCACATTACTTAGTGGGGGGGCTGTGTGAGGCACATTACTTAGTGGGGGGCTGTGTGAGGCACATTACTTAGTGGGGGGCTGTGTGAGGCACATTACTTAGTGGGGGGGCTGTGTGAGGCACATTACTTAGTGGGGGGGCTCTGTGAGGCACATTACTTAGTGGGGGGGCTGTGTGAGGCACATTACTTAGTGGGGGCTGTGTGAGGCACATTACTTGGTGGGGGGGGGCTGTGTGAGGCACATTACTTGGTGGGGGGGGGGGCTGTGTGAGGCACATTACTTAGTGGGGGGGCTGTGTGAAGCACATTACTTAGTGGGGGGGCTGTGTGAAGCACATTACTTAGTGGGGGGGCTGTGTGAAGCACATTACTTAGTGGGGGGCTGTGTGTGAAGCACATTACTTAGTGGGGGGCTGTGTGTGAAGCACATTACTTAGTGGGGGGCTGTGTGAGGCACTTTTCTTAGTGGGGGGCCGTGTGGGGCACTTTTCTTAGTGGGGGGCCGTGTGGGGCACTTTTCTTAGTGGGGGGCCGTGTGGGGCACTTTTCTTAGTGGGGGGCCGTGTGGGGCACTTTTCTTAGTGGGGGGCCGTGTGGGGCACTTTTCTTACTGGGGGGCCGTGTGGGGACATTACTGGGGGGCTGTGTGGGGCACTTTTCTTACTGGGGTGCTGTGTGGGGCACTTTTCTTACTGGTGGGCCGTGTGGGGACATTACTGGGGGGCTGTGTGGGGACATTACTTACTGTTGGGGCATGATGGGTAACACGCACCTGGTTTTGTTTAAATGCAAGACAAAGTGTGAGTGCTGCCTTACAGTATTTGGGGGTGATTATTAGCAGCAGCAGCAGGATAACACTGCCAGGGAACCAAGATGTAGGGACAATGAGGAACATAAGATGTGGTGATGCCTAATGGAGAAGATGGAGGATGCGTCACCTGCAGTCACTGGAGGGAAAAAGTAGGGATTTCTCTGGTGTTTCTGTAGCTGTATACACTGTCAATAAAGTTGTTATGTGAGGGGTTATGTACAGGAGGGGGCATTACTAAAAGAGCGCTACATATGTATTGGGGCCCCTGCCACTAACCACTTCATGGTGACCTTGTTGTAGTGGTTCTCTACACTATTGTGTATGGCATCCACCGTTGCTGCAGCACAGCATTGGCAGGGACCAAGACCCGGTTTCCCCCAGCACCCATACTGACAGGCATAGCCCCCATGGCTCTGGGCCCCGGGTCCTCACCAGCGCCGCACCACTGAAGCAGTGGATGCCATGCAATACCGCATCATGTGAACAGTAAAAACAGTTCACCATGTGTGAATGGCTGTTGAATACTCACTGTTCCATGTGGTCTCAGACACTAGCTGAGAGAAAGTAGGCAGCCACTATATGCAGTATCCCGCTAATTTAAATGCACCTGCATTGAATGGGGCGGAGTGCTGGTACCAGGCAAAAAACTAAATAAATGAAGGAGAAAACTGAAACTGGCAGCACTCCGTTAGTGTGAAAAAAAAGGGTGTTTATTCCATCCTAAGCAACGTTTCAGCTGTATCCCAACCTTTCTCAAGCATCATGTGCAGTGTTACAACCAAACACAATGTAGTGACATCATCAGTGAGTCATTAGCATTTTAGTGCAACAATGTAGAGAAACAGTCAAAGAAGTGTATATATACAAATATACAAAAGCATAAAAATCACATCATCACAATTGTATGTACAGCAAATCACATAAACAGTGGCAGAACAGTGCATAACCATGTATACATAAAAACTAATGTATGCAATCACCTGTGCGGTGAGAAGTGATGAGGACCCTACTGACCAATTCGGAGCTAGAATCGCATATCGCGTCAGAAAGGCGCGACTAAGCATGTCTATGTTATCGTAGAGAGCACAAACGTAAACAAACGGGCGCATGCGCCAAATAATGAAGGGTGCTCCATATTGTGTCCAAGCTGCGCCACATATGTGACGCATGTGCATAACCTCAAAAGTGAGCACAGTGGCCATCTTGGATGTGGTAAATACTGCAAAGGATAGACTCTATACAATGTAGTCTACTATTGGCAAAGGAAAGTGAAGACTAATTGCCAAACAAGTAGTGCAGTGATCAATATAAAGCACGGAGGTATGAATTAACACTAGCATCGAAGGCTACTAGGCGATCTCCGTTATGTCACCTAAGCAAAAAGAAAACTAAGTAGTCACAAAATATGGGCTAATAAATGGGAGTGAAATAGGTAACCGCAAAAAATATGAGTCGCAATGAGTCAGAACCCCATAAAAATGGGGGAGACCCAAGTGTGGGGTAAGTCACCATATAGATCGATGGAAATACCATCTGATCGCAGGGGATAAACCTCTCCTCACTAGCGGGACCATGTCAAAGAAGCCCTAGTGCAGTGATGGGCAACCTTTTGAGCTTGGTGTGTCAAAATTCGTCAAAAAACCGAGCATAACTCGGGTGGTGTGTCACGTTGACAAAAAAAAAACATAATTTTGTGATATTTATAGTTTAAATAACAAAATGTATAATTATTTAACTTCTTGGGTACTTTAACCTGAGGAGCAAAATAATCGCAATGTCTGGCGATTTTCAAGGCGTTGCAATTATTTCAGGGCTTGTATGTGACAAAACTGACACACAAGCCCTGATAAATGTCTTCTATCATACAGTCATAGACCTTACTCACTGTATGATGGGAGTGGTCCCTGCTGAGGATATGCTCAGTGTAGAGGTGGCAGCTGCTGGGACATCACATGAGGCAGCAGCGATGTAGCCTCTGTCTGTGCTGCCACCCTCCCCCAACCACAACTATCAGGAGCTACAGAGGAGTTTCGTGGAGTTGATGGCCGGGTCACCTCTCCTGCTGAGCCCCGGGATGATGCCTGTGCTGACTGGACACACGAGGCACAGCTCACACAGGGGGGAGGGGCTGGCCAGGGGGAAGAAGAGAAGAAGGTAGTGCTGGGAGCTCAGTGTCTGACAATCTCTCAGCCTCCCGGCTACTGCACCTGAGGATGAAACTCAAATCTCCGGCGGCCGTGTGTCACTGTAAATGGCTATGCGTGTCAGCACTGACACGCGTGTCATAGGTTCGCCATCACTGCCCTAGTGGCTACCTAGAATCTAAGCGAAAAAAGCCTACTAGTGACAAATAACCTCAAGTTGCTGAATGAAAGTGGCCTAATATGCTCCAACGATAACACATAGACATGAAATACAAAAATATCAAATTTAATGAAAGGTCACATTTTCAAAGAAAAAGACTCCTTGTCAGGAGGGATCCATGTCGTAGGCAACTATATTCAGGTGCAAGTGGTTCATAGTGCAGATAAGTGTAGATGTGTTTCAAATAAATAATCTGAAAAAAAGGAAAAAAAGATTAACATTATATGGTATTGTCATAATACCAATACCCTACCAAAGGGGAAAGTCACAGGTTGGGAGCGGGGACCTGGAGGCAAGCAAGTATCACAAAGTAACCTAAAATAAACCACTTGTTTTGAAATCCACATTTAGACCATTGGGTTTCAAGGTATGAAGTCTGTGGATCCACTCCAGTTCTCTCCTTTTGAGTAACTTCATGCGGTCACCACCTCTCCTAAGTGGTGGGATCCTATCTATCAACCGAAATCGTAGTTGATTTTCCCTGTGTCCGCATTCATTAAAGTGTTTGGGCACAGGTAGGTCCTTTCTACCTGCTCTGATAGTGTAGCGGTGTTCATTTAAACGAGTCTTAAAATCAAGTGTCGTTTCACCTACGTACCAAAGGTTGCATGGGCACTGTAACAAGTAAATGACATGGTCTGAGTCGCACGTCAGAAAATGTTTGATCTCGAATTTTGCATTGGTGGTCGGGTGTCTGAAAATATTACCTTTGAGCAACATGGTGCAGTTAATGCATTTGAGGCAAGGAAAACAGCCCATTTTAGGTGGTGCAAAAAAAGTTTGTCTTAGTTTTTTTGCCAGAGCCTATGTCAGCCCTCACTAGTTTGTCTTTGAGACTAGGTGTGCGTCTATAGGAGAATAAAGGTGGGGGATCGAATTCCAAAATATTTGGAAAAGCGTCAGTAAGGATATGCCAGTTGCGAGAGATGATTCTATTGATATCTCCACTCGACTCCTATGTTGATACAAACGGGATACGTTGGGACCTCACTTGTTTAATTTTGGGTTGTAGGAGTGTATTCCTATCTAATGAGTTGGCTCTCTTTTTGTGTTCCTCAATTATCCTCATAGGATACCCACGGGTTTTAAATTTAGAGGTGAGAGTGGCAAAATTCTTGTCAAGTAAGGTGTCATCCGACACTATGCGTTTGGTTCTAAGGAACTGGCTATACGGTAACGATCTTACCATTTTTCTGGGATGGTTGCTCTTAAAGTGAAGAAGATTATTTTTATCTGTGGATTTAACGAACGGATCCGTCACAATTTTGCCATTAACCAGTTTGACATCTACATCAAGAAATTGTATTGTCTCATGGGACCAAACCAGTGTGAACTGTACATCCTTATCAACATCATTCAAAAATGTCTGAAACGACAAAAGCTCATCAATAGTGCCCTTCCAGATGAGGAAGATGTTGTCTATGTATCTCCACCACTGTAAAACTTGTGCAAAGTGGTGGGACACATAGACCGACGTTTCCTCAAAATGACTCATAAATATGTTGGCATAAGTAGGGGCGACATTAGCCCCCATCGCCGCCCCTCTCAGTTGAACATAAAATGAGTCCTGAAAGAGAAAGTAATTGCAGGTCAGCACAAGTTCCAACAATTCCATAACGAGGCTGGTGACAGGTAAAGGGTGATCCGTGTTGTCAAGTTTATTCCTGACTGCCGCCAATCCTCTATCATGGTTGATAGAGGTATAGAGGCTGACTACGTCAAAGGAAGCTAAAATGACGTCATTGGGAAGTGTGTCAATGTTTTTAAGTTTTGTCAAAAAATCCCCTGTGTCTTGGATGTATGAGGGAGTTTCGACGGCAAGGGGTCTCAAAAATTTATCAAGAAAGATGGCTATATTATTAAAAATGGAGCCCATCCCAGCCACGATGGGTCTTCCAGGGGGGTTAAGTAGGCTCTTGTGTATTTTAGGTAACAAATACAAAACAGGAGTAACAGGGTGATCTATATTCAGAAAGTTATACAATGCTTCATCAATCAGGCCATCAGTCTTGGCTCTGTCAATCACCTTTCTAATTTTTCTGCCAAACTCAAATTTGGGGTCATTAGCAACTTTTCTGTAGACCAAGGTATCCTGTAATTGCCTCTCTGCCCCCAATAGGTAAGTATGAGTATCCATGACGACGACCGCACCCCCCTTGTCGGCAGGTTTGATCGTGAGGTCGCCGTCATGGATAAGATCTTTTTTTTAAATAAATGAAGGGATAGAATGTACTTAACCAACATGGGAAGAGAAAAAGAACTGGACTGCACATACACACATAACACAATGATCTATTGCCGCTAGGCTACATTTTATAACGAACTCTAGGTTCCTCCACCTTCATGCAACTTTGCAGCAAACTGCAATAAAATGAAAAAATTGCATGAAAATGAAAAATTTCCTATAAAATATGTACATATCAAGAATATTTATATAAAGAAAACATACTTTCCTAAAGGAAGATGTGAGGAGATCATACAGACCACACATGTGTATATTCATCAAAATATGCAGCAAAGGGAATGTTAAATCCACAGGGGACTCCAAACTATTTTTGCAGAAAATTGCACTGAGCTTTACACAGATCTATGATTGTTTGCTCCCTTACACAATGGTAACCCAAATAAATAACTATGTCCATAAACCAAGAGATAACAAAAGTCACTTTTAGATGTGCGCCAATTTATTAGCCCGTGCAATAACAGAACCCTCTGCAATTCATAAGAATTTGGGTGGGAACGTCATAAAATAGGTGTAAATAATGGAGAATGGTGTGAAATAAAAACTTTATTTTAATATGTTCATCGTATCCATCACTTTTCGCAAAAAAAAAACCTATCACGAAATAAAAGTCAATAAGAGAGAAAGTGTGTTCTTAGATAGCTCTGGATAGGAGAGGGTTTAAAACATGAATATTAGTTGATATTATCCCTTCTCAATATGTAGTAACATATAAAGTGAATATTTCTATTATCTGTGAGGTGCAGGAGCTCCTGCGTCCAGCATTCTCAGAATTTTATGTGTAGCTGCCGGCTAAGAATCTGGAGGGTGCTACAATACAGAGGGCTGTATCTCTGTTTCTGTGACACATAGAACCTCAATTCTTTTTTCCTATGAATGAAGAGTCTTCTCTTTTATATAAACCTAAATGTGTTCTAAGTATCCGGAAAACAGAGATATTAACTGTTAAAAATCCGTAGGGAGTGATTTTCATATATAAAAATCGCACCTTATATTCTCACTTTAAACCTTAATATCTCTTACAATTTTACATTCATTTGAAAGAAGAGATTCTCCCTGGGCAAATGTCCACTTTGCCTACCCATTGCACCGGCCCTGCTGGTCGCAACCAGTTTCATTAGCTTGGTTGAAGCAGGAACAATGGCAAAACAATACAGAAATAAAGTCCTAGGCTGTCTGGCCACTAACTATACAATACAGTAGTTTCCTCACTATCAACAAACTGTACTTACTGTCAGGGGCGTCGCTAGGTCAAAAGATCCGAGGCTCGAGTCCCGTATGTTTTTGGCTTTTGGGCTGATCTCCCCGGGTCAGCTGGACATTTGTCCCGCTGCCAGGGCATCCTCCCCTCTCTCATCACGATCTGTGTCCTCAGGACACGGATTGTGATGAGAAGATGTGCACTTATTGCTTTCCTCAGCAGGAGCTGCAGCCTCTGGGAGAATAATGCTCCCGGAGACTAAAGGACCTTTGATGATGTTATGATCACACGACCTACCGGGGAAAGCAGTGCACACACTGAGCTGCATCAGTGAGGTGAGGGGGTGAGAAATGATAGGGACTAGGGAAGGGGGAGAACATGGGGGGTGTCTGGGCACATTACTTAATAATTAAATAATAATTCTTTATTTATATAGCGCACACAGATTATGCAGTGCTGCACAAAGCATGGCAAATTGGTCCCTGTCCCCATGGGACTCACAATCTAAACAACCTAACAGTATGTTTTGGAGTGTGGGGGGAAACCGGAGTACCCGGAGGAAACCCACGCAAACACGGAGAGAACATACAAACTCTTTGCAGATGTTGACCTGGGTGGGATTCAAACCCAGGACCTCAGTGCTGCAAGGCAGAAGTGCTACTCACCCAGCCACCGTGCCAGCCATTACTTGGTGAAGGGCTGTGTGGGGGACTAGGGGGGTCTGTTTGGAGGGCATTTCTGGGGGGCTCTGGCCCACATTTCTGGGGGGCTGTATGGGAGACATTACTGGGGGTAGCTGTGGGGGACATCGCAAAAGTGTCCCTCTCCATGTCAGAAGCTGTAACATGAAAGTCTTCGTAATTACAGCCTGTGAATTCTGGCAGGTAGGACCTGGCTCCAGGAGAGGATCGGCAGCCCTGGGCCACTTGAGATACCTCATACACGCCACCGTCAAGCGTGACCATGGCGTGTCTGGAGGCATTACAGAAGCTTGATATAATAGCAGGGGCCAGGGGAGAGAGGCACAATCAGACGACTTAGTCCTATGGTTGACATTGCTGATGGCTACAGGGAGCTAAGGGGACATTCCTGGGGCCTGTGAGGAAATTAGGGGGCTGTGGGGTGGCATTATTGGGCACTGTGGTGGGTGTTCTTAGTGGGGGCTGTGAGGAACATTACAGGGAAACTGTGGGGGACCTTACAGGGGGGCCTCTGGAAAGACTATAGGGGGGCTGTGGGGAACATTAGAGGGGACTCTTTCAAAATAACGGGGGGCTGTGGGGGACATTAGAGTGGTATCTGTGGACATAACTAGGGGCTCTTTGGACATCACAGGGCAGGTGTGGAGGACATAACAGGGGGCTCTTTAGACATTGCAGGGGGCTCAGGTGGACATTAGAGGGGACTTTGGGGGACATTACTGGGGGTTGTGCGGACACTGGGGCACTGTGGGTGACTTCTTAGTGGGGAGTGTGCTCCTTTATGTGGGCATGATTAGGCAGGGCATCATTTAGTTTAGGGTCACATTGAGGGCAAATTATTGTGGGGGCCACAGTTAAAGATATATGTATATATATGTATATATGTATATGTATGTGTTTTATGGCTTTTACAATATGTTTTATTAGGAAGCTTCCACCATAGGAGAGCATTGTTCACAGTACAGTAAGCACACTTGCATGTCACCAGAAAAAAAAGATCTTCCGTAAGAATGTGAGGAGCGGTCAACCCTCCACCTCCCCCTCCAAGCAGCCTGAGCGAGCATACATGTATGTGAAAGGGGTCTTACAATAAAGGCAGTAGAGTGTTAGGGGTAGCAGCAAGATGACACTGTTAGGGGACCAAGATGTAGGGACAATGAAGAACATAAGATGTCTGTGTGGTGAACTGAACAAGGAGGACACGTGGCTGAGGAGACGTGGTGATGCTTGGACCTAATGGAGAAGATAGAGAACATATCGCCTGCAGTCACTGGATGGAACAGGTAGGGATTTCTCCTGTGGTTTCTGTAGCTGTATATGTTAGGTACAATAATTATAGGTCCAACCACACATGTACAGGAGTGGACATTACTGAAAGTGCGATACACATGCATTTGGGCCCTTGCCCCGGATCTTTTACCACACTAGCAACGCCCCTGCATAATAGTATTGCAAAATGCAGGAATACACCTCCCGCCATGCAGTTCTACTATGTCAAATGTCAGGAAGGGGTAAAAATCCTGAAGGGCATTCAGGGTCCCCCTTGCTAATGTCAGCACATGTACAGATGGGTTTGAAGTTCACCAATGACAATGTGGATACTGAAATGGTCTAGCCAGCCAGTCTGAACCTATGATAAAAATTATAGACCTCTGTATACAAAAAGGAAAAAAAGGCAGGACAGTGTCCAAGCTCCTGATAAGGAGAGATGCAGCGCCTGCAGGTCCTGGCAATGCCTCTTCTAGGCACATAAAGGCAAGCAGCTCTGCAAATGTCATTGTAATGTTGAGGTAAAGTTTATTTCATGTGCAGCAACGTTTCAGTGTACAACACTTTTGTTAAGCCATGACTTCAGCTCAACTTTACAATGGCATTTGGAGTGCCGCCTGCCTCTCGTCATCCTGGGACCAAGCCTGTTCTTCTCTAGTGACTTGTTGGCGTTATCTCCGTTTTCCCTTTAGATAGAGCACAGGACCTCTGAAAATAAAGGGGTTATGCGCTCTAAGGGTAACTGGTGGTCAGTGATATCAATGTCCAGAAATAGCGCCATGAATTCTAATGAGGGGCTAGGCAGATGATGATTTAATCACATATGTAGTCTGGCTATTTATTTGAATTAATGGGCAGACACAGCAAATTAAGGCAAAATTCTGGCACCAAATACCGAAACAGCACTTGACTGCAGTTTTAAATACTTACTTTTATTTTCATATATGTATAAGCAGAAATCACTAGATCTGAATAATAATGTACCGGAAACAGGATGTAAGCCCTGAAGCCAAGTACCATAAGAGAATGGTGCCACTGTGAACATGGGATCTGTCTAGTACTTGGCCTATACCCAGAACTATCCAGTACTGTCATCACTTTGTAATTCCTCTGCCTTGTTCAGTTTTTCATGCATGGGGAGTGGCTTCAACAGGATATAGGGGAGATGTATTGGAAGATTCAGACCATTTCTATGCAGATTAGACTTGTCTGAAAAAGGGGCCTGTCAATTCAATATTGTGGTGTAGTAACCTAGACCAAATAACAGGAGGTGCAAAGTATGACTGAATAGTCTTATACTGCACCAGATGAATCATCCAGCATCAGACACAATGATTAATCTGGCACAGCAGAGAACTGTCTAGTTTTACTCTGCACTGATTTAAAGACTGACACATTAAACTTTTAATGATGTGTGACATAGTAATAGTCTGCTGTGGGTGTTTGTAGAGGGCTCAAGGGCTGAGCCCTCTCCATAGCTGGTGAGTATTTGCTGCATATTGCAGAAAACACCCACCGGTAATAAAAAAAAAAATGTTTTCCAGCTTTCCAGTACATGGCATGGATTATTCAATACCATCACTAGGTAGATAGCCACAGCACATGCCCCCAAGTAGATAGGTAGCCACAGCACATGCCCCCAAGTAGATAGGTAGCCACAGCACATGCCCCCAAGTAGATAGGTAGCCACAGCACATGCCCCCTAGTATAAAGGTAGCTTAAACACATGTCATCCAGTAAATAGGTAGCCCCAGCACATGCCTCCCAGTAGAAAGGTAGCCCCAGCACAAGCCCCCCAGTAGATATCTAGCCCACATCTAGTAGATAGGTAGCCCCAGCACTCGCCTCCCAGTAGATGGGTAGCCCCGGCACACGCCCCCAGTAGATAAGTAGCCCCAGCACATGCCTCCCAGTAGGAGGGTAGCCCCAGCACATGCCTCCCAGTAGATAGGAAGCCTAAACACATTTCCTCCAGTAGATAGGTAGCCCAGCACATGCCTCCGAGTAGATGGGTAGCCCCAGCACATGCCTCCCAGTAGATGGGTAGCCCCAGCACATGTCTCCCAGTAGATGGGTAGCCTCAGCACATGCACCACCAATGTATAGCTAGCCTCAGCACGTGCACCACCAATGTATAGGTAGCCTCAGCACATGCACCACCAATGTATAGGTAGCCACAGCACATGCACCACCAATGTATAGGTAGCCACAGCACATGCACCACCAATGTATAGGTAGCCACAGCACATGCACCACCAATGTATAGGTAGCCACAGCACATGCACCACCAATGTATAGGTAGCCACAGCACATGCACCACCAATGTATAGGTAGCCACAGCACATGCACCACCAATGTATAGGTAGCCACAGCACATGCACCACCAATGTATAGGTAGCCACAGCACATGCACCACCAATGTATAGGTAGCCACAGCAAAAAAAAAAAAAAAAATATACACCTACCTGCACTCCCTGCAGCCAGCCCCTGATCTATCCCATGCTCTTCTCCTTGACCCAGGCTTAGATGATGGAGGTGATGGAGCCTGAGTTGCACAAAAGACGTAGGCAGCGGTAACATAGCTGCCTATGTCCTGTGATCAATCTAAGAGACACACAGCAGCCATCACTATTTATAAAAGATCTGTCTGAGCGCTAGATGCAGCCAACAAAAGAGCCATATCTGGCTACGGAGCCGTAGGTTCCCTACCCCTGCCTTCACTGGTTAAGGACCAGGCCCTTTTTCTGTTTTATAATTTCCATTTTTCACTCCCCACATTCAAAAATCTATAACGTAAAAAGCTGTGTGACGGCTTGTTTTCTGCGTAACAAATTGCACTTCATAACAATGGTATTGAATATTCCACGCCATGTACTGGGAAGCATGGAAAAAAATTCCAAATGCTGTGAAAATGGGGAAAAAACGCATTTGCTCAGTTTTCTTGTGGTCTAGGATTTTTCTTTGGGTCGGCACAATCACGGGGATAACAAATGTGGATCGGTTTTATAATGTTTTCATAACTTTACAAAAAATTAAAACCTCCTGTACAAATTGTTTTTTTTATTTTGCCATCTTCTGGCGCTAATAACTTTTTTTTATACCTTATTGTACGGAGTTGTGGGTGGTGTCATTTTTTGCGACATTTGATAATATTTTCAATTATATCATTTTTAGGGGTTAAAAACCATTAGTATATTTTGATCTGGCACTTTCGGATGCGGCGATGCCTAATGTGTTTATGATTTTGACTGTTTATTTATATTTATATCAGTTCTAGGGAAAGGGGGTGATTTGAATTTTTAGGGTTTTTTATTATTTTAACTTTTTATTTTTCTTTTTACTATTTTTCAGACTCCCAAGGGTACTTTAACCCAAGGAAAGTGATGGCAAACCTTTTAGATGCCGAGTGCCCAAACCACAACCGAAACCCCCATATTTTTCGCAAAATGCCGATTCAGCAATTTAAGCAGTAACTTTTTACTCCCTGCTCTGTTACAAGTTTAAATTGTATACGCACCTGAGGACACAAATACAGTAGAAATAAGGAGAAGAAGTTTGGATTAGTAGAAGCTTCCTTCTAGGGTTCTGTGCTGCCTCGGACTGCAGGAAGCCTTGAGTCCTGTCTGGTGAACTCTGCATTGGGGTGATGGCGCAAGTGCCCATGGAGAGGGCTCTGAGTGCCACCTCTGGCACCCGTGCCATAGGTTCACAACCACTGCCCTAGGTTGTCTGATCGACCCTATCATATACTGCCATACTACAGTATGGCAGTATATGGGTATTTTCCTCCTCATTCATTACAATGTGACGATAGAACATTGTAATGTAGGGTTAAAAACTTTGCAAGACCCGAGGCTGTCATGGCTCGCCGATGACGTCACTGTGAGCGACGATCCTAGGCCAGCAGCCAGCAGCTTTGCCGGCAGCAATTGCTGGGATAACACCCGCAATTGGTGCTAGCATTGATCGCGGGTTTTACCGGTAAGTCTTTGCTGCAATATGCAGCAAAGACTTACCTCCTACGGAGAGGGCTCTGCCCGTGAGCCCTCTCCATGCACCGGGACCCGGTTAAACAACCATGTCCTCTGTAGGTAAGCCTGTGATTGGCTGGGCTGGACATGTGACTATGCAGGGTCACCTGTCCCTGTACCATTACACACAGGAGATGACTAGAGAGAACTTGCTAGTCATCATAGGCTTAGTCAGCTAGGCAGAGACTTGTAAAACAGCAATTGCCTTGGCCAGGGCACTGAGGTGTATAGTAGAGGCTCCTATTATTGGGGACAGGTGGAAATCTGAAAGAATTTGATCAGTGCATGGATATTCTGATTATAAAAGATTCTACAGAAGTTTGCACAAATCAAGCACTTTTGTATGGACACGGTTAGAGACATGGCACAGGAGGCGGGTCAAAACCAATTTGATGGATGGAAATCGAAAAATTATGGCTCACCCCATATCACCCCAACTCACATTTATGGTCCCAGAAGCCCACTCCCCCTCCTACCCCGATGTTGGGTCCTATAGCGTTCACACTAAACATATGGAACACTTGTAAGGTCAAATTTCCACTCGCCTCGCAGGCCTCCTCACTGCAATCTTTTCTTTACAATCCGGAAACAGAGGACTTTATGACGGGGAGAGCTGTGAGACCGTGGCATGAGAAATGCCTGTTCCGATTTGCAGACATAGTAGACCACACGACCCTAAAAATTTTTTCCTTCAAACAGCTTCAGGATAAATCTAACATCCCGCAATCTTCTCACCTCCAATACCTGCAAATACGCCACTTCCTGCAAACTGTGAGTAAAACAGATAAGGTCTCTAAACCTACGGAATTCGAATATCTATGTAAAACGACGACACATACCGCAGGACTAATCTCCGCCACATATTTGTTATTGTTACATCCTGACC
Source organism: Engystomops pustulosus (assembly GCF_040894005.1). Lineage (NCBI taxonomy): Eukaryota > Metazoa > Chordata > Amphibia > Anura > Leptodactylidae > Engystomops > Engystomops pustulosus. Next base: position 170,695,062 of record NC_092411.1, on the reverse strand, counting down.
CAAAGACTCTTCCAACTCATCCGTATATGGCAAAATGGGAGGAAATAGTAGGGGCCCCAATTCCACAAGAGACCTGGCAACGAATATGGCAATATGCGGCCCAGACTTCCTTGTGTACAACATACAAGGAAAATCAATACAAATTGTTGCTTCACTGGTATCACACCCCTGCCTTCTTGCATCAAATATTTCCTAATGTATCACACAGATGTTGGAGATGTGGGCTAGAAAGGGGATCCTTGCAACACATCTTCTGGACTTGCACTCTTATACAACCGTTCTGGGAGAATGTAAGGAAACTAGTTAAGGAGATCATTAATATAGATATCCCATTGAATCCGCTGTTCTATCTGCTAAACATCACTGATTTCCCCATGGCTAAAGCTACTAAGAAACTTTGTTTACACATTCTTACGGCCGCTCGATGCCTGATTGCACAACACTGGAAAAGGCGAACCCCCCCAACCCACACTAAGTTGTTAACCAGGGTGAGAGAAGTCCGGAGTATGGAGACAATGACGGCCTCCATGAATAACCAAATGGATCTTTTTGATAAAGTATGGTGTTCATGGGACATGTACTGGGCAACGATCTCATAAGACAATTACCTAGTGTGAGACACTGAAGGGGTTAACTGTGGATGGGCGGTATATTTCCCCTAGGTTTTGCTATTATGCAAGGCCTTAGTGCTGAGGTTGTGTTGTCCAGCACCTTGGACACAGCTGGTGGGAACAGCCAATCAGGCTAATAAAGCCGCTCAGCAGAGTTCAGAATGTGGTCTCTCTCTGGAAGGAGGCTGGAGAGCACACAGCACTGACCTCTGTGCCTGGAGCAGCCAAGTGATTTTGTTAGTGGTGAGTCAGAGAACCATTGTTTAGTTAGCACCCTGACGGGTAGGATATTATTTTGTTTTGATGCCTGAATGTGAAGTCTGTTTTATTTTGATTCCTGCTGAAATAAACACAGGCTAGACCTGTTTTGGACTGTACTTTGGTGTCACTGTCGTGAACTGCATCACAGCACCCCGCTACCACGGTCTCTACTGGGCCAAATCTCCCACATATGGTGCTTCGGATTGCGGGCAGTTCAAAAAAGACACACACCTGAAAGGCTGGCTACATCCTGCAACATTGCATGGCCTGGGTGAAAGCAGCAGGCAAAGTGCAGGATAAAGCCAAGATGGAGGACTTTATTAAATACCTGCAAGAGGAGGCCAGAGCTAATCGGCAGCAGCAGCAGGCCATGCTCCAGCAGCAGGAGGAGAGGTCCCGCCAGCAGCAGGAAGAGTCCTAGGCTAATCGACAGCTGCAGCAAGCCATGCTCCAGCAGCAGGAGGAGAGGTCCCGCCAGCAGCAAGCCATGCTTCAGCAACAACAGGAAGAGTCCCGAGCCATGTTCCAGCTGATGATGGAAAAGTTTTCTGGCGTTATGGCAGCACCACAAGCGACGACTACTGAGGGGTCCCATACTGGTTTGCAAGGGTACCCGGTTGTCCAGCGTTCCGCACGGGCTGCAGTACAAAAGGCTTTACAAAAAATGACGACGACCGACGACGTGGAGGCGTATCTCGCGGTGTTCGAGCGAGTAGCTGAGCGAGAGGAGTTACCGGCTGAGCAGTGGGCAGATGTCCTGGCACCGTTCCTGACAGGCGAATCTCAGAAGGCTTACTACGACCTGAGTGAAACGGAAGCCCGTGAGTACCCCCAGCTAAAGGCCGAGATTCTGGCTCGTCTTGGGGTCACCGTTCAAGTTCGTTCCAGTCGGGTCCACCAGTGGGCTTACTCAGAAAAACTACCCCCACGCTCCCAAATGCATGACCTGATCCATCTTGTCCGGAAGTGGCTACAACCAGAGGACTGCACCCCAGCACAGATGGTAGAGAGAGTGGTTCTTGACAAGTTCACCCGTTCTCTGCCCTCTCGGCTCCAGCGGTGGGTTGGACAGGCCGGTCCCACAAAAGCTGAGGAACTCGTGTCCCTTGTAGAGAGGTATCGGGCTACGGAGGACCTTCTACTTACCTTTCCCACACGAAGCAGTGCCAGTGACAGGGTCACCAAACCGTCTGGTAAGACTGCTACTGCGGAAAAGGGGAGACATGTCAGGTTGGGAGGGGGTTCATTGGGGGGCGGGGATTCCCAGAAACCCAGTGAGGCTCGTGACAGAGGTCATAGCCGTATCCAGTGCTGGCGATGCCATGAAATGGGCCATATTGCTGCCAACTGTCCACTGTCAGTGGAGCCAATGGACTGCAACCAGACCCGGCGAGTGTCACTGTTTGCCCGGCCGGTTCTGGCAGCCGAGTCGATCACGGATGCAGAACCCCAAGTGTGTATGGTCACAATCGGGGGTCACACAGTGGAAGCCTTGCTAGACTCAGGGAGTCTGGTCACCCTGGTGCGGGGAACTTTGGTTGATCCTGGACTATACAGTGGGCGGAGAGTGGGAGTGTTGTGTATACATGGGGACACTCGCGAATATCCCACTGCTGTCATCAACCTACATACCCCTTGTGGTACTATTGCCCATGAAGTGGGGGTGGTGGGGACCCTGTTTCATGAGGCTATTATCGGCAGAGACTTACCGGTGTTTTGGGACCTCTGGAGACGAAGACCCACCGCAGGTGCTGTTGCAGATAATGGACATCACGTGTGTCCGGCCTTGGCCCCTGAACCCTTTGAGGCCAATGTACCCACACCAGCAGTAGGGGTGACCCCATGTGATGAATTCTCTCCCCTAGAGGTCCTAGCTGGTGAGATCGAGGGCCACGAGGAGGTGGCCGACATGCCGGACCTTGAGATTTCCCGTGAAAATTTTGGGGCTGCACAGCTACAGGACCCTACCTTGTTTAAAGCACGGGAGAATGTTAAGGTGATAAATGGGGTACTCCAAATACCAGGGGCTGACAAAATATACCACCGAATGGTGATTGTTGGGGAACTGTTGTACAGGGTCGACCAGATACGGGGTGAGGAGGTTGAGCAACTTGTAGTACCCCAATCTCACCGTAGGCTGGTGCTAGAGTTGGCACACAAACATGTGCTGGGAGGGCACTTAGGTGCTGAGAAGACCCGAGAGAGGATCCTGCAGCGATTTTTCTGGCCCGGGGTGTGGGAGGAGGTAAACCGGTATTGTAGCTCCTGCCCTTTGTGTCAACTTACTGCCCCGGTCTCCCACTTCAGGAGTCCTTTGGTCCCGCTACCAATCATAGAGGTGCCATTTGAACGGATTGCAATGGATCTGGTTGGCCCCATAGTCAAATCCTCAAGGGGGCACCAATACATCCTAGTTATCCTGGAATACGCTACGCGGTATCCCAAGGCGGTTCCATTAAGGAACACCTCCTCCAAAAATATTGCTAGGGAGCTGTTCCAGGTGTTCTCACGCACAGGCCTCCCCAAGGAAATCTTGACTGACCAGGGTACCCCATTCATGTCTAGGGTAATGAAGGAGATGTGTAAGTTACTCCAGGTTAAACAGCTCCGCACCTCTGTGTATCATCCTCAGACAGATGGCCTGGTCAAGAGGTTTAATAAGACCTTGAAGGGGATGCTAAAGAGGGTGGTCAGCAAAGATGGGAAGGACTGGGATTGTATGTTGCCCTATTTGATGTTTGCCATACGTGAAGTTCCCCAGTCCTCCACGGGTTTCTCACCCTTTGAGCTGTTATATGGCCGTTCCCCACGTGGGCTGCTGGATGTAGCTAAGGAGACCTGGGAACAGGAGAGGACCCCCCACCGTAGTGTGATAGAACACGTCTCCCTTATGCAGGACCGCATAGAGGCGGTAATGCCCCTTGTAAAGGAGCACATGACAAGGGCACAAGAGGCCCAGTCTAGGGTCTACAATAGGTCAGCCAGACTCAGGACCTTTAACCCAGGCGACAGAGTGCTAGTTCTGGTGCCCACCGTTGAGAGCAAGTTCTTGGCAAAATGGCAAGGACCATATGAGGTCATGGAGAAAGTGGGGGAGGTAACCTACAAGGTATCTCAGCCGGGGAGGAGGAAACCCGAACAGATATACCACGTGAACCTCCTAAAGCCATGGAGGGAAAGAGTCCCTGATGGCCATGGGAGTAGAAAAAGCGTCTGTCCCCAAGAAGGGGACACCGGAGGTAGGTGTACCCGATGCCAAGGTGCCTGAAGTACGGATCTCGGAGTCCCTCTCCAAGCAAAGGAGTTTGTGCTCCGAAATGTGGATGTGTTCTCCAAGTTACCGGGACGTACTTCAGTCATTAAGCATGACATCATAACCGAACCCCACATCAGGGTACACCAAAAACCCTACCGGGTCCCCGAAGCGCGCCGGCTTGCCATATCCGAAGAAGTCAGGCAGATGTTAGACCTGGGGGTTATCGAGGAGTCTAAAAGTGACTGGTCGAGTCCTATTGTGTTGATTCCCAAGCCTGATGGTTCCCTACGGTTCTGCAATGATTTTAGGAAGTTGAACGAGGTGTCCAAATTTGATTCTTATCCCATGCCCAGGGTTGACGAGTTGATAGAACGACTTGGACAGGCTAGGTTCTTCTCCACCCTTGACCTGACGAAAGGGTATTGGCAGGTACCCCTTACTGACAGGGCCAAAGAGAAGACCGCTTTTGTTACCCCTGATGGGCTTTTTCAGTATGTGGTACTTCCCTTTGGGCTACATGGGCTCCCGCCACATTCCAGAGGTTAATGGATCTCGTGCTAAAACCTCACCGGAGATATGCCTCGGCCTACCTGGATGACATCATAGTTTATAGTACCGATTGGGAGAGTCACCTGGCCAAGGTGCAAGCAGTGGTAGACTCCCTGAGGGCAGCAGGGTTGACAGCGAACCCCCAAAAATGTGCACTGGGTCTGGAAGAGGCCCGTTACCTGGGGTACCGTATTGGGCGAGGTGTCATCAAACCCCAAGTAAATAAAGTAGAGGCGATCCAGCAGTGGCCACGACCTATGAGCAAGAAGCAAGTGAGGGCTTTCCTAGGCATAGTGGGCTATTATCGCCGATTTATCCCCGATTTTGCTACCATAGCGGCACCCCTGACTGACCTGACCAAGGGTAGCAGGGCGGTGATGGTAAAGTGGAGTGAAGAGGCTGAGGGGGCGTTTCAGCGACTTAAGACGGTTTTGTGCGAGGGACCGGTACTGACCACCCCTAACTTCACCAAGACCTTTATTGTGCAGACTGACGCTTCTGACGTGGGCTTAGGGGCTGTCCTGTCCCAAGTAGTGGAGGGTGAGGAACATCCCGTGACATTCCTGAGCCGCAAGCTCACACCCCCTGAGAAGAACTATAGTATAGTTGAGAGAGAGTGCTTGGCGATAAAATGGGCTCTGGAATCCCTGAGATACTACTTGATTGGGCGACAGTTTACACTGGTGACCGATCACTCTCCCCTCACCTGGATGAGTCAGGCCAAAGAGAGGAACGCCAGGGTCACAAGGTGGTTCCTAATGCTGCAGAATTTCAAGTTCACGGTGGAACATCGAGCAGGAAAGCTGCATGGGAATGCCGATGCCCTGTCTCGTACCCACTGTCTGATGGCCAAAAGTGTTCGCCCCCACAGGGTCAAACAGAGGGGGAAGGTATGTGAGACACTGAAGGGGTTAACTGTGGATGGGCGGTATGTTTCCCCTAGGTTTTGCTATTATGCAAGGCCTTAGTGCTGAGGTTGTGTTGTCCAGCACCTTGGACACAGCTGGTGGGAACAGCCAATCAGGCTAATAAAGCCGCTCAGCAGAGTTCAGAATGTGGTCTCTCTCTGTAAGGAGGCTGGAGAGCACACAGCACTGACCTCTGTGCCTGGAGCAGCCAAGTGATTTTGTTAGTGGTGAGTCAGAGAACCTTTGTTTAGTTAGCACCCTGACGGGTAGGATATTATTTTGTTTTGATGCCTGAATATGAAGGCTGTTTTATTTTGATTCCTGCTGAAATAAACACAGGCTAGACCAGTTTTGGACTGTACTTTGGTGTCACTGTCGTGAACTGCATCACAGCACCCCGCTACCACGGTCTCTACTGGGCCAAATCTCCCACACTAGGTACCGATATAACTGCACTTTGTTTGGATCTGGGCAGTTAGAGTTCCTCCCCTCCCTGATATGTCTCTCGTGTTTAGGTAGTCTTGCGTTTTAATATAATTATATGATTAAGGTGGATGATGATGTAAAATGTCATGTTTAGAGTGGAACAGACTTAATTGTTTGTACTCCTCTCTTCTCCTCTTCCTTATTATAACTTTGTTGTTTGATACAAATGTTTGTAACACGTTTATTGTAATTACTAATTCTTATACTTAAGTTCTATGACCGGAATTCCGGTAAAAATTGTACATCTTATGTAAAGTTCTTTACCTTGCCTGTATGAAAAACCCAAATAAAATACAGTTAAACAAAAAAAACAAACAAAACCAATTTGATAATATCTTACCCATGTAGATACACACGGGAGGGATCTCACTCTTGTACAAGGCACTGCGGAGGAGGATGGAGAAGGAGGACCTATCATTCTCTGGGTGGGTGACACAACTGGGAGGCGAGGAGACGGCAGACAAAATCCTGAAAGGTTGGCAGGTCCTATGCTCAGCTGTAGTGAACCAAGTGTAGAGAGACACACACTTTAGAATTATACACCGGGCAATATATGCTTTTAACCTCCCACCAACCCCCAAAGGTTGACGGCTTGCCCAAAATGTCAGACGTCAGGTACAGACCTATATCATGGCTTGTGGCTGTGCGAAAAGTCACAGGTCTTTTGGGAGCAAATCCGGGAAATAGGAGAAGACCTATGGAAGCGAGCAATACCCATGGACCCGATGACTTATGTGTTCCATTATGACACTCAACAAGATGACGAGAGCCTCCAGAATTTCTGTTGGTTGCCAAAATTGTTTCACGTGCTGTGCCTGGTGGCAAAGAGGTCATTGCTGCAACAATGGCTGGAACCTAATGTTCCCACAAGGAACAAGGTAATAGAACAGATGAAGAAACTCTTTCATGTAGAAAGGCTGGATGCTGAACGCTGTAAGTCCAAATTGGCGGGCAAGCTTTTTAAGAAGTGGAGGCTATTTATTGTAAAGTACTTCACTGTACAGGAAAGGGTTGATTTAATGAAACCTTTCACACTGACCCAATGGTATCTTACAGAGCAGCTCAAGGGTACCCTAGCCAGATGGGGACTAACTTGAGGGAAGAAAGTACGATGTTCTTTACCCCTTTCTTTTTCAAATCTGCTTTACTTTCAGAGTCCTTAATTTTCTGAAGCCATAATTATCTAAATATGCTGTCGCCTATGATAACAATGTGGAATTTTACTTAAGCAAAGCAGCTAGGAGTGTACTGTCCAATAATTCATGTATGCACACATATGTTTTTATGTTAAATGGCCTGCGTGCCAGTCAATTGTTTGTTTGTCTGTTCATTTATATGAAAATAAAATAAAACTATAAATACATTTTAAAAAAAATTCTACAGCAATAGGCGCAAAGACCAGGTCTGATTTTTAGCATGTTCTGCATCATCCGGCAAGATCTTGAAGATCCTTTCTCTGTTTAGTATTCAGCCACAGAAAAATCAGAAAACATCCCCATCAATCATCCCTTGTTTGCAAAGTTTCTCCTGTCAGAGAATTTTTCTACCTAGTTCAGAAAAGCGTGGTCAGTGACAATGGCGCATAGAAATACCTAATGCAGAATTCCTGTTTTCAGAGAAAATTGCACTTTTGATCACTGGTCAGTGAAAATAGAGCACACAAAGCCTAATGCAGAAATCCTGTTTTCAGAGAAAATTGCGCTTTTCTATGTGGATCATTAGTCTTGTTGTTAACGGATGCTGCAATTTTTTACCGAGTTCATAAAAATGAGGTCACTAGTAAGTGAAAACAGGGCACATTAAGCCCTAGTACAGAAGTCCTGTTTTCAGAGAAAATTGTGCTTTTCTACGTGCATCATAAGTTTTGTTATCAGAAACTACTGCATGTTTCTACCTAGGTCAGAAAAGTGTGGTCATTTGCCAGTGAAAATACCAAACAAAAAAGTCTAGTGCAGAATTCCTTTTTGCAGAGAAAATTGCGCTTTTCAACATGGATCTTTAGTCTTTCTGACTTAAAATACTGCATTTTTCTACCTAGTTCTGTGAGGTCCATAAGAATAGAATTGATACATGGATCAGAAAAGTGGTACTGTTGGTGAATAGCATGCAGTAATACCTAGATCAAATGATAATCATTAACCCCATAGCGCAATAAGACGTACCTGTACGTTTTATTGCGCCTGGGGTAGTATGAAGAGGGTTCACGGGCTGAGCCCTCTTCATACACGCCGGGTGCTTGCTTCACAATGAAGCAAGCACCCGTCGCTAACACCCGCGATCGGTGCTTGTACCGATCGCGGGTGTTAACCCTTTCATCGCCGGCGGCAAAGCTGCCGGTGGCATTAACCAGCCGGCGGCACGTGGGCGCCGCCATCGTGGCTCCGATCGCCGCTCCCCGTGACGTCATCGGGGAGCGGCGATCCGTTGCCATGACAGCCTCGGATCACACAATGATCCGAGGCTATCATGTTTTAGGCCATCTATTACAATGTGCGATCTGCACATTGAAATAGATGGTGTGCAAAATCCCCATATACTGCCATACTATAGTATGGCAGTATATGGTAGGATCAATCAGACAACCTAGGGTTAAAGTACCCTAGGGAGTCTGAAAAATAGTAACAAATTTTAATTAAAAAAAAATAAAAAATAATATTAAAAAACCTAAAAATTCAAATCACCCCCCTTTCCCTAGAACTGATATAAATAAACAGTAAAAATCATAAACACATTAGGTATCGCCGCGTCCGAAAATGCCCGATCTATCAAAATAATATAAGAATGTTTGTTTTTTTACTGCGTTTAACCCCGTCACGGACAATAGTGCTCAAAGTCGCAAATGGCATTTTTTTGCCATTTTGAAAAATATAAACAATTCAATAAAAAGTGATCAAAAGGTTGTACAATTCTAAAAATAAAAGCATTGAAAACGTCATCAAAAGTCGCAAAAAATGACACCACCCACAGCTCCATACACCAAAGTATGAAAAAGTTATTAGCGCAAGAAGACGGCAAAATGAAGAATTTTTTTTTGTACAGGAGGTTTTAATTTTTGTAAATGTATGAAAACATTATAAAACCTATACAAATTTGGTATCCATGTGATCGTATTGACCCAATGTATAAATTAGACATGTCATTTGGAGCGCACAGTGAAGACGTAAAATCCACGCCCACAAGAAAATGCGTTTTTTCACCATTTTCACTGCATTCAGAATTTTTTTCCCGCTTCCCAGTATATGGCATAGACAATTAAATGCCGCAGAAAACAAGCCATCACACAGCTCTCTACATGGAAAAATAAAAAAGTTATAGATTTTTGAAGGTGGGGGTGTGAAAAATAAAGACGCAAAAACGAAAAAGGGCCTGGTCCTTAAGGGGTTAAGTTCTCTAGTAAGTTTATCATATGGAACAATTTATGGTTACTACACAATCAAACAATTAGCATTAGCAATACAGAGAGGGAGAGATGTATATGTGTGTGTGTGTATAATATATATCAATCAGCTGCCTCTAAAGCCAGTAGGATGTTATCATGTATCAAAACTGGTATGGACTCTCATTATAGGGATGTAATATTACCACTGTTCAAGGCATTGGTTTGGCCTCACCTGGAATATGCTGTCCAGTTCTGGCACCGGTCCATAAAAAGGATGCCCTGGAGCTGAAGAGGGTTCAACGTAAAGCCACAAAAATGATAAGGGGTATGAAGGGTCTTGGTTATGAGGAAAGATTAAAACAACTAGATTTATTTAGTCTGGAAAAGAGATGGCTACGAGGGGACATGATCAATTTATATAAATATATGAATGGTATATAAAAAAATGTTGTGGTAAGTTGTTTCAGATTAAATTAAAAAAAAAAGATGAGGGGGCACTGTCTCCATTTGGAGAAATCAAGGTTTAATCACCAGAGGCGACAGGGCTTTTTTACTATGAGAACTGTCAATCTGTGGAATAGGCGCTGGTCACAGCAGGAACAGCAGAGAGCTTCAAGAAGGGTCTAGATGCCTTTTTACACCCAAATAACACTGATGGTTATGTTATATAGAATGGTTTCCCCTAAATCCCTTCCTCATGCAATCCCTTCCCTTCCTTGCACAATTAAAAATACACATATACGCTACAGCAACATATACTCACAGAAACAGCAGCCTTATAATTTCTACATTCAATATAATCAATCAAAGAAAAGAGGTGAAGACTAAACACACCTACATTGGCCACCACATGTGGTGGTGTAAATGGAGGAGCAGAAACAGTAGCACAGGGCCGGCACTATGGGTATCTCTTCTTTATGAGAATCTCTTCTTTCAAATGAATCTAGAATTGTGTTTCTAGGTACCATGGCTCCAGAGATATTCAGGTTAAAAGTGAGAATATCAGGTGTCATTTTTATATATAAAAATCACTCCCGATGGCCAGGGGTGAACCTAGCCTCTCTGCTGCCTGAGGCGAACTATAAAAAAACGCCCCCTCCTGCGGCCAGCCAAATAGCTAGTTACTATGATTAGTGCAAACAATCAATTGGAACCCCCACGGATCACAAGAAGGAGGGTCCTTGTATTGCAAATTGAAAGAGCAGCTGTTCGCACATGCTCCCTGCTACTTTTCTCATCTCAATGGCACTGTTGTAGATATCCGAGCGCCGTACCCAGCCCTCTCCATCAGTGCCATAGACAATGAACAGAGCGTCAGAGGGCATGTCCTTTCTGGTGTTCCATTCATTTGTTGTACTACAACCACCATTCTCGTGGTCCTTGACCCCCTCTGATCAACAAGTTATTCCCATATTGTGTGGGGAATCCATTAAAGGGGTTTTCCCACGAAGAAAAGTTAGGGCCTAACTTGCTGATCAGTGGAGTTTTAGAGCTGAGACCCCCACAGATCACGAAAACGAGGGGTCCAACGGGGTCCCATAGACCTCCGTCGGACCACTTGTTGCTCCGTCAGATTAATGGAGAAGCCGAATGGGCATGACGATTCTGCTCCATTAATCTCTATGGAGCTGACGGAGATCGCCGAGCAATGCGCTCACCGATCTCCGCCAGCTCCATAGAGATTAATGGAGCAGAACGGTCATGTGCAGCCGTCTGCTCCATTAGGATCCGACGGAGGTCTATGGGACCCCATTGGATCCCTCATTTTCGTGATCTGTTACTCACACAAGCTCTATGTATACATTACAGACACAAGCACTAGATACATGTTACATACACAAGCTCTATGTATACATTACAGACACAAGCACTAGATACATGTTACATACACAAGCTCTATGTATACATTACAGACACAAGCACTAGATACATGTTACATACACAAGTTCTATGTATACATTACAGACACAAGCACTACATACATGTTACGTACACAAGCTCTATGTATACATTACAGACACAAGCACTACATACATGTTACATACACAAGCTCTATGTATACATTACAGTCAGAAGCTCTACTTATTACAGCTCTACATACAAACAATATTGTACACTTACCTCTCCTGCAGATAGTTAGAGGTGGTCAGGCAGCCAGTAAGGAACATTGTCTCTCCCACACTAGTATAAGAGTGCAGGCTGCAGCAGTAGGGGGGAGCACAGGACAGAGAAGACACTCAGAGAACTTCCTGCTCTTCTCTCTTTTCTGTCCCCTGGCTCCCTCCTCCCCTCACCTCTGTTCCGTCTCCTCCAGCAGATAGAGTCATGCAGCAAAAGCTTCCTCTGTGAGAGGAGCTGCTTCCTCTGCACCTGAGGTGGTAGGGGACCCCTAGGAGCCACTGTCAGCACTTCCCTGGTACACAGAGGCACGGGAATTGTGGGCGGGGCCTCATCAATGAGTGAAGGAAGCGGAGGACCCTGACTGTACTGAGCTGTGCAGCAGCTTTTACTCCACCTGCAGCGCTGCACAGCACAGTTGACAATCTGTGGCTCCACACTAATGTTGCTCTCTATAGAGCCTGCTACCTCCTACTGACTAATGCCTAGCCAGGACATCCCATGGTCATGATTATTTTATCATGACACGTCCTGGCTCAGACTGGCTGCTCTTTGCCGACATCAGTGACCTGCATGATGCCGCCCTCATTGACCACCAGAGGGCGCCGCCTGAGACGAAAGTCTCAACTCGCCTCATGGGTGGTGCGCCCCTGCCGATGGCATTTTAATAGTTAAGATCTCCATTTTCCTGACACTTAAAAAAACAAATATAGATTCACCTAATTTGGCTACATATCCCGCATCCCAGAACATGTCCATAAAGTTATATGTAACACCAAAAACACACACATGTTCTGGAATAAAGTTTTTATTTCACTCCATCCTCCATTATTTACACTTATGTAATGAGGTTCTCACTCAAATTCTTATGAAGCATGGAGGGTTCTGTTATTGTGCAGCTAATAATGACTTTTTTCTCATTAGCTTGGTTTATGGATATATAGTTATTATTTGGGTTACTATTGTGTAAGGGATCATACAATGATAGATCTGTGTGACGCTCAGTGCAATTTTCTGCAAAAATAGTTTGGTGTCCCCTGTGGATTTAACGTTCCCTTTGCTGCATATTTTGATGAATATACACGGTGTGATATGTATGATCTCCTCACATCTTGCAGTTTTAGGAAAGTATGTTTTCTTCATATAAGTATTCGGGGTCTGTACATATTTTAGAGGAAATTTTGAATTTTCACACAATTTTTGCATTTTATTGCAGTTTTGCAGTGCAAAGTTGCATGAAGGTGGTAGTGTGTATGAATGAAAAAGTTATTTCTGGAAAAATTAGATTTTGACAGTATAGGAGCTTTTTATTTTGTGTGTGATATATTTTTAAACAGATTTGCTGATGGCAACCAAATATGGCATGGTTTTTGTGAGTGTAAATTCCTGATGTTGTGTATTGTGGTATATATAAATCTGCTCAATTTGTGTTATTATTTTTAAATCCCTATTTGCGCGTAACCCTCCATTTCGATGGGTACGTTATCAAGCAATTTTCAATGCACTTTTTGCTTAACAATTTGTGTTTGTCACAAAGGTACTTGAGGGTGGTTAAATGTTAGTTGCCAAATGCATCGCCTGGTTGTCTGCTTTCAAAATGATATTGGTTTCATTTGTGTCTTTACTTTTTAATCTGTTTTATTAATATATTTTGCAGGTTGTGACTGTCTTTAAATTTGTAACTGAAAAGAAGATATTTAGTTATTTCAGTTTTGTGATATGATAATTTATTTATGCGAACATCAATATAAGGCATTTGTGAACTCTACACTTGTCAATAACTTTTCTATAACATTTAGGAGATGTGAAGGTAAATATTTTCTGTTTGGACCACATTTTTGCCATCAAAGTCAAATTTTAAGTATTTTTTATAAAATGTTTCAGATTGAATCAAAATTGCATGAACGTGCCTATACGGTTTACTTAAATTCTTTTTGCTGTAATTTCAATTTTATTTGTAAACTTCAAAATTAAAAAAATTGCTCTGGCCAATAACGCGAAAAAATATACAGAAATGCCTGCCAGAGAAAGGGTTAATACCCCTTGATTGAATTCCCGGGTAAAGATGCTTGTCATCTATCTGTCTTGTCTTATATAATCTGACCATTTATATATTTGCTTTTTCTCTATCTATTTTTCAACCAATTTTCTATTTCTCTTCTACTGTATTTATCTCATTTATGTGTACTGTATATATTTACTTTATAGTTCTGTATCTAGAAATCCCTATCATATTTATCTTCTATCATAATAATTATAATTAATAATTCCTTTATTTATATAGCGCACACAGATTATGCTGTGCTGCACTGTGCCGAATCAGTCCCTGTCCCCATGGGGCTCAAAATCTATTCAACTTACCAGTATGTTTTTGCAGTGTGAGAGGAAACCGGAGGACCCATAGGAAACCCACGCAAACACAGAGAGAACATAGAAACTCTTTGCAGATGCTGACCAGTGCTGCAAGGCTGTAGTGCTAACCACTGAGGCACCGTGCTGCCCATCAAACTCTCTCATCTATCTATCTCCTATAAAGTTCTCCCATATTACAGTTTGTTTTACCATACTAAAGGGAGCCTCTTACTGAATGTGACTGGTCATAAAATAGTTTTATTTTACTTTTAGTTTTGCCCACTTTGTCTAGAACCGCCCTGGGTATGGTGAAGAGGAGGGTATTGTATTACATGTGTTTTGGGCTTGCCATATACTCTGTCCTTTTCGGTAGGAGTTGTTGCAGATTATCTCCCTGATATGTGAAGCTTTGATTACCACTGCAACCTCTCGACCCACTTTCCGTAAGGAGAACTCCGGACCCTAGTCACAAGCTTCTCACCCAGCCAAACAAGTTCTCCAGGCTGTACTGAGGAGACCCAATCAGGTCTGTTTCTTCTGGAATAGATATACTGGTTTGTTTGTTTTTTATTTAATAATTCTTTATTTAACAGTTGGAACCATATACAAATATATCAAACATTGTACCGTCATACCATTAATTTTCATACAATACTTAGTTTAAAGAGCTTTTCATTTACACGGTAGACATGGCAGTAAAGTATATGTTTTCCCTCGATGTCCAACTCTTAAAGGGGTTGTCCGAGTTAAAAAAAATATATATATGTGGCCGGGAGCGGGGTTACTAAAACAATAAAGCTGTACTTACCTCCCGGTGCCCTCCCGTATCCAGCGCTGCTGTCGCTCCGGTCCGGGGGCCATGTAAACAAACATGGCCGCCGGAGCAGCGCTGGACTCAGCTTCTGGCCGGCCGTGGCCGGGTACGCCTATCCGTCCCTATACACAGCATTGTGTATGGGGACCGGAAGGTTGTCGCATCCGGCCGGAAGCTGAATGCAGCGCTGCTCCGGCGGCCATGTTTTATTTTACTTTTAGTTTTGCCCACTTTGTCTAGAACCGCCCTGGGTATGGTGAAGAGGAGGGTATTGTATTACATGTGTTTTGGGCTTGCCATATACTCTGTCCTTTTCGGTAGGAGTTGTTGCAGATTATCTCCCTGATATGTGAAGCTTTGATTACCACTGCAACCTCTCGACCCACTTTCCGTAAGGAGAACTCCGGACCCTAGTCACAAGCTTCTCACCCAGCCAAACAAGTTCTCCAGGCTGTACTGAGGAGACCCAATCAGGTCTGTTTCTTCTGGAATAGATATACTGGTTTGTTTGTTTTTTATTTAATAATTCTTTATTTAACAGTTGGAACCATATACAAATATATCAAACATTGTACCGTCATACCATTAATTTTCATACAATACTTAGTTTAAAGAGCTTTTCATTTACACGGTAGACATGGCAGTAAAGTATATGTTTTCCCTCGATGTCCAACTCTTAAAGGGGTTGTCCGAGTTAAAAAAAATATATATATGTGGCCGGGAGCGGGGTTACTAAAACAATAAAGCTGTACTTACCTCCCGGTGCCCTCCCGTATCCAGCGCTGCTGTCGCTCCGGTCCGGGGGCCATGTAAACAAACATGGCCGCCGGAGCAGCGCTGGACTCAGCTTCTGGCCGGCCGTGGCCGGGTACGCCTATCCGTCCCTATACACAGCATTGTGTATGGGGACCGGAAGGTTGTCGCATCCGGCCGGAAGCTGAATGCAGCGCTGCTCCGGCGGCCATGTTTGTTTACATGGCCCCCGGACCGGAGCGACAGCAGCGCTGGATACGGGAGGGCACCGGGAGGTAAGTACAGCTTTATTGTTTTAGTAACCCCGCTCCCGGCCACATATATTTTTTTTTTTAAACTCGGACAACCCCTTTAATTATTGCTGCTTATTGATCCATCTTATTTCATTAAGGTATACATCTTTACATTTTCATATAATTTTATTTTATTTTACCCATTTTTTCCCCCTCTCATCCACCCACTCCCACCCTGCCAAAAAAAAAAATTTCAGGCTTCTGTATCTATGCCTATATTCACATGGAGAAATAACATCTTTGCCAGATCTTATCCCATTCAATCACTCTCTTGTTACTGGATAAATATATCATTTCATACTCTTTTAACTTTTCTAATTGCCATCTCCCATTGCTGTATTGAGAGTGAATCCACATTCTTCCAACTTTTGGCAATAAGCATCTTTGCTACTAAAGATGGTCTACATATTGTAATAATCTGGTTACTTCGAAGACCTGGATGTGTATCACAATTTAACATGTTAAGAATCAATGCCTCCACTGTTCAACCTACTGAGATATCTAATTTTTCTTACATTTTTTGGTGCACTTCTTCCCAGAAGTACTTAATTTTGGGACAACTCCAGCACATATGCAGGAAACCAACAACTAAACCCCTAAACCACCAACATTTGGCTTTATCCAGCTTACCCATCCTTGCTATTATTCGAGGGGTGTTAAATGATCTGTGAATATAATTAGAGCGAGTCATTCTATAGTTCATATTTAGTGATGAATAATTTATATTGTGAAATACCATATTCCAGCACTCATTGGTCACCATCCAATTTCTTCTTCCCAACGGCTCTGCGCCTTGAATTTCAAATATTTAGTGTTTCAGTCTTTATATATTCTAGAGATGGTGTATTTACCTAACCAATTTGTCCATAAAGTGTCAATTAAGCTATTCTCTTCTATCAAAAATTCTATTTTACTGATAGAACCCCTATAGGCATCTCTAATTTGCATATAAAAATAGAGTTTGTGGCTCATCCCATATTCATTCTGTATTTCAGCAAAAGAAATTAGTCTCCCATTCCTAAACAACTGTGAAACTCTCTTAATACCCAAAGCTCCCGTTTCACCAGTGTACCAAAATTCTTTTATGTGAGTATTATACCACAGTGGTGTGTTTTCTATTGATCCTGCTATTTTCTCAATTTTCCTGATCAGTTTCCAGGTCTCATTAAGCATGTGGCATGCTGGTATTTTTTCTAATATTTCCACCCGATGGTCCAGACCCCTGACCTTACTCGTGATCTTCCTAATTGCTTCAGTTCCTTTCCACCAACATAAAAATGATATCCTAGCGGACAAGAAATATAATCTGAAGTTGAGGATTACCAATCCCCCCCCCTCACTATATTTCTTGTATAAAAATTCCAGTTTCATTCTTATGTGTTTTCTCCCCCAGATTATTTCGTTTAATTCGTTACTCTCAATTTAGGGGAAAATATTTATCCTCAATCCACACTGGGGAGGCTGACAGGACATATAACATCTGTGGAAGTACCTTCATCTTTAGTAGTCCCAACCTGTCTTCTCTGGTCAGAGGCAGTTTAGTCCAGATTGACACTTTCTGCCTTAATTTATCACAGGTATCGGGTTCAATTCAGTATACTCTTCCATTCTAGCTGTCATTTTTAGGCCTCAATATATTTCATCTCTTGCTGAGGTACCAAAACCTTCCCACATTCTCCTATTTCCAAGCGCAAATCCTTCAGGGGCAAAAGTGTGTTTTTATTCCAATTTATTTCTAGCCCTGACTCATTACATTCAGGCAGAGCAGTATATCGTCCGCAAATAAAATGATTTTGTCCCTACTACCACTGCACCCAAATCCCATGATGTTCTTATCCTTCCTAATGGCTACCCCTCTCCAACTTTATTACCTTGGACCAGACCCCATTGACATCTATCATCGCAGTCGGTTCGGTGTACAATAATTTTACCCAGGAAAGAAAATCCACACTGATGCCAAACCTTGTTATCACTGCCTATAAAAAAGACCACTCCACCCTGTCAAAGGCCTTCGAAGCGTCCAATGACAGGATGGAGTCGTCTCACCCCAAACAGCCGACCTACATATTTAAATACAGTCCATCAGTGTTGTTCAGTCGACCTCCCCGGATTGAAACCACTCTGATCAGGATGTATCAGATCACCTATCATCTTTGGCAGTCTCAGAGCAAGGGTTTTGGCTAAGATATTAATATCTCTATTATGTAGTGATATAGGCCTGTATAATTCACATTCCATTAAATTTTAGTTTTTCTTTGGGATAAGAGTGATTATAGCTTCCCTCATAGTTCCTGCCAGGCCTTCTCCATCTTTTTCCTTGTTCCTGCAGAAGCACAGGCAGAAGAATATCAGTATAGATAAACAGTTGTCATGCAGCTCACCTCTCCAATAGTTTCAAGTGATCGACCATTCGAGGAGTACGATGGTGTGTGAATAAAGCACGTCTTTAGGTGTGCCCGTGGAGCCTGCTAGGACTGCAGGTGTAATAGTAAATTCTCAATCAAGGTAAACGCTGCACTTCCTTAAAATCTTGCTTCTTTATTAATTCAAAAGTTAAAACGTGAAAGGCAGGACAGGTTACAGCTGACGCTTTCGAGCTTTTACAGCTCTTAGGCATAGCATGTAAGTATACAATGTGTTTAAGAATTTAAAGGAAAGATCCACCAATCAAAATTGAGGGGTGTGTGTGAATCACGCGTCACAATAAGTCACTGTTTCAATGGGACGCATGTAGCGTAGTATTCAACACACATATACAATCAATACAAACTCTATAATGTTCAAAGCAAGGTAAAGAATAACAAACAGATATAGATAACAGCTTGCATTTTAAGATATCCGTTGTTGTTTGACCTGAAAACGAAGAAACGCTGGACAAAGGTGTATTCAAATTTAGAATAATGCCTAAATCTCTCTGTAAACATATAAAAGTTAACATATCTCTATCGGTACATATAAATAAACCTATAGTTAATAGAAGTATGATAAATCCGTTCTAAAATTTAGACCTTGAGGTGATCTGGTGCCCAGCTTAAAAATGCAAAAAAACCTTCTCTTTATAACAGGATTTTTTTCTTGTCACCTCCTCTTGAAGGAGAATGAACTTTTTCAAATCCAAAAAAGTGAAAAGAGGATAAGTCCCCTTTGTGTATGTTAGCAAAATGTCTAGATGCTCCTGACATATTTTTCTGAAAATTCTTAGTGCTGTCCCTTAAGTGCTCCGCGATTCTAATCTTGAGTTTGCGGGTAGTAGAACCTACATACATAATGTTGCAAACTGTGCTTTCTATGATGTACACTATGTATGCAGAATCACAATTAATGAAAGACTTAATGGAGAATTTTTCTTTCTTATCGGGTGAGAAAAAGTGATCGGTACAACTGGCATAAGTGCACATGTTGCAACGTGCGGTACCGCATCGAAAAAAACCTGTAATACCCAGCCAGGTGGTCTTATTTGGCTCCGAATTTGTGTAAAGACTCAGAGAAAGAATGGCACCTAGAGTTTGTCATTTTTTTGATACAAAATTGCATCCTTCTTTTAGGATGACATTTAATTTGTCATCCTGATATAAAATCAGTAAATTTTTCTTTACAATGCTGACAATTTGAGAAAAGTCAGAACTAAATTGGGTGGAAAAAGTTATTTTGGATTTATTGAACTGAGCTTTAGGTGTCTTTTGGGTGGTTAAAAGGGTATTCAGATCTTTTTTGTTGGCAATATCAAAACCTCTGTTGATCATCCATTTGGGATAATCTCGGGAGGCTAATCTAAGGCTTAATGCATTAGCTTGTTTCAGAAAATCTTTTTGATCTGTGCATGCTCTCTTAAGTCTGGTAAATTCTCCTGCGGGAATAGATTTGTATGTACGGGATGATTACTGGATGCATTTAAAATTGTATTCCCCACTGATGGTTTTCTGTATAGACTGACACCAACTCTCTCCTCTAATGGATGACCCCTCAGAAGTAAGTCAAGGAAAGGCACTTCGACTTCATCTACACTGAACGTAAAACTGAGATTAACATTGTTGTTGTTGAGGTAGTTAGCAAAGTCTGGCACGGACGGCACACCGCCCGACCACACAATCAGTATATCATCGATGTACCGCCTGTACCAGACAATGCTTCCCCTGAAATTATTGTAGTCAGAATAAGTGATCTCCTCCTCCCACCATGACTTGAAGAGGTTCGCCAATAAGGGCGAAAAACGGGCCCCCATTGGCGATCCCCTAATTTGCAGAAAAAAAGTTTCATCAAAGGAAAAGTAATTGTGGGAAAGAAGAAATTTGGTGGCGTCTATGATATATTCACATAATTCTTCTGAATATGGGCTAGACCTATACAAATGATGGGCTAGAGCAATAATAGCTAGGTCATGTGGAATTGAGCTATACAAAGAACTGACATCGCAGGTGACCCACACAAAATTTTCCTTCCAAACAAAATTTTCAAAAACTCTTAACACTTCTTTACTGTCCCTTAAATAGCCTGGAAGAGAAATTACCAATGGTTGCAACAAAGTGTCTATCCACTCACATAACTTCATTTACAGATCCAATCCCAGAAATAATCGGTCTTAATGGGGGGGGGGGGTGGATTTTAGGTAATCCATGGAATATTGGTGTGACGGGATTGGTGGGGCACAAATGGCTTTGGTGTCCCTCTGGTATTATACCTAGGTCTACACCCTCTTTTATATTATATTTTTGATTTGTTCAGAAAAGATAGAGGTGGGATCCATGTCCAATTTTCTATAGGTATGGGCATCATTTAAAATGTCCATGACCAGGGATCTATATAGATCCTTGTCCAGAGTGACAACTTTGACTATATTATAATCAAAATGGCTGATAAAGGGGGCATTTGACCTTAATGTATTCAAGTCGTATTGTAAACAGGGGGTCAAGTTGTCGCTGTGGCAAGTGGGTGTAGTGTTAGACAAATTGGATAAATCTCGTTCCACTGTGGATTGAAATTGGTCCATAGCCATAACCCTGGAATTCAAAGGATAAAACTGTTTGTTGGGTACATGCATAGAAACTGTATGGACACTAACATCTCTATTGGTTCTAGTTCTCATGCTATTGAGACTAAGTAAAACACATTGATCACTGAAATGCAAATTACTGTATTCATTATTAAGACAAGTAGCAGATTCACATGAACTAGTTTGTTCATCCTCAGTACAATCAAAAAAATGGTGTTTAACTTTTAGGGCTCTAACAAATCTGTTTACATCCAATAAAGTGTTAAACAAGTTAAACCTTTTAGTTGGTACAAAATTGACAACACTCTGACCTGATCTTGCCATTCTTTCTCCGAGTCTTTACACAAATTCGCAGCCAAATAAGACCACCTGGCTGGATATTACAGGTTTTTTCGATGCGGTACCGCATGTTGCAACATGTGCACTTATGCCAGTTGTACCGATCACTTTTTCTCATCCGATAAAGAAAAATTACCCATTAAGTCTTTCATTAATTGTGATTCTGCATACATAGTGTACATCATAGAATGCACAGTTTGCAACATTATGTAAGTAGGTTCTACTACCCGCAAACTCAAAATTAGAATCACGGAGCACTTAAGGGACAGCACTAAGAATTTTCAGAAAAATATGTCAGGAGCATCTAGACATTTTGCTAACATACACAAAGGGGACTTACCGTATATACTCGAGTATAAGCCGACCCAAGTATAAGCCGAGGCCCCTAATTTTACCACAAAAACCTGGTAAAACCTATATATTTTTTACTCGAGTATAAGCCGAGTTTGGGTTTTCAGCACATTTTTTTGTGCTGAAAAACTAGGCTTATACTGGAGTATATAAGGTATCCTCTTTTCACTTTTTTGGATTTGAAAAAGTTCATTCTCCTTCAAGAGGAGGTGACAAGAAAAAAATCCTGTTATAAAGAGAAGGTTTTTTTAGATTTTTAAGCTGGGCACCAGATCACCTCAAGGTCTAAATTTTAGAACGGATTTATCATACTTCTATTAACTATAGGTTTATTTATATGTACCGATAGAGATATGTTAACTTTTATATGTTTACAGAGAGATTTAGGCATTATTCTAAATTTGAATACACCTTTGTCCAGCGTTTATTCGTTTTCAGGTTAAACAACAACGAATATCTTAAAATGCAAGCTGTTATCTATATCTGTTTGTTATTCTTTACCTTGCTATGAACATTATAGAGTTTGTATTGATTGTATCCGTGTGTTGAATACTACGCTACATGCGTCCCATTGGAACAGTGGTAGCTGTGACGTATTGTGACGCGCGATTCACACACACCCCTCAATTTTGATTGGTGGATCTTTCCTTTAACCCCTAGGCGCACCAGGACATAATAGTACGTCCCCGGGGCTACATGCTAAGCGCACGGGGACGCGCTATAACGTCCTGCTTCTATAACAATCCTTCTCACAAAAAGTAAGCCCTTAAACAGATTTGTGAGGCGAAAAATAAAAAAGTTATGCATATGCAAGACGGTGATGCTAAAATTAACAACATTTTTGCCAAATTACTTTTTATTCAGTAAAAATGGGGAAAAAATAAAAAATCTATATAAATTACAGTAGGTCTTTTCGTAATCGTGGCGACCCATATAATAAAAATAATATACTATTTTTATGGTATGGTTAACGACCAAAAAAATGAAAAATAAAAATTTTCTAAAAATTGATGATTTTCATTTCCTCCACCAACAAAGAGTTAATAAAATCTCACCAATTGGCTATAGATGCCCCAAAATTACGTACCAGAAAAGTGCATCTCACGAGGCAAAAAAATAAAAAATTATAGCCTGTACAATGTGACATAGCAAATCTGATCTGGATGGCGCCTCCTTCTCTTCTATGCCCGGCCTGTGCGCCCATACAGCAGGTTACCACTACATATGGGGTATCGGGAGGAATTGGGTATCAAACTTTGTGGAGCCTTTTTTCATTTAATCCATTGTAAATGTTTAATTTTCCACCCAAAATGAGTGTATTGTGAAAAAAGATTATAATTTGCAGACTGCACCTCCATTTTGTTTTAACCCCTATAAAACACCTAAAGGGTTTACAAACTTCTTAAAAGTGGTTTTCATACGTTGAGGGGTGTAGTTTCCATAATGGGGTAATTTATGAGT
Source organism: Engystomops pustulosus (assembly GCF_040894005.1). Taxonomy (NCBI): domain Eukaryota; kingdom Metazoa; phylum Chordata; class Amphibia; order Anura; family Leptodactylidae; genus Engystomops; species Engystomops pustulosus. Next base: position 170,672,141 of record NC_092411.1, on the reverse strand, counting down.
CTCGCTATTATTTAGGCCTCTCACAGTCAATTAGAAGTTGAGCAGATCCATCTAAATACGGGTTTTGGTGATTTTACAAAAAATGTGAAAAATGATACCTAAATTCTGAGCCTCGTAACATTCTAGTAAAATATATGGAATCTTAAAAAACCATGCCACCATAAAGCAGACATTTGGGAAATGTAAGTTATGAATTTATTTGGGTGATATGACTATCTGCATCAAAAGTAGAGAATTTAGAACGTTGAAAATAAAGAATTTTTCCAAATTTTGTTTTTTTTATAACTAAACGCAAAAGATTTCATCCAAATCTCTAAACTAATTTGAAGTACAATGTGTCACAAAAAAACAATCTCAAAATCCCCCGGATATCTCATAGCGTTCCCACGCTATAACCACTTATAGTGACACAGGGCAGATTTGAAAAATGGGGCCGCATCCTTAAGGCCAAAAGAGGCTGAGTCTCGTAGGGGTTAAATTCTTAAACACATTGTATACTTACATGCTATGACTAAGAGCTGTAAACGCTCGAAACGCGTCAGCTGTAACCTGTCCTGCCTTTCATGTTTTAACTTTTGAATTAATAAAGAAGCAAGATTTTACGGAAGTGCCGCGTTTACCTTGATTGAGCAGAAGAATATCACCCTACTTTCTGTAGATTTCAAATGGAAGACCATCTGATCCTGGGCTGGTGTTTCCTGTTATTCATTTTACCGCCAGTCTCAATTCCTCTACCGTCAATGGTTTGTCCAAGTTCCTCCTCAAGCCCCCTAAGATAATTATTTATCCCCTCCTCTCCTTCCACATCCTGAGACTTGGGTATTTGAGGACTTTTATTCAGACCTATATAATTTGCTGCTCTACCGCTACTATATATCCATATCTATCATGTATTTTATCAATTTTATATTTTTAATTTTGTTCATGAATAGTTTCTGAGAGTAGTTTCCTCGGTTTACCGGATTTGCACAAATACTTTTGCCCTCTGAAAAATATCCCCTGCTGTGCCTTATATTCCATATGACCTGTGTAGTTCTTTTTTGCCCTCTGTATCTGTTGGCTACTTTCTAGTCTTGGGTTAGTCTGTTCTGCCTTTTGTATATATTCCTTCAACTCCTTCTCCCTTTTTCTTAAATGTCTTCTTTGCGTTTTTTATTTTACTGTACCACCACCCTCTTATGTATCCTTTTAGTGTGTCCTAGACATTGCCTATTGCTGATGAGTTAAGATTACATTTCCAAATTTCATCAGTTCCTTGAATATTTCTTCTTTAATCACAAGGACTACCATCCAATGTGGATTAAGTCTAAATGGACGTCTCCAACTTTCCTCTTCTTCCTGAACGTTCATCCCTACTAATACCATAGAGTGATCTGAATGACTAGTTGTTATATATTTCATGTGTTTCAGATATGGTAGTGCTTCCCTATATACTAAAGCAAGGTCAATTCTAGCATTACCGTATGAGCACATGAAAAGCAGGAAAATGCCCTCTTATTTCCGTGTAAATGTCGCAATAAATCTAACCAGCTCATTTCTTGCCACAGTTTTGATAGCAGGGTGTGATTGCAGTTGGATGGCACTTGGATCATGTTAATATTCTTAGTTGCAATAAACAAGTTCAGTTTCCCAAACACTGATAAAGAAAATGAGGGGGGGGGGTATAAAAGAATGGCAACACATTCTTTCTTATAAATTTTACCGTGCAAAAATATGTATTGTCCCTATGTGTGCAACTCTGAGAACAGCTCCCCACCACCTTGTTATGTATATATACACTTACACCCCTAGAGTATGTTGAATATGCTGTGTGGAATTCCATATCAGCCCATTTTCTCCTGGCTTTATTCACTGTCTCTTTACTTAGAAATGTTTCTATCAAGCAGAATATAGCTGCGATAGATTAGATTAGATACGATTGTACAATGTCAAAAATAATTTGTCTTTTAACTCTTTCCCCCATGCCCCTAATGTTCCATGTAAGTATTGATATCATATCCTAAAAAAATTTAAACAAAGAGAGGAAAAAAAAGAGACCCTAAGCCCCATCTCCAACCCCCACCCCTATCCCCCAGTAATGTACCCGGAATTGCTCTGGTACTCTTACCTCAGGTAATCTCCAACTACCTCCTCCTCCCTACTCTACCCACCGACTTCTTCAACCCTTATAAACTTATTCATAAGCATTTTGATTCCAGCCATCTTGTGCCTGCTTCTCTGCTATCGATAAGTTCAGTTTTCTCCTCAAAGATAACTCTTAGTCTTGCTGGGAACAAGAGAATACGTGATCTTCGCCTGTGCCAATCTTTTCTTAAATTCTGAAAAGCCCCATCTTTTCATCGTTTACTTTGAATAGTCTGGATGTGCTGAAACCTTGTGCCCATCAATGGAAGCATCCTTTTTACGGAGAGCTCCAATGATGGTATCCCTATCTCTGGATGATAGTATTTTACGAATAATTGAGCGTGGCTAGTCCCCTGGTATTGTTCTGCGACCAGGTACACGGTGGGCGCGCTCAACACAAAAAAATGGATGATAAACAATGTGCACCCACTGTGTCCTGTATCCATTTTTGTAGAAATTGTGTGGTATCCTTTCCCTCTATTCCTTCTGCAAAGCCTATAAATCGAATATTTGATCTCCTGGATCGGTCTTCCATTTCTGGAACGCTATCCTGAAGCATCTCATTTTCAATTTTCATTTTTTAAATCAGTTTCTTGTTGTTTTCTTCTACCTTATCCAGCTTATCAACTTTATCTTCCTGTGTACGCATCTTCTCTTATTTTGTTTAAATAATCCTTAATTGACAGAACATCATTTCTTGTTTCTCCCATTTGAACCGAGTGGTTTTCAATAGCCAGATTGATCTTATTTACAGGGGTTTTTTTTCCCTTGGGAAACTAGTCCCCGTGGATTTTCTAGAGGAGCCTTTTGCTGGCATTTCTATTATATTAACCAAGAGCCAAACTGGACCAGGACAGAGCAACTGGTTGTCACTTATGCCCTATTCCTTCTTGTACTCACTGTCTACCCACGTTTAACACTCAAGGCCCGTTAAACTAATAGCCAAAAGGCCACGGCTTCTGTGACCCAATTTATAGATTAATAAACATACAATTCTAGTGGCATTTATAATCATTAGACATACCCCAGAGTACTAGTACACAACAGATAAACAATATCTTATAGACACCGCCATGCCGCTATATATTAGTTTATTATTAGCGGCAATACTAGTTTTAGTATTTAATATCTGAATGCCAAAAGAAATGATTCTTGTTAGTATAGTCATCCGTCTTGGCTTTTTACCTATGATGTTATTGGCAGCCATTCAGTTTTTAATAACACAGTCAATACTTTGACATCCAAAAGCCAGAAAGGGTAGTATTTATTAGTAAGTATTGGTATATTCGTCCGTCCAGGGCCTTTTAGCCTATGAAGTTATTAGCAACGATGATAATTTTACCAACACAGTCAATGGTTTGACCTCCGGAAGCAGAAAAGGCATAGTAAATCAAACTCTGCTTTTAGCAGCAGTGATGATTTTAGCAGCACAGTCAATGGTTAGCTTTCCAAAAGCCAGGAAAGATGAGATTTGTTGGTATAATCGTCAGCCTCCGTATTTAATTTATAATGTCAGTAGCAGCAATAATGGTTTTAGCAGTACGATCAACAATATGGCAGCCGATGGCAGATGAGATGGTGCTTCTTAGAATAATCATCAGTCAATGGTTAGACATCCAACAGCCCGAAAAAATTGTACTTATTAGTATAGTCATCGGCCTCGGTAATTAGCCTGTGATGTTATTAACAGCAATGATGGTTTTAGCAGCACAGTCAATAATATGGCAGCGATAGCAAGATACAATACTGCTTATTAGTATAATTATCAGTCTTGACCTTTGATCTTTACTGTTGTTAGCGGCAGCCATGCGTTTAGCAGCACAGTCAATAGTTAGACATCTAGCAGCCAGGAAAAATAATATTTGTTAGTATGGGTACAGCAGTAAGGGTTTTAGCAGCACAGTCAATAGTATAATAGCAAGTAGTAAAGTGAGATAGTGCTTAGTATAATCATCCATCTTGGCCTTTGGTCTATAGTGTTATAAGCAGCACCAGTGCATTTAGCAACACAAATAATGATTTGACCTCCGAAGGCAAAAAAAAGATAAAGCCTATTAATATAGGCACCAATCTCAGTATACAGCCAATACTTTTTGTTCACAATAGTGCTGTTTTTAACGGGCCACCGGAATAGCACGTACGGCTTAAAAGATAACTTTGGGATTACGCTTGCAGCCTGATATACCTTATAAGTAATAAAACTTGACAATTCCTCGCTGCACCACAATTTAAATTATAACAGCTAGGAACGTCTCACCGGGAGCTTGGCTTCATACTTGAACCCTGCGTCTTGCACGGCGCTCCAGAGATGACAGGTTCCGTTCCATGTACGCTGCCCCGCCGCCTTGGCCGTGGTATACTCACAGACTGTATGGTACTTGAGGTCCAGGTCTGTTTCGCTGCTGTGTCCTCTGCCAGCTTAGTGCTCAACGATCGGTACCCATACCGCTATACCTTCGGTCTTCCCAATGTAACTCCCGCCAGCTGGATTACTTTCCGACATCTCAACCCAAACATACAAACTCTCTATTTTGCACTTTGTGATCAATACTGCGAGATCTTGCTTTCCATTCCTATGGAAACAAACTACTCCCCCTATGATAGGAATGTGAGTGACCGAAGTTAATGATCTCATGCATATGGAAGATCTTATTACTTATGTCCATGGCACATATGAAAAGTTCCACAAAACCTGGCAGCCCTGGATTCTCTTTCAACAAACTCCTGAGTACAGACAATCATGAGGCCTTTGTTTTGACCGTTACCTTCCTGCACCTGACATATCCTTCACCATTTTCCTCCTCCTTTCCCTACCCTACCTCAATTTGTTATCCTCCCTCTTCCACCTTTTCCTTTTTTCTGCACCTTTATTTCCTCTTCTCCTATATTTTCACTATCCTTATTGTTTGCTGTTGTACCTTGTTCCTTTATTTCTCTTTCAAGTTAACAAAATGACAAGAAGACAGATGGAGCTTGAATTCTTTGTTTATTCTTCTCCATTTTTGTTGTAGAGTTCATGATAATTGACTGAGTTTTAAATATTCTACAATACTTTAAATAGTTTGTTATGTGATGAGGACTGCACTTCTGATTTCTGTCTGCTTGTTGTCACAAATAAAGTGAACTGTAAAAATAAAAATTTGTTTGAGAATTCTTTGAGCTGAAATAACTCTTTCCAGTCGTATTTAACAGAACCATAAAATGTATCACTTGGCTGCTGAAAATTACTATATATATATATATATTGTACCATTTGATGAAAATTTGCAAGGCCAAATTAAGGATGGCAGAGGCCATCTGGGCACAAACTGATGGGGTCCCCCATTTAATTCCTTTTTTTTTTTTTTTAAATAAAGGAGGTACCAGTAATTAATAAAATAAAAATAATTGTGCTACAGCCTTCTCCAGAGATCCCAAATGACATTTCCCAAAATCAGAAACTGAATAAAAATCACAACTTATTGATTGAGAACCTCATAATTTACACCTCAGCTACTGCAGAACCCTAGCTACTGTAGAATATCACAATACACCCCACAGCTGCTGCAGAACCTTATCATATACACCTCACCTGCTGAAGATCCTCATAATAGTTACATAGTACAGTCGTACAGTCGTCCATCAAGTTCAACCAAGTAATGTAAGGGAAACAATTATATGTTTTCACATAACCATCAATGTTATTTTGATGTAAAAAGGCCCTACTGTCCCTACTTGAACCAGCAAGCTATTCCACACATTCATAGTTCTTACAGTAAAGAAGCCTTGTTAAGACTTATATTCGTTCCAATCCTTGGTAGAGGTGGGTGACTTAAATAGGGTTCCTACTCCAATAACTGTAAACAAAATAATCCAGGCACTCCAAAAAGTTGCTTGCTCAAAAGTGACTTGTATTGCAGCACATACGTTTTGACCTTTGTCAAATACTATAAAAAATCAAAAAATATCCATTATAAGACGATGCAAAGCAGTGACTGTTTAGGAACCCGAACATACTCGATCAGAGCAACATCCAGCTACCATTATTCTTCTGCTGGTCGGAACATCGATCTGAGTGTATTACAGATATTCCTGCTGGAGCATGTTCTTTTATTTGCAGAACCTGATGAAGAGAGAAGTGCACTTTGATATTTTTATTGCTCAAATAAAACGTTTCACAAGATGATTTTGAGTTTTTATTTCTGGCAGAGCTGAGGAATTCTCCACTCTTCATTCTAAACATAAGACAATGGGGCACATTTACCCTTTTAGGCTCTTGCGACAGTTTTCTGTCGGAGTCTGCACGTTCTTTCTCACGCAAACTGCTTACACATGAATTTAAGAAGTGTCTGAGACACACATGTGTAGCATTGGTTATAATGCAAATGAGCCGTGTGCAACGCAAGTTTGTGCACCATGCAACACATTTATCGTTTAGATTTTGACAGAAGTGTGTCGCATGCACCATGCTAAAGATGCACCAAGAAAATGTTGAGCTGTTCAGGGAGTGTCAGATTCTTAATGAATATATGCCACAATTCTTGAATCTGGCCCACCCTGCACACGGAGAAAACATACAAACTCTTTGAGGATGTTAACCCTGGGACTTGAACCCAGGTTCCCAGCCTTGCAAGGCTGTAATGCTTACCACTAAGCCACAGCCTAATATCCTGCCATCTGCACACACATTACAAAAATAATTGGGTAAAGTGGCCAACCCCTTTAAGACAAATTTGGCCAATGTGTCTGTTGATTTAAAAGATGTTCAGCCAGTTCACACAATAAATTAGGCACAAATGTTTGCAATACTGCAAGACCAAGGCAGCAACTGGACAGATGGCTCAACTTAGCTGGAAAAATCCAAAACACATTGACAGAGCTGCTCAAAGGGGGCTCAGAGTATGTGTGTTCATCTTTGCTGCCCTCCAGATGGCTGCTCAGGGCAGGATGTGAGGTGGCAGGAATCAAGCACAAAGCCATTTTATATACAGTACATTTGAAGACCAAAAATAATTGAATACCTTTTTCCTTTGACTTTGAATTTTTTACTTTGGACCATATTATTATTGATTTGGAATACTTATAACAGAAAGATCCTTTGAGAGTACAGGGTGTTCAATAGCAACACATTTGTCAAATATATATTTGTGTGCGTGAGAAACTTGCCACTGTCTTTATATAATATGGCATAATGGGAGGCATTTATTAACCATATGCTGAAAGTCTCAATTTATGGCGCAAATAAACTCCAGTCCAGAGCAGGCATAGGCAACCATTTGGAAGGGGATGTGTCCTGCTTTATCTAGACATTCAACATGACAATGACCTAAAAAATAAGAGAACTGCTTTGTAACAGAACGGACCATAACTGTTTTACTAAAACTACTAAAAAGGATCAAGATATTCATAGGTGGAAAGCAGCTTACTACAGGCTTTGTAAACTTGAATAAACTTGAATAAAATTATTCAAACATAAAAAGCTATATAAATGGGATATCGTCTTAATTGTACTGACCCATTGAACATGCATAATGTGTTATCTATGCTATATGGTGTATAAAGTAAACGTTAACCCCTTGTGGACCATGGATAAAAATGCACGCACAAGTCGGCCAGTGGTTAAGACACTAGGGCATGCATTTTTGTCCTGCACAAACTATAACCATGACAATAGTAAACGGTGACAGTGTGCGGTAGCATGCAACCATGCAACCGTGAATACCATGAAGAAATATTAAAAAAAAAAAAAAAAAAAAAAAAGCTAAAAATTTTTATTTTTGCACACCCAACCAAACAAAAAAGCTAAAAAAATGGTCAAAATGTCACATCTACACCACAATGATTCCAATAAAAAGTACAACCCATTTTGCAAAAAATACACCCTACAGCTCAGTCAGCAAAAAAATCGAAATGTTACCCCACTTAGAAGATGGCGATGCAAAAGCAAGTGATGTTTCTCTCAAAATGTGTTTTTATTCAAACATAAAAAATCGATATAAATAGGATATCGCCATAATCGTACTGACCCATAGAACATAAATAGTTTGAGGGTAAAAATGTGATACTTTGTGGGGAGTTGCTAATAAATAGAACTTTTTAAAACCCTATAAATATGAATAGGCCTCTAAAATAATTGAATTTTAAAATAACACCAAAATTGATGTCAACATAAAGCAGATATAAGGTTATGTTATGCTATGAGTTAGTAAACTATTTGGGATGTTAGACTAACTGTATGATGAGCATAACATTTAGAAATAAATGCAAAATATATCAACCAAAATATACCACTAAGGTAAAGTACAACATGTCACAAATCATGTCACAAAAAACAAATCTTAAAATTATTTTTTTTTTTGGGCTTGCCTGATTTATTGCAGTAGTAAATAAAAAATAAGGCATGTGAGTGTTGGTTATTTGAGACTTTTGTCTGAAAAGTCTCACCAAAGAAACCTGTTCTGGACTGGAGTTTATTTGTGCAAAAAATTGTGACATTTTACCAAAATTGGGTAAAAATTAGCAACTTTTTCAGAAATCCACATCTTAATTTTTTAAATAAATTAGGTCCAACCGTGTAAAACTCTGCCACAGCGAACTTAAAAAAAAACCTGTGTAAAAGTCGCAAATTTAAGCGTTACAAAGTTAAAATCACACATGGCAAAACAATTGGACTGGGTCATTAACCCCTTCACATGTATGAAGAGGGCTCACGGGCTGAGCTACTACTGCCAGCGGCATTTAAGAGATGTGACGCATGGGCGTCACCATCTTGGTTCTGATTGTTGCTCCCCCAAACGTCAGTGGAGGGCAGCGATCACTTGCCATGACATGATGTTGGACTCGAGGCCAGTGGCTCGTTGTAATGAATACTGTGTAAAAATGCCATATAGTAGTATTGTAGTATATGGTAGAAACGATCAGACCATCTAGGGTTAAAATGTATGTGTGTATAATAAATATATATATCCCTCCCACAGCAGATATTGCGTATATAGCCCTCTCTCCAGCACATTTTAACCCCTTGCCACTGAAGCCACTTTTTCACCTTCCTGACACGGCCCTATTTTTCAAATCTGACATGTATCAATTCATATGGAGATAATTTTGGAACACTTTAACATATACGCCGCTGATTTTGAGATTGTTTGTTTGTTTTTCGTGATGCATTGTACTTTTATGTTAGTTGAAAAATTTGGGTGATAACTTTTGCGTTTGGTTATGAAAAAAATGGAAATTTGGTGAAAATTTTGAAAAAAATGCTATTTTAAAACTTTGGAAATTTCTACATTTCAAGCAGATTGTCATAGCCCCCAAATAACTTAATAAATAACATTAACCTAAAGTCTTCTTTATGTTAGCATGATTTTTTTAAACATCTTATACTTTTTTTTAGGAAGATAGCAGGCTTATAACTATACAGGTGATTTTTTTTGATTTTTGGGAAAATCAACAAAATCTATGTTTTGCAGGACTAGCTAAGTTTGATGTGACTATAAGAGTCACTGTTGTGTGTGAATACACACCAAACGAAACTGCTCAAAACTCCAGGTGCACAATCCTCTGAGAGTACTTCTCTTCTCCCAAGCAAACATAAACTTCAGAACAAATGAGGTTGGCACTTTTTGATTCACTGGAAATCTTGAATCCTTTATTCATTCATGGTGACACAGCAAGTTACAGGTATTAACACATCAGGAAAAAGCATCATCTTACGTGTTTCTGACCAATAAGGTCCTTAGTCATAGATCATGAATCATGAATCATAGGTCAGGAAATTGAGGCTCATATTTATCAGCAGCAGGCGGTTTGCAGAACACACGCAGGGGGGTGACAAAAGTGACAAAAAGGAGAAATAAAAAAGCTCCTGTCCAAAAAAATGAACAGAGATACAATCAACTGCTCAGCGGTCATAGGATCCACACGCCAAAAAAAAAAAAAAAAGAGCACAGAGCTGACCAGTGAACTTCGGCTCTTATCAGCGGCAGGTGGTGGATACCATACATACCATATCATGGTCGATCCACATTAGGACTAGACCTTAAAGCACCTAGCACTTTACAAGAAAATGGAACTTGCTTTTCTTGTGGTGTTCCCTGATGAGCAGACAGGGCAAAACATGATATGTCGGGACCTCACATACTAGCAAATTTTGATTTGGGACTGCTGCCATTACAGCCACATGTGGACCAGCATTGTCATGGATCAGAAGCAACCCAAGGCCCACCTGCACATGCATGTGGTCTTAAAATGAGTATCTCATCTCAATACTTAATAGCACTTAGGGTACATTTTGGCTTAGAAAACTAAATAAATGCCTCCCCACAACTGACCCATTGCCAAATCCATCATGCTGGATTTGGAAATTTCACATTCTTTGAAACATCTCTAGACTCTTTCAGGTCTGTCAAAAGTGATCAATTCAGACCTGTTCTCATCCATGATGAACACAAGTACCAATTATTATCTGCTAATCTTGGTGTTTTCTGGCTGATGTCAATCTTCCTGATGTCACTTGAAGACATAGGTCTCACGTATCACCCTCCTGGAGTCGGTTTTCGACAGTTTGAGCAGCCTGTAATGCTGCTGTAGGGAATAGTTTTGATGGACTGAAAGAATAGACAATGAAAGTGAGCCCTAACTCTTAACCTCTTCCCCATTGGTCAACAATCCCTTCTGGCGCCAAGTGCAAAAATGGATACAAAGACAGAACTACAAGATACAGGTCAGAACCAAGCGTAAAAAGGCAGCATAATAAGCACCAACAAGCAAAAGGATAATCAGAATACAGGCTGATGGTTGGAGAATCCAAAATACAAAGTCAAGATGAATGCCAGCCAGCTCAGAATAAAAACCAAATATATGGCCTTGTGACTATTCTGTGGCGCCTGTGTTTTAATAGATTTCTTTTAAAAAATACAATACAATAAAGTTTCATATCCCTTAGGAAATGGTAGTGTACATTGCTCCTGTATGTATAGTGCAAAATAAAAATCAAAGACCTAACACAAGAAATAAGAGTACAATATGGCTTGGGGGCAAGTGGGGGGGGGGGTTAATTAAGTTGATTTGGCTGCTCCTTGAATCTATTTAATGTAGAGAGTGATGGCTTCATCTCTCGCTACGTTGTTGGAGTAGTTCTTGGTGTAATGCATTTTTTGCAGTGGAAATTAATTTGCTGCCACTCTTAACCTTCCTAATGCTGTCAATTGGGCTCAGGTTATTGCCTACAATGCTTTGAGACCTTTTGGTGTTTTTGGCCAATCTGTTATATTCCTTTTTTTTAATTTAACTCTCCCAGCAGACAATGGCATAGCAATGCTTGGGACGGTGGATTCAAAGAACATCTTTAGGATTTTGTTGTAGGTATTAAAAATAGCTTCCTCTAGAATGTACTTCCTTAGGAAACTTAAGTTGTTTAACCCCTTAACGACTTGGCCTTTTTTAGTTTTTTCACTTCCATTTTTCACTCCCCACCGTCAAAAATCTATAACTTTTTTATTTTTCCACATAAAGAGCTCTGTTATGGCTTATTTTCTGCGTAACAAATTGCACTTCGTAGTGACGGTATTTAATATTCCATGGCGTGTACTGGGAAGCAGGAAAAAAATTCCAAATGCAGTGAAAATGGTGAAAAACACATTTGAGATGTTTTCTTGTGGGCTTGGATCTTACAGCTTTTACTGTGTGACCAAAATGATATGTCTACTTTATTCTTTGGGTTGCTATGATTACGTGGATACCAAATTTGTATAGGTTTTATAATGTTTTCATACATTTAAAAAAAATTAAAACCTCCTGTACAAAATTTTTTTTTTTTTTGATTTTGCCATCTTCTGGTGGTAATAACTTTTTCATACTTTGTTGTACGGAGCTGTGGGTGGTGTCATTTTTTGCGACTTTTGATGGCGTTTTCATTGCTATCATTTTTAGGACTGTGCGACCTTTTGATCACTTTTTATTAATTTTTTTATATTTTCCAAAATGGCAAAAAAATGTCATTTTTGACTTTGGACGCTATTTTACGTTACGGGGTTAAACACAGTGAAAAACCGTTATTATATTTTGATAGATCGGACATTTTCGGACGCGGCGATACCTAATGTGTTTAGGATTTTTACTGTTTATTAATATCAGTTCTAGGGAAAGGGGGGTGATTTGAATTTTTAGGTTTTTTTATTATAATTTTTTTTAACTTTTTTTTACTTTTACTATTTTTCAGACTCCCTAGGGTACTTTAACCCTAGGTTGTCTGATCGATCCTACCATATACTGCCATACTGCAATATGGCAGTATATGGGGTTTTTACTCCTCATTCATTACAATGTGCTGATAGCACATTGTAATGAATTGGTTAAAACGAGACAGCTTCGGGCCTTCGTGAGACCCGAAGCTGTCATGGCAACGGATCACCGCTCCCTGTGACGTCATCGGGGAGCGAAGATCCGCGGCAAGATGGCGGCGCCATGTTTTTGAAGCCTCCGGCAGCATTGCCGGCAGCGATCGCCGTGAAAGCACCCGCGATCGGTGCTAGCACCGATCGCGGGTGTTACCAGTAAGCCTTTGCTGCATTATGCAGCAAAGACTTAGCGGCTATGGAGAGGGCTCGGCCCCCAAGCCCTCTCCATGCACCGGGACCTGGCGTGCGCCGTACTCGAGAAGGGGTTAAGTGCAACGTCACTATTTGCCGTCCATTCTAGCTTATTATTGATCATGACACCAAGATGCTTATAGGTATGGACGTTTAACTTAGATAGAATTATGAGCTGTTTTTTCCCTCCATAGGAATATCACCATTTCTTTTAGGTTTTTTTCACATTTAGCATGAGATTATTACCTTTCGTTCCAGTCAACAAATTTGTTTAAAACTTCCCTACAGGTTTTTTTCTTCACCCTCCTAGATGCAGCCAACAATGACTGAATCATCCAAGTGATGTTACGGCAATGGGTCTAAATTTTCAGTAGTTGTTTACTTGTTTGGTTTTCTGTAGATGTTGTATACATGAGATTTTCCAGATGTTTGGTACGGTTTGAAAGTTCAAGCTGAAGTTAAATAGATCAGGAATCTGCAAAATTCTTTAGAGAAGGTTTTAACCGGGGGCAGATGCTCTTGGGTCTGCTAGCTTTGTTTGGGTTCATGGCCCTCATACAAATTTTACTTCATCAGCTGACAATTTAACCCCACTTTTTGTTGGATTGTTGGTGGTTCTGTGGTTTGTTGCTTGCAATGGGGAGGCCCCCTGGTGGTTGTTTGTGTACCCATCCAAGAATCTATTAAAGAATTTATACCTTCTACACTTTGTTTCTATTCTGAGTTGTGTTAGTTTGTCTCCCATGCCTGTGATCTTCCTCAGACCCACCCAGACATTCTTTGTATTGGTCTTACCCAGCTGTGCCTCTACGCTTTCCCCATATGCCTTTTAAGAGGCTTAGATTTTTGTTTTTAGTAGAAATTAGATCTTTTTAACGGCGGCCCTATCCTTCTTGGGATGACTATTTCTTGTTTAGTAGACATTTAAGTTCTTTGGCTTATTATTTGGATAGCACCTGAATTTTTCTTCTGGTATCAATGAATCTAGGTAAAAGTTGAGGTACCATGTAACATTGTCTGCCCACTGATTGATGTTCTTGGATTTGAGCATGCTCTCAGCATTTCTACCACCTACAATTAGACCACCTACAATTTCTTTTTTACAAATTGGGGACACTTTTTGTAGCGGACTGTAAGTTGATTTTTCTATGATAATGTTGTGGTCTGACCTGCCTAATGGTTGACAGTGTACGGGGGGGATTACTATAATATTGTAAACTAAGTCCATGATTTTTTTCATCTCTGATTGCTGAACATACATATTGATGGAAATCGGGCAAGGAGTTGTTTGTTGAGCATGGTTAAAATCTTGGGTGTTTGTTCTTTATGTCATTGATGTTATCAGCTAGAATTTCCCAGGCCCTGTTTGTGTCTGCAGATGGTAGGAAGTAAATTATATCCACTAGGACTAGTGTAAATTCTCTTGGCAGATTGTAGGGAACTGTTCACTGCAGAGCCTGGGACTAATTTTCCATTAGGGTGTACCACGCCTTACCATCTCTTCTGGAGAGCAGCAATACTGGGTGACACCTCAATGGTGCCTGGCAGACCAAGCATAGCTTTAGGGACACCCCTTACCCAGACACTACATTTTGGCATCACAAACCGAATCCAGTACAGCATTAGCAGAACAGGTCATTGCGGATCCAGCTCCAGTAGATCAAGACAGTCAGTGGCAGCTACGGGAAAGTCCCATCTTGTGTCTTTAGCCCATCACAGCATCGGCAACTTGGGACTGAGTTACTATGTTGTCGTGTTGCTATATTTTTCTACAATATCGGTAGGCAGAGACAGTGATATGACTGCTAGTCAATAACTCTGTCTGTACCATACTTTTCAGCGTTTTAACATTTTCTATGTCTAGGTGAGCTGACTATTTTTTCCTTTTTTGTTTTTGTTGATGCTTTTTCAGCGCACCATGTTTACCAAAATATGGAGGAGAGCCTACAAACCTAAAAGACTCAGAGAATAGGTGCCATTTACAAAATGACTTCGCTTAATGATGAACAGAAGGTTACTAATTCCCCCTTTAAACCTATAGTCAACACCCAGCTCAAGTGATCCTAAAGAACCATCAATGGTATCAAAACAGTCCCATACCAGGATTAAGTGTTCCACCCACATCTCAGTTATGTCATTAGAATTGCACTTGTAGAAAAATGTATATTTTGTAATTTGTAATCATGTATGTTTGTCCTCCGAATGAAGTTATCTTGGAATGCTATCCATTTCTGCTGATTCCTACTCATTATGCTGATTACCTTTTTTGGCAATAGCCATGTCAAAGATTATATACTGGAAAAATGCTGTGAGAATGTTTGTCATATGGCAGATCAGGAAAAATGTTATGGTCAGCTCTACAATGCCCACTGTGAGTAGTGGCTTATTCTCAGGTATGCTGTGTATATTGTATGTGATGACTATTTTGAAGTCACTGGAGTCTGGTGATTGTTACATCCAGTGACTATGTGCTTTTGAGTCTTTCTGCTGTGATAGAGCCAAATAAAAATGTGGGGAGTGCCAAGTCGTACAAGCTTTATATCTACAAGCTGATCACAACACCTGGTATTCCGCCCCGCCTCTGTGATGACCATTTTCTGCTGAAGTACAACAGCTTTCAGCTTGTTGACCATGGAAGAGGCCACTGATGACTACAAACATTTGTGTTTTGTCCACATGCCACGTGCCAAAAAAACAGCTACTAATAGACATTGTAAGTCGCTGTTCAGATTACCGCAATAATGGCCCGCCAATCAAAAATGGACCAAAACTAAGCTTTTCTACATCCCGTTGGTAACATTTGAGAACCTACCCCTAGACCTGGGATACCTTCAACTCCATGTACATTGTTGATGCATAGTTTCATAAATGTTCTTGCTGAGCCCTGACAGTGAAGAAAAACAGTCTTGTTTACCAGACAAGCAGACTGGTTGACCTTTAGAATCACAGCTACTGTCTGGAAAGTTGTTTACACTTTGGAATCTTGCTGCCATAGAATGTTATGGGGACTCAATGTCAATGGGAAGCACTTTGTCATTGTTTTTGTGCTGAAAAGTAACCACTCATCCCCTGGTAAAAAGTATATAAGGGAACAAACAGCAGACTGCCAGTCTGAGAAAGAAGGGTACCAGCCTACTGAGAAAGAGAGGTATAGCTTGCCCAGGCCTTTCGTCAGCATAGAACCCTTTTTCTGCCAGGGAGGAGATTGGAGAAGTCAGCCTTTTGATTTCATTGTATTGATTTGTACCTGAATTTCTTCAGTAAAGAAGGTAACTGTTCACTGCAGACCCTGATTCCCTGGACTTATTTCACATTGGGGTGCACCACGCCTTACCATCCCTTCCAGATGGCAGCTATATGTGGCAACACTGCAAAGGTGCCTGGCAGACCCAGCATAGCTTTGGCATCACCCCTAACCTGGGCACTGTAGTAGAACTGCATGATTATGCATAATAGTGCAAATACTGGTCTTGTAAGGTAGTATTGTCTGATGCTATAAATACAAATAGTACCAAAATTGGTAATGCAATGAAGAACTCTGCAATGCAAATAATACAAAGTACTATTTCCATCATAGAGGTCTATGCTACAGTGTAAGGGGATCGCGACAGAACCGGGTGCCCCAATGGGTTTCCTATTGCCCCCTAATGACCTCAACAAGGAACCACAGCCCTAACCGACTTCCAGCCCATCTGAAACCTCTCCCTAATGTGGGCCCACAGACCCTAATTAAAGGGATGGGGAGGATGCTATTAGACAAATGCAAATAGGGTATCACAGAATTTTTGGGGGGGAACTACTATCATAAATTGCATTGAAAATCCGTAGACAGATAAAAGTACTCAGTTGAAGTAATGAATAAACAGGTTCATAGGTATCTTTGGTCAAACTGGGTCAAAACCCTACATGACAATTTTCACCTATAAACATAGGTTCATCAGGGGCACAGTAGACCAGTAAATCCTGCAACCGGAATAGCAACAATATGTTAGCCGAAGGAGGCAGTTAATATAATGTAAGATCTAATAAACGTTATTGGCTGTGGCCAGGAAAAAAAAGTCCATTCCAGAGTAATTCCGTGTCGGGCCTAGCCCCTTAATGGATTGTCGCCAAGGTGAGGCGCCATTTTGTGGTGCCGAGTGTATCAGTAGATCACAATGGCTCTATAATCCATCCCCATGCATTATAATGGTTTAAACTGAGATCAATACCTTATGTCCATACCTGAAGAATGTATATTTCTGAGGCACATACAGCAGCTGCTCAGACAGGTATTTGGCCATTTATTGAATCTCTAGACCGCACTCTCGACATATTGGACAAAAACCTTGTGGGAAGTGTGCTTTGGTAATACCGTGTGCCCCTCTGTATATATAAAAAATTGGATAAAATTAAAATGTATACCATGCACTACTTACTGTTTTCACTCAACATGCATTTATTGCATACAATTGCACATCACTAACAATTGTTCTGCATCACATAAAATTGAACATAAAATCACATTATTATATGTACCAACATTGGGACTCACCATATGGTATAAGATCTTACTTTGTGTTTGATAAAGGTGACATTTGACCCCAATACTATACAAAGTGCCGGGTTGCAACCTATACCACTACTAGTGCTATATATCGTGGCGTGTGAACACTAGATAGCACAGTACATAAACAGTTGGTGTCACCAAATGGATAAAACTGTGCATGCACAAAATCTAAAAACAAAAATAGTCACTAAATAACTTGTACATCCAATCGTTGGTAGACAATATATTTGCTATCTCCGATAGTGGTTTCACCCAGCTTAGCATTTGTCTCTTAGGTCACTTGTAGTAATTCCAGTTGGGTAATATCCTTATAGGTTATGTATTACCTGCATTGGTTCTTCGCTGCCATGATGCATCCACTGTGCTATGGCACCACTGTGGACCTGGGACACTGTGTACTCGTGCTTTCGTTCCTAGTCCCGCATTATGATGAACTGCACGTGTGGTGGAGTGTGACTGAATTCCTCTGGGTTCCAGTGCTGGTGTCTGGCGTGATGGAAGCTGGCTTCCTTTTGCGATATTGTCTCTGGTTTGATTTACCGCATCCGCTGGTACTCGTAGATAAAACAATGATAGGTAAAATGTGTCTATATTAGTTTCTAGATGCATTTCGGGGTGTCTAACTCCTTTTTCAATAGCTATGTCCATCCTGGGTTTGCCCTGGTATTTAAACATGCTCCCAATGTCGTGTTTTTGCTGACATAATGGTCAAAAAACGTTGATTTTTCCTTGTGACTTCCAATCTTTAACCCCTTAAGGACCAGGCCCTTTTTTGTTTTTGCGTTTTTATTTTTTACTCCCCACCTTCAAAAATCTATAACTTTTTTATTTTTCCATGTACAGAGCTGTGTAATGTCTTATTTTCTATGTAACAAATTGCACTTCGTAGTGATAGTATTAAATATTCCATGCCGTGTACTGGAAAGCGGGAAAAAAATTCTAAATGCAGTGAAAATGATGAAAAAACACATTTGCGCCATTTCTTGTGGGCTTGGTTTTTACAGCTTTCACTGTGCGCCCCAAATGACAGATCTACTTCATTCATTGGGTCAATGCAATCACTGGGATATCAAATTTGTATAGGTTTAATAATGTTTTCATACATTTACAAAAATTAAAACCTCCTGTACAGAAAAAAATTCTTCATTTTACAGTGTTCTTGCGCTAATAACTTTTTCATACTTTAGTGTACAGAGCTGTGGGTGGTGTCATTTTTTGCGACTTCTGATGACGTTTTCAACGCTTTTATTTTTAGGACTGTGCGACCTTTTGATCACTTTTTATTGAATTTTTTTCTATTTTTCAAAATGGCTAAAAAATGCAATTTGCGACTTCGGGCGCTATTTTCCGCTACGGGGTAAAACGCAGTGAAAAACGGTTATTATATTTTGATAGATCGGGCATTTTTGGACACGGCGATATCTAATGTGTTTAAGATTTTTACTGTTTATTTATACTTATATCAGTTCTAGGGAAAGGGGGGTGATTTGAATTTTTTTGTTTTTTTAATATAATTTTTTTTTTTACTTTTTAAAATTTATTTTACTATTTTTCAGACTCCCTAGGGTACTTTAACCCTAGGTTGTCTGAGTGATCCTACCATACACTGCCCTACTACCTATTGGCAGTATATGGGGATTTTGCATACCCTCTATTTCTATTACAATGTGCAAATCACACATTGTAATAGATAGCCTCGATCATGACAGCCTCGGATCTTTGTGTGATCCGAGGCTGTCATGACAACGGATCGCCGCTCCCTGGTGACGTCACGGGGAGTGACGATAGGAGCCAAGATGGCGGCGCCCACGCGCCGCCTGCAGCTTTGCCAGCGGCGAAGAGATTGATGAAATCATGGAAAAGGGCAAGACAACTAGATAGAGAGAAATTTTTCACAGATTCAATAGAAGCAGGAAAACCCATCAACAGTGCACAATCTACCAAACAAAAATAATACTCCCAAAATACAAACAAATAGAACGGATTGTGTCACATCATTGGCATGTCCTCCTAGAGGATAAAATAATAGGTCCGCTATTACCATCAAAACCACCTATAGTGTACACAAAGGCACCAAACCTCAACAGCAAAATAGCTTCTACCATTAAAAAGAATAAAAACCAAACATCGCACACTTGGTTGGATCTAAAAGGGTTTTATAGATGTGGACAATGGGGGGGGGGGGGATGTCAAAGTACCAATGTTGCAGGAAAAACAGACAAATTCTGTGAATGGATTTACAGTGAACATTAATGAATTACTAACATGCAATTCAGCCGGGGTCATGTATTTAATTAAATTCCCTTGTGGCAAACACTATATAGGTAGAGCACTCAAAACAAGAATAGGAGAACATATTAGGAACATAACTAATGGTTTCCAAAATCACACACACAAAGTTACGGTTTTGTGCTCTTCAGTCGGTCAAAAGGGAATGGCGGGAGGAGATTTTATTGCCAAAATGTCCAGGATGGAATCTAGATTTATTTTTGAATTTTACACACTTGTCCCAAAAGGGCTAAATGTTGAACTTGAACTATTTATTTTTTTGTAGAAGGACCGTGGGGATCCCCCCACTGGATTCCTGACAGGCTGCATCCTGTCAGCATGAGAACCACTGGATTCCACTCATGATCCTGCATCCTGTAAACATTGTGTAAACATCTTTGTGAATATCTTTTAAATGTTTTCAAAAATCGCTCTGAATAGTGTACAATAGAATTACAACAGCAATGCAACAGTAGTCTGTAACAGTGCAATGGTCATCCCATGTCAAATTATCCAAATTGTTTAAATGCCTAAACATTACTTAAATACCATATATTGACTTGCACCTAAACATCACACATTGATGTTCATCATAATACATTCATACAACAATATTTCCCACCTCCGTAAAGTATTTCACTCTGTTAAAATACATTTACATAGTAGCACCTATCACTGTCCGAGTGGCTGACAAGACATATAAACAACCACGATGTTGAAACTGTGTGCGCCAACTCTTCACCAATGAAACCACTTTAAAGATTGGAATTTACAAGGGAAAATCAAAGTTTTATTCATCTTTGTTAAAATTGCAAAGATGGGATCAGTACCCCTTTATGGACTGCAAAGCAAAAACATGTCAGCAAAACGGCGAAATATGGGATGGATTGGACCAATTAGAATGTTAATCCAGACCAGGTTTTGACATTGGGAGCATGTTTAAATACCAGGGCAAACCCAGGATGGACATAGCTTTTGAAAAAGGGGTTAGATACCCCTAAACGCATCCAGAAACTAATATAGACACATCTTACCTATCGTTGTTATATCTCTGAGCACCAGTGGATGCGGTATATCAAACGAGAGACAATATCGCAAACGGAAGCCAGCTTCCATCACACCAGACACCAGCACTAGGACCCAGAGGAAATTAGTCGCAGGCTCCAGCACACTCCAATACACTTGCAGTTCATCAGAATGCGGGAATAGGAAGGAGAGCATGAGTACAGAGCTTCCCGAGTCTGCAGTGGTGCAGTAGCACAGTGGAGGCATTGTGGCAGTGAAGAACCAATGCAGGTAATACATAACCTATAAGGATATTACCCAACTGGAATAACTACAAGTGACCTAAGAGACAAATGCTAAGCTGGGTGAAACAATCTATCGGAGATGGCAAATATATTGTCTACCAACGATTGGTACACTCCAACACACGTGCAGTTCATCAGAATGCTGTCTGGATTCAAGTTATTCAGTGAATATTTTTGTTTTTAGATTTCGTGCATGCACAGTTTTACCCATTTGATTTTATACGGTGACACCAACTGTTTATGTACTGTGCTATCTAGTGTTCACACGCTGCATTACATAGCACTAGTAGCCGTATAGGTTGTATCCAGGCACTTTGTTAAAGGGGACATATGACCCCAATACTATACAAACACAAAGTAAGATCTTATACCATTTACCTAATGTGATCTATGGTGAGTCCCAATGTTGGTACATATAATAATGTGATTTTATGTTCAATTTTATGATATGCCGAACAATTGTTAATGATGTGCAATTGTATGCAATAAACACATGTTTGGTACAAACAGTAAGTAGTGCATGGTTCAGATTTCAATGTTATCCAATTTGTCCATTTATATCCCATTTGGTTATGCACATTGTGGTAAAGGAATATTTGCAGACTGCGCCCCTTAGAGGAGCACAGAATTAGCTTTACCCTGCTGGTTGTCGTTTTAAGCGCTTGGAGTTATATTACATTCCACAGTTAGTGATTTGTATTATAGGAAAGTTAAGAAATGAGTCAAAAGAGGTTTCAATGTGTATGTGTAAAAGAGTAGTTGTATGAAAGCATGGCCAAGGTCTGATAGACAGGGGTTGTCAAATGAGTTGGTTTGCTTCTCTCTGAGAGACCCAAGGGGCCCATAGCAATTTGAATCTATTGTTACCTCCCAGCTCACTAGTTCTTCCATCTTGTGGATATTGTCTACTCCACTGTACCACTCAGAGATCAGTGAAACCATCTAGGGGGGGAAGGTTAACTTGGCTGCATGTACTAACTGTATTACCAGGTCATTTTTAGAAGGTTTCCACATTTTTGTGGGATCCAAAGAAATACTGACTCGGGTGTAAGGCAAATAGATTTTGTTTTTGTTTTGATGATTGCAGAGATTAAAGGGGTTGTCCGAGTTTAAAAAAAATATATATATGTGGCCGGGAGTGGGCTGCCTAAAATAATAAAGCGGTACTTACCTTCCGGTGCCCTCCGGTATCCAGCGCTGGATTCAGCTTCTGGCCGGAAGCTGAATGCAGCGCTTTAAGGGAGATGGTGTTTGTGAAGCTGAGTATAACCCCTTTTTATTCCATTTGAATGTAGAAAGATTGACAAAGAGAGTTTTGTTAGCAGAAGGTTTTTTTGATGTTTGCTAGATTTTTCTTGTGAAATTGTGGTCAGGTGTGAGGAATTGTTTCAGATTTCAGGTGTGATATGCTATTGTGGAATGACATATAGGGGTCATAGGTTGCTTGGAATATATGAGGGTGGATTGTGAAGAAGTGGGTGGCTACTATTTATGGAGATCAAGGTTTGTATCATGCCTTTGAAAAGGGGATTTGTATAGGTACTGTGGGTACCAGAGCTGACTTAATGTGTGAGTTGTAATTGCGACCTCATCAAGTTCTGTACCTAAATTGCCACAGAAGGGATTGTTAAACTCAATGCTTTGCTTTAATTGAATGGCCTTATAGTAGGTTAAAGGATCCGGTAAACCAAAGCCCCTTGCTTTTTTTGGTATAGTTTAGCTCTTTAGCCTGACCACAGAAATTGACTGAAAAGAATGATATGGGGACATAAACAGGTACTGTTTGCATTAAAGTAGTTTTGACATGATAAAGATTTTTGTGGCCCATCTACGAAATGTAAGTTGAGTTGTGATTTGAGATAGAAGTGGGACATGGTTCTCTTTAAAGAGATTGTTGGAGTTCGTTGTGAACTGAATGCCTAGGTAGTTAATTAACTTATGTCAATTTACAGGGGTTGAATAAAGGATTGAATGATTTTATCGGGGGTGTTGATATTTAAAGCTCACGACTTTGCAAAGTTCACTGTGAGAGGGTTATTTATGATTATGATTTATGGTCTAATTGCTTGTAGAAGCGTTTCCATGATCAATATAATTAGTGAGGGTGACATGCGGCATCCCTTGTGGGTGCCATTGCTAATAAGGAAGGAGTCTGACAGGGCACTGTGTGCTCTGACTTTAGCATTGGGGGAATTGTACAGGGTCATGATGGACAAGAATGTCAAAATTCTCCAGGGTTGCCCTCCTTTAGGAAGCCAGTTTGTTCTTTATTTACTAGGATAGACAGGTATTGTCCCAATTTGAATGCTGTCATTTTTAGTACCTGTTTGTGCAGAGCCCTAGAATGTCTTGTGGTACTCTTCAAGGAGGTAATTTTTGTTAAAAAGTTGTATAGTGGCAGTTCTGCATTTTTTAATTTATTCGCCTGCCGCCATAAGTTCCCCTCGGATAACCATCTTATGAGACCCAGTGTTTGGTATGTGACACATAAAGTATGAAAGAAGTTTCTTGCTTATGGACTTGTAAAAGTTGTCTGACAAGGTAAATTTTGCACTGGTAATTTGTGGTTCAATGGTTCTTATTAGTCTTCAGCGACTTGAACTTGCTGGTGGGAGACCATTTAGCTATCTTAGGGAGGTCTGGATGATCTAGGGGTTGTTCTGTTATTGGGAGCAAGGAGGTAATGGCAAATAGTGTAATGTCCAGAATGTGTCAGGCTTTTGGAGATCTATTGTGTGCAAAAGTGAAGTCAAACTGTAGAAACCTGTAGAAACTTTTTTGCTCATGTAGGTGGTTTTCTCAAAGG